>NC_143579.1:143855031-144468343 GCF_048544385.1 Mastigoproctus giganteus | reverse complement strand
CTGAAAGTTGCATAATATTTACATATTGTGTGGTAAATATTTTATTTCCTTATATTAATTTTATGATGGGGTGAACAACATTGGTTTTACAGCTTGAAATTTTAGTATTTTGGCAGTTTGCTGTCTGGCTGCAATGCAAGCCAAGAGATGAAAGTTCATGCATTAAAAAATCCATGGCCAAAAGAACACACTAAGTTGTGGATTTGCAGGGGGAAAAAAGCGAAGTTCACATTAATAGCACAACTGTTTATGCTGTAAAGCTAATCTGTGTTTACCCTTTATGAGTTTTCCTGTGTCTGCCAAATTACTATGTTTTACTTTTTTTATTCAGCAACAGAAAACTCTTCAGCGGCATCAAGCATTAGTTCTAATGTGCAGGTAAGTAACATTTTAATTGTTTTATTAACTTGTTAATTGGTTTGATATAAAATTGGTTCAAACTCATTATTTGAATGGATAGGTACCCATGTGAGGGGGAAGCAATTAATTTGTATTTTTTTTTTTTTAATCTACTATTTTTTTTTTTTTTTTTTTTTTTTTTTGATAGTTCGGCAAAAGCCTATGGTTTTCTTCCATAAATTTATTTGCTATTACTACTATAACTGACTGTTTTCAGCATGTCTTGAGGCATCTTGTTTATTCCAATTTTCAACAACCCACTGCCCTTAGGTGTATTTCATGAGATCAATTGCCTATCACTCCTGACATTTTATATTTTTGTCTGTTTTTTTGTGTTCCCCCATGAGGGTGAACAGATCTTCTTAACTTTTATTTTACCCAATCCCTTCAGTGCCTTATACACCTAAGTTACATCATCCCTTAGATTTGGTAATCAAAATCAATGATAAAAAAAATTGTGGACTAGTTTTGCAGTCCACACCTTCTGACCCTTTCTTTATGTGTACATTGCTTTGCACTCATTTTCAATCTGGTTGCCCTTTGCAGAAGATGTGTTTTTCTAGGTGAAATTTCCAGAGCTGTATGACTTTTTCTAGGTTCAATCTCCCGAACTGAATACAATATTCCAGATGTGGCCTAACTGTTGGCTTGTAGACATCATGATCTCTCTACCAACAAAGGTTCTATAAATTATAGAGAGGAAACCTATGTGTCTGTTTAGACTACATAGAAAAAAACATGTCAGATTGAATCTTGTTACCTAAGAATTTTTTTTGTCGTACCCCCCCCCCCAGGCGCCTCCGTAGCCAGGTGGGAAGGAGCAGCAGTGCGTAGCACACGCTTCTTGATTAGACCGGGGTTCGAGCCCGTCACCACCAAATACGGAGCATGCGGAAAGGTCAGGGAATGACCACCGCACCAGAGCAATATGGTCTTAGTTGCTAATGCTCTTAAAAAACCAAATAATAACAACCCCCCCCCCCCCCCCCAATTGCATAAATGTTTTGGAAATTAAAATTTATTTGTTGCTTTTAGGACCACATCCGAAACTTTCTGAAGCAACATTGTCTGGCTTAGATTGATAACTACCCTTCCTACCTTCAAATTATCAAAAAATTGTTTGGATAACTTTTCAGCAGCATTTATAAAAATTGCAAATAGGAGAGAGTCACACTGATCTCTGAGGGATCCCACTTCTGATGCTAGTTTACCATGAAGACCTAATTCATGATAGCCTACAATCCTGTGGAGGATCCTACCGATAACTCCAACCTCTTTGCTGACGTTACTGGTAGGATCCTACGCAGTATTGAAAGAGGGATGATATCAAACATTTTACTAGTCTAGGTATATAATGTCAAAATTGTTACCAGTATCCAGCTGCTTAACTAGTGCATCATAGTGATTTACCACACTTGTCAGGCATGACCTAAATTATGATCGCATATAGGAAAGCACTAGAGGAAGGCCAAAAATAATGGGCAAAATTAATTTAAATTGTTTACTTTTGATCGTGTGGGACATTCATGTTGCTAGCAGGTTAGAGTAGGGGACGAGAGAGAGAGAGAGAGAGAGAAGACTGGGGGGGGGGAAGATATATAGAAATATGGAGTTAAGACACTTCCGTCTAGGTTTTGGTCCAAGTCTGTCAGATATTTGTGCAAGTCCTGCTTGGTCATTTGTTTGGTATTCACTCATGGGACCAAGTCCTGTCTGTTCGTCGATGTTCAATTGGATTCAATCACCATCAGGGTGGAATCCATCCATAGCCAGTGCAGGAGATCAGGACATTCAACCAGGTTATGGGTGTTGATCCGATTGCTGTCCATGTGGGTTGTGAAATGTCATTTTTTGGGGTTCTCACATGGGATCAGTGTCCCATCCATGGTTCAGTATTGGAAGAGTGGAGTTTAGTTAGAGCTGGTGAATGACCCAGTTTTCTCTTGGTGTGTCAAGTTGTTGTGAGGTTGTGACTGCTCTCCCATTATTATTCGTGTGACATACATTCCTTTTGAGTGTTGTTTTGGTTTATTGGGCTTCTGTTTGTTCAGTTTGTGGATTACCGCTACATCTGTGAGGCTTCAGATGCATTGAGTATGGAAAGTCGGAATTATTCTGATTGTTCTGGGTTTGCTGGCAGAGGTATGGTGTCTTACGAATAGGCACTGAGCAAAGTTGGTGAGAGCATTGTAGGTTGCCTCATCCTCCAATAGGTAGTTCTGATTTTTGGGGTTAAACTAGATTTGTGTGATGAGGTGACCACGAAGATCTTCGTATAGCTCACACTCATGCAGCAGGTGGTCCCAGGTATCGAGGGAGCCACATGTGCAAGCTGGGTTGTCTGTCAGTCCAAGGAGGTTTAGTTTGTGGCAAATAGCTCCCTGTCCTGTGAGAAGGTAGGTGATATGAAGACCGGAGCAGAACCGTGTCGGATATTTTGGATACACCTGTTGTATATTTGGGAAGAACCTTTGTGTGACGGCCCCTTTGGCGGAGTTCATCTAGTGTTGTTGGCATATTGATGTTAAGTAGGTTTGCAGCCTGTGTTTCTGAACTTTATGGTTGTTTTCCAGGTCTGTGGTGTGGTCCTGGAAGGTTGTGGCCTTGCCACACCTGAGTTGTCGAAGCATGTCAATGCAAGTCACCCCAAGATCAAGAGGGAGAGCACCCATGATCACTTGTAGTGCATGAATAGATACTGTTGGATGCATGGGTGAGGGTCAGTAGAATGGGTCTGTGGATAATATCCAGTCGCCTGCGGTTAAGGTCTTGTGGAACCAGAAGCGTATGCATTTGCTGGGATAATGGCTGCTTTATAAAGGATTGCAAGGGTGCGCCAGTCACGCTGCAACTCCAGTTGCAACCTGACTGGTGAGCATAGCAGTGTAGGTTTTTCTCTTGACTAGCCTTAGTAGCTGATGCGCCAATAAAACCAAAAAACCCAAACCCAAACCCTTTTCTCTTGACCTGTATGTATTTTAGATGTGGGGTGAAAGATAGATTACGATCCAGGATGAACTTGCAGGTATTTCAGTTCTGTGGCTAACTTAATTGTTCTATTGTGGATTTTTATTTGCAGCAGTCTGTGGTTGTGGTTAGGTAACCCTTCAGTAAGATGGACTGTGTTTTGGTGGCCAATATGGTGAGTCGGTGCCTTTCCATCCATTCCCTCAGTGTGGTTAGTGCTGCATTTGCCTGTGTTTCCAGCTGAGCTCTTGAATCTGTGGTTAAGGCCAGGGAGAGGTTTTCTACGTAGGCCAATGCCTGTATGCCTCTAAGTCGAGGGAGAACTCTTCCAATATGTAGTTCCACAAGAGAGGGCCTAAAATAGAACCCTGCGGGCATCCCCGGTGTACCTTGTACCTTGTCGGTCAACCTTGTAGTAGGGGGCCTGTACCAGGACCTGTCTGCTTTTCCGATAGCGTCTTATGGAGCCATTTAGATTTGCTGGTAGGTGGACAGCCCTGAGCCTTCCGAGGACACTTTGCCACCAAAGGGTGTTGAACGCCCCCGCAAAGTCAATGGAAATGAGGAGAAAGTATTTTTTTCGGCAACCCTCTGCCTTGTTAAGGATGCATTCCAGTGCATCAGGGGGAACCATTAGAAAGTGTGAGGTTACAAACATTGCTTCAATGGTTCACCACACAAAGAAGTGCTGGATTTTCAATAGACTGTCCGATTTTGAAGGCTCATGCGAAAAATTTGCTAAACATTTTGGACTTGATGATTTTTGGTTGGCTAGATCGATTTAAAAACCGACGTATTGTTTATGTGGAGAATCTCAATCTGCAGTTCCAATAATGGCAAATGAATGGATTGACCATGTTTGGGCAGAAATCAGGAAAGATTTCAGTGACGAAATGGGACTTTTTTATAATTTGACATGTGACAATACATTTAAATTCAAAGGGGAAAAATGTGTTGTTGGAAAAAAATCAGAATCACTTGACGGTGCTTGTTTGTGCAAATATGAACAGAACTGTTAAAAAAAACAGTTTGTTATCGGAAAATCATTAAAACCTCAGTGTTTCAAAAATGTCAGGAAACTTCCTGTGATTTACATTGCGAACAAGAAAGCTTGGATGTCTTCAGATATTTTTCAATAATACGTAAATGATTGGAATAAGCAGCTATTCAAAAAGAAGAAAAATATTTTATTGTTAGTTGATAACTGTCCTGCACATTCCCAGATTAAAAATTTGCCCAACATTAAGCTTGTATTTCTGTCACCCAATGCAACATCAATTTTACAATCATTGGACATGGGTATTCAAGAGTTTGAAAGGATTTTATAAAAGTTTTATAGTTCATCTAATCAGTCAAAGAAAACAGTAACTTAATGAGTCTATATCGATATTGGGTGCTATAACTTTATTGAATGATGCATGAGACAACGTTACTTCGACAACCATATCGACTTACTTCAAGAAATTGAAATTAAATTCAAATGAAATTGCAGTCGTAGATGAAGATGATAGAAACGAAGAAAATAACTTAGCGTTATCTGAATGGTTGCTGCTTAGCAACATTGTTGGTTTTAATACACACAACATAACATTGATGAATTTGTACGCTTCGATAACAACTTGTTAACTTCCTATAGAGAGCGACACTATACATGCTGTGCTCAACAATGACAATAATGATGATCAGTGTGATAATGACAAGTGAATAAAAATCAGTGGCGACAATCTCGCAAGCTCAAGATGCAATAGACACATTAGTCAATTTTTTTTTAAGGAAATGAGGCAAATAATGGCACTTTAATCGCATTGAGTGTTTTAAGGGGAAACTTGAGAAATATCAAAGTGAAATCTTATACAGTAAACCATCACTATTCGCGGTCGCTGATTTAATATAAAATGAAACCAAAAAAAATGTGAATTTTAAATCGCCGTGAATATTTTCTGCCATAAAAAAACATGGGCATGGCTAAAATCATCTTTCCCAGTCAAGACAGCACTCAGTGGGTGGGGGAGAGGGGTGACAAAATCGCGTGGATGTTTCTCGCTAATCCTTGTTCAGTATGTGCTATGC
This sequence comes from Mastigoproctus giganteus, assembly GCF_048544385.1. Classification (NCBI taxonomy): domain Eukaryota; kingdom Metazoa; phylum Arthropoda; class Arachnida; order Uropygi; family Thelyphonidae; genus Mastigoproctus; species Mastigoproctus giganteus. The sequence continues at coordinate 144,462,907 of NC_143579.1, read as the reverse complement.
GCTTGTCATGGAAGGTTTTGTCGTTTGCTTTTAATTTATATGCTTACAAAAGTGGAAAATCTACCATTTTGCAGTGTGTTAGTGTAAACAGACTTTTTCGAGTGTGTTAACAGAAGAAAGTGACTTCTGTTAACAAAAGAAAGTGACTTTATTGTGGACAAATTCTTTTTTCTAACCCCTACAAAAATATGGCTACGAATAACAAGGGAATAATTGTGAAAAGATCAAAGAACATGACATTAGCGAGTAAAATTCAGTTATTAGACAAAATTTCTAATGGTGAAAGTGTCTCGTCAGCGGCAAAACATTATAAAATCAATAAGTCAACGGTACGATCAATCAAAAAATCGGAAGAAAAAATCCTCTGTAGTGTCCATGAAAACGCGCTAATTGCTTCAAAAATTTGCTCTGTAACTCGTGATGTTAAATAAGAAAAAACGGAAAAGGCTTTAAATCTGTGGCTAGAAGACCGAACTCAAAATTTAAATCCGTTATGTTCACTCATCATTCATGAAAAGGCAAAACCCCTTTATCAACACTTTAGCGAAACTTGTGATAGAACTGGCGGGAAAAGTTTTTTTAGCTATTGCAAAGGTGCTGGATTGAAAGATTTGTTTTAAATTTCTAATAAATATTACATTTAATATTAAATTGTTTCTTATTTTCATTTTGATGCCTTATGCTTGCATTTCACTATGTACTGTCTATGTACATAGTCATATTATCAAGGTACATATAATGTATACATAGACAAAATTTTAGACTAGTTTTTCTTATATATTTCATACTTTAGAACGGAACCCCTTTATTACTATGGGAGCCATAACTCAGTATTCGCGGGGGTTTACTGTAATTAGCATTAGTAGAGGCATATGATGCAAGAAAGTGAGCTTATGTTGCATCAGCCAAAAAAAAAAAAAAAAAACCCTTCCCATTTCATCCATCCTTTTACTCCAAATGTTTGTCTAGTTCTACCTTGAACTTATTTAAGTTGCTCACCTCCACTACAGCAGATGGAAGTTTATTCCCACTATCAACCACCCCTGGCTAAAGGCGAATTTCTGCACATCTATTCTACAATTGTCTTTCCTCAATTTCAATTTATGTCCCCTCAGGTGAGTAATCAGAGCAAGCTAAATCCATTCAAGGCCTTATTATTATATCATTGACAAGAAACCGTGAGCTGCTCAGCAAACTTCATATCTGACTGCACAGTTACCCCAGGTCCTTTTCATTCTCTGCTTCCCTGAGTGTAGTACCACCCATTGATATGTTACTTTGGGGTTACTGCTACCCATATGCAGTAGTTTACATTTGTCAATAAAAAAATTTCAGTTGCCACCTTTCCAGATCCTATTGCAGTAGCGTACTATCATTACTGTCATTAACAACCCTGCCAACCTGTAGGGGCTTACATCTGGTGAGTATGGGCTTGACGTACCCAGGGTCCTGAGTTGGCTGGATATCATCATTCTTCTCTTTCTTGGTGATTCCCTTCTACTTCTGACTCTCTCTCTCTCTCTCTCTCTCTCTCTCTCTCTCTCTCTCTCTCTCTCTTTTAGGGTAACTCAGGAATTTTTTTTTTTGGCTGGTGCAGCATAAGCTTCAGGCTACCTTGCATCATACAGCTATTAATAATAAATTGTCTGCAAACTTAGACATTAACCCTGATATAACTACATCAGTATCATTTTTAAATAACGAAAACAACAATGGGCCCAACACCAAATCCTGGAGGGGGGGGGGATTCCACTAATAACATTAGTCTATGAAGAGCAGTGTCCATTGATAGCCACTCTGTCTTCTCCCACTCAACCATCCTATTATCCATTGTAGCAACTTCCCCTTAATGCCATAATGCTCAACTTTTACAGCAATCTTCCATGTACCACACTATCGAAAGCTTTCCAAAAATCCAAGTATATGATATCAGAAATATTTTTTTGTATCCAGGGCCTTTGTGACAACATCATATTATCCAATTACATCTGTCAGAGAAGACTTCCCATCAACAAACCCATGCTGTGTCTGAACTGTAACTGCAATCTTGTCTAGATGATCCTGCATTGCTTCCTTAACCAATGACTCCATTATTTTCCCTGGAACAGAAGTTAGACTAACAGGTCTGTAATTACCCGTGTCACCCTTTGATCCCCTTTTGTGAATTGGGTACACATTTGCACATCTGCAGACAATGGGGACCTCCCCTGAGTCCAAGGAAGCTTTCATAATTATGGCAAATGGTTTGCTTACTTCCTTTCCTGATTTCTATGATATTGTTGTGTATTAATTTCAACAATTTCTCATCCGCTTTGCTCTTGGTTATTACAAAATCATTTAGGTCTCTGCCGGAGTTTGAGAAGCTTCTGGCTTCCACTTACTTACAGACCTCCGCTTGTGTGAACGTTGATGCAAAATGCTCAATCGGTTTGTCAGCAGGTTTATCAACAATCAAACCATCGATGGCAAGTGGACCAATCTGATTCATCCCCTTTCTAAATCTATAAAACAATGATCAATTTTAAGATTCACAAATAAAAAGACTAATTAAAATTGTGGTATTATTAAGTGTATGGTTTTAAAATTATAGACAAATAAATTGGGTTTAATGTTAAGTGTGTTGTAGTTTATACAAGCATATTAATACAAATATCTAGATATATACTTATATTATTTTTTTTCTCTTATATTTCTTTTGTTTTTTGTATCTATCATTTTATCAAGTTATTGAGAAGTAAAAAAAAATATATAGGAGGTAGATTTCACTCATGACTGATGTGGTGCATAATGGTTATAACAGGAAATTTTGTTAGTCCCTTGATGCTCGTTATTACCAAGTTAGGCTGTATATATATAGTTTGTTATTGCTTTATTGTGAAGGCATGCTATTATGTGTAATTATAGTGACCGTTGTAATTATCATAATTATCAAGTCGATATTTAAAGTAAATACTCATATTTACAATAAAACATTCATATAACCAGGCTTCATTCATTCATAATATATTCACCTTTTACCAATGCTGTAAGCTACTAACTTTTTTGGGGGAAAATATTCTGTGTAGTTCTGTTGTTATATACAAGCTTTAGTTAGTTACTATGCTTATGAATATGATATTTTAATTTTTTACAAGGCCATTAAATTTCGATAAATTTGTAATCAAAGCATCAGTATGATCAAAAGATTTTCACTTAAACATATGAAAATGACAAATTGATGATATCATAATAATTAAAAAATAATATGGATAATTATAAGAGTAGAGTAGTACAGCCTCGATCTGAAAATGAAAAAATATCTTTGTGCCTAATGCTATTCAGACATAGAATTCAGACATATTGTGCCTATTCAGACATAGAATTAACAGGAAACAGTTTTCTTTTTCCTCCTTGTACATTTATGTTATGAAAGACCCATAAATTGTTTTTTCATAGCATGAGGCTTTTTGCCCTAAATTTGTTGTCCTTTCAATTTCAATATTCTGTTTAAAAAAATAAATAATAAATTTCAGAATAAATCCCCTCACTCAGATAATATGAGTGAAATTATTTTTGCAAGATGAAATTCTTTACTCTTCATTCTACATCCTTAAATTGTACTAAGACTGTTGAAGTTAAGAGTGTAGCATATTCATTTTGTCTTGTATTCAAATCTCCACCTTCATTTTTCGCTTACAGTAGTAGTAGTAGTATTAGTAATAGTGGCATGTGATGCAAGAAAACAAGTGTATGGGCTTATGCAGCATCAGCCAAAAAAAAAAAAAAAAAAATCACACCATTCCCTCCAAATGGCTGTCCATTTCCTCCTTAAATTTATTGAACCTATCAACTTCCACAACAACAGATGGAAGTTTGTTCCAGCAATTAACCACCCACTGGATAAAGACACATTTCCGCACATCTTTCAACATCTGTCTTTTCGTAATTTGAATTTATACCCCCTTAGGTTCGTAATCTGAACAACTGGAAGGATCCCATCAGAATTCAGCGTGCTCAACCCATTCAAGGCCTTATACACCTCAATCAGATCACTGCGCAGGTGCCTAGTCTCTAGCCACTGCAATTAGCAGAACTTAAGCCTCTCTTGGTAAGAGGATCCCTTCATTCCCCTTACCAATCTTGTTGCCCTTCTCTGTACATGCTCAAGCTAATCTGCATCCTTCATAAAATCAGGCCTCCAGACCTGTATGCAGTACTCAAGGCACGGCCTGACCATTGCCTTATACAGAGGGACACTCACCTCCTTCTCCTTGCTAGCAAAATTCCTGTATATCATTGACAAAACCCCATGACCTGCCCTGGCAGCCTGTCTGCATTGCTCAGAAAACTTCATATCTGACTGCACAATTACTCCCAGGTCTTTTTCATTTTCTACCACCTTAAGACAGTTGGTATGTTTCTCTGGGGTTATTTCTACCCATATGCAGTACTTTGCATTTGTCAAGGTTAAACTTCAGTTGCCACTTCTTAGCCCATCTGCGCAAATTATCTAGATCCTATTGCAGTAGGACACTGCCATTACTGTCATTAACAACCCTGCCAACCTTTGTATCATCTGATACATTCATCAATATCATTGATAAATATACAAAACAACAGAGGACCCAACACCGAACCCTGTGGGACTCCACTAATAACATTAGTCCACGAAGCGCAGCACCCATTAATTACCACCCTCTGTCTTCTCCCACTCAACCATCCTTTCATCCATTGTAGCAACTTACCCTTAATACCATTCTGCTCCAATTTGTACAATAGTCTTCCATGCGCAACAGTGTCAAACGTTGCGCATGGAAGTCCAAATATATGATATCAAAATTATTTTTTGCATCCTTTGTAACCATATCATAATATCCTATCAAATTTGTCAGACAAGACTCTCCCTTAACAAACCCATGCTGTGTCTGAATTATTGCTGCAGTCTTGTCTAGATGATCCTGCAATGCATCTTTAACCAGTGACTCCATTATTTTACCCGGAAGAGAAGTTAAACTAACTGGTCTGTAATTACTCGTGTCACCCTTCGATCCCCCCCTTTGTGAATTGGGGATATATTTGTACATCTCCAGTCCGTGGGGACCTCCCCTGAGTCCAAGGATGCTCTCATAATTTTGGCTAAGGGTTTGCTTAGTTGCTTTGCCGTCTCCTTTAATATAACTGGATAGATCCCATTCACCCCAGGTGCCTTTCTTATGTTTAACTTCAACAATTTCTCCTCCATTTTGCTCTTAGTTATTACAAAATCATTAAGCACCCTGCTACAATTTGATAACCTTCTGCCATTTTCAAACCTTAATAACTCCTCATGTGTGAATGTAGATGCAAAATATTCATTCAGTTTGTTTACTATCTGAGCAGGATCATCAACAGTCGAACCATTGATATCAAAGTGGACCAGTCAGATTCATCCCCTTCCGTTTAGAGTTTATATAAGTAAAGTAATCCTTGCTGTTTTTCTTAGCTTCTTTTGCCAAAGATTTCTCGTAATCTGCCTTCACCTGCCTAACCTCCTTTGTGACCTGATTACAGACTAGCTTATATCTGCCATAATCTTCTGAGTCGCTTGATAATTTATGTGCATCCCATACATTTCTTCTCTGTCACGAGTCTCATTAGTTCATTTGATAACCATTTAGGCCTAAACCTTGAACAATATTTCTTAATAGGTATGAAACTTTTAGTAGCATCCACGATTATTTCCTTGAACACTTCCCACTTAGAATTTACTGTTGGTAACATCGTCAGTTGATCCCACTGTACAGAATTTAAAAACTGTCTGAGACCACTGTACTTCCCTTTACCGAAGCAAAAACCCTTTCCTTTACCCCTGATGGTAATTATATCTTTAAATAAATCCTACATCAGTACACTGTGATCACTGCCACCTAGTGGTTCCTTTATCTGCAGATTCTTGATGCATGAAGAATCACTACTGATAACCAGATCAAGAGTATTACCCTCTCTGGTTGCCTCTCGAACATGCTGCTGCAGAAAACAATCATCTAATAAATCCACAAAAGTCTTACTAGTGTGTGAGTGACCAACCCACAAGTTCCAGTCAATATCTGGGAAGTTAAAACCCCCATTATAAGACATTCTGATTTACTAGCCCACTCTATTTCTCTGTACAATTGTTCATTGTACTCATTCGAGTCCTTAGGCCTATAACACACTCCTACTCTTATTTTTGCTTTCGCAGTGTCACACTAAACTGACTCAACAGTGCACTGTTCATCTGTATGAACTGTGTGCACTTCTTTTGATTTTATGTTTTTCTTAATTAACAGCATAACACCTCCTCCCTTTCTATCCTGTCTATTATTTCTGTACACATTGTACTCTCCAAATTCCAGTTCTGCCTTCCTTATATCTGTGTGACACCATGTCTCTGCTGCTATTCCAACAGTATCTGCCTTTGATGACTTGACGAACACTTCAAATTCATCAAATTTATTTACTATATTTTAGCATTCGTATACATGCAAGTATACATGTACCTATCCTTATTATTAGTTACCCTAACACATCCCATATACCCACCTGTTTCACGATGACTGCCATCAATCCCTGAAACCCCCAGCACCCCTTACTCCAGGTCGCTATTTATTCTAATAGAAGTTGTGCAAGAATCACCTTCACCTCTGCCTGCGGCTACTTTAAACTTTTAGTCTGTGAATCCCCCCAAGCTAGCAGTTTTCCGACCCACCTAACACTGCCTCGATAGCATCAGCAAATATTCTTGCACCCTTTCTATTTAAGTGTATCCCATCCCTGTAGAAGCAGTCTCTCCTGTTAACAAGCACAGACCACACTGCAAAAAATTCTACCCCTTGAGCCTTGCACATTCCCTCCAAGGCCGAATTGATTGATAAGGCTCATCATGTACAAAGGGTACTAGGAAAGTTTTGCAATACAGCTTTGTTTATTTAATTTTTTCAAAGTAATTTCCTCTACATTCAGTACACCTCTCCATCCTCCGAAACCAATCTTTAAACCAGTTCTGCCAAGTTTCACTAGGGGGTAAAGCACACTCGTTGTCCCAACCCCGTAGAAGGTCCTCATCACTGGAAAACCGCCTCCCTTTTAGCTTCATTTTCACATGCGGGAACAGTGCAAAGTCACAGGGAGCAAGGTCTGGACTGTAGGGAGGGTGCTCGAGAAGTTTCAGTCCTGTCGTGGTCAAATATTCGGTGCAGGCTTTGGCGCGGTGAGCTGGAGCATTTTCGTGATGGAGGTACCAGGTGTCCATTCTTGACTTTGGCCGCAGGTTCTTCATAGATCCAATGACTTTAGGCAGGCATTGTTCAGTATACCACTTAGCTGTGACTGTCTTCTGCGTGTCCAAAACGACACGTTCCACAATTCCACTCGATTTGAAAAATACAGCTATCATTTTCTTCTTTACAGATCGGGATTTTCTGACAATTACGGGTGTGTCGTCATCATCAAAGACCCAAACTTTGTTTTGAGCCTTGGTCGGCAGATCGTAATAGTACAGCCAAGTCTCGTCACCTGTCACGATGTTGTTCACATACCGAGATTGTCCCTTATCAAACTTTTTTAACATCTCCCGGCACCAAGTCACACGTTGTGTCAACTGCTCTTCAGTCAGTTGATGCGGCACCCAGAGAGAACAAAGTTTCTTCACGTGCAAATGATCTTACAGAATCGAACGAAGAATTGCAGACACTTTCAAATTTACAGTTATAGCAGTAAAGTCTGCTATAATTGTAAAAGACTTATTTATCAATACAAACTTGATCTCAAACTAGCTAAGAGCAGAAAACTTGCTTCTTGTCCAAATTGTTGAGCAGTCTGGTGTGTTACCACAACTTCTGTCTATTTGTTAACAGGAAAGACTGCTTCTACAGGGATGGGATACACTTCAGTAGAAAGGGTGGAGGAACATTTGTTGGTGCTATTGAAGCAGTGTTAGATGGGTCAGAAAACTTATAGCTTGGGGAGCGAGGGTTTCACCGACTAAACGATTAACAGTGGCCACAGTCAGAGGCAAAAGAGCAAAAGGCAATAGCACTGCTACTATTAGAATGAGCAGCAGCCTCGAAAGCAAGCTGCTGAGGATTTCACCAACTACTGTTAGTCATCGTGGAACAAATAAATAAATGCCCTGTGTTAGGATAATAAGAGTAAGAACAGGTGCATGTATATTTACATGAACAATAATGCTAGGAGTTTAGTAAATAAATTTTATGAGTTTAAAGTGCTGATCAAGACATCAAAGGCAGATGTTGTTGGGCTATCAGAAATGTGGTGTCACACAGATATAAGCAGTGCAGAATTGGAATTTAGGAAGTACAATGTGTACCGGAAGGATAGATGCGGAGGAGGGGGTGATGCTATTAGTTACAAAAGACATAATCTAAGGAAGTTCATCCAGTTGACATAGATGGGCAATGCAATGTTGAGTCAGTTTGGTGTGGCATAAGCACTGGCCTAATGACTGATGAGTACAATGAACAAATGTACAGAGAAATAAAGTGGGCGAGTAAATCAGAATGTCTTATTTTGTGGGTTGGTCACCCACACAATAGCAAGACTATTGTGGATTTATTCAATGACTGTTTTCTACACAAGCGTGCTCAAGAGACAACCAAAGGTAGTAATACTCTTGATCTGGTTATCTGCAGTGATTATTTGTGCATTAAGAATTTGTAGATATAAAGGAACCACTAGGTGACAGTGATCACAGTGTACTGATGTGGAATTTACTTAAAGAGATCACTACCATCAGGGTTAAACGGGAGGTTTTTTTTTTTTTTGTAAAGGTGACTACAGTGGGACCAGCTGATGATGTCAACAACAGGAAATTCTAAATGGGAAGTATTCAAGAAGTTAATCTTGGTAGTTACTAGGCTTTTCATATTAACTAAGAAATACTGTTCAAGGTTTAAGCCTAAATGGATGTCAGATGAACTGAGTAGATGCATGGCAGAGAAGAAAAATGCATGGGATGCATACAAATTATCAGGTGACACAGAAGCCTACAGTAGATATAAGCTGGTCTGTAATCAAGTCACAAAGAAGGTAACTGAAGGCAGTGTATCAGAAATTATTGGCAAAGGTTGCAAAGAAAAACAGCAAAGTCTCCTTTACTTTTATCAACTCTAGAAGGAAGGGAATTAATCAGGTTGCTCCATTTTATAACAATGGTTCGACTGTTGATGATCCTGCTCAGATAGCTGACAAACTGAATAATTATCTTACATCTACATTCACACATGAGGAATTCTGTAGGGAAGTGGAGTACAGAAACTTATTAAATTCTAACAGGGTGCTAAATGATTTTGTTATAACTGAGAGCAAAGTGGAGGAGAAATTGTAGTTAAACATTAGAAAGGCACCTGGTTCACAAGGGGGCGGGGGGGATCTGAGGGTGACACAAGTAATTACAGACCTGTTAATTTGACTTGTGTTCTGGGGAAAATAGTGGGATCACTGGTTAAAGAAGCATTGCAGGATCATCTAGACAAGACTGCAGTAATAGTTAAGGCACAGCATGGATTTGTTAAAGGGAGGTATTGTCTGTCAAATTTGATTAGTTACTATAATATGGTTACAAAGGAACTGGATGCAAAAAATAATTTTGATATCATATACTTGGATTTCAGGAAAACATTGTGGCACTGTTTCATTGCCACAAATTGGAATAGTATAGTATTAAGGGTAAGTTGCTACAATGGATAAAGGGGTGTGAGGGTGGTAATCAATGGATGCTGCTCTTTTTGGACTAATGTTATTGGTGGAGTCCGCAGCGTTCAATGTTGGGCCCGCTGTTTTGTATATTTATCAGTGATATTGATGAAGATATATCAGGATTAATTTCAAACTTTGCAAATGATACCAAGCTTGGCAGGGTTGTTATTGCCAGTGATGGAAGCGTGCTACAGCAACAGAATCTAGAAAATGTGGGCAGGTGAGCTGAGAAGTGTATTATTAATATTGACAAATGCAAAGTACTAGTGTGGGTTGAAGTAACCCCAGAGGAACGTACCGAATGTGTGATACTACACTTAAAGTGTAGAAAATAAAAAAAAACCCTGGGAGTAATTCTGCAGTCAGATTTGAAGTTTTCTGAGCAATGCAGACAGGCTGCCAGAGCAGGTCATGAGATATTGACAGTATCATACCCTATTAGCAAAATTCATATACATGAATTTTGCTAATATGGAAACACTGTGATTATCCCTTTGTATAAGGCAATGGTCAGGCTATGCTGTCAGTACTGCGTACAGGCCTGGAAGCCTCATTTTAGGAATGATGTAGAGTTGCTCGAACATGTACAGAGAAGAAGAAGAAGGAGAGCACCCTAGAATGGGTGCTCTTACAAAGAAAGGCTTAAATTCTGCAAATTGCAGCGTCTGTAGACTAGGCACCTGTGGTGATATGATTGAGGTGATAAGGCCTTGAATGGGTTGAGCACGCTTAATTCTGATGGTATTCTTCCATTTTCTCAGATTACGTACCTGAGGGCATAAATTCAAATTGAGTTTAGACACTTGTAGAATAGAAGTGCAAGGATTCGCCTTTAGCTAGCAGGTGGTTAATTGCCTGAAAAAACTTTGCATCTGTGGAATAGTTTAAATAAATTCAAGGAGGAACTGGACGAACTTTTAGAAGGATTGCATGTGTCAAATTATTTTATGCTTGCTTTCTTGCATCACATGCCTTCATTACTATTCCTACTATTACTATTTGAGTTGAGAAGCAGTAGATTTCTCTTCACTCAGCTTCTTCAGCTTTTCTTGACTATTAATATCATTTTTCCAAAATACATCACGAATATTGCTTTCTCTGCAACTAAATAAACTGAGGTTTTCTTTTCCTCTCTTGGCTCTACTTTTCTTCTAAATAAATGTTCATTCTATACAATTCCATGCTATGATAGAATTTTCCCACTTTTGTGGGGCCCCAAAACCTCTGTCAAGCATGAAGGATCCATTTAAAAAAAAGTGAACTTCTCATTCCTCCTTTAATTATTGATCCACGGGCACTGTTCTTCTGAATTGGCATTTGTATTTCCTGCAAAATATCAACTTCCATTTGCTTTCCGATTCCTACTCACAGAAGCAACTTTTTATTCCAACTCATTCAGCCTTTCTACTTATTTTCCAGAACAGCCTTCCTTCACATGTGTTTCCTGAAAATTATAATCTTCAGAAATTTCGATGTTAACAGCAATATCTTTTGTCTTCTCAGCCTTCACTCACTATGGATGGTAGTATAGGTTCCGATACATTTGTGTTTGGGGTTTAATAGAAAAATCAGTAGTAAGTAGTTTTGGCCGCCAGGAATCACTTGGTGAAGACGTAGACTTCTGTAGCTACTGCAAGCCGATACGTTTTTCTTTAAATTTTATTGTATTTTTGTTTAGTAATAGTAGTAGTAGTAGTGGCATGTGATGCAAGAAAGCAAGTGTATGAGCTTATGCAGCATCAGCCAAAAAAAAAAATCACACCATTCCCTCCACATGCCTGTCCAGTTCCTCCTTAAATTTATTTAGCCTATCAACTTCCACAACGACAGATGGAAGTTTGTTCCAGCAATTAACCACCCGCTGGCTAAAGGCAAATTTCTGCACATCTATCCTACCCCTGTCTTTTCTTAATTTGAATTTATGCCCCCTTAGTTCGTAATCTGAACAAGTGGAAGGATCCCATCAGAATTCAGCGTGCTCAACCCATTCAAGGCCTTCATCCTGCAGTGGATTGAAAATGGCTGATGATTAGTTACTATAATATGGTTATGGCTTCCATAAAAAAAAACAAAAAATTCACAAATGTGACATGACTTAGGAACTTTTTTTTTTTTTTTTTTTTTTCTTCTTGCGAATTAATTTTGGAACTGATGAAAATAAATATTATTTTATTTTAAAATTGTGTCATTGTTATTTTAGAGTAAATTTTTTTTTCTTTTTGTTTAAGTCATATTTGATTTTTAATTTTATATCATTGCCCAATCATTGATATTTTTAATTCTCTGTACTCATTTTAGAGTTTATGTTGGAAGTATTAGCTTTGAGTTGAAGGAAGATACCATTAGACAGGCTTTCTTACCATTTGGTCCTATAAAATCTATAAATATGTCATGGGATCCTGTCACACAGAAACACAAAGGATTTGCTTTTGTAGAATATGAACTTCCAGAGGCTGCTCAACTGGCACTAGATCAAATGAATGGTGTTATGATTGGAGGCAGAAATATAAAGGTATTTGTATTGTATCATAATAACTTGAATGAAAATCCTTTACATTAAAATTGTCAATAATCAGTTCTGATTCCCCTACCCTCCTAGGTGTTAGAGATAAAAGAAAATGTTACATTTGTTGAGTGGGTCGCAAAGTCTCTTAATTTACGTTGAGGTTTATTAGCATTTAAAGTATGTGTATTTTGAATGGATAAATGATGCAATGAAATAGTCTTTTTCTGCCTCCGCAAAAAAATAAATAAAAATATTAAAATAAAATAATTATAATAAATATAATAAGTAAATCCATGAAACAATCAATCCTTCGCCCATTGCCAAATGGGACCATCCAATTCTTTCATTACAATTTTAATTATAATGAAATACAATTTTAATTATAATTTTTCTGCCATTTCAGCTAACCTGTTACTGGTAATTCTGGCATATTTTAATCCTCAAATGTGCTTTCAGTTAAAGGGGGTAAAAAAGTATCCATAATAATTCGCAATTGTTCACATTTTGAAGCCATCTCATTTTCATTCTGTTATGAACATAACTGTGAAAAATCCATTTTCTTATATTAATAAGAATGATGAATTTAAATAAAAGAATAATACATGTACCATTGACAATTTTCACCACCTTTCTTATTTGCATTGATATTAAATTGGTGTTTTTCACCATATGCATATGATTGTTGAGAATAGGCTTTGCTTACTTTACATTTTTCCTATGTGTATGCTAAGAGACTTAGTGGATTTTTTAATAGCAAAATCAAAGAAAAGCATGTGTTAAAAATTATTGGTTCTTTCACCTCTGTGGAGAGAGTAGACAAAGAACAGATAATCACTGAAATTGTGTGAGGTTTCAAAGACAGGTGCACTCATGCACCTGTCTTTGTGCAAATATATTCCACTGAACTTCATGCATGCTGCTAAGTAAACTTGAAGATGCAGCTTATTGCTACTTTTGGAGATTTTACATTTGTGCTTGCATCCTTGTTTCTAATTGCTCCTACCAGTAATAATATACTTCCCTGGCTCATTTTACTGGCCCCCATCAGTTCCTTATGCAACTTAATTAGGTCTCCACTTGTCAACTCAACTTCATCTAGTCTCCACGTGTAAAGTTGCTAAGTTTTGAGCTGCCTTTTTTAATTGTTGCTCATGGGGCACAACAATGTTTAGTTCAGTTCAGAAATAAGAACGTTTTTCTCACTTGCAAAGATGGGATAAATCTTTTGTGGGAAAAAATGTGATTTTTGTCATTTATTCTGATTATCTCCTCTAGACTCTGCAGTTTCCAAGTGATTCATAGAGCGTTTACTCCAAGCCACAGTTCTTCAGTTTAAAAAGCTCTTTATGAAGAAACTATTATTGGGCGTCCTCCAATGGTTGTGAGCTTTAACAGCTTTGCAGAATGTATGGGTTGGCCAACAGAACTTCCTCGCCATTTTTGTGAATTAAGTTCTTTGATCAATAAGAAACTTAGTCTTACGAACTGTAAGCAAGTTTAAGAAAGGCAAACCACCGTTCCCCGCCCCCTCTAAACTAACACCTATGTTTATACCACTTGGTCACTCTAGCTGCACTGCTCCTGCTTCCCCGTGGCAGGGCTCCTGTGAGAAGAAATCCACTCTCTCAGGGCTGAAAGGAGTAAAGATGGACCACAAAGTGTTTCCACCTTTAGAGCTATTGAGCTCAAAACTTGTGATGAATGACACTGGGAATGACTATTCTGAACCCCCTCAAGAGGAGATAACAGCTTTCCTCATCTTGCATTCTCTATCAGATCAGCCGCTGGGTAAATTATCATCTTTCCTTGTGCTGGAATGCATTGAGTCTGCTGCAGGTTTGCCTAAATCAGTTATACGACGCCAGTCAGGTGATCTTCTGATAGAGATTACTCAAGCTCAACATTCTGCAAAGCTGTTAAAGCTCACAACCATTGGAGGACGCCCAATAATAGTTTATCCGCGTGCCACCTTAACTACTCCAAGGGAGCGATAACAGAATGGGACTTATTACTTGTATTAGAGGAGGAAATTATGCAAGAATTGCATGATCAAAAAGTCATCCAAGCAAGAAGAATTATGACCCGAAAAGATGGTACTCTGGTTCCAACAAGGAGCATTATTCTTACTTTTAGCACACCTCACTTACTGACATCTGTGAAAGCAGGCTACTTACCTTACCATACATTCTGAATCCCATCAGGTGCTACAAATGCCAAAATTACAGACACTCACAGATTGCATGTTGAGGTTAAACAGTAACCAATCTGACTGCACTATTACCACTCCACATTGCCCAAACTGTAAGGGTAACCCCCGGATTTTTCAAAAACGTGTGATCTATGGAAGCAAGGGAAAAAAATTCAGAAATATAAAATGACTTACTCAGAGGCAAGAAGACAGATAATCAAAACAAAGACAGAGCTCACATATGCCACAGCAGCTCAGCATTTCCAGTCTGTATGGATCCAGACTTAAGTTCCAGTTCCTCCGAATATATCTATTGCAAACTGGGCACGTTCATTGCTCTCTATTTCAAAACAGTGTCCTACACAACAAACAAGTGAACAAGCCAGTAATACCCCAGTTACCATACTAACCGTTGTTTCCTCAACAATAAAACCAAAAGTGACAGAAACCATGAAACAGCAGTCATCACTCTCAGCGGGAATGGGCATCGATGAACATCATGATTTAGATGATGGCATTTTAGAATTATATGCAACCGATAATATGGACGCGACCTGCCCTGTCTTCCTTAAGAAACAAGCAAAAAACTATCAGAACCGAAAACGACACATAAAACCACATAATGGAAAAAATTCTTCAATGGAATTGCAGAGGCTTTCGGAATACAAAAGACGATTTGCAGGATCTAATCGATCAATATGAACCGGCTAGCATAGCCCTACAGCAAACTCTTTTAAATCCACGAATGTGTCCTTCCTTAAAAAATTATATCCTCTTTAGATGAGATAGGAGTATTGACACACCAGCTCGTGGAGGGGTAGTGAATATGGTCAGAACAACATTCCATTCAAACATGTTTCTCTTCAGACTCCTTTTGAAGTTGTGGCAGTGTGCATTGTAATTGGTATCGCCCTTGCAGTAGCTTTTATATATCTCCCTCCTAATTTCTCTTTCTCTTCAGATGATTTAGAAAACTTAGCCTGCATTCTCAATGGAATTGAAATCAGGTGAATGTGGGGGCCAGGGAAGATGGTTGAAATCTATCTCATATTCTCCAAGACATTCTGGCATCATGCACTATTCAGTTGTCATCCACAAAGTGGGCATCACCTTTGGGATAAAAGTAACATTGCAGGGTGCAGTAGATCAGCCACCATTTCTGTTCTGCTTATTGGGTGACTTTAGGGCTCATCATCTGCTATGGGGATCTCCAACAATTGACAAATGGAGTAAAATAATAGAATCTTGCTTGATTCTCATAACCTTACCCTGTTAAACACTGATGAACCTACCTATATCCATTTTTCTACAAGCTCCATGACTGGCACTTCCGTAGCCAGGTGGGAAGGAGCAGCAGTGCATAGCACATGCTTCTTCATTAGACCGGGGTTCGAGCCTGTCACCACGAAATACGGAGGAAGCGGAAAGGTCAGGGAATGACCACCGCATATCTTGGAGCAATATGGCCTTAGTTGCTAATGCTCCTAAAAACCAAACAACAACAACAACAGCAGCTCCATGACTGCACTAGACCTTTCAATCTGTTCTCCCTCCATATATGCCAATATGGAGCGTAAAGTTCTTGATAACCCACTAAATCAGCGTTTCCCAACTTTTTTTAGTCACGGAACACTTTTCATCTCACAGTATACTGACAGAACACTTTTCATCTCACAATATATAGATGGAATGCTTGCATATTCATGGAACACTTAAAAACACAAGTTTAGCAGGAGCCAAAGAACTGTTGCTAATATTTTATTACATATGACGCACTGTGCATCAGGAGCATCTTTATATCTAACACGTGTAAAGCCAAAATTCAAATAACTGTCATCATACTTTCGTTTTGGTCTTTTATTAGTTGGTTCCTGTTTTTTCACTTCGGATTTTTGGGGAACAAAAGGCTGCGATTGTTCATCCTCACTTTGAAGTGTGACAATATTGTGTTCGTTTTCATCGACTACAGTTGCACTACTAGAAGTACTTCGCTTCTCATTTTAAAGTTCCTTTTTTCAACCACAAATCCATGGTCACATATTTTAATAATAATATTTCAAAATACTAATAATTATCAAAAAAAAATTTAAACAAGGAAGTGAGTTTAGTTATGATATTGGTTCGCTTCCCTCTCTTCTTCAACCCGTGTACTCCAGAGTAAATCTCATATGAATGGCATATTAGTTCATTACATTGCCACTTTTTCGTAGATGGCATTACCTCTACGCATACTTTTCTATTCAAAGCCCTCCAAAATAAAGTGTTTGATTATTAGTCTATGCCAGTAACTGAAAAATAACCAAAATAATAACCAAAAAAAAAAAATGTTAAAAATTATAATGATACAAAAGTGGTGTCCGCTACAAATATGCAAAATTTATTTTTTTATTATTATTTATTTTTTTTTAAATTATTAATTTTGATTTTTCACGGAATACTAGTGTTCCGCAGAATACAGTTTGAGAAACGCTGCGCTAAATAGTGATCATCTACCGATTCTTTGCAATATTCAAACACAAGTAAAATTGTTCCTAATGCAGCGATCGACTTGGAAATTCCGTTCGGCGAGCTGGCATAAATATGCCTCCCTAATCCAGTTTGATGATCAGATAGTCCAGTCCCAGCCCATAGATATTATCACTGATCATATAACCAATCAAATGTCACAAGCCACAAATTCTGCAATTCCTAAATATTTGCCTGGGAAACGCAAACACGGGAGTTACTGGTGGAATCAGGAATGCACACAGGCTAAACAGACAAAAAGAAGAGCTTGGGATTTATTTTGTAAATTCCCTACAACTGCTAAATCTTATTAACTTTAAAAAACTCAAGGCCAAATTCCACCAAATAAGAAGAAAAGCAAAGAATGACATCCGGATAAGTTTTGCTTCCGCCTATAACAAAGACACGGACAATCAACTCATCTGGAAAAAAATCCAAGCTCTTAATCATAAATACATGCAGTCTCCTGCCTCAATTCTAAACTGGAAAGGGCAGGAACTGTACACTCCAACAAAAATAGCAAATGCATTAGCTGAGTCTTTTGCCATGCGGTGTCCACATATAGCCAAACCTTTAAAAAAATTAAGGCATCGACAGAAAAACACAAAATAAGCTTTTTTACTATGGTATTACAACTATTCTATCAGACATTTCACTGGTGCCTCCGTAGCCTGGTGGGCAGGAGCAGCAGTGCGTAGCACACGCTTCTTGATTAGACTGGGGTTTGAGCCCGTGACCACCAAATACGGAGGACGCTGAAAGGTCAAGTGATGACCACCGCATATCCCCGGAGCAATATGGCCTTAGTTGCTAATGCTCGTGAATTTTAAAGCGCCGTGAATATTTTCCGCCATAAAAAAAACATGGGCGTGGCTAAAATTATCTTTCCCGGTCAAAACAGCGCTCAGTGGGTCATGGAAGGTTTCGTCGTTTGCTTTTAATTTATATGCTTATAAATTTATCAATTTATAAATTGATATGCTTACAAAAATGATAAATCTACCGTTTTGCAGTGTAAAACAGACTTTTTCGAGTGTGTTAATGGAAGAAAGTGACTTTATTGTGGACAAGTTCTTTCTAACCCCTACAAAAATATGGCTACGAATAACAAGAGAAATGTGAAAATATCAAAGAAGGTGATGACATTAGCGAATAAAATTGAGTTATTAGATAAAATTTCTAATGGTGAAAGTGCCTCCTCAGTGGCAAAACATTATAAAATCAATGAGTCAACAGTACGATCGATCAAAAAATCGAAAGAAAAAATCCGCCGTAGTGTCCGTGAAAACGTGCTAATTGCTTAAAAAATTTGCTCTGTAACTCGTGATGTTAAATTAGAAAAAATGGAAAAAGCTTTAAATCTATGGACAGAAGACCGAACTCAAAATAAAATTCCGTTAAGTTCACTCATCATTCGTGAAAAGGCAAAACTCCTTTATCAATACTTTAGCGAAACTGGTGATAGCACTGGCGGGATACGTTTTTTTGCTAGCAAAGGCACTGGTTTTAAAGATTTATTTGAAATTTCTAATAAATATTACATTTAATATTAAATTGTTTCTTATTTTCATTTCGATGCCATATGCTTGCATTTCACTATGTGCTGTCTATGTACATAGTCATATTATGAAGGTACATATAATACATACATACATAGACAAAATTTTAGACTAGTTTTTCTTATAAATTTCATACTTTGGAACGGAACCCCTTTATTACTATGGGAGTCAACTCAGTATTCGCGTTTTCGGTATTCGCGACATTTCTCAGGAACGTAACCCCAGCGAATAGCGGGGGTTTGCTGTATTGAGAAAGCCTTTGATTCCACTTGGCGATATGATGTCCTTCAGGATCTTCATTTGTTTGGTTTGAGGGGGCAGTTACCCCAATTTATACAAAACTTCCTACACCACCGAACGTTTCATTTCAGATATATGAACAGTGTATCCAAAACATTTGAACAAGAGGAGGGTGTTCCGCAGTGCAACATTATTCCCAATAAGAATTACTAATATGACATGAAACATACCAAAAACAGTTGAATCACATGTTTGCTGATGACCTCATTATCTCTTGTCAGTCACAAACTATGAATCCTATTGAAAGTCAACATCAGCTATCCATAGCTGGAATAGAATCATGGGTGCAACGGAATGGCTATTCCTTAGCAGAAAATAAAACTATTGCAAGCTCATTTCTTTAAAATACGAAAATTACATCCACATCCTGAAATACTTTTAAAAAAACAGTTCCTCTTACCGTTAATTTTAATTTACTGAGTTTATATCTAGACAATAAACTTAGTTTTGCTACTCATATAGCCTACCTTAGGAAGGTCTGTCTAAAGAAATGAAATATCTTAAAAGCTATCTCCACTAACTGCTTGGGTGCCAATAGACACTCCCGCTAAGATTATGGATAATTTATTTCCCCTGTCATGGAGAGAGGGAGAAAAGGCTTCCTACCAAACAACAACTTTCAGCAACTATATAAAACCCGCACCTTAGAAAACTCAGAGAAACTACATATTTATACT
This sequence comes from Mastigoproctus giganteus, assembly GCF_048544385.1. Taxonomy (NCBI): domain Eukaryota; kingdom Metazoa; phylum Arthropoda; class Arachnida; order Uropygi; family Thelyphonidae; genus Mastigoproctus; species Mastigoproctus giganteus. Next base: position 144,443,458 of record NC_143579.1, on the reverse strand, counting down.
GATGGCTCCAAAACAGATGAAGCTGTAAGTTCTGCAGCTCTGATAACATAATGTTAAAGGCTCCATCATAAGTTTATAATGAACAGGCACAATATGGCCCAAGAGACCCTTGCCAAAAATGCAGTATCTATCCGCAGAATGTATGCAATAAAAATAGCCCTAGATAAAATAACCAAGCCACAATTCAAGCGAGCTCTGATATTCAATGACTTCTTAAGGGCAGTCTCTGCCATTCAATCTGTTACTTCTCCCCAACATCCCATTCTGAAACAGATCCGATCTCATGTATATCAATATGAAACATCCAACCAGGTGGTCACCTTCTACTGGATCCCTGGTCTTGTTGGCATCCCAGGTAATTAATGTGCCGATCATGCTGTTAAAAATCCTGATAGTGGATCATTCTGCCATCCGAAAGTTCCATACACTGATTATAAATTCACTATTAAAGCAGCATGTAGGATTGAATGGTATGAACTGTGGCAACCAAGTGAATAATAAATCTGCTAAATATTTCAGATAAAAAAAAGAACCTCAGCTGTGGACTTCTAGTTTCATGAAAAGAAGGTGAGAACAATTCATTTTGGGAAGACTATGAATCGGTCCTTCCTATATAACTCATCTGTTTTTGCTTATGGGGAAAAACCCTCCTCAGTGTTCTATGTCAATCTCAATTAACTATCAAACATATCCTCATAGAATGCCCTCAATATTCAAGTACCCGAAAATCCAGTTTTTGTACTCTATCCAACTTTCTGGAACCTCTAACTTTACCACACATAATTGGCAATAATGCAAATCTTGAAGCACTGTTTCAATACTTGATAAGCATAAATATATATAATCACCTCTGATAACATAATATTAAAGGCTCCATCATAAGTTTATAATGAACAGGCACAATATGGCCCAAGAGACCCTTGCCAAAAAATCCTCAAACACAACAACAGCAACCTGACTGCAGTATTCCATCTGCAGTCTTGTTACTGTCTCAAATAGAGAAAGAAGGGCATTACTTTCCCTACTGGTCAAAGCCAGATGATTGCTAGGACACATCCATTTATCTTGTTTTGTTTTGTTTGTATTTTAGGAGCATTAGCAACTAAGGCCATATTGCTCCGTAAAATGCGGTGGTCATTCCCTGAACTTTCCGCATCTTCCATATTTGGTGGTGACGGGCTCGAACCCCAGTCTAATCAAGAAGCGTGTGCTACGCACTGCTGCTCCTTCCCACCTGGCTACGGAGATGCCCATTTATCTTGGGTGTTCCCATTTAGTTGTATCATAACTCCTATATCTTTTCATCCTGAATTACCATTAAATTCCCCCACCTCATGCCATATTTTACTCTATGCAAAACCTTTACTTTTTTTTGTATGGTCACTCAAACAAACATGACAGGTTTAAGAAACTGTGGTACTTTAGTATTGTGTTGTTGTTATTTGGTTTTTAGGAGCATTTGCAACTAAGGCCATATTGCTCTGGGGATATGCGGTTGTCACGGGCTCGAACCCTGATCTAATCAAGAAGCGTGTGCTACACTGCTGCTCCTGCTCACCTGGCTATGGAGGCACCTAGTATTGTGTGGGTAAAAGGTTGACAAGAGAATATACCTGCTAAAAAGCAGAAGGGGTAAATAAGAATAAGTCTAGGAAACAGAGCATGCAGAGACTTTGTAACAGATGGATCATTAATTAACTTGACTGCAATGTTCAACATTAAGTCTGATATACCTTCATCATTATCTTTGATAAATACACAAAACAACAGTGTGCCCAGCACCGAACCCTGGGGGACTCCACTAATAACATTACCCCATGAAGACCATGAGAAGCAAAAATAAAAGTAGGAGTGTGTTATAGGCCTAATGACTTGAATGAGTACAATGAACAATTGTACAGAGAAATAGAGTGGGCTAGTAAATCAGAATGTCTTATAATGGGGGATTTTAACTTCCCAGATATTGACTGGAATTTGTTGAACTTGTTGGTAAGAGGATCACTGAAGGGATCCTCTTACCAAGAGAGGCTTAAGTTCTGCAAATTGCAGTGGCTGGAGACTAGGCACTTGTGCGGTGATCTGATTGAGGTGTATAAGGCCTTGAATGGGTTGAGCCTGCTGAATTCTAATGAGATCCTTCCACTTGTTCAGATTACAAACCTAAGGGGGGATAAATTCAAATTAAGAAAAGGCAGATGTTGAATAGATGTGCAGAAATTTGCCTTTAGCCAGCGGGTGGTTAATTGCTGGAACAAACTTCCATCTGTCGTTGTGGAAGTTGATAAGTTAAATAAATTTAAGGACAAACTGGACAGACATTTCCAGGGAATGGTGTGTGTGTTTTTTTTTTTTTTTTTTTTTGGCTGATGTTGCATAAGCTCATACACTTGCTTTCTGGCATCACATGCCACTACTACTACCACCAGAATCTGTTGATTACCACTCTGTCTTCTCCCACTCATCCACCATTTTATCCATTGTAGCAACTTACCCTTAATACCATACTCCTGCAATTTGTCCAATAGTCTTCCATGTGTACCAGTGTCAAAAGCTTTCCTGAAATCCAAGTATATGATTTCCGAATTATTTTTTGCATACAGTTATTTTGTAACCACATTATAACATCCATTCAAATTTATCAGACAAGATTTTCTCTCAACAAACCCATGCTGTGTCTGAATTATTACTGCAGTCTTGTCTAGATGATCTTGCAGTGCATCTTTAACCAGTGACTATTATTTTCCTCGGAACTGAAGTTAAACTAATGGTCTGTAATTACTCATGTCACCCTTAGATCCTCTTTATGAATTGGGGATACAATTACACAACTCGTCCATGGGGACTTCCCATGAGTCCAAGGATGGTCTCATAATTATGGCTAAGGGTTTGCTTACTTCCTTTGCCGCCTCCTTTAATATAACTCGATAGATCCCATCCACCCCAGGTGTCTTTCTTATGTTTAACTTCAACAATTTCTCCTCCACTTTGCTCTCAATTGTTACAAAATCATTAAGCAACCTGTTGCAGTTTAATAAACTTCTAGCGTTTTCCTTCCTTTATAACTGTTCATGTGTGAATGTAGATGTAAAATATTCATTCAGATTATCATCTCTCTGAGCTATGTCATCAACAGTCAAACCATTGATATAAAGTAGACCAATCTGACTCATCCCCTTCCTTCTAGAGTTTATGTAACCAAAGAAGTCCTTGCTGTTTTTCTTAGCATCCTTTGCCAAAGATTTCTCTTAATCTGCCTTTGCTTGTCTAACTTCCTTTGTGACTTGATTACAGACTAGCTTATAACTATCATAGGCATATCAAGAAGTTAACTATCATATCAAGAAGTTAATTGTTTGTGCAGAGTAGGGTGTTTACAATCTAACTTCCTTTGTGACTTGATTACAGACTAGCTTATAACTATCATAGGCATATCAAGAAGTTAACTATCATATCAAGAAGTTAATTGTTTGTGCAGAGTAGGGTGTTTACAATCTGGAAAGTGTATTGTGGCAATCACCAGACAAACTGGATACAATTTCCAGCTGGTGGAAGTTCATTAATATACAGGAGGGTGGGAGAAACAAGTATTAGTTGAGAATTTAGAAGACATCTATCTAACGTCTCCTGAAATGAGCAGATGGAGAGGAACTATTGAGCTACCCAATTTCAAAAAACAAAAGGCAAACCATAACGTGGATATTGTTTAAAAGCCCTATAAGCCATAGATCTATCAAGAGTAACTGCTTGAGGTGTACTTGAAAGTTCTCGTCACCAGTCTTTTCCACTGGATTTTTCCAACAATGAGTAAGATAAGCCAAGATGTGACCAGTGGCTCAAAAATGATTTTAATATTGGCAAACATTGATCAGATTGAATCTATCCAGTTATTGTAAGAGTATATGATGTAATTCATGGAAGTGATTTCACCACCCATGTTTTGAGCTTTAGTGTAATCAGAAAATGAAGCTGGAGGTTTGAATACAAACTAATCATGATAAGCTCTCATCTTCTCATGTATACTATTATTATTTATCTTAGTACATTTATAATCTCATCCTTTACCCCGACCTTTGTTTTACAAAGATCAGGGTAAAGGATGAAAATGTAAAATGGAATTAGGTATAAATGATTTAATGCCTAAGAGTAATTTCACTCACAGTATCTCAGCGAATGTCAAAAAGAGAAGATTGAAAACCCTTTCAAGATGAGTTAAAGAGGAATAAAAATCATACATTCCATCCCATTTTGTATTCTTTTCCTTTATTCAAAACTTACTTTTCCAATAAAGAGACAATCCAAAGTTGTTTTGGTTACCAAGAGGTCCACTAATATTAACTGTATACTATGAATGGCTGTTTGTGACACAAAGTTCAAGGATTTTAGGTATATTATTAGAATTGTCTGCTTTTCTATTATGTAAATAAAGTTGTGTAAGGAGTCTAATAGTTGCACAGAACAGCCATGGACTGTTCTGTGCAACTAGTAAATTAAAGCCAGCTGGTTTTGAAGGCCAAACATCACCAAGGAAAATTACTCCACTTTTAGGAAAGTTAATTTGGTTAGCATTGTATTCTTCTGTTGAAAAGAATGTCAAAGGAGTTCTGTGTGATTTTTGTTGCTGGGATAACCATAGAGAGGGCAGATGAATTCCGTATGGAAATAGAGATTTTGATAAACTATCATCAGAGTGGACATATAGATCAGTACCAACTTAAAGTATTAGTAATGATAGGATGAATAATTAATGTAAATGAGATAGTTGCTGGCTGACAAATCCATATAATTAATAAGATTCTGTCAAAAAAAGTGGGGAGGGGGGAATGGAAATCATTGAGAATGGAACCAAGGCATATATTTGGAAAGTGAATTATGAAATTTCTGGGAGGTTTAGATCATTTCATAGATAAGTTTGTTCTATTAGCTTGACTGTTTATGATATTTTAAGGTAGAATAGAAGTTGGGAGTAAAATATTTTATTGACTGCTGAAATTTTTGGATGTGGCATACACAGTGCAAAAACAATCCCAGCTCCTTTAGGTAACACGAACTCAGAAGTGCCTCCCTCAGATCAGAATTAGCTTATTAGATCTCACAGTGTTGCTTGTTATAAGTGCATAAGATGTGATTCATGCTACATCATTGAAGAGAAGGAGACATGCCAGAGTTTTTTTTTTTTTTTTTTGGAGACCAAACAAGAGTTTCATCACCTCAGGCATCCTCTAAGGAAAGTGGTGGTATTGCACCAAGTAATGAGAGCCACTTCTCACCTAGTACTGCCTATGACATAGGTGACCAGATATTCTTCTCTGTGATCTGGATGACACTCTACTTGCATGTTTATATTGTTTCACACCTGGTTGGTCTCGTCCAATATTTTAAATGTGGTGCTTTTTAGGCCTTTTACATGGGAATATACCAAGAGATACTAATAGTACTGCCATCAAAAGTGCAGGCAGAGGATTTGTTTGTGGTAAAATGGCTGGACTTCTTTGAATTTCCATCCCTTTGACTCTTAAGTGTGAATACAGTTCCTTCAAATTAAATTATCGAAGGAGAGTCTGAGCTCTCATCTCTGGAAAAATGTCTACAGCATCTAAGTAACAACGCTTTAATCATTGGCTGCTATTTCCAGCCATGCATGTAATTAGTTCAAATCACTTTGAAGCAGCATGGCCTGCTTCTGGTTATTAACCACTGGTTATTAATCAGCAGGTTGGTAGAATCCCGTGTACTACCCTCATCAAAAAAAATGTCTCCCAGCACTGATCTCTGAGGGAGAATCATTTTGAAGAATGCTCATGTATGACATTCTCTCTCCCCTCCCTCCCTCTCTCTATATATATATATATATATATAGAGAGAGAGAGAGAGATGGGAGGTATGTAAATATGTATATAATTATCCCACGGGCTGTTATGCTGTAGAAAGGTTATACCAGTCCTTGTCCAGTGGATAACATTTAAAAAAAAAAAAAAATGTAATTCTTACATTGTATTTACCTAAACATCTATATAGGCATTCACTATAATCCCTAACCATTGATTACAAATTGAATACAGGTTGCATAATCACAAATTAACCCTCCCTTAAACAAATATTATTATGAAAAACAGACCAACCAATAAATCAGACCAGAGCAGCTCCCGGGCAACCTGCACATCCTGTCTCGCACCAACCTGCAGTAATACTGATGAAATAGTATGAACCAGAGCTGTAATGCTCAATACGTTCTACGTTGGTATCAATATTTGTAAAATAATAAGAGAAGTTTACTTCAATATAGTATGTAGAACACTTCCGTATGACACTCTCCAGAAATTAAAACAAAAAAAATTGAAAATCTTACATTAGAGTAACAAATAATTAATTAAAAATCAATTTAACATAATTAAAAATCAATTTAACGCAATTAAAATATGAAGATTAATTAAAAGAATTTAATGAAAAAATTGCAAAACGATTTTCCTTCCTGAAGCTGACAACACTTTTCAACCATATGTCGTGATCACAGGAATGAATATTACCGAATGAGGGCGAGCATGAAACTTAAATAGTGATTATTTTTTTTCGCGCATGCGTGTAAATCCCACGAATCGGAGATCAGATATGGCCGCCGAACATTAACAGAATTCTCGTGTAATTTAATTTCTACTGTTTCTGCAATTAATAGTCGTGTATAATTATGTTGGACACTAAGTATTTTGGTCTCGTTAAATAAAAAAGTATGTTTTTCGTTAACGGCATGAAAGGCTAATTCTGACGCTGCTGAACAAGAAGCACGAACTGAGGCCGCATGTTGATTAATAAGAATATTCAGAGGAAAACCTGTCGAACCTTGGTAAGATGAGTCACAATCACCACAAGAAATGTATACCAGGTCATTAATTTGTGTTGCGAATGAGGAAAATACCGAGCGATTGTTCAGTATAGTGTGTAATTTCCATATTGGCCTGGCCATAGTTTTAAATTCAGTATCTTTAAAGAATCTGTTAAGCTGTTTGTGCCACTGTTCAACATATGGGACAGAAATATAGTATTTTTTGATATTAATATTGTTATTTGGTGTAGTATTTTGTATCTTATCCTTAGCTTGTACCCTAATTCAGTTTATTGTGGCAAGGAGATAATCCCTGTTTAAGGATCTGCTGGTTAATATTTGTATTTCTGTGCCCAAAGCAGATTCGTCGTTGAATATTTATAGACATTTAGAAATTGATTAAAGATAATCGATCTTTTGTAGGTGAACGGGCGATAGCTGTTATAATGTAGAAGCATACCAGTGTGTGTTGGTTTTCGATCGACGTTAAATTGGATTTTATTCGAGTCCCAAATAAGCGTGAAATTTAGAAAATTTAATGACTTTGTATCTGTATCCTTCCTTTCCAATGTAAATTTGAGTCTAGAATGAATATTATTAAACGAATGTAAAATGTCTTAGATAGTACTACTATCAGTAATAATTAGAACATCGTCTAAATACCTCCCTTTGTATGTGATATGGGGTAGAAAAGGCATCAAATGTATATGCTCAATTGTCCAAATACCGCCCATAGTATATGATACTGGGAAGCCAGGTTAATCGTAATGCTAAGGTATATATCATGGCTGATCCCAAGAGAGGCGGATGAATGATAGATAATAAGAAATATAGATAGTAAAAACATATAGGTAGTAAAAAATTACTAAAAATCATTGAAAGTTGAAATCATGAGATGGAGCAGACTGTCAGGAATCATACAATGCCTGATGTCACTTCTACATACCATATAGTCATTGAAACAAGCTCGTAGCATTCTTTCTCTCCTCGCAGTGCACCGGACGACCATCCCCACTTCTCCGGCTTGCAGAAACTGTAAGTATGATTCCTGACAGTCTGCTCCATCTCGTGATTTCAACTTTCAATGATTTTTAGTAATTTTTTACTACCTATATTTCTTATTATCTATCATTTCTCCGCCTCTGTCTGGTCAGCCCTGGTATATACGTTAGCTTTACGATTGACCTGCTATCTTTTTACCACATGCTACGTATATTTCATGTTAGAAACAGAGGCCTTACTTTTTGCTGCATTTTGATTGATTTTGATGGCTAGTCCTCCTTACTGACATTGAAATCATCTGAAGTACAGCACTAATTACTACTAACTAGAACATCATCTAAATACCTCCCATTGTAGGTGATACAGGGTAGAAAAGGCATCAAATGTATATTCTCAATTGTCTAAATACCTCCCATAGTATATGATGCTCAATTGTCCAAATACCTCCCATAGTATATGATACTGGGAAGCCAGATTAATCGTAATGCTAAGGTATATATCATGGCTGATCCCAAGAGATAATAATAAAAATAAAAATAGTCAAAAAAAAATAAAAAGTCTTGTCTGACTTTTTATTTTTGATATTTTTGACTTTTTGTGTTGCAGGTTCGAATTGTGTTATTTTATGACTGCCTTTCCATGTTATCTAACCTGTTGGTTGATTACACTGCCTGCTGTTCTCTCTCTCTCCACACTAAAGGCATAACCTCCTGTTTTTTATATATTTATTTATTGTCATTGGGTGCCTTCTACTCTACATAGTAGTAACCCAGGTCTGTATTCCTTCATATATTCCTCTTATTACAACTCCTGTCCCTAATACTTCTATTCTATATATATATATATATATATAAATATAAAAAATATTATCACTAATATTCAAATAAATTTGATAATTTAAACAACTGATATATTCAGGACAGGACAAATTAATGCCATCAGAAATGATTGAACATTACATAAGCCCGCGAAAATTTGAGAAATTTATATTCATTTCAAACGATATAGCTTAAGATAAAGGTATGTAACCATAATCAACAAAGGGCACTAACAGTCTCAATATATGGTGAAGTCATACTAATTCCAATATTAACAAAATAAACAAACAATATTACCATAATGTCATTATCGAATAAGCCTTACATCGAAAGGCATGTCAACTGGGGGGCGCCTCTGTAGCCAGGTGGATGCAGAGGATACGGAAAGGTCAGGGAATGACCACCGCATATCCCCAGAGCAATATGGCTTTAGTTGCTAGTGCCTCTCAATATATGTCATCAATAACAACATGAGCTATCTGTTTCTGTTAGTTACGTGCCATCCTCACCATATTAATATATATTAAATATAGTATTTATAATAGCTTGAAGATTAAATTTAAGTAGCTAAATGTGCTAAAGTTGGAATACACCATATTAATATATACTGAATATAGTATACATAATAGCTTTAAGATTAAATTTAAGTAGCTAAATGTGCTAAAGTTGAAAGTTGGAAAATATGATATATAGCCAGGACACGGCTATTTCCTGGCTATGTGTCATATTTTCATCATTCAGATTCAGACTGTATTCAGATTCTACATATTTGGCATCCCCTGATTTCGACCTCTTGCTAAAATTCCCCTCCCATATCTGAATATAGTGTTATTTATTTACTTGTACAGCAGGCCCTCATTGTAACGCGGTTCACTCTACGCTGATTCGCTATAATGCTGGATTAATTTAGGTTATATTATAACCCAAATCTCACTCTAACGCTGTCACAAATCACTATAATGCTCTTTTACTCATGTATGTATGGAATTTTTGGCATGTTTAACGAAAACGTTTCATCTGATGTAGTCAATAGCTTGAAAATGAATAGCAGTTCCCCATTGTGACTTGTTACAATCAACATTTTAAAAAATGATCTAGTATATTGCTTTTAATATTTGCGTTATATGCATTTATACGAAGTCTAGTCATCACTCGGTACAGAGTTAGACATCATCCGTAACGGACAGTTTACTCGAACATTGTATCATAATCAATGCAGCGCAGTTACATTTTCCAAGATTAATAATGACGGATAAGAATTAAAAAGAAACAACGTCTGGATGCAGTACGAAGTCTACTAAGGTAATGAAAATACTGAATTTGAAAATTAAATTATATGTTTTGAAGTGAATTGATTCCGTTCAGCGATAAGTGGATGTGTGCAATAATTTAGGACTGGTGGTTTCAACTATAAGAACAATTATAAAAAATAAAGAATTAATTTTAGCAGTGGGAAAGACAGCTCTTCCACTGCAAGCAACTAGGCCGACTATTATAATTGAAATGGACAGACTTCTAGATAATTTTATTGAAGATAATATCCAATGCACAATTCTGTTAAGTTAAATATTATTAAAGAAAAAGCGATTGGCTTATATGATGATCTGAAGAAAGCTCACCTTAAAAAAAAAAAAAAAAAAAAAAAAAAAATGTGGAACCATTTAAAGATAGATTTAAAATCCAGGCAGAAGCCACAAGTGCAGATCGAGGAGCCGAAACTTTCAAAAAAGAACTTCTAAAAATTATTGAAGAGTGGTGTTAAACTTCTCAAGTTTTTAACATAGATGAAGCAGGACTTCTTTGGAAATGAATGCCTAAAAGAAGTTTCATATCGAAAGAAAAAAAAAAAAAAAACATGCCAAGCTTCAAAAGCGGCAAAGGATCGGTTGACTTTATTGTGGGGATTTTAAAGTAAAACCCCTTTTAGACTAGGAAGACAGCCAAAGTACAACCAAAAATCAACCAAAGTTCTCGACAGCCCAGGACCGTCGGATTAATAAATTCATGATTTTGATACGTAATGTAGTTAGTTACCACATAGTTATATGCGTATATAATGGAGAATATTTTATGTGTACAAATTTTTAATATTAAATATTTTGACCGACATTTGTGTGTCTTTTCACTACCATTTATTACTGATTAGGAAATATCCTAGAGCATAGAGTGTGACTCAAAAATACATATGTTACATTACAGGAATACGGTGCTCGCTTACCGCTCTGGTTTACGGGAATGAATTATCAGCGGTAAGCGGGGGTCACCTGTATATTCCTTTTTTTTTTTTTTGTTTTTTGGTACTAGGTTTTTCAGATTCTTTCATCTGTTTAACCACTACTTCACTTCCACTTTCTACTATCCCTTAAACTTCTCTTAGTTCTGGCACCTTGTGTAGTTTTAATTTCCATTTTCACAGACACTATTTATTCTACAAACCACACATTATTTATTTATATATATATATATATATATATATATATATACACACACACACTGGTGTTCAAAGAAAGTGCATCACCCCTTAAAATTGTAATTGTCGTCCAAATAACGTAAGTATATTCCAATATTTCTTACAGATTGCATCAGATAAGATTATCACACATAGGTGATGATGTAATATTGCAAGCGCTGTTACTTTCACCTATATAAGCATGCTTGCAAGAGTTGCAGTCATTCCTTGCTTAGGTCAGGATGGCGAGTTACGTGCAGTTGACACCATGAACGAAGAGTGCTATTGTTGCTTTACGTGAGAAAGGTTTTTTCTTCCCATCATATTACGAATGGAGTCTCTTGTAATCAGTTGACAGTGAGCAGATTTCTTTCCAAACTCAAGAATACTGGTTTTGCTGAGAGAGGGAAAAAAAGGAACTCGACACAAACGAGTCTCTATGCCAAAAGTGCACCACGTTTTGAAGCGCTTACAGCTTAAAGCCATAAAGCTTTTTCGTCTGAGCTGAAAAGAGAATGGAAAGAACATACAGGAGTGGTAGTAAGTGCAGTAACAATCAGAAGATGCCTCTTCAAAAATGGACTCGTAGCCCATCGTCCTAAGAAGAAGCCCCTCATACAAAAAATGAAAAAGACCCGAGCAGTGGAATTCAGCTATTTTCTAAGATGAGAAGAAATCAACCTGCATGGCTCTGATGGTAGACAAATGATTTGCCATAGACGTGGTGAAGAATACCATCCAGACTGTATGGTGTCTACAGTGAAATTCCTTACCAGCCAAATGATATGGAGTTGCATTTCGTATCGCTGAATAGGTCACCTACAGTGTATGAAAGGTTCCGTAAATGCCAATGGATACCCGGCTGTATTGGAAGGCAAATTGCTGCCAACCATTAGAGACCATTTCAACCTGCCAAGTAACTGCATCTTTCAGGATGACTCTGCTCCTTGTCATCAATAGAAAAGTGTAAGGTAGGCACTTCTGTAGTTACTTTCTGCATTAGAGGTTCGAAAGTAATGTGTTTACATTTGTTACAGGTGAAAAAATGGTTGGAAGAATGGTCCATTTCAACTCTTAGTTGGCCAGGATACAGCCCACACCCGAATCCTATGGAGAATTTTTGTCATTGTTTGGAATCTGCAGTTGCCAGAAAGAAACCAAAGAACTTTCGTGAACTTCAGGAAGCCATAATTCATGTTTGGAACCACAAACTGTCAATTGGTTATCTTCAGAAATTGCTCTTGTCAGTGCCTCGATGGTGTGCTGCTGTCATCAGGGCCAGAGGCGGTTCAACGAAATATTAGTTTGCACCTGGTGAACTTTTCATTTTGTTTTCCATTTAAAATGATAAACTGAAGCAAATTGAGGGCTTCTGATAACATTTCAGTCATAATTGTTGTGTTTACCAAAACTGTTATATGAAGGTTGCAAATGCTCATTTTGGAATATTTTGAGAGCACCTGTCAAAGATTACTAGGCTTTGCCTATAAATTTTAATAAATATCTTTTGTTTATATTTCTATTTGTGATGATAGTCATTAATGTAACATACCATCGCAAAAAAGGGTTAGAAATGTGAAATTCCTAGGTCATGCACTTCCTTTGAACACCAATGTATGTATGTATCGGTTGATTCAGAAGGAATAGTAAATATTTTGGGAGCTTAGTGTTGATTATTCTGATAAAAAAAAGTTCATATAAACATGTAGTAGTGGTGATGGCATGTGATGCAAGAAAGTAAGTGTATTATGAGCTTATGCATCATCAGCCAAAAAAAAAAAAAAAAAAATAACACCATTCCTTCCAAATGCCTGGCCAGTTCCTCCTTAAATTTATTTAACCTATCAACTTCCACAACGACAGATGGAAGTTTGTTCCATCTGTCTTTTTTGTACATCTGTACAAAGAATTTGTACATCTGTCTTTCTTAATTTGAATTTATGCCCCCTTAGGGTCGTAATCTGAACAAGTGGAAGAATCCTATCCGAATTCAGAATGCTCAACCCATTCAAGGCCTTATACACCTCAATCAGATCACCGTGCAGGTGCCTAGTCTCCAGCCACTGCAATTTGCAGAACTTAAGCCTCTCTTGGTAAGAGGATCCCTTCATTCCCCTCAACAATCTTGTTGCCCTTCTCTGTACATGCTCAAGCAAATCTACATCCTTCCTAAAATGAGGCCTCCAGACCTGTACACAGTACTCAAGGCTTGGCTTGACCATTGCCTTGTACAGAGGGACAATCACCTCCTTTTCCCTGCTAGCAAAATTCCTATATATCATTGACAAAACCTCATGACCTGCCCTGGCAGCCTGTCTGCATTGCTCAGAAAACTTCATATCTGACTGCACAATTATCTCCCAGGTCTTTTTCATTTTCTACCACCTTAAGTGTAATACCACACAGTTGGTACGTTTCTCTGGGATTACTTCTACCCATATGCAGTACTTTGCATTTGTCAAGGTTAAACTTTAGTTGCCACTTAGCCTATCTGCCATTACTGTCATTAACAAACCTGCCAACCTTTGTATCATCTGCAAACTTCGACACTAAGCCTGATATACCTTCATCAATATCATTGATAAATATACAAAATAACAGTGGACCCAACACCGAACCCTGTGGGACTCCACTAATAACATTAGTCCATGATGAGCAGCACCCATTAATTACCACCCTCTGTGTTCTCCCACTCAACCATCCTTTTATCCATTGTAGCAACTTACCCTTATAATACCATTCTGCTCCAATTTGTACAATAGTCTTCCATGTGCAACAGTGTCAAAAGCTTTCCTGAAATCCAAATATATGATATTAAAATTATTTTTTGCATCCAGTTCCTTTGTAACCACATAATAAATATCCTATCAGATTTGTCAGACAAGTCTTTCCCTTAACAAACCCATGCTGTGTCTGAATTATTGCTGCAGTCATGTCTAGATGATCCTGCAGTGCATCTTTAACCAGTGACTCCATTATTTTACCCAGAACAGAAGTTAAACTAACTGGTCTGTAATTACTCGTGTCACCCTTCGATCTCCCTTTGTGAATTGGGAATACAGTTGCACATCTCCAGGCTGTGGGGACCTCTCTTGAGTCCAAGGATGCTCTCATAATTATGGCTAAGGGTTTTCTTAGTTGCTTTGCCACCTCCTTTAATATAACTGGATAGATCCCATCCACCGCAGGTGCCAATTCTCAATGGATACGGAGATACAGCTGTTTTGAAACTGGCACACACAGCTCCCTGAATCAGATGTGACAAAGATGCAGTTATAACCTGATACTGTTTGGTGTTAGTAGAGTTGTTAAGGATGCCGCACACATTCTGAATATGCCGATGTGGTGTTTGTCAATGGTTTTTGTGGTGAAAGTGCTGCTGCTGCTGCTTGTAGATAATACTGTCGACGGCTTTTCAAGAGCATTTACTAGTGTGTGTGTGTGTGTGTGTGTGTGTGTGTGTGTGTGTGTGTGTGTGTGTGTGTGTGTGTTTTCGGTCAGCCACCTGCCTCCCTTCTAGCCCCTTTCTCAAAAAACCAGCAGTTTTTGAATATTTCTCTTAGAGTAGTTAGCATTTGCATAGTAGAGGCATATGAGGCAAGAAAACAAGCTTATACAGTATTAGAAAAAAAAAAAAAAAAAAACCCTTCCCGTTTCAGCCATCCATTTGTTTCAAAACTTTGTGTAATTCTTCCTTGAATTTGTTTACGCTATCAACTTCCACAATGACAGATGGAAGTTTGTTCCAGCAATAAACTTCCTGCTGGCTAAATGCACATTTCCACACATTATTCTATAACTGTCATTCCTCAATTTTTGAATTAATGCCCCATCTGATTTGTATTCTGAGCAAGAGGAGCCTGCTCAAACCATTCAAGGCCTTATACAACTCGCAGGTACCTAGTCTCCAGACTGCAATTTGCAGAACTTAAGCCTTTCTTGATAACAGGACCCTTTTACATCATGTAATATTATAATTGTGATAACTTGACGATTCCTTATGAGAACCCTGGGTGCAGTGCTGTAGTCATAAAATTAGAACTAGGTATACTCTATGAATGTTACGAAAAGCATAGAGTATACTATGGATATGTGGCTTATTAGTCAAATTTGCTTTGGTTGCATAAAACTATTAAGCATTGCCTAAGAATCAAATTCTATTATATTAATTTTTTTATTTTCAGTAAATATTTTAATAATATTTGTTTTTTCAAGTCTTTCAAAAACCAGAAGGTATGCACTATTCACCTAAAATAATCCAGAGGATATACACGTATACCCTCCACTACACCCCTGGCTGAGTGGAATGGAATTTGAACCAGAAGGATTCATGTCTTATACAGGGTAATATGATTTGGCAATACATTAGTGTTGGTGTGCTTTTTCTATAGAAGCACATCTAGTGGTTTTAAGCTTAACACTGTTATTCACACATAAAGCATACTTCTGGAGGTATGCTCTGGCTATTTTCAGTTTCCTCACTCAGTTTGTTATTGTGATCTGTTGTTCTGAAGAAGTTTAACACAATCTGTAATTTGCATCCCTTGGAAATAATGATACACATGGACTGTCTGTATCAAAATGCTCTCCAAATAAAGCTTGCATGTATACTTGAAGCTTCAATGTTAAGTAATGTATTTTTAAATATCATAACAAGGTTTAATACATCTGAAACATAAATTAAAGTGTAGGTATACAAGTTCCTACTTCCATTATCTGATCATTATCTGATTCCACAGTTCCGTATGTGACAAAGGTCTTTAAATAGAGAGTTATCTATAATCACCTTAAATAGCCCATCTTTTGTGAAAATGAAAAGAATGAAAATTACAAAGGTTGAATAACTGTCAGTAATCTTACATGTCGATAATAGTGAATCTATATGCAAACCATGGTATACCACTTTCTTTTTAAGTAGACTGGTTTTTAGCAAAATAAAGAAAACAAAATTACCTTAGTCACCCTACAATTTATATGCATAAGGAGCGTGGTATAATTTATATTTTTGTCACCCCTCAAATTTGTACAAAGATGTGAGCCTTTGTATGAGTTCAACATGTACCAGGCTCCGAAGACATCTTACCCCTTTTGATGATGAGTCATATTGTAGATGTTACTCCTACATTAGATAATCTCCACTCCCTAGTGAGTGAAGACAGTAGCCTATAAATTTTCACAAAATTATATCCTGTGGATTTAGTTAAGGTTACTGTATTTTAATTGGGACAGATTGCTTTATATATCTTGACAATATATATGGGCTGATATATGGGTTGCCAATAAGCTTAGGAAATTGGGTCCCTTTATGAGAGCATTTTCTTGTATAGCATAAACCCCAATCTTTGGCTTTTTATCTCTGCCATCAATGATGCATTTGCAGGCACCTCCGTAGCCAGGTGGGAAGAAGCAGCAGTGCATAGCACACGCTTCTTGATTAGACTGGAGTTCAAGCCGGTCACCACCAAATACGGAGGATGCGGAAATGTCAGGGAATGACCACTGCATATCCCGGAGCAATATGCTTAGTTGCTAATGCTCCTAAAAAAAAAAAAAAAAGATGCACTTGCAGTCAGCACATTCACTGATGTTGCTACATTGTTCAATAGGAATAACTGCTTCAATGTATATAGTTTAATTTAAAAAAACTATATCATAAACTTCTTAACTTTTCTGATAACAAGAAACAGCAGCCATTAAGAAATTTAAAAATTTCTTAATGGCTGCTGTTTCTTGTTATCTTTTTAAGTATTAAGAAATTTAAAAAATTTGCACACACTGGGCTAAACTTTCATTTCCATTCTTATGGGGTTTTTTTTTTTTTTTTTTTTTAAATCAGTTCTCTTAAATCAGGGTCCATGTGTTTCATGACATTTCTAATTATAATGATGTCACATCTTTAATTTCTTATGTCAAAACAACTGTCATAGATCAAAAATATCAGACAGTATGATTAGTGGTAGAGTTTGTTGACACCTGCTCTCAATATATTTTGCAGAGTAATGCCCATAATGCAAATATGTATCATATTACATTACTGTTCCATTGTCAATTTGTTCATCACCTGATGGAAGTCTTTCACAACACGAATATAAAATTGCCGAAAGAAAACATTCGTAAAGTTATCTGTTTTGCAAATTATTATGAGGAGCATTGCAAAAGTAATGCCTACAGTTTTTTTTTTCCCCTCAGAAAATTTAATTCCTACAGCTTCTCAATCATTAATAAACACACTGTTATTTTTCCACATAGTCACCATCATGTTCTATGTACTTCTGCCATCTGAGTCAGATGGTGTATTCCAGTCTTGTAAAAGTCCTAACTCTTTCTCCTGAGAGCTTCACGAACACTGTTCTTGAGCTGGTAACTGTCTGCAAAATGGGTTCCATGGAGTGCAATGAAGTCAAGATGGGAATCCACAGAAATACTTAGGCACCACCATTGCTCGTATAAAAAAAAAAAAGAAGAAAAAGTCTACTTCCATCATTACAGATTTGCTTCTTATTATGGAAGAACAGCTGAGTGTGCGTGTGTGTGTGCGCACGCACACACACACACACACACACTCAGATGGGTGACAAGTGAAATTATAACACATGCTAATAAATACAAATTTTAATACCACTATTCACATCAACCAACTAAACAGCAGGAATATAAATTAATATTGTTTATATACAAAATAAAAATAATTATGGTATATGTAAAATCCTAAAAATTATATGGAACTAAGTTTTGAAAAATATTTAATAAAAGATACCAGAATACCTACATAAGAAAAGTATGGGTGGATTCAAAATCTTGCTCACTCAAATATCAGTACTTTTTACTTAATGAACATTAAGTATTTCCATATATATTAATACATGAAGTGCAACTTTGATATAATGTGGATGTCATGGGACATCATGTAACACTTGAGTTATAACTTGAAATAAAATTTACGGTTTTCTAGTTTTTAGTATGAACATGCAATGATCTGAACAAGCATTTTTATTGTGGGCAGTTTCATTTCGGCATGAATTGGCTAATTTTCATACTCAAATTGCTCCCTCCTCACCCCATTCATATAATTTCCAAGTGAGAGTGATTAGTGTATAATCATTTTATTGTGCACAAATGGATGTTGCAAAAAAATAACATTTCAATTTTTTCTCTTATGTTCATTCCTGAAAGCGAAAAATAAATTTATTTTTTTTATTGTCATGAAACAATGATAATAAATTTTATTATAATCTATATTTGTGACATGGGTCAGCTTTTGGTTTGTCATACTGGCTGTCCTCATTTCACACACGAGCAGCACAGCCTGACAACTGGCAGCACCACAAGGAATCTGACTGTAAAACAGTTTACTTTCTCTAAGTTTCATTTTTAGCCTGTTGAAATTAAATATCTGTTTTGCATGTATTGACATAGTTGTTCCAGCTTCTCCCTCTATGGTGATTGACAGTGGTGGTAATTACAATGTAACATAGGGTGCTGTTGACTGTAGTTGTTCTGTTTGGGTAAGAACCCACACAGTCCTCTGACTCATCTTTAAGTTTGTTGGGGGGGAAGAGGCAGTGGCCAAAAAGACATTATCAGATTCTTAAAATGGGTAACATTCTTACTTAGCTGCAATGAGTTTAATTAAATAGCGAACACAAATGTAACATATCTCCATTTGATAATTCAATGTATGGTATATATTTATACCATACCACAGTTGGATGTGATCCTTCCGAAATTTCTTTCAGAACTCAGAAATTGAAATTGAGTTTTTAACATCGTAGTTTACATAACTACATCACTATTGTCCAGTGGTGATGTAAAGTTTTAATTAATTTTTAAATGTAACCAACAATTGCAAAGTAAAATTTTAACTATGAAAGAAGTACACATTCCAATTACCTCACAGAAAAACAATTTTTTGGGGGGGTTACAGGTACTTCCCTTATCCTTACATTATTACATTTTTTGTCATTCTTCATATGATTTCAGAGTTTTGAAAAGATGTCGTGCTGTTGTTTATAAAGCAAAAATTTATAATTGAATATATGTCACGATAGATAGCTAGTTCTAATTTCTCTCTTTTAGAGAAGAAATTCAATTTGGCAAAATTTTGAATGTATTTAGTAATTACAATGGAATAACTCTTGTTGTTTATTTAAATGTAATTGTCTAATTGGAAAACATACTGTACAAGGAATTACAGTAGCTCAGTTGTTGGCATTTGGAAACTGTTCCATTAACTGGTTCTTCCATTAACTAACATGGGGTTTGCTGTTGTCGGTGTTGATTGTGAAATTTGTGTTTGCAGTAGACTGCATTATTTTTATATTCCTCTTCTGAGATATCACACTGGCATTACCATATGCTCAAAACTGTGGTACACTGAGGTGCGGTATATTAGGGTTGCACTGTATTTAGCCCTGATTGAAATTAATTTGAAATTTTTTTAAATTGAAGCTTCTGTTCCTCTTATGCTTGATGGCAAAAGTTGGACACGTTGCTTTGCTGTTACTGACGAGTGTTATAGGTTACAAAAATTTGCCATGAAGCATGGCCATAACACACTGTGGAAGTGAGCCGTTTATGACAATATGAACCTTTCCTGCAATTTCCAGCATTTATTTCCACCGTGGAGTAATGCACCTTTTAGACTCCTTTAGTATTTTTATAAGAGTTGTTACTCTTGTAAAAATACTAGGCCCATCATCTTGAGAGAATATGCTTAAATATTCAGGCTTTATCTGGCTGAGTGATCAGGAGCATCAGTGCAATAGCACATGCTCTTTGAATAGACCACAGGTTCAAGTCTGCGACTGCTAAATATGATTAAAGTATTCATGATTTATTGTGAACGCCTCTGATCTGCTAGCCATGCGAGAGTATAAATAAGTATCAGTCAGCCCACATAAGCTAAGAAGGGTGCAGGGAAGTGTTCTTTTGGAACCCAAACTGATATGACAATCCTAACAAAAGAATCTTTTCCTTTCATTGCATGCTACTTATTAAACTCCCAAAAGCCGGAACAAAATACCCAATCAACTGTTACTCCCATTTGAATACCACCTGCTGCTCCACCTCAAATTAAACAAATAGTATTGTGAGGACCAATAAACTTGAGGTGCCTCTGTAGCCAGGTGGGAAGGAGCAGCAGTGCGTAGCACACGCTTCTTGATTAGACCGGGGTTCGAGCCCGTCACCACCAAATACGGAGGATGCAGAAAGGTCAAGGAATGACCACCGCATATCCTGGAGCAATATGGCCTTAGTTGCTAATGCTCCTAAAAACCAAATAACAACAACAACCAATAAACTTGATGTGTTGACTGTAGCAAATGAAAAAAAGTGTTGAAGCAAATGAAGCCATGGTCTTTGAACTGTTTGTGGATGAAGATATGGATACTGGACAATGTCCATACATCAACAGAAGTGATAAATCTGACACCAAGAAGAAAACAAAGGTGTCAGCACCTTGGAAGGCCACAGATGGACCCATTAAAATAGAACGAATTTCCACATTACAGTTTCTACAATGGAACTGCAGTGAATTTCATGGAAGTGGTGAACACATCAAGGCCCCCTCCTGTGAAAGTAATGAGCCAACATGCTTTTACTTAAAAGGAACATACTTAATGGAAAATGAGGACCCTTTCATATGTATCTGTACAGTCATTCAGATCAACAGACCTGTGGATGAATCTGCCTATGGAGGAGTTCCATTCTTGTTGTCATACCCCTTTTCAACCTACACCACTGATTAAAATAGAGGCGGATGAATTTTCATATAGTAGGGTTCCTTCTATGTATTCTATGTTCCTTCTATCGGTAATTGCCACTTCCCATCCTCTTCTATGGGACTTCACTGGATTTACTACTCTGTGGGGTAGTACTTATGCCAGGAGCTGAACTATAAGAATGTCTTCTTGAAAACAATGAAACAAAGAAACTTGGTCTACATATATATTCCACTATGGGCTCTAATATATTTTTCCTCATGCCTACCCATATGTTTACTGCTATTGGCCATTCCATTTGCTTCACTTCTTTCCTCCCTGTATGTACATGGAAGGTTGAATTATATCTGTATGAAACTGACACTTCCCCATTATATCCACCTTTTTGAATGTGAGACCTTGTCAAGTGTTGAAAATACCACTTTGGAAGATGATCACCTAATTGGAATGCTCTTAAATATTATGCAATGTTTAATGCCAACAATCAGCCAGGGGCCAATCAATTATGCCATTAAATACATCATAGATATTAATATCCAAACAGCAGCAGTTGCAATTCCAAAGAATTGCAACTGCTGCTGTTGCACAAGAATGCACAGGAAAGCACAAAACAGGGCGTATGTTGGGTGGGGGGGGGAGTATTTTGTCCATATTCACAGCAAATGGCGCCTCCACAGCCAGGTGGACAGCAGTGCGTAGCACACACTTCTTGATTAGACTGGGTTCGAGCCCGTGATCACCAAATACGGAGGATGCAGAAAGGTCAGTGACCACCGCATATCCCCGGAGCAATATGGCCTTAGTTGCTAATGCTCCTAAAAAATAAACAACAACCACCACCACAGCAAATCCAATAATCTTCAAACATGCACAGGCAAGGTGTGTTACATCATATCCCATTTTGCTGTACTAAAACATAGCTGATGCTTTCTGACTATCTTTGAAGCCTATTTAAGTCATCCTGAATGAGCATTTGCTTGGCAGTGATCATTAATGACTCAACCAATGATTACATCATCTTCAAATTTTGATGTCATATCCTCTATCTCTTTTTTTATGAAAATGAAAAATAACAGTGGTTCAAGAACTGATCCTTGGAGGACGCGACTATTAACATTATACCAATCTTAAAATATCCTTGTATTATAACACTCTGCCTTGCAAATGCATTTTACAATCTTGCCGTTAGTTCAAGTGTGTTCCAGCTTATAACTTCCCATGAGTGACTGAATCTAATACTTTGCTAAAATACAAATAAACAACGTTGGAATTGTTCCCTACATCCTGCTCATGGGTAACTGTGTCAAATTAATTAATTTTTATGATAACCACTATTTTACGATGTGGGATACAAATATACATTATTAAGCTTATAGCCCAAACCACTATACATTTAAGGTAAATTATAATGATTTATAATATCACACAGCTTATTGCTGCCTGTCATCAAACCATACATCGGCAAGCAGAATTTCGGTAGCATTGGCAAGCAGGAGAGCCAATTGCTTGGGAGGTAAATGATTTTGTAATAACTGAGAGCACAGTGGAGAAGAAATTGCTTAAGTTAAATATAAGGAAGGCACCTGGAGTGAATGGGTTCTATCCAATTATATTAAAGGAGGCGGCAAAGGAAGTACACAAACCCTTAGCCATAATTATGAGAACCCCTTGGACTCAGGGGGATCCCCACAGACTGGAGATGTGCAAATGTATTCCCAATTCACAAAGGGTAATGGGTAATTACAGACCTGCTAGTGTAACTTCTGTTCTGAGAAGCACTGCAGGATCATCTAGACAAGACTGCAGTAATAATTCAGACACAGCCTGGGTTTGTTAAGGGGAAGTCTCATCTAACCAATCTGATTGGATACTATTATGTGGTTACGAAGGAACTGGATGCCAAAAATAATTCTGATATCATACACTTGGATTTCTGGAAAGCTTTTGATACTGTTGCACATGGAAGACTACTGTACAAATTGGAGCAGTATAACATATTAAAGGCAAGTTGCTACAATGGATAAAAAGATGGTTGAGTGGGAGAAGACAGAGTGGTTATCAATGGACACTGCTTTTAGTGGAGCAATGTTATTAATGAATTCCCACAGGATTCGATGTTTGGCCCCTTGTTGTTTTCTGTATTTATCAATGATATTGTTGAAGGTATATCTGGATTAATGTCAAAGTTCGCAGACAACATGAATGTTTTCACGATTGTTAATGGCAGTATGCTACTGCAACAGAATCTAGAAACTTTGAGCAGATGTGCTGATAGGTGAATTTTAACATTGACAAATGCAAATTACTGCATATGATTAGCAATAACCCTAGAGTAACGTACCAACTGTGCAGTACTACACTTAAAATAAGGGAGAATGGTGGTGGGGAGAAAACCCTGCAGGTAATTGTGCAGTCAGCTGAAGTTTTCTGAGCAACTAGAGCAGCTCATGGGGTGTTGTCAATGATATGTTGGAAATGGCCATTGGTCTTATTCATGTTCCTCCCTCACATGGCGATGCCACATTGCAGCGCATCCTCTCAAACTGTTCCGTAAAGGAAACCCTTACCATAACCGAGAACTTCCTCCCATCCGATCACAATCCAATTGCTGCTATGATATCTCTGCAGGCAACTAAGGATGAACGTATGCAAGTACAAACTATAAACACTGTCAGGAGAGTATACAATCAAATACATCAACATTGGAAAAGTTACTACCGTTTTCCAACTTTACCCATTAGCTTTCGAGATGGGTGGAATTCCTTGCAAGGTCTGTAATGTCCAAAACTTGCATCCTTAGTCCCCACTCAAAGCCATGGTAGAATGACCTCCTGACTAATGCCTTTAGAGAAAAACAGGCAGCCCATGGCCTTCTACAAGAAGTCGCCTTCACAAGACTCATATGCCAAATTTTCCAAAGCAGAGATGGATTTCCAGAAAAGTAAACAGTTAGCTTTTGACAGTTTCATGAATGGCTGGCTATCCAGGGGAAAACGTGTGTGGTTCACAAGTCATCAGGTACACACAATGGTGTGAGCATGTGCTGCGTTTTAAGCGAGATCACCGTGTGTCCGAATCGTCCTTGGAACGAAGCACTTAACCTTTCTTCTTCACCTACTAATAACACAGAAATTTTCAAAGAACAGCTGATAAAAATAATAAATTCACTACCTGACAAGTGTAGTGAATTTATTTACATTTATTTACTTTACATTTGTCAATGTTAAACTTCATTTGCCACCTCTCAGCCCATCTGCTCAACCTTTCCAGATCCTGTTGCAGCAGCATAGTGTCAGTAGTGTCCTTGACAACCCTGCCAACCTTCGTATCGTCTGCAAACTTGGACATTAAGCCTGATATACCATCATCAATATCATTTATAAATACAGAAAACAATAAAGGCCCCAATACTGAACCCTGAGGGACTCCACTAATAACATTAGTCCACGATGAGCAGTGTCCATTGATTACCACTCTCTGTCTTCTCCCCCTCAACCACCCCTTTATCCATAGCAGCAACTTGCCTCCAATGCCACACTGCTCCAATTTGTGCAGCAGTCTTCCATGTGCAACAGTATCAAAAGCCTTTCTAAGATCCAAGTATATAATATCAAAGTTATTCCCTGCATCCAGTTCTTTTGTGACTGCATCATAGTATCCAATCAAATTGGTCAGGCAAGACTTCCCCTTAACAAAACCATGCTGTGTCCTAGCTATAACTGAAGTCTTGTCTAGATGATCCTGCAGTGCTTCTTTCACCAGTGCCTCCATTAATTTTCCGGGAACAGAAGTTAAACTCACAGGTCTATAATTACTTGTGTCAGCCTTTGATCCCCCTTTGTGAATTGGGGTCACATTTGCACATCTCCAGTCAATGGGTACCTCCCCTGAGTCCAAGGAAGCTCTCATAATTATGGCTAAGGGTTTGCTTACCTCCTTTGCTGCCTCCTTTAATATAACTGGATAGATCCCATCCACCCCAGGTGCCTTTCTTGTGTTTATCTTCAACAATTTCTCCTCCACTTTGCTCTCAGTTATTACAAGATTCTCTAGCTTACTGCTAGAATTGAATACACCTCTGGCATTCCCCTCGCTGAATATTGATGAATAAATCGCTCGCTGAATAAATGATATTGATGATGGTATATCAAGCTTAATGTCGAAGTTTGCAGACGATACAAAGGTAGGCAGGGTTGTCAAGGACACTACTGACACTATGCTGCTGCAACAGGATCTGGAAAGGTTGAGCAGATGGGCTGAGAGGTGGCAAATGAAGTTTAACATTGACAAATGTAAAGTACTACACATGGGAAACAGCAACCCCAGAGCAACGTATCAACTCTGTGGTACTACACTGACAGTTGTGGAGAATGAAAGGGACCTGGGGTTGGTTGTGCAGGCAGATATGAAGTTCTCTGAGCAGTGCTGACGTGCTGCAAGAGTAGCCCATGCTGTATTGTCAAATATATATAGGAATTTTTCTAGCAGGGATAAGGAGGTGATTATTCCCTTCTTTAAGGCAATGGTCAGGCCACACCTAGAGTACTATATACAGGTCTGGAGGCCTCATTTCAAGAAGGATGTAGAGCTGCTGGAACAAGTACAGAGAAGGGCAACAAGATTAGTGAATGGAACAAAAGGCTGCTCTTACGAAGAAAGGCTCAAGTTTTGCAAATTACAGTGTCTGGAGACTAGGCACCAGTGATGTGATCTGATAGAGGTGTATAAAGCCTTGAATGGTTTGAGCATGCTCAATGCTGATGGGATTCTTCCTCTCGCTCAGAATAATCATCTGAGAGGGCATAAATTCAAATTGAGGAAAGACAGATGTAGGATAGACGTGCAGAAATTTGCCTTTAGCCAGCGGGTGGTTGGTTGGTGGAACAAACTTCCATCCCTTGTCATGGAAGTTGATAGCCTAAATAAGTTTAAGGCTCAGCTGGACAGGTATTTTGAACGAACAGAGGGGTGAAGTAGTGGTGTTTTTTTTTTTTTTTTTGACTGATGCTGCATAAGCTTCCTTTCTTGCATCAAATGCCTCTACTAATGCTAATGCTAATACCTTATCAATAGATGTTGAAGTTCTTGTTCTTCTTGGTGCTCCACATTGCTGTTCACAACTTCAATTTTTGCGTTTGAGAAGCCAGACTCAGTTTGTTTTCTAATTACGTTTACTGAAGAGGAAATCCATTGAATCGCATCTAGGATGCTGAGTTTATTTGCAAAGTCACTCGCACATGTTACATCATTCATGTTTGCAATGAGATGTCTTAAAACACGTTTTCTGTAGTGAAGTTGAAAATTTTTTATTATCCCTTGATCCAAGGGCTGACACTCTGCAGATGTGTTTGGTGGCAGAAAAACGATTTGAATGTTGGACAATTCAATTTGCGGGTGAGATGCAGCATTATCCATGAAAAGAATAATTTTTCTGTTTTGACGAATCATGTTTTGGTTAAAGTGACTTATCCATTCGCTCATGAAATCTCATGTCATCCACGCTTTTTTATTAGACTTACAGTCAGCATTCAAAAGATTCAACTTTATGCCCTTGAAACAACGAGGATTTTGTGGTTTTCCTATAACAAGAGGTTGTTCAAAGTCTCCCAGCTTTTGTACACAATAGTACAGTCAAGCGTTCCTTAGAAATTTTTCCGCACTGGCACTTTTCGTTTTTTAGACTCATTGTTTTTTCAGGAAGAGCTTTAAAAAACAACCCTGTGATATCGTCACAGTTGTAAATTTCCTTAGCTTCAAAATCACGACATGAATCTTCCAATTTGATGGTCCAGTCTGTTACAATCCCAGTATCAACAGATCCATCTTCACCACTTACGGTTTTCCAAGAAATTTAATGCCGAGTTTTGAACTTGTCTAGCCATCCCACAGAAGCTTTGAACTCATTTACTCCCATAGATTTTGCAACCTCCAAAGCCTTTTCCCTAATAATAGGCCCATTAATGGGGAATTTTTTTTAGCACAGGCGCGACAAAACCACTTGTACGTAGCATTGTCAATTTGAAGTCCAACAGTTTTTGGGAATGATTTTTGAACCTGATCATTTCTGTGTTGCCAAAATTGTTTGAGCAGTTCATTTTTTTTCTTTAGGATGTCGCTTACCTGCGTCTTCCTGATTTTGAACTTTGCAGCGAGATTGCGAACACTATTTTTTTGCCGATCTACGCATTAATGAGTTCGACTTTATCTTTTAAAGTTAAATGTTTACGAGAAGACATTATGCACTTCACACAACACTGAACAAAACTGAAAAGATGAAAGGCCGACCATATTCCCCACCCCTGCACACACCGAATTCATCAGAAGTTTTACACATGCCTTAAAATTCTTGAAAAAGGGTTTAGAACCGCGACGTAAACCTTGATAAAATTCGGAGAATCGGAAATAGAAAATAAACACACAATTGATGCAATACGTGGAAGAAACGTTCCTAGAAAAAGGGCCGTGAGCTCGCCCGCTGTCCATTATGGAGAGATCAAATTAAGTGCTAATCTAAACAAAACAGTGCAGATTGCCTGTCCACATCCGTTACAGAGAATGTCCGCTAGACAGAAGCAGCAAACACTTTAAAACCAATAGAGGTGAGTTGGGGAATTTGAAAATGTCTGTTAACGGGAGGTGTCCGTGTGGCAACTGAACAAATTTTGAGGAAGTTATCGCTGTGGTTAGTTGTACTAATTTTATATTAAATGAGTTTGGAATAATGCACTGGTTTCGTATGGTAATGTAAATGTTCCTTGTGTGTTATTTAAAAGTATAACACGAATTGAATCTGTGCATTTTAGGTATGTTTGAGTAAGCTCAAAAGAATGTTTTCTTTCTCAGTGTCAACGAAGTGAACAAATGGTATACTTCAAAAGGTGTCCTACACGATTTTGCACCATCACCTAGCCATATAATTTTACCCTATGAGATATATACACAACAATATATGGCTTCACTTGGAATATTAAACTGGAGAAATTATTTACTTTAGCGAATTCTGGCAACCTGTGATAGCTTCCATCGACCCTTGACAACCTGTGATAGCTGCTGTCGACTCCGTCCTGGACTGCGCCTCTCATCCCTTCAAATGAGGCATCAAAACCTATATATATATATAAGGATGGAATTTATTATATTATTATAAGCGATAATGAAATCGAATTAATCGCTATCTCATTAGCATTAGTAGAGAAATAAGATGCAAGAAAGCAAGCTTTTACAGCATCAGTCAAAAAAAACCCTTCCCATTTCACCCATTCATTTGCTCCAAATGTTTGTCTAGTTCTGCCTTGAATTTATTTAAGCTGTCAGCTTCTACAACAACAGATGTAAGTTTGTTTAGTCAATCAACCACACGTGTGCTAAAGGCAAATTTTTGCACATCTATTCTACAACTGTCTTTCTTCAGTTTGAATTTATGGCCCCTCAGACGATTAATCTGGGCAAGAGGAAGAATTCCATCAGCATTGAGCTTGCTCAAATCATTCAAGGCCTTATACACCTCAATCAGATCACCTTGCAGTTGCCTAGTCACCAAACTGTAATTTGCAAATCATAAGCCTTTCTTCATAAAAGCAGCCCTTTGTTTCATTCTCTAATCTTGTTGCCCTTCTCTGTACTTGTTCCAGTAGCTCTACTCCTTCCTAAAATGAGGCATCCAGACCTGTATAGAGTACTCAAGGTGTGGCCTGACCATTGCCTTATAGAAGGGCATAATTGCCTCCTTATCCCTGCTAGAAAAATTCCTGTATATCATTAACAAGACACCATGAGCTACTCTTGCAGCCCGTCTGCACTGTTCAGAAAACTTCATATCTGACTGCACAATACTCCCAGGGCCTTCTCAATCTCTACCACCCTGAGTGTAGTACCACACAGTTGATATGTTACTCTGGGGTTACTGCTACCCATATGCAGTACTTTACATTTGTCAGTGTTTTCATTTGCCACCTCCCAGCCCACCTGCTTGACGTTTTTAGATCCTCTTGCAGTAGCGTACTGTCATTAGTGCATTAACAACCCTGCCAACCTACATATCATCTGCAAACTTAGACATAGACCATTATTCTTGCACCCTTTCTTTTTATTAACAGCATAACACCTCCTCCCTTCCTATCCTGTCTATCCTTTCTGTACACATTGTACTCCCCAAATTCCAGTTCGGCATTCCTTATATCTGTGTGACACCACGTCTCTGATATCCCAACAATTTCTTGCACAACTTCTATTAGAATAAGTAGCGACCTGGAGCGAGGGGTGTTGGGGGTTTCAGGGACGGATGTCAGTCATTGTGAAACAGGTGGGTATATGGGATGTGTTAGAGTGGCTGGGAATGTCTAACGTATCATCTGGCCAAATTTTTTTCAGACCAGTCAGACCAGTTAACACGTTCGCTGCCGGTCATCAGTCAGCATGCTATCGTCAATAGCGTGGCACAGAAGGCGGAGACTGTCGCCAGAAGCCGACTGTGTTTCCATAACCAAAAAGCTTGAAAATTGGTAATAAGAGATTGTTCGGTATACCATATCAATATTTAAGTGTCGTATAAGCAGTTTCCAAAAGATTTTGAGATTCACGCGCCAGCGCGTGATAGGCACTGGAGGTCAAATTTGGCTTTAAATGCCGCATCACGCGCTGGTGCGTGACATAAAAACATAATAATATAGTTTGTAAATAATAAAACAAAAAACATGGTAACATTAAGAAATACGTTTTATTTCATACCGAACCAATACAGATTATAAATACTGTGTCAGAATGTTACTTATGTATAATTTTCGTACAATCTAAGCAATAGCCGGGTGATCCTTCACAAACACTGCAGATATAGATTGTATCCTTACGTTTCCCTTCGGAATAGCAACGTTTGCATTGCTTCCTCAATATCTTTCCACCTTTTCTTTCTTCCCGTGGTTTGAGCGCTGTTCCAGTTCAGGTACATGATGCACAGTATGAGGGAGATCAGATGGCTGTTTTAATAAAGATCTGATCACTGATAAACGGAAGTCATAAAGTTGCACCTTGTTATGTGAATATTTATTATAGATATGGTGTGCATTTATCATTTTTAGTTGCAAAATATGCATGAATATTTTTGTAGGCCACCTAATGGTTTTCCTTTCGCAAGGATAATAGGCAAGCATTTGATCTTGCTTGTCAATGCCTGACATAAACCTATTATACTCAATTATAGGCAATGGTTTTGATTTCAGTTCGCCTCGTTTGTTCTGCATTTCCACCATATCATTTTGGTATTCTGTAGATATGTAACTGACATCTCTTCTATCCTTCCACTTAGCAATCATTACACCACGGGCACACCTTGATAAAGTTTCTCCTTTCTTCAGTTTTTTTTCTCGAACCTCTTTCGGAAATGTTTTCCTATTACTTCTGATTGTCCCAGTACAATGTGTTTGTCTGTCAGCGAGACACTTAGCGAGTTCATAGCTATTGTAATAATTGTCCATAAATATGCTATGCCCGACATCTAACATCCCATCAAGTAAGTTCATGACGACTTTTTGTGCATGTCCTTTTCCACCAGAATCGTCCAACATACCGGTATACACTTGAAATTTGATAACCATGCCAGTAGGCGTTGTGATCATATACAACTTGATGCCGTACTTATGGTGTTTGTTTTGAATGTACTGTCGAAAAACAAGCCTTCCACGCCACAATATCATAGACTCATCTAATCTAATCTCACGTCCTGGATAATATATTTCCGACATTCGTTCATTGAACAGATTCCCATTTTCCGAATTATATATAGGCGATCCCGTGGACATACCTCTTTCTTTTCTGGATTTTTTGCAAAATGCAAGGCCCGCAGTAATAATAAGAAACGATTCCTGCTCATGTTGTCTGCGAATACATGTAATCCGAACAGCTTATCTGTTTTCCAATAATCTTGTATGCGGTTCAGTCGAATGGTTCCCATATGTAAAATTAATCCTAAAAATACCAGCATTTCATCTCTAGTGGTGTCCTTCCATGCATTTATTCGAGAATGTTCTTTATTTTCTCTGGGAAGAAGTATTTCATGATCATAAACATTTGTTTGTGTAATTATTTCATCCAAGATATTGTCGGTTAATAAATGACGAAGGTAATCTATTGGATTCTCACCTGGCACGGGTTGCAGCAAAGACTCGGATTTTGTGAAACGAAACTGTTTCATCGATGTTACGTCATTTTCCAACTTACAGGGATCCTGCAGTGAAAGTGTAGCCTCTTCCACAATACCTTCTTCATCTACACTTTCCGAATCTGAAGCGTCCTTTGGAGGGATAAAATCTTCATCATCGTCGTAACTGACGTCACTGGAATATACGTCAGATAAATCCTCCAATATTTCTGCAATTTCTTCATCTGTAAGGGATTTTTTATAGTGCACTTCTTTTCGGGCCCGACTGGCCTGCTAAACTGTCATCTGCACAACTCATATTACAAGGCTTTTCCTCACGTCACGTAACAAAATATTCAACACCACATACAACTACATATAGTTTAAACCCTTTACTTGACGCCAAAACAAATATAAACAGCAGAAACACAACGCCAACTGAAGTTGACAACTTCATACAAAAGTCTAGTGAATCCCGCGCGTGATTGGCTACTGGGTAATGATGCCACATCCCGCGCCAGAGCGTGATCGGCTCTTCAATACTGCTGCGACATCACGCGCTGGTGTGTGATCGGCAGCGAATGTGTTAAAGAAGTTAAACTTCTGTTCCGGGTAAAATGGTGGAGTCGCTGGTTAGAGATGCATTGCAGGATCATCTAGACAAGACTGCAGCAATAATTCAGACACAGCATGGGTTTGTTAAGGGAAAGTCTTGTCTGACAAATTTGATAGGGTATTATGATGTGGTTGCAAGGGAGCTGGATGCAAGAAATAGTTTTGATGTCGTATATTTGGATTTCGGGAAGGCTTTTGACGCTGTTGCGCATGGAGGACTATTGTACAAATTGGAGCAGAGTTGTATTAAGGGTAGGTTGCTGCAATGGATGGAGGGATGGTTGAGTGGGAGAGGACAGAGGGTGGTGATCAATGGGTGCTGCTCTTCTTGGACTAGTGTTATTGGTGGGGTCCCACAGGGTTCGGTGTTGGGTCCACTGTTGTTTTGTGTATTTATCAATGATATTGATGAAGGTATATCAGGCTTAATGTCGAAGTTTGCAGATGATACAAAGGTTGGCAGGTTTGTTAATGACAGTAATGGCAGTGTGCTACTGCAACAGGATCTAGATAATTTGGGCAGATGGGCTAAGAAGTGGCAACTGAAGTTTAACCTTGACAAATGCAAAGTACTGCATATGGGTAGAAGTAACCCCAGAGAAACGTACCAACTGTGTGGTACTACACTTAAGGTGGTAGAAAATGAAAAAGACCTGGGTGTAATTGTGCAGTCAGATATGAAGTTCTCTGAGCAATGTAGACAGGCTGCCAGGGCAGGTCATGGGGTTTTGTCAATGATATATAGGAATTTTGCTAGCAGGGAAAAGGAGGTGATTATCCCTCTGTATAAGGCAATGGTCAGGCCACGCCTTGAGTACTGCGTACAGGTCTGGAGGCCTCATTTTAGGAAGGATGTAGATTTACTTGAGCGTGTACAGAGAAGGGCAACAAGATTGGTGAGGGGAATGAAGGGATCCTCTTACCAAGAGAGGCTTAAGTTCTGCAAATTGCAGTGGCTGGAGACTAGGCACATGTGCGGTGATCTGATTGAGGTATATAAGGCCTTGAATGGGTTGAGCACGTTGAATTCTGATGGGATCCTTCCACTTGTTCAGATTACGAACCTAAGGGGGCATAAATTCAAATTAAGAAAAGACAGATGTAGAATAGATGTGCGGAAATTTGCCTTTAGCCAGCGGGTGATTAATTGCTGGAACAAACTTCCATCTGTCGTTGTGGAAGTTGATAGGTTGAATAAATTTAAGGAGGAACTGGACAGGCATTTGGATGGAATGGTGTGATTTTTTTTGGCTGATGCTGCATAAGCTCATACATTTGCTTTCTTGCATCACATGCACTACTACTACATTAAGCCTGATATACCTTCATCAATATCATTGATAAATGCAGGAAGCAACGGTGGACCCGGCACGGTGCCCTGGGGGACTCCACTGATGATATTGATCCACGACAAGTGGTGTCCATTGATTGCCACCCTCTGTCTTCTCCCACTCAACCATCCATTTGTGCATAGCGGCATTTTGCTCTTAATGCAGTACTGCTCCAATTTGTACAGTAGTCTTCCATGTGCAGCGGTGTCAGGAGCTTTCCTCTGATCCAGGTATAGGATATTGAAATTGTTTTTTGCATCCAGTTCCTTTGTGACCTCATCATAGTATCCAGTCGAATTGGTCAGACAGGACTTCCCCTTAACAAACCTATGCTGTGTCTTGTCTAGGTGATCCTGTATCATCTCTTTGACCAGTGATTCCATTGTTTTCCCCGGAACAGAAGTTA
Source organism: Mastigoproctus giganteus (assembly GCF_048544385.1). NCBI lineage: Eukaryota > Metazoa > Arthropoda > Arachnida > Uropygi > Thelyphonidae > Mastigoproctus > Mastigoproctus giganteus. The sequence goes on along the minus strand of NC_143579.1, from coordinate 144,410,166 downwards.
GACTAAAAGGTCTGTAATTACTTGTGTCACCCTTTGATCCTCCTTTGTGAATTGGGGTCACATTTGCACCTCCAGTCCATGGGTACCTCCCCTGAGTCCAAGGAAGCTCTCATAATTATGGCTAAGGGTTTGCTTACTTTCTTTGCTCCTGCCTTTAATGTAATTGGATAGATCCCATCCAATCGACCCCATGTGCCTTTTTTTATGTTTATCTTCAATAATTTCTCCTCCACTTTGCTATCAGTTATTAAAAAAACCATTTAACTCATTACCATATTTTAATATACCTCTGGTATTGCACCTCCCTGAATAACTCCTCCTGTGAATGTAGATGCAAAATGCTCACTAAGCTTGTTAGCTACTTGAACAGGATCGTCAATAGTCGAACCATCCATGTTAAGTGGACCAATCAGATTCATCCCCTTCCTTCTGGCATTTACATAAGTAAAGAACTCGTTGCTGTTTTTCTTTGCATCCTTTGTCAAAGAATTCTCGTAATATGCCTTTGCCTGCCTAACCTCCTTTGTGACTTGATTACAGACCAGCTTATATCTTCCATAGGCTTCTGTGTCACCTGTTAATTTATATATATCATGTATTTTTCTTCGCTGCCAACAGGGGCTCACGTCTGGTGAGTATAGACTTGGCACACCCAGGGTCCTGAGCTGGATATCATCATTCTTCTCTTTCTTGGTGATTCTCTTCTACTTCTCTCTCTCTCTCTCTCTGGGTAATTCAGAAATTTTTTTTTTTTTGCCTAGTGCAGCATAAGCTTCAGGCTTCCTTGCACCATATGGCTAATAATAATAGTAAAAATAATAATAATAATAGGAGAAGTTTCACTGTATATGCTGTTTGTTAGACTGCTGCTGGATGTTTTACTGCAGAATTTCAGACTTTGAGTTCCTAAGGAAATCGATATAACAGCATTTCTAAATTTCACTTTATCTTCTCTCTAATGTAATATATTAGTTTAGCTATATTTGTGAAGTATGTTATTTTTAAACTAGGAATCAGAGTGATTATAAAAACGTAATTGTAAATATTTCATGTGTTTTTGTAATGCAATCTGCTTAATTTACTTGTACTGGTTTTTATAGCAGTTGGCTTATCAAAAATACTGTTCCTGGACTAAAAGGAGGGGGGGGAGATTTAGTAAGTTTAGAAATAAAAACACGAAGTTGTACTTAGTTATTTTTATTCATAGGTTTAAAAACAAATGGAACTGTCAGCCAAAATAACACATACATATAGGCCTTTAATGAAAATAATTACTTATTGTTTCCTGTGCCATTTTTGAACTTCACTTCATTATTGCCAGAACTCTCACTCTTTTTATTTTGAGTTGGAAAGCATTCAGTTTGCTGATCGTTTGTCAATTCATCATTCAGTTTCTTTGTCAATTTTCACGTATAATTAATATTGTTAATTGGTAGTAGTAGTAGTGGCACATGATGCAAGAAAGCAAGTGTAGGAGCTTATGCAGCATCAGCCAAAAAAAAAAAAAAAAAATCACACCATTCCCTCCAAATGCCTGTCCAGTTCCTCCTTAAATTTATTTAACCTATCAACTTCCACAACGACAGATGGAAGTTTGTTCCAGCAATTAACCACCCGCTGGCTAAAGGCAAATTTCCGCACATCTATTCTACATCTATCCTTTCTTAATTTGAACTTATGTCCCCGTAGGTTCGTAATCTGAACACGTGGAAGGATCCCATCAGAATTCAGCGTGCTCAACCCATTCAAGGCCTTATAGACCTCAATCAGATCACCGCGCAGGCGCCTAGTCTCCAGCCACTGCAATTTGCAGAACTTAAGCCTCTCTTGGTAAGAGAATCCCTTCATTCCCCTCACCAATCGTGTTGCTCTTCTCTGTACACGCTCAAGCAAATCTACATCCTTCCTAAAATGAGGCCTCCAGACCTGTACGCAGTACTCAAGGCGTGGCCTGACCATTGCCTTATACAGAGGGACAATCACCTCCTTATCCCTGCTAGCAAAATTCCTATATATCATTGACAAAACCCCATGACCTGCCCTAGCAGCCTGTCTGCATTGCTCAGAAAACTTCATATCTGACTGCACAATTACTCCCAGGTCTTTTTCATTTTCTACCACCTTAAGTGTAGTACCACACAGTTGGTACGTTTCTCTGGGGTTACTTCTACCCATATGCAGTACTTTGCATTTGTCAAGGTTGAACTTCAGTTGCCACTTCTTAGCCCATCTGCGCAAATTATCTAGATCCTGTTGCAGTAGCACACTGCCATTACTGTCATTAACAACCCTGCCAACCTTTGTGTCATCTGCAAACTTCGACATTAAGCCTGATATACCTTCATCAATATCATTGATAAATTCACAAAACAACAGTGGACCCAACACCGAACCCTGTGGGACTCCACTAATAACATTAGTCCACGAAGAGCAGCACCCATTGATTACCACCCTCTGTCTTCTCCCACTTAACCATCCTTTTATCCATTGTAGCAACTTACCCTTAATACCATACTGCTCCAATTTGTACAGTAGTCTTCCATGCGCAACAGTGTCAAAAGCTTTCCTGAAATCCAAGTATATGATATCAAAATTATTTTTTGCATCCAGTTCCTTTGTGATCACATCATAATAACCAATCAGATTTGTCAGACAAGACTTTCCCTTAACAAACCCATGCTGTGTTTTAATTATTGCTGCAGTCTTGTCTAGATGATCCTGCAATGCATCTTTAACCAGTGACTCCATTATTTTACCCGGAACAGAAGTTAAACTAACTGGTCTGTAATTACTCGTGTCACCCTTCGATCCACCTTTGTGAATTGGGGACACATTTGCACATCTCCAGTCCGTGGGAACCTCCCCTGAGTCCAAGGATGCTCTCATAATTATGGCTAAGGGTTTGCTTAGTTGCTTTGTCGCCTCCTTTAAAATAACTGGATAGATCCCATCCACCCCAGGTGCCTTTCTTATGTTTAACTTCAACAATTTCTCCTCCACTTTGCTCTCAGTTATTACAAAATCATTAAGCGCACTGCTACAATTTGATAACCTTCTTCCATTTTCAAACCTTAATAATTCCTCACGTGTGAATGTAGATGCAAAATACTCATTCAGTTTGTTTGCTATCTGAGCAGGATCATCAACAGTCGAACCATCGATGTCAAGTGGACCAATCATATTCATCCCCTTCCTTTTAGAGTTTATATAAGTAAAGAAATCCGTGCTGTTTTTCTTAGCATCTTTTGCCAAAGATTTCTCGTAATCCGCCTTCGCCTACCGAACCTCCTTTGTGACCTGATTACAGACTAGCTTATATCTGCCACAGGCTTCTGCGTCACCTGATAATTTATATGCATCCCATGCATTTTTCTTCTCTATCACGAGTCTCATTAGTTCATTTGATAACCATTTAGGCCTAAACCTTGAACGATATTTCTTAATCGGTATATAAAGTCTAGTAGCTTCCACGATTAATTCCTTGAATGCTTCCCACTTAGAATTTACTGTTTGTAACATCGTCAGTTGATCCCACTGTACAGAATTTAAAAACTGTCTGAGACCACTGTACTCCCCTTTACGGAAGCAAAAACCCTTTCCTTTACCCCTGACGGTAGTTACCTCTTTGAGTAAATCCCACTTCAGCACACTGTGATCACTGCCACCTAGTGGTTCCTTTATCTGCAAATTCTTAATACACGAATGATCACTGGTGATAACCAGATCAAGAGTGTTACTTTCTCTGGTTGCCTCTCGAACATGCTGCTGCAGAAAACAATCATCCAATAAATCCACAAAAGTCTGACTAGTGTGTGAGTGACCAACCCACAAGTTCCAGTCAATATCTGGGAAGTTAAAATCCCCCATTATAAGACATTCTGATTTACTGGCCCACTCTATTTCTCTGTACAATTGTTCATTGTACTCATTCAAGTCATTAGGCCTATAACACACTCCTACTCTTATTTTTCCTTTCGCAGTGCTTATCTCACACCAAACTGACTCAACAGAGCACTGTTCATCTATATTAACTGGGTGCACTTCCTTTGATTTTATGTTTTTCTTAATTAACAGCATAACACCCCCTCCCTTTCTGTCCTGTCTATCCTTTCTGTACACATTGTACTCCCCAAATTCCAGTTCTGCATTCCTTATATCTTTGTGACACCACGTCTCTGCTATCCCAACAATATCCGCCTTTGATGTCTTGACCAACACTTCAAATTCATCAAATTTATTTACTATACTTCTAGCATTGGTATACATGCAAGCATACATGCTCCTATGCCTATTCCTTGGTACCCTAACACATCCCATATACCCAACTATTCCATGATGAGTGTCATCCGTCCCTGAAACCCCCAACACCCCTCGCTCTAGGTCGCTTCTTATTCTAATAGAAGTTGTGCAAGAATCACCTTCACCTCTGCCTGCGGTTACTGTTAAACTATTAGTCTTTGTATCCTCCCAAACTAGCAGTTTTCCGACCCACCTAACACTGCCTCGATAGCATCAGCAAATATTCTTGCACCCTTTCTATTTAAGTGTATCCCATCCCTGTAGAAGCAATCTTCCTGTTAACAAGTACAGTCCAGGCTGAAAAAAATTCTACCCCTTGAGCCTTGCACAATCTTTCCAGGGCCGAATTGATCGACAAGGCTCTCATCATGTACTCCCTCCTATCATGTCTGGGCAGAATTGCAGACACTTTCAAATTCAACCCTATTTCACGGCTTTTTTTCAACAGTGACCTGTACTTGTTGAGTAATTCCGCCGGTCTCCTACTCTTAATATCATTAGTGCCAACGTGTACAACTATATCACCGTTTGTGCCCTTGAAAGATGATATCCTCTCTACAACGTCATCAACCTTTGCTCCTGGCAGACATACCCTGGTCCTGTTCCACCTATCCTTTTTACAAAGGATGTTCCCCGTTTCCCTGACAATAGAGTCACCAACAACTACTAGTTCCTGTGGGACCAGCGCATTCTGCCTTAGGGGTTGCCGCTGTATTGCGTGATGACCAAGTGCAAGCTGTGGCGTTGATGTGGGCAGATGAGAGCCTGATGGGCCCCTCAATTTAGATCTTTCGAGGGCATCCACCCTGTCCGTCAAACTCTCATATAGGCCCATAACAATGCTGAGTTGTCGCCTGATTTCCTTACATCGCACACACACAAAGACATCCCCCATGGCAATATCATGTTCCGTTCCAGAGAGTTCGGCAAACATTTCACAAGTTGCACATTTTTTTAGGCTGTGATGCGTTGGAGAATTGCCCCCCTCAGTTCTCCCCCGGTAAGATAAGATAGGGTAAGGTAATAAAAGTAAATCTTACCGGTAGGGTAAGATAATAAATCTTACCGGTAGGGTAAGATGATAAAAGTATAAATTGATGCTTTATACATCTTCATTTTTATAGCCTGTGGATAACATTTCTCCGATCTTTGTTTATTAGAATTGCCATTTAATAGAATCAAAATTAAATTCGCAAAGGTAATCACAATAACAAGTACTTACTGTAATTATTTTATGGCACCAGCATAAAAAAAAATAAATGAATGTTGGCTCGTTCAGATTATCGACGTTTTGAATTATTAATGTTCATATTTTTGATGCTCTACTGTATAACAAATTAATTTATACTGCTGTTTGGGAGAATATTAGTGTTAATTTGTAAATATGGATCAATGTAATTTTTTATGGTGGGGGGATTACCTGTGTTTCTCAATAAAGTTAAATTTAATAGTTTTTCTTTCTTTTACTATTCCTTATGTGTAATGAATATACTTTATATATGTGTATTTTTCTGGTATAGGTCGGTCGCCCAAGTAACATGCCACAAGCTGCACCAATAATTGAACAGATCATGGAGGAAGCTAAAACATATAATAGGATATATGTAGCATCTGTTCATCAGGATCTCACCGAACAGGATATACAAAGGTTTGTATATATGCCTTTCCCGCTAAATTAAGATACTGCCATGTTTATAATATCATGATATCTGTATTTAAAGCATATTGTGTCACTTTATCTAAAGATTATAATGATGCATAGGAATTATATCCTTAATTTAGTCAGTGCTTTTAGGTTTATTCAAGGTGAACTATGGTAGAAACTCTGTTGTCTGGATTTTCATTTGGATTGCACAGGACAAATATGTACTAATATACTATATTATGTTATAAGAAAAATATGGTGGATATTGTGTGTGTATGTGAAATGGATAAATGTGCCAGTATGGCATGTAGCAATTTGGTATTCAGAAACACACTCATTTCATGAGTTGGTATTTTTTCAATCATGGTTTTAAAAAAAAAAAAAAAAAAAAAAAAATCTTTAATACCAATATGTCACCAAAAAGAAAATGTGCTGTAATAAAGTTAAAAGACAAAATGGTAATTATAGGTCTTGAAAAGGAGTGAATCACGTTATTTTTTGGCTGAGATACTCTAATCATCTGGTGAATGAGGATGGTAATTTAGCACATAAAAGTTACGAGGAAAGCTTGAAATAAAATAGATAAACTGTTGACATGTGGTTTATTCTTCTGGACAGCTGATATCTGGTTTATTAAAAGCAGTATTGTTTAAGACTGAATTAAATGGAGATCCCAACTTCAAAGTAAGTTTTCTGTTTGGGTTGAAAAGTTTAAGGCACGTCAATTTTAGAGAACTTGAAATTCACAGAGAAAGCTTTCTGCCAACATAAATTCAGCAAACACTTTTATAGAAACATTCATTTTTAATGTTAATGAGACTGATTTATACTGGAAAGCACTCCCCAGCAGATCATTGGCTTCAACAAAGATCATGTAACCATAATATTCGAAAAATTCTAGATGCTTCAGAAATGTAAGGAGTCTTCCAGTTACATATGATCATGAGAAAAAAAGCATGGATGAATCGTGAAATTTACAAACAGTGGTATAAAAACATTTGTTTCTGAAGTGAAATAATATCAAAAATATTATTACTACTTGCTGAAGAAGGAAAAATATTATTATTACCTGAAAACGGCACCCTCACACTCATTGATTTGTCAATATTGCTTTCTTGCTTTAACAAGATTGACAAAATGGTTACGGTTAAATTTCTTCCACCAAATTTTACATCTGTAATACAACAGATGGATCAGCATGTAACGGAAACACTAGAATAACTGTATCAAAAGCAACTCCTTTGATGGTTGTTATTAGCTGACAGTAACCAGTGTTTTTTTTTTTTTTTTGTGCGCAACGGTACATCATACCAGCACCTTTATTAACAGTGACATGTGACATTTGGATGCAATGCACTTCGAAATTTATAATATTCCGGAAATTTTTTCACATGTTTACCTACTATTCAAATAAGCTTAAAATTATTTAACTAAATTTGCATTTTTCACTGTCTGTTGTTAAGATAAGATTTTTTCTATATAAAACTGTATAACCATTTTTATAATTCTGAATTACTCAGTCAGACCTCTGTTTAATTATTTTGAATTCCCCTTGGAAGTTACGTTTAAAATAGTTTCGGTTGAGAGAAGAAAGTTTTCATATAGCGAACGGATTAGGAGAGAATTAACTTGGTACGGCCTGTTCGCATTTCTGGCCTTCAGGCAATTAGTGGTGCTGCGCAAATTAAGAGAGTTAAAGTGATTAGTATTGTATAACTTAGCAGTACCTGGTAAAACCTATCCGACAACCTGTCCCACATATGGAGAAATCGCGCTGGTCAAGAGTGAGCAGATCAAGGGGTATTCCCGATGGGCTCTGGCCCACCTTCTTCTGCAGTGGTGTCTAACCTTTTCCAGTACCAGGGCCATATTCAAAAAAATTCAAAGTTTCTTTAGTGTGTTACATTTTCGATATCTTATTGCATGTAAAAGTAAAATTGAAAATATTCAAAAATTTAATTAAGTACAATACACAATTACGTTTACTGAACAAAACATTTAATGAGAAGAATATTTTTATAATAAAATTTAAAATGCTGTTTTAGTTCACTTTCCTCACGGGTCGTAGATTGAACACCTCTGTAAATCAACTGTAAGTGCCCCATTTGAGAATTAGAAAGTGATTTTCTTTTACCCCTTAAATAATCATCTGTTATTTCACGGAAGTGCGTTATCAACATTTTTCCGAAAATTTTTCTTATGTCTGTTTACACTTTACTTTACCTGAATATCCGAATGATACCGATATTTTGGACAGTTTCAAAACAAGAAAAGTTTCTTTTTTTGAAACTGTGGATTCCTAATTCGTGGATGCCTAATTGATAAGAAGGTTTCCGAAGAATTGAAGCATTTTATAAACGCTCTGAGTACGATACCAATTTCACCGAGTGAATGTGAACGAGGATTTTCAGAAATACTGTTTCTTAAATTTGTGGGCCGTCCACTGACTTGCTGCGATCCAGTAAAATATGTCAATTTGTGGCTACTTTGGAAACGTCATTCAACAACCGATACAAAGAGTAGGAAAAGAAATCAGCATAGGGTGTCAGATGAGAACTTAATAGAAATTTGGAATATTCTACAAAAACTTTATTATGAAATTATTTTTACTTATTTTACTCACATTTTACTTATTTTTTTATATACTTGAATCATAAATTTATGCTTAATAAACTGTTAACATACTTAAGTTCTTGTTCTTATTCTAAAAAAAAAAAAAAAAAAAAAATACTACTAAAGTAACAGTAGAGGGGAGGTGAAATTAGAGTACTTTTCATATCCTTTTAATTTTCAATTTTTCCCGATAGCAGGGAAGTACCGGCGCCTATTTTTTTTACAAAAAAAGCACTGACAGTAACGACGAGGAATCTGTTATAAATTTATTCAAAAAAAATCGACTTAATCGACAAAAAATCCAACCTTCTGCTAACATGATGCTACATGTTAGCAGAAGGTTGGAATTCTACAGATGTGTGAATATTGAAAAAACCATGGAACAAAAACTTCAATGGGAAGTTGTGATGACAGTAATACAAATGAAAACATTGTGCATATTGAAACTTGTTTCAATATGCAGAAAATTCAATGAAATATGTTAGTGTATAGTTAAATTATGATTTTGATGATCCTGGATTCCAACTTTTGAACATTGAAGTCAGTCCTTGCCAAACATGAAAGTAGAGGAATGGGATCAAGAAGATGAGGAAGAAAATCTGGGTTCTTCACATTTTGAAGATTTTCAATGTTTAGTGAAGTTAGTATTAGAAATGGCATATTGTGCAAGAAAGGCCAAGGCTTATGCTGCACCAGACAAAAAGAAAAATAATAAAAATAAAATTAATAATTCATAAAAGAATAAGGAAATAGACAACCTATGCATTTCCCTCCTTCCATAGGTAACTATCCTGCTGACCTGTAAATTTTTCCAAGCTGCCAGGCTCATCCACCCCTATATTCCATTAATTTATAAGTCACTGGCTAAAATAAAACTTCCTGTATACCAGTCACTTCTTCTCCCCCCAATGAATTTATGGCCCCTAGTTCTAGAATCATTTATAACCGTGAAAAAATCGTCCTCATTCTTTTTACTTTTGCCTCTCAGAGCTTTAAACACCTCAATCAAGTCTCCTCTGAGGTGTCTAGTTTTCAAGCTGTGCAACCCACATATTCGAAGTCTTTCATCATATGGATGCCCATTTGCCAATCTCACCAGGCAAGTTACCCATCTTTGGACCCATTTAAGAAGCTCAATGTCTTTTTTTTTTTAATCATGTGATCGATATGAAGACTGTGACACAAGGCAACATTTCAGTTTAAAAGGCGTACGTGGTTTGGCAGCTACAAAAAGGAGAGCAACTTTTAAACAAATTTAAAGAATTGACTTTTTCGAAAAACAATTTTTCTTTATGTCCATATCAATGTAATACTATTATATATTATATAATTATTTATTTATTTTATTATGTAGTTTGAATTTTTTAAATAAAATATTAGGGGATTTTTCCCCCCTGCTCGCCAACCCCTGTGCACGTTTTTCTACGTAAAATGTTGAGGTATAACGGAGTAAGTCCAATCTTTTCTACATAAAAGACACACCTGTTGAAACGTACTTATTGATATCTAATCAGGAAATGACCTGTGTAATTATTTACCTATGCATTTGTAGTGATGTAATTTCCCCAACCACTTATACCGCATGACCCAAGGTGGAATAAATATCGCTATATAATTATTTACCTGCATTTACATAGGTCACTTAGGAAAAGGCCTTTTGCTTCAAGTTCCATAATGCATGGGGAATATTGTTGCATCCGAAAGAGCAGAACTAAAATATTTACAAATAAACAAACTGTATTGGGACAATGGGTCCCTTCATCAGCTGACATTAATATACAAAAAAACATTACAATGGAATGTCAAATGATGCCTGGTGTGGTCGTGTATTAGACAGTGAAGCATGTGCATGAGGTTGGTGAAAGTTTTGGAGGCAGTTGTCTTGCAGTGTGATGAACGTTGGCATCCGTCCCACGTATGTGCTCTACATTGTCAAGAGCAAGTGTCTGATTTTGCCCAGTAAACCATTCATATTCCTTCCATTTAACATTCACCAACCTCGTGCATGTGCTTCACTGTCCAATACACGACCGTACTCGGATCCTTTTATGTTCTATTGTAATATTTTTTTTGTATATTAATACCAGCCAATGAAGGGACCCATCGTCCCGATATAGTAGAGGTATGATTGTAAATAGTTTAGTATTTTGTAAATATTTGTATAGTTTTGTTATTATTTGTATAATAATAACATTATACTAATATACTGACATTATATGATCGAAACCTAATCAGGAAATGACAGGAAATCTAATCAGGAAATGTAATTATTTACATTCACATTTGTAGTGACATAATTGTTTCACCATCTTCTCCCATTGGCTCTAATAAATATCACCAGGAGGAAAAGTTTTTAAATGTATAGATAGGTTATGTGTACAGTGTCAGTAGTCCGGAATAATTGATGTCAGACCTCTTCCGGATAATTAAACGCAAGGTAAGATTAAATAAATTTAATGTTACCTTGCGAATAAATGAAATAATTAAGATTAATTTTTAAAAAAAATTATAAACCAGTCTTGGAAAACAGAAACATCCATCCAGGCATTTTATTATTTTTATACAAAACAGGAAAATTAGAAAGAGTTTTAAATTCTCTCAGTTTTTTCGAATTACCAATAACAAACACGGACAATCTATGCACCCCAATAGCATTTTCACACATAGCAATTGTAACTTGTTTTTTTCTCATTTTAAAACCTGGTGCAGGCATTTCTCTTTTAGTGGCTAGGGTTTTTCCTAGCAATGCATTATGAATGTTTTCTTTCTCATAATTTGCTATAACTGAGGCAAACTTACAAGGACACCACCGATGTTATAGTCTGCAGAAAGTTTCTTGCCTTCAGTATCTAGCTCACGTAATACCGTGTCTCAGTTTAAAGTTTTTCAGCCAACCTGTGCTTGCCTTAAAATCTTTATTACCTCTTAATTTTAGATTAAAATCCAATGCTTTTTCACACAACATTGGACTAGACACTGGTTCACCTAAACTTTGCTTCTGAAGAAACGACAAATAAAGTGCACTTACTAAAGCGGCATTTTCAATTGGTTTAGGCCACAACCATAAAACAATAAAAACAATTTGGAGTTTTTGGTTTATTGGGCTTTTTGTTTGTACAGTCTGTTATAAAAGGGTAGTAAACTCGATCTTTCGCTAGGAATCAAAATTCAGCTTGCAGACTTGATCACTATAACCAGTGCTTACCATTAATAAATAAAATAAAAAAAAAAAAAAAAAAACCAAAAAAGATCAGCATTTCAAATTATTCCAGATAACCGACATTTTACTGTATTAAAATTACATGAAAAAGGTGTGGGTTTTTTTTTTTTTTTTTTTTTTTTGTTTGATTGATTATGCAAATTTTTTTGTTATCCTGACATCTTATGTCCCTGGATAATCGAGTTTCTACTGTGATTATTACCGTAGCAGTTTTACCTTGGGTTCTATCATTTGAACTCAACTAAGTAGACATTTTATTACTTAATTTTTTTTTTTTTTTTATTTAAAATTATCACTTAAAAATAAACACATTCACCCATTTAATAAAATGGATGGATTTATTTCTTACTTGGATTAGAAATTGCTTAAAAATTCTGCTGCTATTGTCATTTTTTAATCACATTGATATTTCACATTCCTTTTAGTATTGCTAGTTCATTTACTCTTTGTAGATCCATGGGAATAAATTTAATTCCAAGGTAAGGTTATAAGTTAAGTTTTTAACATTATAAATGTAGTTGAAAAAGTAATAGATATTATTACATTCAGAGAGGTATATGGTAATGTTGAGAAAAAGTTAGCAAGATAGACTTAAATTTGAAAATGTCCATAATACTGAGCAGTAGCTCTATACCTGTTCCAGCAGTTCTACATCCTATTTAAAATGATACCTCTAAACCTGTATGCAGTACTCAAGATGTGGCTGACCATTATGCAATGGGATAATCACATATCTGCTAACAAAGTTGCTGTATATCATTCTCAAAATCCCCTTGAGCTGCCCTGGCAGCCTGCCTACAGTGCTCCAAGAACTTCATATCTGACTGCACAATGGGCCTAGCACTTAACCCTGGGGAACTCAACTGATAGCATTAATCCACGAAGAGCAGTGCCCATTGATAACCACTCTTTGTCTTCTTCCACTTATCCATCCCTTTATGCATAGCAGTAGCTTGCCCTTAATTCCACGTTACTCCAGTTTTTACAGCATCTTGTATGTTCAACAGTATCAAGACACTTTCTGAAATCCACATATATGATATTAAAATTATTTTTTTGCATCCAGTTCCATTGTTACTGCATCAAATCCATGCTGTGATTGCAGTATAATTGCATTTTCTAGATGGTTTTGCATTATTCTTTACCCAGTGGCTTCATTATTTTCCCTGAAAGAGAAGTTAAGCTAATAGTCTGTAATTAATCATTTTATCTCTTTATCTCCCTTTGTGAGATAGGGATACATTTGCACCTCTCCAATTCAATAGTATATAACAGAGCTATGATGCTCAATACGTTGTATGTTGATATCAATATTTCAAGAAGAATATTGTTATTTGGTTTTTAGGAGCATTAGCAACTAAGGCCATATTGCTCCAGGGATATGCGGTGGTCATTCCCTGATCTTTCCACATCCTCCGTATTTGGTGGTCATGGGCTCGAACCCCGGTCTAATCAAGAAGCATGTGCCACGTACTGCTGCTCCTTCCCACCTGGCTACGGAGGCGCCTGAAGAAGAATAAGAGAAATTTACCTCAATATGATATATAGAACATTTCTGTATGATTTTCTCCAGGAATTAAAACGAATAAAAGATTAACATAATTCCTTTTAATTTCTGCAGAGTATCATTGGACCGCTCTACCAAATTTGGAAGAGCAGTCCAAAAACGTGAATCCAAAGATTGTCTTCTAACTATTGCTATGTGTTTGCTTACCTCTCTTATTTTAACTGGATAGATTCCATCCAACCTAGGTGCCTTTTTTATGTTTAGCTTCAGCAATTTCTCTTTCAATTTTCTCTCCGATATCCCAAAATCATATAGCTCCCTGTTAGTTTGTTTTCCCCTTTCCTTAAGAATTCTTAGGTTGTGAATGATGCAAAATACTTATTCAGTTTGTCAGCAATCTGAGAAGGATCATCGGCAGTTAAACTATCGATGTCAAGTGGACCAATCTGTTTCATCCTCTTTCTTCTAGAATTTACATAAGAAAAGAAGTCTTTGCTGTTTTTCTTTGTATCCTTTGCCAAAGATTTCTCGTAATCTGTCTTAGCTTGCCTTTGTGATTTGATTACAGACTAGTTTATATCTACCATAGACTTCTGTATCTTACACTTGATAATTTTTAGCATCCCGCACATTTTTCTTCTCTGCCACAAGTCTCATTGGTCCAAGTGATTTGTGACTGAGTGAGATCTGTTCTTCAAAGCTACTGTAATATTTTATTTAATTTCCAGAGTTTGTTTAATCTTATTATTTGAAAGCTCTTGCTAAACGTTATTGAAGAGAATGGGAAAGGAAAGTTAATTTTCTTTTTCTGCCTTAATTCCTAACACTTAACTAAACTTCATTTGGTCGCACCAGGCACTGCTACTTCCTTCCTGTGGTGGGGTTGGATACATGGGCAGAAGAGCCAACCCCCAGGGCTAAAGGGAGCCAAATGGATCTTTTGGCTCCAATCTTTTCTGTCACTGGAGCCAACGGGCTGAACATATTGAGACTCTGAGACAGATTGTGATGCCTCAAATCCAAAAAGAGTGAGAAGAGAAATGCGCAAACAAGTTTATGCACCATTTCTCATAATCAGCTCCTTTGCAAATCAACCTACGAGTAAACTTTCTTCATTTCTTATTCATTTTCTAAACATTTCTTAGAAATGTTTTGAAAATGCACCATTTCTCATAATCAGCTCCTTTGCAAATCAACCTACGAGTAAACTTTCTTCATTTCTTATTTATTTTCTAAACATTTCTTAGAAATGTTTTGAAAATTGTGCTTGTCCACCTAAAGCAGTTAAAAGACTATGATCAGGAGACTGTGTAGAATCAGTAACTCCAAAGCATACTGAAGCTCTGCTTAAACTGTGAACTTTTAATGGAATTCTCATTCAGGTAACTCCTTATGCAACTCTAAACACCTCAAAGGAAGTCATAGCAAACTGGGATTTACTAAACATATTGAAAGAAGAAATATTACTAGAACTGCAAGAACAAAAAAAAGTCATACATGCAGAAATCATAATGACTGTAAAAAAAATGTACTTGAACCTGCTTGTAACATGATACTTACTTTCAATACCCCAATAATACCAACAACAGTAAGGGCCTGATGAATGCATAATCACTTCCTGATAATGGATTCTGTACTTTAAGCCCTGTGATATCATTTGAATCATTAGTAATGATGAGGTCAAGAATATTCTTGCCCCTAGTACTTCCTCTAATATGCTGGTAGAAATAATACTCATCTAGTATATTTAAAAAAAGTTTTACACCATCATGAGTTTCCCTCCCCCTTATTCCAATCAATCTGGGGTAGATAAAAGTCACCAATAATAAAAAGACATTCACACTTGCTTGCCCATTCTATCTGCATTTAAAGACTCCTTTCATATTCTTCACAATCTTCTTGTCTGTAGATTACTCCTACTTTTGTGGTACCTCTACTTCCAACTAGCTCACACCACACAGATTCTATGCTGGCAGACATAACTTCAGACTCAGCAAAAGGTCTTTTTGTCTTCAGGCTGTTTTTGTTAAGAAGCATGATCCCTTCTATCTTCCCTGTTTTCCTAAATACATTATATATACTGTAGTGGAACTCATCATCAGCAATTTCTGAGTGGAACCATGTTTCTCATAGCCCTATTATGTCAGCATTAGTTGTTCTACCTAGGAGTTAATTTAAATTCATCCATTTTAATGACAACACTCCTGACATCACTGTAGACACAGTTGAGACTAAGTAATCGTCTAAAATTTACTACCCTGAAGTTATTTAAGTTTGTATCCCAAGCTGTATCTTCTCTCTCATTTGAAACATTGCTACCCTCAGAACATCCTATTAACATGGTTTGTAGCGGCATTAAACAAGAATGAATGTGGTGAGTACAAACATTACTTCAACCCACGTCATCAGATAGTCTTGGATCTAAATTTGCCCCACTTTGCCCCACTAACTTGCAGTTTTGCCAAATCACTTAAAGTACCCACAGTGTGATATTGGCAAAAATCCATGAACCACCTTTGTTGAAATAAATACCATGTCTACAAAATTGATTCCTGCTAGTTTCAAATGCAGGCCACGCTGATAAAGTGCCACCCAGTCATACATTAAAAATCTGCAGATTTTTAATTCATGAAGAATTACTGTTGATAACCAGATATAATTTATTCGATATCTCTATAATATCTGCATTTGATAACTCTTTCTTTAATGCTTGATAAGATTAGTAGTAGTAGTGGCATGTGATGCAAGAAAGCAAGTGTATGAGCTTATGCAGCATCAGCCAAAAAAAAAAAAAAGAAAAAATCACACTATTCCCTCCAAATGCCTGTCCAGTTCCTCCTTAAATTTATTCAGCATATCAACTTCCACAACGACAGATGGAAGTTTGTTCCAGCAATTAACCACCCTCTGGCTAAAGGCAAATTTCCGCACATCTATTCTACATCTGTCTTTTCTTAATTTGAATTTATGCCCCCTTAGGTTCGTAATCTGAACAAGTGGAAGGATCCCATTAGAATTCAGTGTGCTCAACCCATTCAAGGCCTTATACACTTCAATCAGATCACCGCGCAGGTGCCTAGTCTCCAGCCACTGCAATTTGCAGAACTTAAGCCTCTCTTGGTAAGAGGATCCTTTCATTCCCCTCACCAATCTTGTTGCCCTTCTCTGTACATGCTCAAGCAAATCTACATCCTTCCTAAAATGAGGCCTCCAGATCTGTACACAGTACTCAAGGCGTGGCCTGACCATTGCCTTATACAGAGGGACAATCACCTCCTTCTCCCTGCTAGCAAAATTCCTATATATCATTGATCAACTGTACGGCAAGAGTGAGGCGTTTTTGTGTCATAGTGTACCATAAAGCAATCACATTGCTGCTGCTTCATTATCAGTGCATGAATTGTTATACCTTTAAATAAATATTAATTTCTTTTTCACATTAACTTTTCATTTTTGATGTCTAATGTTAGTAATACGTATAACATCTACAGTGTTTTGTATCATATAAAACAATATTGATGTAGGTAGTGACAGACAGATGATTCATCTTGTAAACAGACAATGTAAACTTATAGTATCGATAAATACAGTACTGTAAATGTATTTTCTCTTCCTTATGATTTTCTCTTCTCTAGCTTACTTTATTGTAAGAATACAGTATATAACATACAAAATAATGTTAATGGATTGTTTATGTTATCGGTAAGGCTTCTGATCAACAGTAGGCTATTAGTAGTTAAGTTTTTGGTGAGTCAGAAGTGATATGTGGATTTTCGACTGCGCAGGGTCGCCCCCCCTAACCCCCACATTGTTCAAGGGTCAACTGTATATGATATCACAATTATTTTTTTGCATCCAGTTCCTTTGTGACCACATCATAGTATCCAATCAAATTTGTGAGACGAGATTTCCCCTTAAAAAAACCCATGCTGTGTCTGAATTATTACTGAAGTCTTGTCTAGATAATCCTACGTTTCTTTAACCAGTGACTCCATTATTTTTCTCAGAACAGAAGTTAAATTAACAGGTCTGTAAATACTCATTACCCTTTGATTCCCTTTGTGAATTGGGGATACATTTGCACGTCTCCAGTCCATGGGGATCTCCCATGAATCCAAGGTGCTCTCATAATTATGGTAACATTTTGCTTACTTCCTTTGCTGCCCCCTTTAATATAACTGGAAAAAGGTGCCTTTCTTATGTTTAACTTCAGCAGTTTCTTCTCCACTTTCCTCTCAGTTATTACAAAATCACTTAACTCCCTGTTGGCGCCTCCGTAGCCAGGTGGGAAGGAGCGGCAGTGCGTAGCACATGCTTCTTGATTAGGCCGGGGTTCGAGTCCGCCACCACCAAATACAGAGGATGTGGAAAGGTCAAGGGAATGACCACCGCATATTCCCGGACCAATATGGCCTTATTTGCTAATGCTCCTAAAAAAAAAAAAAAACAAATAAAATAACAACTCCCTGTTAGAGTTTAATAAGCTTCTGTTCTCCACTTCACTACAGAATTCCTCGTGTGAATGTAGATGCAAAATTCTCATGCAGTATGTTAGCTATCTGAGCAGGATCATCAACAGTCGACTGATTCTAGACTTGATATAAGTAAAAAAGTCTTTGCTGTTTTTCTTTGCATCCTTTGCCAAAGATTTCTGGTAATGTCTTAACTCGCCTAACCTCCTTTGTGACTTGATTACAGACTATTTTATATGTGACATAGGCTTCTGTGCCGCTTAATAATTTACATGCATTCTACGCATTTTTCTTCTCGTCATGAGTCTCATTAGTTTATCTGACATCCATTTAAGCCTAAATCTTGAATAGTATTTCTTAGTTGATATAAGTAGTAGTAGTTTAGAAGAAAAGTAATTCCAAGAGCAATATAGAAAACAGTATAGAAAACTGTGCAGTCGTTTTCTGATGAAGAGAAAGCAGCATTTGCCATGTGTTTATGCCAAGATAGATTAAAAGATATATGAACCTGTCTAGAATTCTGAATGTCATAGAAGATAAGCATAAGAACTAGGCTCATATTTCTGAGAAATAACACTGGATTGAGATTTAGAAAGATTGAAGTTAACTTCGGTTTTTTTTTTTTTTTCACCCCATTTAAGAATTACCTGGAGATTGCCATTTTAATGAATTGGTAATGGATATTTGAGAAATGTGTTTGTGTTTATACCGAGAAATTTTCTCAATCTGGAAGGTGAATGTAGAATGCCAGCATAAAAAAAAAAAACAGTGGGTGGGATTTTCAGTTAGTGGAGGAAAATCATTAATAAGTAAGAGAAAAGAGTTGGAGAAAGAACTGGACCTTGAGGAAATGACACAATTGAGCTGTAAAAAAAGAAGGAAAGCCATAAGATGGAAACTTATTTGGATAACGTTTATGTGAAACACAGTCAAAACTTTAGAAAATTCAGGAGCAACTGCCCCAGTTTTGTAGGACTTCTTTCAATTTGTCCAAAGGCAAATATCACCAGTGGATTGAAGGTGCTCCTGATTCACTGATTGGATGGCAGGTTTCAGGATAGTAAAAACAATTGGAAGTTGAAGTTAATTCTCTGTTAATTTGGAAAGAGCTGATTAAGTGTACTGGGACAATTATTAAAGTGTGATTTATTATTTTTTTTAGAAATTGCTAAATTGCACAAATTTCCATGCAGTATAAAAGCTCCTGTGGAATCACAATATAAAAAGGAGACAAAGTACTAGCAAGATCTGAAACAAGATTGGAGAACAAATGGAGAAGTGCCATCATGACCTGAAGGTTTATTACCATCAAGATTGTTCATAATTCTTTTGGCCGACCGGGCTAGCCGAGTGGGTAAAGTACCTGCCCGGCAACCCAAAGGTCGCGGGTTCGATTCCCGCCTCGGGCTTGGATCAAAGTACTGCAAAAACCTTGGGAGGTGCAATATGGCCACAGAAGCCGATGCGCCAACAACTACCAAATCAAAAAAAAAAAATAATAAATAAAAAAATAATTCTTTTGACATTCTTCTATTGGAAGATAATGATGCACTGAATGGAGTGTACTAGGTATGATTTACTAAGATCATCGGTACACAAATTTAGAAGAAAAGTAGGATTCTAGTAAGTTGGCTTTATCTTCAGCTAAGTATGCAGTAGAACCATCAGGTTTTAACTGAGGTGGAAGGATGAACAGATGGTGAGGGGAGAGAGAGAGAGAGAGAGAGAGAGAGAGAGAATAGTTGCAACTGATTTAAAAAAAAAAAAGAAAGAAAGAAAGAAAGAAAAACCTTTAATTTGGATTGTCTGCAGTTGTGGTAGGATGATGAACAAGATGCTGTGCAGTGTGAATAGTAGCAGAAGCCAGTATTTCTAACATCTGAGTCCACATCATCAGAAAATAGAAGCCAGGTGCAGAATTCTGGATATTAAAATCAACAAATTAAATTACAAATTACTTCACTCGTAGATTGGAGAAGCCGAGTTTCATAGAACAGAAGTCAATGAGCTAGCATTATTTATGCTGCACCAGCCAAAAAATATATATATAATGATAATAAAAACAAAAAAATAATAAATAAAGAAATAAGAAAATAAAAAAAAAACCACCTATTCAAAGGTCAAATGGATACCTATTTTATAGGTATCCATTTGACCTTTGAATCATCCCAAGCTATCAGTTGCAACCACCCACAGTGGCCGTTTTTTCAGTAATATGCATCTTGCTCGGTAAAATAAAACTTTTTTCAATCAGAGTCAGTCACCCCTAACTCTGAAATCACTTAAAACATTGAAAATTTCATCCTGATTAATTTTACTTTCTTACCACACAGCCCTGTACACATCAGTCTGGGTTGTCTCTAACGTACATGAAGCTCAATGTCTTTCTTTAGGTGCAGTCTCCATACTTGATCACAGTATTTCAAGCACCATCTTACACTTGCTTTATACATTGGGATCATGGCGTCCTTATCTCTACAAACAAATGTACAATAAAAATCAATACAACACCATGGTATTCATGCAGTCAAAAGACTGCATGTCTACCGTGGTGTTGTATCCATTTCTTTCTTCACTGGTTTTAGTTCAATCCTATCTAGTGTATAAATTACTTTGGAGTTACTATTCTTCAAGTGTAAGACCATGCAATTTGCAGCATTAAAACATAACTGCAACTTTTTGGAACTTTTTCAACCATCCCCACAGTCTAAGTCATCATGAGAAGGTCTACATGGTGCTTAATATTTGGCTACATGTGGCAAGCAAATTTGAGGCAAGTGATTCCAGTGCAATTTATATAGTGCTCTGTAAAAGTGATTAAAATTCTAAATTTAAACCATCTTCTTCCTTAAAAGGCTTTCATTTAAATCAATTCTCTACTTAGTCTCAAGTAAGAACACAGAAAGGAAATTTACCTTTCTTTTCTTTGTACATATATTATTATTATTATTATTATTATTGCCAATCAACTTATTCTTTTAAATGCTTGGACTCCTAGCTGTACTGTTCCTCTGCCTTCACTGAGGGGCCAGAAACCTGGGATCGAAAGTTCAAGGCAAAAAGGAGCAAACCATGGAGTTCAATTATCCGCCACTTGAGCAGTCTCACAAATCCATTTCTTCCTTCACTGTTTTTAGTTAAATCCTATAAAGTTATAAATTATTTCAGAGCTGGTATTCTCTAAGACCATGTATTTTGCTGCATTAAAACATAACTGCAACTTTTTCGAACTTTTTCAATCATTCCAGAAGTCTAAGTCATCATGAAGAAGGTCCAAACAATGCTTATTATTAGGCTCCAAGTGCCAAGCAAGTGATTTATTATTAATAAATAAATAAATTCAGCGCAGAACTAGACAAACATTTGGAGCGAATGGATGGGTCAATTGGGATTTTTTTTTTTTTTTTTTTTTGCTGATGCTATATAAGATATGATGCTTCCTTGCATCATATGCCTCTACTAATGCTAATGCTAAAGCTGTTTATGCAGAGAAAGGTTTCTCAAACTGGAAGGAGGAATGCAGTTAGCTATCGTCAACAAAACTGTGGATAGAATTTCTGATCAATGGAGGAAGATCATTAACATACAAGTGGAAAAGAGTGGGAGAAAGAACTGAACTTGAGGAACACCAGCATTAGTGGAGAAGTTAGAAGACAGCGAGCCATCTACCATCAGCCACATTGAGCAGACAAAGAGAAAATTTGAATACCCAATTTCCAAAAACAGTTGGCAAACTATAACATGGAAGCTTATTTAGAAAACCTTTATGCCAACCACGATCAAAAGCCTTTGAAATTTCAAGAGCAACTTCTTTAGTTTCATCAGATGTTTCCATTGAATTTGCCCCTAGATGGGTAACATAAACCAGAATATCACCAGTGGATCAACACTGGAATCGATACTGGCAGTCATTGACCAGATGGAAGATTTCTAGATAGTTTGAAGAGTTGATGGTTAATTGATTTCTCCATCACTTTATAAACATTAGAAGTAAGTGCAGTGAGACAATAATTGGATGGCAGGGAGGAATTCATCAACCTTTTTAGGAATTGGCTGGATAGTGAATATCCAAGCAGAAAGGAAAAACACCCATAGAATAAGAAAGGGAAAAAAGGCAACTAAGAACGGGAGTAAGTTCAGGAGTACAGGTTTTGAGAACAGGTGTAGAAATACTATTGGATACAGAGCTTTCTTAGCATCTGTTTCTTCCGAATCCTTTTGACGAACACCACAGGAGGTATTGAATGGAGATAAAGCTAGCAGGTCAGCTTTATCTTTGCAGAAGTTGCAATAGAACAATCTGGTCTTGACAGAGGTGGAATAGACATTGGCAAAAGTTTTGACTAATAGCTTTGGCAAGAGACCTGACAGCTTAACTACCATTTGGACAAATAGCAAGTTTTCTACTCCTAGCCTGTTTTAAATCTAGTTTGTGCTGATTAATAACTGCTTTACAATTGGTATGAGCTTTGGTGTAAGCAGAAAATGAATCTGGAGATTTGGATATAAGCTAATTGTGATATGCAATTTTTAACTTGAACAACCTTAGCACATTTATTGGAAATCCAAGATAAAATTCTTCATTTTTAGGTGAAGTGTGGAATAAAGGATTTCATCCTTGCAAGAATAATTTCATTGACACCATCTGAGCAAACATTGACATCAGAAGATTTGAAATAGTAATGAGATTAAGGGAGAGAAGAAAAGAAATTTTGTAGATCATCTTATTTTCCATTCTTGTAATGCCAAACAACAGAGGCTTAGAATGGCCATGAGAGAAAGGCTCCATTGGAGAAGAGACCATTGCCAAGTTTTGATTTGCTGGCTGGCTGGTTGGTTAGGATTGTCTGATATTCTTGTAGGTAAAAGAACAACTGTGCGAGGTCTTTAGCAATTGCAAAAGCCTTAGCATCTCGACCAGCTGGGTTCTTATGAATAGAAAACTGAAGCCAGCTGGGGTTGTGAGCATTAAAATCACCAAGGAAAATTAGCTCACTGTTAGGAAAGTTTTATTGGAGAAAGTCAAGTTTCAAAGAAAGGCAGTCAGAGAGTTGCAAGTGATTAATGGAGTTGTGAGAATAGAGGCAACAGATGAATTTACAGAATGTAGTAGAGAGGTTTTAAGCCAGAGAAGATCAAAAAGAGGAGATTCCAAATTACTGTCTGACAGGGAACATCAGAACGGACATAAGTTATATGCCCAAGTACCACCTTTGAAGCGAAAAGAATTTCACAAAGAATGCGAAAAGATGAGCATTGATTGGATCAAACAATAACTCTGATTCTGTCAGGAAAAATATATGGGGTTTTGCATACTAAGTGGAAATGGACATCATTAAGATTAGATGTGAGACAGATGTATATTTGTAAAATGAATGAGGAAGTGTTTGGAGAGGTTTAGACCTTTCCTCCTAGATAGTTACCAATAGGTTCGGTGCAGTGGACTATCTAGCTGCTGACATTCAAACACCGTTTTGGAGCAATACCCTCAAAATGGAAAGAAGATTACTCTCTCTCCATGATGTCCATTATAACCTCAAAAGAAATCAATCACATTTTAGGATGGAAGAGATAGGGGGGGGGGGGTTGCTGGAGGTTTGCTCTGGAAACCAAACATGGTTTCCACCTCTTCAAGCCTTCAATAAGCAGAGTTGTTTACCATATAGTATTGCCTGGCAACAGAGTGGAATGGAATTCCTCCGTGGGGCGTGCACGCCCCACCACAATCTGTGGTTACGTTTGCACCTGGGTGATCACCTCCAGTATGTGCTAGTCACCTTATTTCAGGACTTGCACGTGGTCTTTTAATCCAGGATTATTAAATCTCAACATCATGAAGGTTCAAGAAGAGAATCTGGCTATTACAGACCGACCAGATTTTGCCAAAATTAGGTCCACTTGATTTGAGTTTCACTGAAATATCAGTTCCATCAGAGTTTTAGACTCACAGGTAGCAAGCCTAGCTTGGCATACCTGAGCGAATGCCTGTGACAGCATCAGGCACCAAACTTGAACATTAAGCAGAGAACACTAAGCCATCACCTACTTGAATAGCCATGCAACTTTTGATGCTATTTCCATTTCAGCTTTATTTTGCCTATTAGAGCATTACTACAATATATGGTAAGACGACTTTGGGTTCCTTTCTCCATGAAAGATGTTTGTGCAATAAGCCATTTACCACATCCTCTCTTGCATAACTCATTGCTGAGGAATACTGCAGTTCCTCAGAAAGGAATTTTATCAGCATCCTATGCACAGCAATAATAGCTCCACTGAACCCATTCAAAGATAATGTAGTCAGCCATGCAGGTGACTTCAAGCTCTTACAAAGATCACCTTGAAGGCAATCCCTTACAGGTCACAAATATCATAAACACAACCTTCAATGACTTTTGGACATACCAGTCCTGTTTTAACCTTCAAATAAATCCTCTGAAGTCTGCAACTGTAGTCCTCTCATTAAAACACAGCCCTTCACAACTCTTTCATTCCTTTTGAGGAACTGGGATTCTGTCCAAGATTACACCAAGCCTGGTGTCAAAATGACATTCACTAGTAACATTGATACGAAAATTTTTAGGCTACCTTGGCTTATCTGTGCCTCCAAGCAGGTTGCTTTATGTTTTGGACCTATCTATCTTCATAGAGTTCATCTAATTCATTTAACTTTAATAATCCTGTACAGTTCTGAAATTTTGGCAACAGCATCTCGTAACCTTGAGTGTAGCACCCCAAAGTTGATTCGTCACTGTGGGTAGCAGTAATCCAAGAGTAACGTACCAACTGTGCAGTACTACTCTCAGGGTAGTGGAGAATGAAAAAGACCTGGAGGGGTTGGTAATTTGTGCAGGCAGATATGAAGTTTTCAAAACAGTGCGGACAGGCTACCATTTGGTGTAGTTAATGATATACAGGAATTTTGCTAGCAGGGATAAGTAGGTGATTATCCCTTTGTATAAGGCAATGGTCCAGCCATGCCTGGAGTACTGCATACTGGTTTGGAGGCCTCATTTTAGGAAGGATGTAGAACTGCTGGAACGAGTACAGAAAAAGGCAACAAGATTAGTGAGGGGAACAAAAGGGCTGCACTTACTAAGAAAGTCTTAAATTCTGCAAATTGGAGCATCTAGAGACTAGGCACCTGGGAGTGATCTGATTGCGACCTTGAATGGGTTGCTAGTAGGGATAAGTAGGTGATTATCCCTTTGTATAAGGCAATGTTCGGGCCATGCCTGGGGTACTGCCTACTGGTCTAGGCCTCATTTTAGGAAGGATGTAGAGCTGCTGGTTGATTGAGCTCAATGCTGATGAGATTCTTTCTCAATTTACGCATTGGAGGGGGCATAAATTGAAATTGAGGAAAAACAGTTGCAGAATAGATGTGTGGAAAGTTGCCTTTGGCCAGAAAATGCTTGATTGCTGAAACAAACTTCTGTCATTGTGGAAGTTGATAGCTTAAATAGATTCCAGGAGGAACTGGACAAACTTTCGGAGTGAATGGATAGGTGAAATAGGAAGTTTTTTTTGCTGATGCTGTATAAACTTGCTTTCTTGCATCATATGCTAAAGCCAACATGAAGAGAATTCATGCTGGAGTGCTAATGTAAGTTTGGCATTATCAAAATGTGCTAATGCCAAACTTACAACCTTCAGGTCACTTCTACTGAAATGGAAATTGTCTTGTCAATGGGAAGCATGTTCTACTTTATTAATTTTATGAAAATTATATAAGATATGGATATACAAGTAGTTCACGACTTTACAAGTTAATTTGTTCCTAGCGTGTGCTCGTAAAGTAGGAATTTATTTTCTATAGACAATGTTAAAAATAATAATTTCATTATCAACAACGAAATTAGTTTGTTTAAACAATGATTGGTTTATCTAAAGAAATGAAAACATAGCCTGTAAAATCAAGCAAATAATAATAATAGAGAAATTATTTATGATTACTGACAAATGTTAAAGAATGTATATTCTTCATACTATTGTTACTCTAATGTAAGTTTTTCGTTTCAATTTCTGGAGAGTATCATAAAGTGTTCTGTGTACTATGTTGAGGTAAACTTCTCTTATTATTTTACAAATAAATTCATCATCATCATCGACTAAATGCAGACTCGTTGATGACTCATTATTGGCTTGGCACTCGTTGGTTTGTTGCACAAGGAGTTGTCTTCTTCAGAAATGCTTCCAGAGTTTCTTGTTTCCAAAATAATCTTCTCTTTTTTTTTCTATAAATTTCAATAACATGCATAAGCATTTTTTAGCAAAATGCATAAATTGCAACTAACACAGTTTGCATGGAGTAACAAGTTTATGAAGCGTTAAAAAAAAGAAATGAAGAGAAGATTCTGAAATTTTGTTTTTTATATGATTGAAGATTTCAGTAAAGGGGAAACACGTTTCACATTACTAATGCAAAAAACCATACAATTCCAACTATTGGTATTTTCACAAATGCAAGAAGATAGATTTCACTACCCGTTTATAATTGCTTGCAGTAACAGAAAAGCCCAATAAACTGGAAAGTGCAAATTGTTTTTATTGTTTTATGGTCATGACCTCCAGAAACATGCTTTAGAAAAATATCACAAAGCCATTCAAAATTGGTTCGTATAATAGAACATATGATAATGATGAAAGTGTAGTGCGTTTAATTATTTGAATTGGTAACTAATACAATTTACGCTATAAAAACGATCTTTTAGAGAATTATATAGCGAAAATTTCAATTTCCGAAGTCGTGGAATGAATTACCAAAAAACAATGTGTTATTGGGTTCACATTACGTTATTTTCTTGATACGATGGTAACGGATTAATATCGTAAAGCAGGGTACACTGTATCGTATAGCTACCCGTGTGATTTGAAATGTGGTATTTATGAATGTTTAACATTTATTTTTTGCAATTAATGTTCGTATTTTCAATTTTGTTGATAATTGATACTTGGAAAAAAAAATAAAAATAAGAAAACTTGTAAACCTTGGAACTCGTAAAGCGGGAACTGCCTGTACAGCTGAAACCCATTTTTTGTCAGTTGAAACATGTTTTTAGTCACAGAAATCAACATTTTGGATTCCTTGTGAACATGCCCTCTTTTCAGTCTAATGTGAATCCATGATACTCATTATCTTTTAATTTCCATAAGACCAATAATAAATTACTTGCAAAGTGTTTTAACATTTAAGTTGTTAAAAACATTAAAGTGTTTTTAACAACTTGGGGGGAGACAAAGACCAATAGATTGACAGTAGCCACTGGCAGAGGTGAAAGAGATTCTTGCACTGCTTCTATTAGAATGAGCAGAAGCCTGAAAAACAAGATGCATGGTAATTCAGAGACTGCTGGGAGCCATTGCGGTACAAGTAAACACATGGGTTGTGTTAGGGTAGCTAAGAATAGAAACAGGTGCAGGTATACTTGCGTGTACACCAATGCTAGGAGTTTAGTAAATAAATTTGATGAATTTGAGGTATTGCTCAAAACATCGAAGGCAGATATTGTTGGGATATCAGAGACGTGGCGTCACACAGATATAAGGGATGCAGAACTGCAATTTGGGGAGTACAACGTCTACAGAAAGGATAGACAGGATAGGAAGGCGGGAGGGGTTATGCTATTAGTTAAGAAACACATAAAAACCAAGGAAGTGAAGCCAGTCGACATCGCTGGACAGTGCAGTGTGGAGTCAGTTTGGTGTGACATAAGCATTGGGAGATCAAAATTGAGAGTAGGAGTGTGCTATAGGGCTAATGACTCTGATGAGTATAATAAGGAACTGTACAGGGAAATAGAGTGGGCCAGTAAATCAGAGTGTCTTATAATGGGAGATTTTAATTTCCCAGATATTGACTGGAATTTGGGGGCTGGTTACTCACACACTAGCAGGGCTTTTGTGGATTTATTGGATGATTGTTTTCTACATCAGCATGTTCGGGAGGCAACTAGAGGGAGTAATACTCTTGATTTGATTATCAGCAGTGATTCTTCATGCCTTAAGAATCTGCAGATAAATGAACCACTAGGTGGCAGTGATCAGTGTGCTGAAGTGGGATTTACTCAAAGAGGTAACTACCATTAGGGGTAAAGGGAAGGGTTATTGCTTCCGTAAAGGCGACTACGATGGACTGAGACAGTATTTAAATTCTATACAGTGGGACCAACTGATGATGTTACCAACAGCAAATTCAAAATGGGAAGCATTCAAAGAACTTATCTTGGAAGCTACTAGGCTTTACATACCAACTAAGAAATATTGTTCAAGGTTTAGGCCAAAATGGATGTCAGATGAACTAATGAGGCATATGGCAGAGAAGAAAAATGCATGGGATACATACAAATTAACACATGACACAGAAGCCTATGATAGATACAAGTTGATATGCAACCAAGTTACCAAGGAGGTTAGGCAGGCGAAGGCAGATTATGAGAAATCCTTGGCAAGGGATGCAAAGAAAAACAGCAAAGAGTTCTTTACTTATGTAAACTCTAGAAGGAAGGGGATGAATCAGATTGGTCCACTTGATATCTATGGATCGACTGTTGATGATCCTGCTCAGGTAGCTAACAAACTAAATGAATATTTTGCATCGACATTCACACATGAGGAGTTATTCAGCGATGGGAATGCCAGAGGTGTATTCAACTCTAGCAGTAAGCTACAGAATCTTGAAATAACTGGGAGTAAAGTGGAGGAGAAACTGTTGAAGATAAACACAAGAAAGGCACCCGGGGTGGATGGGATCTATCCAGTTATATTAAAGGAGGCAGCAAAGGAAGTAAGCAAACCTTAGCCATAATTATGAGAGCTTCCTTGGACTCAGGGGAGGTACCCATAGACTGGAAATGTGCAAATGTGACCCCAATTCACAAAGGAGGATCAAAGGCTGACAAGTAATTATAGACCTGTGAGCTTAACTTCTGTTCCAGGAAAATTAATGGAGGCACTGGTTAAAGAAGCACTGCAGGATCATTTAGACAAGACTTCAGTTATAGCTCAGACACAGCATGGTTTTGTTAAGGGGAAGTCTTGCCTGACCAACTTGATTGGATACTATGATGCAGTCACAAAAGAACTGGATGCAGGGAATAACTTTGATATTATATACTTGGATCTTAGAAAGGCTTTTGATACTGTTGCACATGGAAGACTGCTACACAAATTGGAGCAGTGTGACATTGGAGGCAAATTGCTGCTATGGATAAAGGGGTGGTTGAGGGGGAGAAGACAGAGAGTGGTAATCAATGGACACTGCTCATTGTGGACTGATGTTATTAGTGGAGTCCCTCAGGGCTCAGTGTTGGGTCCATTATTGTTTTCTGTATTTATAAATGATATTGATTGATGGTATATCGGGCTTAATGTCCAAGTTTGCAGACGATACAAAGGTTGGCAGGGTTGTCAAGGACACTACTGACACTATGCTGCTGCAACAGGATCTGGAAAGGTTGAGCAGATGGGCTGAGAGGTGGCAAATGAAGTTTAACATTGACAAATGTAAAGTACTACACATGGGAAACAGCAACCCCAGAGGAACGTATCAACTCTGTGGTACTACACTGACAGTGGTAGAGAATGAAAGGGACTTGGGGGTGGTTGTGCAGGCAGATATGAAGTTCTCTGAGCAGTGCAGACGGGCTGCAAGAGTAGCTCATGGAGTATTGTCAATGATATACAGGAATTTTTCCAGCAGGGATAAGGAGGTGATTATTCCATTGTATAAGGCGATGGTCAGGCCACACCTAGAGTACTGTATACAGGTCTGGAGGCCTCATTTCAAGAAGGATGTAGAGCTGCTGGAACGAGTACAGAGAAGGGCAACAAGATTAGTGAATGGAACAAAGGGGTGCTCTTACGAAGAAAGGCTTAAGTTTTGCAAATTACAGTGTCTGGAGACTAGGCACCAGCGAGGTGATCTGATAGAGGTGTATAAAGCATTGAATGGTTTAAGCATGCTCAATGCTGATGGGATTCTTCCTCTAGCTCAGAAAAATCACCTGAGAGGGCATAAATTCAAATTGAGGAAAGACAGATGTAGGATAGATGTGCGGAAATTTGCCTTTAGCCAGCGGGTGGTTGGTTGGTGGAACAGACTTCCATCCCTTGTGGTGGAGGTTGATAGCCTAAATAAGTTTAAGGCTCAGCTGGACAGGTATTTTGAAGGAACAGAGGGGTGAAGTGGAAGTGGTTTTTTTTTTTTTTTTTTTGGCTGATGCTGCATAAGCTTGCTTTCTTGCATCAAATGCCTCTACTAATGCTAATGCTAACATTTATTCTGGTCAATTGCCAACTGTCAATTTTTCTTCTTTCTCAAATTGTAAGTTGTTATTTGTAAAATATTAATTTAAAGAAATGTCTGAAACTTCAATTCGGATAGGACATACATACCTGACTCTCCCCCATCTACTTATAGGAGAGGATCCTCCTCATTGTCCACACTGTACAGCACATTTAACAGTCAAACACATTCTCATTGACTGCCCTCGCTATCATCAGGACAGAACATCTGTCCTCCTTTCCCTAACAAATCTTCAAGAACCAAAGACATTAAAACATGTTATTGGTTGGTGAGGATGCAAACATCAATGAATTTTTCTCTTTTCTGAAAAAAATTGGAATCTATCATAAATTCTAAAAGATCTCTCTAATAAAAAATGAAGTGATTACATCTGAATTTAGGTTTTTATCGTTTTCCTATGAATAGGTGCACTATAGCTCCAGCAGCTCGTGCACCATTAAACTCCATAGCACGCTCACACACACATACACAATGACTAAAATGTGCAAATGTTTGTTTGCTAATGGCTACTTAGCAGTTGAAGGAACACAGTGTGTTATGTTTTCCTTTTTCTCTTGAATTTTTGTATGTTAATTTCAAAATACGAATATGACAGCCAATACGACCATGTGGAAAAGCAGTTTTTTTGAATATTAGCATTAGCATTAGTAGAGGCATTTGATGCAAGAAAGCAAGCTTATGCAGCATCAGCCAAAAAAAAAAAAAAAAACCGCTACCACTTCACCCCTCTGTTCGTTCAAAATACCTGTCCAGCTGAGCCTTAAACTTATTTTGGCTATCAACTTCCACGACAAGGGATGGAAGTCTGTTCCACCAACCCACCACTCGCTGGCTAAAGGCAAATTTCCGCACGTCTATCCTACATCTGTCTTTCCTCAATTTGAATTTATGCCCTCTCAGGTGATTATTCTGAGCGAGAGGAAGAATCCCATCAGCATTGAGCATGCTCAAACCATTCAATGCTTTATACACCTCTATCAGATCACCTCGCTGATGCCTAGTCTCCAGACACTGTAATTTGCAAATCTTAAGCCTTTCTTCGTAAGAGCACCCCTTTGTTCCATTCACTAATCTTGTTGCCCTTCTCTGTACTCGTTCCAGCAGCTCTACATCCTTCTTGAAATGAGGCCTCCAGACCTGTATACAGTACTCTAGGTGTGGCCTGACCATTGCCTTATACAAGGGAATAATCACCTCCTTATCCCTGCTAGAAAAATTCCTATATATCATTGACAATACACCATGAGCTACTCTTGCAGCCCGTCTGCACTGCTCAGAGAACTTCATATCTGCCTGCACAACCACCCCCAGGTCCCTTTCATTCTCTACCACTGTCAGTGTAGTACCACAGAGTTGATACGTTGCTCTGGGGTTGCTGTTTCCCATGTGTAGTACTTTACATTTGTCAATGTTAAACTTCATTTGCCACCTCTCGGCCCATCTGCTCAACCTTTCCAGATCCTGTTGCAGCAGCATAGTGTCAGTAGTGTCCTTGACAACCCTGCCTACCTTTGTATCGTCTGCAAACTTCGACATTAAGCTTGATATACCATCATCAATATCATTTATGAATACAGAAAACAAGAATCGACTCAACACTGAACCTTGAGGGACTCCACTAATAACATTAGTCCACAACGAGCAGTGTCCATTGATTACCACTCTCTGTCTTCTCCCCCTCAGCCACCCCTTTACTCACAGCAGCAATTTGCCTCCAATGCCACACTGCTCCAACTTGTGCAGCAGTCCTCCATGTGCAACAGTATCAAAAGCCTTTCTAAGATCCAAGTATATAATATCAAAGTTATTCCCTGCATCCAGTTCCATTGTGACTGCATCATAGTATCCAATCAAATTGGTCAGGCAAGACTTCCCCTTAACAAAACCATGCTGTGTCCGAGCTATAACTGAAGTCTTGTCTAAATGATCCTGCAGTGCTTCTTTAACTAGTGCCTCCATTAATTTTCCTGGAACAGAAGTTAAACTCACAGGTCTATAATTGCTTGTGTCAGCTTTTGATCCTCCTTTGTGAATTGGGGTCACATTTGCACATCTCCAGTCTATGGGTACCTCCCCTGAGTCCAAGGAAGCTCTCATAATTATGGCTAAGGGTTTGCTTACTTCCTTTGCTGCCTCCTTTAATATAACTGGATAGATCCCATCCACCCCAGGTGCCTTTCTTGTGTTTATCTTCAACAATTTCTCCTCCACTTTACTCTCAGTTATTACAAGGTTCTCTAGCTTACTGCTAGAGTTGAATACACCTCTGGCTTTCCCCTCCCTAAATAACTCCTCATGTGTGAATGTCGATGCAAAATATTCATTTAGTTTGTTAGCTACCTGAGCAGGATCATCAACAGTTGACCCATCAATATCAAGTGGACCAATCTGATTCATCCCCTTCCTTCTAGAGTTTACATAAGTAAAGAACTCTTTGCTGTTTTTCTTTGCATCCCTTGCCAAGGATTTCTCGTAATCTGCATTCGCCTGCCTAACCTCCTTTGTAACTTGGTTACAGATCAACTTGTATCTATCATAGGCTTCTGTGTCATGTGTTAATTTGTATGTATCCCATGCATGTTTCTTCTCTGCCATATGCCTCATCAGTTCATGACATCCATTTAGGCCTAAACCTTGAACAATATTTCTTAGTTGGTATGTAAAGTCTAGTAGCTTCCAAGATAAGTTCTTTTAATGCTTCCCATTTTGCATTTACTGTTGGTAACATCATCAGTTGGTCCCACTGTATAGAATTTAAATACTGTCTCAGTCCATCGTAGTCGCCTTTACGAAAGCAATAACCCTTCACTTTACCCCTAATGGTAGTTACCTCTTTGAGTAAATCCCACTTCAGCACACTGTGATCACTGCCACCTAGTGGTTCATTTATCTGCAGATTCTTAATGCATGAAGAATCACTGCCGATAATCAAATCAAGAGTATTCCTCCCTCTAGTTGCCTCCCGAACATGCTGATGTAGAAAACAATCATCCAATAAATCCACAAAAGCCTTGCTAGTGTGTGAGTGACCAGCCCACAAATTCCAGTCAATATCTGGGAAATTAAAATCCCCCATTATAAGACTCTCTAATTTACTGGCCCACTCTATTTCCCTGTACAGTTTCTTATTATACTCATTAGAGTCATTAGGCCTATAGCACACTATTACTCTCAATTTTGATCTCACAATGCTTATGTCACACCAAACTGACTCGACACTGCACTGTCCAGCGATGTCCACTGGCTTCACTTCCTTGGATTTTATGTATTTCTTAACTAATAGCATAACCCCTCCTCCCTTCCTATCCAGTCTATCTTTTCTGTAGATGTTGTACTCCCCAAATTCCAGTTCTGCATTCCTTATATCTGTGTGACACCAAGTCTCTGATATCCCAACAATATCTGCCTTTGATGTTTTGAGCAATACCTCAAATTCATCAAATTTATTTACTAAACTCCCAGCATTGGTGTACATGCAAGTATACATGCACCTATTTCTATTCTTAGCTACCCTAACACAACCCATGTGTTTACTTGTACCGCAATGACTCCCAGCAGTCTCTGAAATATCCTGAATCTTGTTTTTCAGGCTTCTGCTCATTCCAATAGAAGCAGTGCAAGAATCTCTTTCACCTCTGCCAGTGGCTACTGTTAATCTATTTGTCTTTGTATCCCCCCAAGCTAGCAGTTTTCCGACCCACCTAACACTGCCTCGATAGCATCAGCAAATATTCTTGCACCCTTTCTATTTAAGTGTATCCCATCCCTGTAGAAGCAATCCCTCCTGTTAACAAGTACAGTCCAGGCTGAAAAAAATTCTACCCCTTGAGCCTTGCACAATCTTTCCAGGGCCGAATTGATCGACAAGGCTCTCATCATATACTCCCTCCTATCGTGTCTGGGCAGAATTGCAGACACTTTCAAATTCAACCCTATTTCACGGCTTTTTTTCAACAGTGACCTGTACTTGTTAAGCATTATTATATTGATTTGGTTTTGTGGCAAAATGTGTGTTTATTGGTTTATTATGTATATTTAACAATATGAATAATGGTTTTTTAAATATTTTATTGTACAGTGCCTCAATAAAAGATTGAAACAATGCAATTGCATATTATTTCTATTATTATTCTTTGTGTGATTTTTCTTAGACATTGTATTGAAATTCTTATGCAAAAAAGAAAAGAATATTGATAGTATGTATCAAGTTTGAATGCCAAAAAATTGCTAGAATTTTCTGAAACAATCCCGCTTATATCGCAATGTGATTCTTTGGACCTTGAGCGTCATGTTATAACAGATTTCACCTGTATTTTCCAACCTCATATCTGGGATTCTTGTTCCTGGATTATTCTAGAACCAGAACCATGGCTCAAATCTATCCTGATGCTCATCAGTCATACAAACAGACTTGCCCTGGCTGACAGAGCCCTTCTGAACCAAATATTTCTTCACTCAACAGAATAAATGGTAACCTGCACAGATTTGTGATTGAGAAAAAGTAAGCATATTCTGCTTACCTTAGAGACCCTCCCTCATAATCAAAGTGCAGTCCCCACAACAATCTTCTAGTCGCCTGAACCATTCTGCTTTGTGTATGGAGAAGTGCCTGTGAAACCTTAGGTCAACTGATGTGGATCCTAATATGAAAACTTTGTATATGAAATTCTCATAACTTTGGACTCCCTTTCTTCCTCTATTTTTAATTTAATCCTTCCAAGAATATGTAAATTATTTTTGAGTTGCTAATATAAATTTAAACCTTGAAACCTTGCATTTTTCTGCATTAAAAATAGCTGCCACTTTTTGGCCATTCTTCAAGTCTATCCAAGTCATCCTGAAGGAGTATTGCTTGGTATGAATCATTAACCATTCTCCCAATCTTGATATTTGCAGATTTTGACATTACCCCTTGTGTCCCTTCATTGATATCATTTCCACAAATCAGAAATAGCATTGGTCCCAGAACTGAACCTTGTTGGACCAATCTGTAGGTAATCATAATTATGTGCCCCCCATCATGCTGCAATCCATTAGAGAATCTCATCCATGATCTGAACGTGTTCTAGCACACATTGTATCTTGTCATGAGAGACTGAGCCGAATGCTTTGCTAAAATCTAAATGAACAATGTTTAAATTTTTTAAGCATCGTTCATTTAGAATTCATTATATCAACATTGTTCATTATATCCATCTCCTGAATAAAAATAGAGGAAAAAAAAATTATTATATATTTCACTCCACCTGTTTATGCCCATCCCACTGATTTTGGAATTTCTGTGTTAGCTACCCATGGAGGTAACTTTGGAGGAGGTTTAGGAGAGTTGGTAATGATCAGTACTAGGTAGTAGTTTCTTCAGGGTGACTTGAACAGGCTTCAAGAATGATCAGGAAAGCGGCAGTGTTTTTATGCACAAAAATGCATGATCTTACATGTGGGAAATGGCAACCCCAAAACAACTTATACGTATAGTGTGGTTGAATTAAAAATATCAGAGGACGTATGAGATCTGGAAGTTATGATATGGGTGGATATGAGCAGTACAAACAGGCAGTCAGAACCCATGGTATCATGTTAATGATATTAATTAAACAATATCATTTAGAGGTAGGGAGATCATAAATCCACTTTATAAAGCAATTGTAAGATCACATTTGGAATAATGTGTCCAGTTATGAAGAATTCATCTGAAAAAAGACATTGAGCTTTTTGAAAGGGTCCAAGTCAGGCAACTCACATGATGAGATCAGCAGAAGGGGGCAACCTTTTGTACAAGAAGAAACTTTGATTATGTAGACCATATAGCTTGGCAACCAGCGGTGACCTAATTGATGTTTGTAAGGCTCTGAGAGGGGTTACTACAATGAATGAAGATAGAATTTTCACTGTTATAAAGAATTCCAGAACTAGCACTCATAAATGCAAATTACATGAGAAAAGGTTTAATTTGGGAAGTTTTCTTTTAGCTAGCAAGTTGTTAATTGCTGGAACAAGATGCCTCTGTAGGAAGTTAATGCTGACAGTCTAAAGAAATTCAGAGGTCAACTGGATAGTTACCTATATGAGGAGGGAAGCAAACAATATGTATTTTCTTAGCTACATTTTTTTTGGATGGTTTTGCAAAAATCTGTGGATTCTTGAACCCATACTAATGTATATAAATCACAGCCAACCATAATATAACAGTAACTGGGAGGGGGGTAAGCAAATGCCAAAATTGGGGGGTATAAATAGTAGCAATGGGATAGGAATAGCATCCTTCTCTTGCTTGTTATTCTAATGGATTGTGGGGTATAAAAATTAGAAATAGAGATAAAAGCCAAAGTTACTGACAGTAGACTTGGACATGGGCACAACTGCCATCCTGTAAGGTGTGGTCCTGGTAATTCAGGAAAACAAACCAGCAAACAGACTAGAACCTTTGTCCATGGATAAAGGTATGTGATATACTAGTGTAAGGATGTGGTTATTATAAGAGGGGGGGGGGGGGAGAGTTGAAAAGTTTATAGTCCGGTATACATT
This sequence comes from Mastigoproctus giganteus, assembly GCF_048544385.1. NCBI lineage: Eukaryota > Metazoa > Arthropoda > Arachnida > Uropygi > Thelyphonidae > Mastigoproctus > Mastigoproctus giganteus. The sequence continues at coordinate 144,373,578 of NC_143579.1, read as the reverse complement.
GCAGATTTTTCCTAAAAAAGGAAGTATTGCCAATCTGTGCTTTGACTCTTCCTGTCTGTGTTCACAGAAAATTTCAGACTTGTAACTATATTCTTTTCCTTTACAGAGGCCATTTAAGTCTGAAAGGTGAATAAAGATGGCATCTGTTGAGAGACACGAACACTGTGCATTGATTGAGTACCATTTAAAGCAGGGGTGGGCAACAGCCGGCCCGCGACGATGTTGAATCCGGCCCCCCTCGGTAAATGCATAAATATAGAAAACCATACCTGACTACACTCGCCGTAAGCGTTCGGCTTAATTCGGTTCAATCGGGAATCGCGGCCAGTACAACAGTAACCAAGTGATTCTGCGCAGCGTCAAAGAGTAATTTCCTAATTATTATTGTAGCATCGATCGAACGAAGTTCCTTTGGGTTTGACTTCTTATTGAAAAAAATAATATTGGTGCGAGATATTTTATGTTTTATACCTTTTCTAATTATTACAATTTTTAATTTAATATAATTTATAGCCCATAAAATGAGCCAATTAAAAAAAAAAGAAAAATTGATGCCAAATGCCGCATTTTCAATGATAATTGGACATTCAGATATTTTTTTAAAAAATACATTAATAATTTGGTAATTCAAGTAATATAACATTTTTTAGGTTCTGATTTTTTTTATTAAATCGTTCAATCTATTCCGGCCCGCATCATGGTAGGAAAATTTCATTCGGCCCGCTGACGAAAAAAGTTGCCCACCCCTGATTTAAAGGATATGTTGCTGAAATAAATTCACAAATACATGCAGCCAACATTAGGGGAATCTTGTCCTTCATATGCCACGGTAAAACTGGGTTGCGGAATTTAAACATAAGAGAGAGTGTTGAAATTCACCCCGCTATAGGAGGCCTGTTACTCTGTTGACACCTACAAATGTGGATGTCATTCATGACCAGATCATGCAAAACTGCAGAATAGCATTCAAGTACATACAGACAACATTCAGCATTTTCCACGCTCACATTATTGTGGTGACTGTTTTAGAAATGAATGTTTCTTTGAGGTAGGTCCATGAAGCAATGAATGCAGATCAGAAGTGGGAAAAAGAGAGCAGTTAAATAAGATTATGTACTATTTTGAACCTAATAAAACTATTTTTGGGGTGGTATCACTATTAACAACACAGGTGTGCACCATTTTGACTAAGAATGAAAGAAACAGGCAAAGTGGTGGAAACGTCCATCCTCCCCCATGCTAAAAAGTTTTTAGTGCAATAGTTGGCTGAGTAAGTAATGGCATCTGGTTTCTAAGATGCAAATGGAATGATTGTGGTTGATTTCCTGGATTGAGGTGCCACTGTCAATGCCGATTATTATTCTAACCAATGAAATGTTTCGACAAGCAATTGAAACTCGATGTGCAGGAAATAGGCCAAAAGTGTCAGCTTGCATCAAGACAGTGCACCTGTGTACACAGTGTTTGTGACTATGGGCTATTACAGCATCTGAACTACTCACTGTATTTGGCTCTATCGAACTATTTTCTGTTTACAAATCTTATAAAGGTCTTGAAAAGACAAAGTCACTAGTGACAATGCTTTGATGGATGCAGTCAAAATATTCTGAATTTTATTGAGTGGGTTATGAAAGCTAGCGCATAGTGCCGAAGTCACAGCCACCACTGATATTGGGAATTTAACAAGTCCTAATACCAGTGCTGATTGTGAGCAGATATTTTCTCAGGAGAAACACAAACCGGATTCAGATATCTTTCTAATAAAACCCTTGTCAACCAACTCTGGAAGCAGGGCTGTTATTATAAACATTGTATTATAAAAGAGGGGAAAGTCTCAATCAGTACCTTCCTTGAATCAATCTAATTGGTGTAGTGTTTAATATTGGATCTGAACAAAGTCTGGATTTTTTTATTATTTTTTATTTTTGAAAGGTATAGGTTGGCAGCTGTGTAGGTTTTTTGTTTTCTGTCTAAAAGGAAAAAATAAACTTGCTTTGTTAAGAACAGAATTACAGTTGCAATTTACTTTTTCTTTTTTTTTCATTGAACATTTAAATTTTATCTAAATTATACTTTGGTTTGTTGTGTATTTTATATTTATATATTCTTTCTTATTTCAGCGTGTTTGAAGCCTTTGGAAAAATCAAATCTTGTAAATTAGCCACTGCTAGTGTACCAGGAAAACATAAGTAAGTTGACTTCAGTAAATTTTATTCTAAATTGGCTAAAAGGCATAGAATGCCAATGGCAGAGAATAACTAAAATCCTATTTGTTGTCTTATACCTTTCTTATCTCGGTCAACACTGATATACATAATTTTTTCTGATTAAAAACCATCAGCAAAGTTTTATTTCCCATTTGAATAAAAAAAACAATTTCATACATCTATCCCCTCTAAAAGTTTGTCCAGTTCCTCCTTGAATTTATTTAAGCCATCAACTTCCACAATGACAGATGGAAGTTTGTTCCAGAATTAACCACCTGCTGGTTAATTTTGGAACTACAACTGTCTTTCCTCAATTTGAATTTATGCCCTTCTCGGGTTCATAATCTGAGCAAGCTGAAGAATCTCATCACAATTCAGCATGCTAAACCCACTCAAGGCCTGATATACCTCAATCAGATCACTTCGTAGTCTAGTCTCCAGCTGCTGCAATTTGCAGAACTTAAGCCTTTCTTGGTAAGAGGACCCCTTCGTTCCACTCACCAATCTTGCTTCCCTTCTCTATACACACTCAAGCAACTCTGTATCCTTCCTGAAATTACGCCTCCAAACCTGTATGCAATATTTAAGGCATGGCCTGACCATCACCTTATACAAGGGGATAATCACCTCCTTTTCCCTACTAGCAGAATTGCTGTATATCATTGACAATACCCCATGACCTGCTCCGGCAGCCTGTGTGCATTGCTCAAAAAACATCATATCTGACTACACAATTACTCCCAGATATTTTTCATTTTCTACCACTCTAAGTGGTGCCTCCGTAGCCAGGTGGGCAGGAACAGCAGTGCGTAGCACACGCTTCTTGATTAGACTGTGGTTCGAGCCCGTGCCCACCAAATACGGATGATGCGGAAAGGTCAGAGAATGACCACCGCATATCCCTGGAGCAATATGGCCTTAGTTGCTAATGCTCCTAAAAACCAAATAACAAAACCACTCTAAGTTTAGTATAACACAGTTGGTACATTTCTCTGGGGTTATTTCTATCCATATGCAATACTTTTCATTTGTTAAACTTCAGTTGCCTCTTCTCAACCCATCTACCCAAATTTTCTAGATCCTGTTGTAGCCGCGCACTGCCATTACTGTCATTAACAACCCTTCCAACTTTTGTATCGTATGAAAACTTAGACTTGTTCTCAACAGTAGAGGTCAATGTTGAAAAAAAAGTTGAGGTAGGATTGAATGTGAAAGTGTCTACAACTCTGCCCAGACACAACAGGAGGGAGTATACGATGAGAGCTTTTGTCAGTGAATTCTGCTCTTGAGAGATTGTGCAAGGCCTGAGAGGTAGAATTTTTTTTGTGTGGTCTGTACTTGTTGATGGGAGAGACTGCTTCTACAGGGATTTGGTACACTTAAATAGAAACGGTGCAAGAATATTTGCTGATGCTATCTAGGCAGTATTAGGGTTGTAAAACTGCAAGCTTGGGTTGGGGGGGGGGATACACAGATTAATAAGTTAACAGTGGCCGCAGGCAGAGGCAAAAGTGATTCTTGCACTGCTCCTGTTAGAATGAGTAGCAGCCTGGAAAGCAAGGTGCTGGAGATTTCCAGGACTGATGGGAGTTATTCTGGAACAAGTAAATACATGAGCTGTGTTAGCGTAACTAAGAGTAGAAGCAGGCACATGTATACTTGCATGAACACCAATGCTAGAAGTATAGTTAATAAATTTGATGAGCTTGAAGTGTGCTAGTCAAGACATCAAAGGCAGATATTGTTGGGATATCAGAGACATGGTGTCACACAGACATAAGCAGTGTGGAACTGGAATTTGGGGAGTACAGTGTGTACAGAAAGGATAGACAGGAAGGGAGGAGGGGTTATGCTGTTAGTTAAGAAACACACAAAATCTAAGGAAGTGCATCCAGTTGATGTTGGTGGAAAATGCAATGTTGAGTCTGTTTGGTGTGACATAAGCACTGGGAAAGGCAAAATGAGAGTAGGTGTGTGTTATAGGCCTAATGAATCTGATGAGTATAATGAGCAGTTGTGCAGAGAAATAGAGTGGGCCAGTAAATTAGAGTGTCTTATAATGGGGGATTTTAACTTTCCAGATATTGACTGGAACTTGTGGGTTGGTCACGCACACGAGTGAGACTTTTGTGGATTTATTGGATGACTTTTCTACAGCAACATGTTCGAGGGGCAACTAGAGGACCTAATACCCTTAATCTGATAATCAGCAGTGATTATTCATGCTTTAAGAATTTGCAGATAAGGGAACCACTGGGTGACAGTGATCACAATGTATTGAAGCGGAATTTACTTAAAGATGTAACTACCATTAAGGGTAGGGAAGGGATTTTGGTTTCCTAAAAGTGACAACAGTTGTTTCAAACAGAATTTAAATTCTGTACAGTGGGATCAACAGATGATGTTACCAACATTGAATTCTAAATGGAAAGCCTTCAGGGACTTAATCTTCGGGGGCTACTAGGCTTTTCATTCCAACTAAGAAAAACTTCAAGGTTCAGGCCTAAATGTATTTCAAATGAATTAATGAGTCTTGTGGCAGAGAAGAAACGTATGGGGTGCATATCAATTTTCAGGCAACACAGAAGCCTATGGCGCACATAAAATAGTCTGTAATCAAGTAACAAAGGAGGTTAGACAGGTGAAAGCTGATTATGAGAAATCTTTGGCAATGGATGCAAAGGAAAACAGCAAAGAGTTCTTTATTTATGTGAACTCTAGAAGAAAAGGGACTAATCAGATTGGACCACTTAATATAGATGGGTTGACTATTGATGATCATGCTCAGATAGCTGATAAACTGAATGAGTATTTTGCATCTACATTCACACATGAGGAGTTATTCAATGAGGGGAATGCCAGAAGTTTAACAAACTCTAACAGAGAGCTAAGTGATTTTGTAATAATTGAGAGCAAAGTGGAGGAGAAATTGTTGAAGTTAAACGTGAGGAAGGCACTGGGGTGGATGGAAGGAGGCAGCAAAGGAATTAAGCAAACTCTTAGCCATAATTATGAAAGCTTCCTGACTCAGGGGAGGTCCCCATGGACTGGAGGCATGCAAATATATCACAAATTCACACAGTAGGTTCAAAGGGAATCACAAGTAACTATACACCTGTTAGTTTAACTTTTGTTCCATGGAAAATAATGACGTCACTGGTTAAAGGAACATTGCAGGATAATCTGGACAAGACTGCAGTAATAGTTAAGACACAGCATGGGTTTTTTAATCAGACCAATTTGATTGGATACTATGATGTGGTCACAAAGGAACTGCATGCAAAAAATAATTTTGATATCATATACTTGGATTTCAGGAAGACTTTTGATACTGTGGACATGGAAGACTGCTGTACAAATTGGAGTGGTATGGCATTAAGGGTAATTTGCTACAATGGATAAAGGGATGGTTGAGTGGGAGATGACAGAGAGTGGTAATCAGTGGACACTGCTCCTCATGCACTAATGTTATTAGTGGTGTCACTCAGGGTTCAGTGTTGGGCCCATTGTTTTGTATATTTATCAGTGATATTGATGAAAGTATATCGGGCTTAATGTCCAAGTTTGCATATGATACAAAAGGTTGGCATGTTAGTTAACGACAGTAAAGACAGTGTGCTACCCCTACTTGATCTACAGAAGTTGGGCAAATGGGCCGAGAAGTTGCAACTGAAGTTTAACATTGACAAATGCAAATTACTGCATTATTGGTAGCCATAACCCAAGAGAAACATACCAACTGTGTTGTAGTACACTCAGGGAAGTGGAAAGTGAAAAAGACCTGTGCGTAATTGTGCAGTCAGGTGTGAAATTTGCCGAGCAGGCCGGACAGGCTGCCAGGGCAGGTTATGGAGTCTTGTCAATGATATATAGGAATTTTTCTAGCAGGGACAGAGAGGTGATTATCCCATTGTACAAGGCAATGGTCACGCTACACCTTGAGTAATGTGTACAGGTCTGGAGGCATCATTTTAGGAAGGATGTAGATTTGCTTGTGCGTGTACAGAGAAGAGCAACAAGATTGGTGCAGGGAACAAAGGGGTGTTCTTGCGAACAAAGGCTTAAGTTCTGCAAATTGCAGCACCCGGAGAATAGGCACATGCACATGAGGTGATCTGATTGAGATGTATAAGGCCTTGAATGGGTTGAGCAAGCTGAATGCTGATGGGATTTTTCCTCTTGCTCAGGTTAAAAACCTGAGGGGGCATAAATTCAAATTGAGGAAAAACAGTTGTAGAATAGATCTGTGGAAATTTCTTTTGCCAGTGGATAGTTGATTGGTGGAACAGACTTCCATCTTTTGTTGTGGAAGTTGATAACCTAAATAAATTTAAGGTTGAGCTGCACAGGCATTTAGAATGAGAATGGATGGGTGGAATGGGTTTTTTTTTTTTTTTTTTTTTGTGCCATCTGGGTGGGAGGGGGACTCCTCACTCAGGTTGAGTGGAGTATACCACTTATCTATCTTCCTTATGGCCTAGTTGAGTGGTGCTGTGTTGTTCTTGAAGTAATACTTTATGTTAACTATGGCTCTTTTCTGTTACCCTATCAGGCCCCTTCCTCCCTCTTTCAAAGCTATTGTTAGTCTCTCCACTGCTGATTTCGGATGGTGTTAGCGCTCTTGGTCATCATTGTCCATGTCTTTTGCTTGTTTGTTGTTTTGGTTTTTAGGAGCATTAGCAACTAAGGCCATATTGCTCTGGGGATATGTGGTGGTCATTGCTTGACCTTTCCGCATGCTCCGTATTTGGTGGTCACGGGCTCGAACCTCAGTCTAATCAAGAAGCGTGTACTACGCACTGCTGCTCCTGCCCACCTGGCTGTGGAGGCGCCATGTCTTTTGCATGGTATCCTCTAGCTCGGTGTTATCCAATCAATGACCCCAAAGGAGGATGTTAGTACTGGAGCTGCATATGTGTTTATGGCTTTAACTGTGTGCCGTCCATTCAATTTTGCTTTCGGCAGGCTTCTGAGTCTCTGATGATATTTTTCGTTCGGGCACTTCTTCATTTCCTTGTACTCTAACTGCTGAGCCTGTATCATCCCTAGATATTTGTAGGCCTCTCCTTCTGTCATAGTTTGATATGTTTACCAGTCAGCAGCTGATAGTTTTGGGCAACTAATTTTTCCTGCTGCATTGTGTGGGTCGTGCATTTGTCTAGATCAAATTCCATCCTGATGTCCTTTCTGAATTCTTTGGTTATCCCTAGTAGTTTCTGGAGTTCGGTTGCCACATAGAGCTTGATGTCATCCACATACATCAGGTGGGTGAGGGTGTACAGGTTCTTTCTTTCTTCCTTCTTTGAGCTTATATCTATGCTTGCTGCCGTTAAGTATGGTGGATAGCGCGTTAAGTGCTAGACAGAACCACAGTGGGCTCAGAGCATTTCCCCGAAAGATTCCTCTTTTGATGCGGGTTTGGTCTGGTTGTGATGTTCTCGACCTGATTGACGTAGATCTTCAGGGTCTCTGTTAGCCAGCTATGAGGTATGGAGTCAAGTGCCTTGTGGTAATTGATGTAGGCTGTGTATAGGTTGCGGTGCTTCTTGTAGCCTTGTTCCATAACTGCGGCATCTATGGTTAATTGCTCCTTGCATCCTTTCTGCTGTTCAGCCATTATGTTCTGACTCTCTAAGTGGTCTGATATCTTCTTGGTTATGCAGCTGGTCAGGATCTTGTACATCGTTGGGAGGTAGGTGATAGGCCTGTATTTGGCTGTTTTCTTGTATGTTCATCTTTAGGCTTCTGAAATGTGACTCTTTCATTGAGAAACTTCGGGATTGTCTCCAGGCTGCTTATCATTCGAGTGAATTGCTCTGCTAGGTGCTTGTGTGTGTGTGCAAACTGAAGGCTGCCGTAGCCTAGTGGTCAGGTGTACGGGTGCATAAATACACGTACCTTGAGTGACCAGGGTTCAAGCCTGTGTCTCCTGAATATGGTGCTGTTTCTTGTATTCTATGTATCTTGTAAACTCCTCTGACCGTTTGGTCATCCCGGAGTATAAACAGAAAATTTATTTATTTAAGCGAGTTTCTAGTACCAGTAGTTGTGGGTGTTCCTGGTCGACTGTTTTACCTCTTCTTCTCGAATCTCCTGCTCTCTCATCTCTTGTAAGTCCTTGATTTTCTTCTGTTCTACTTCTATCCAGTGGCTTAGTTGTTATGTCTTACTTCACTGCTCCAGCTATTTCCCCAGAACTCCTCGATCATCTTCTCAGGTGGTCCATTTCCTGCTTTCTCATGTTCTTCAATTTCTTGTAGAAGGCTCTTTGGTTGTCATCGACGATTCAGTTGTTTATTTTCCTCTGGGAGCTCTCCTTTTATCGCCGTAGTCTCTTGCTGAGTGCGAGGAGGTTCTGCTTCAGTGTGTCCAAGTATTCTCCTATTCTCTGATATCTGGTCTCATGTTTGCTTTGGACACTCTGTCTTGAGGATGCTCTTCACCTTTCCAGTCAATTTCTTACTTCTATTACCCTATTGGTACTGGGTCAACTGACTTATCTTGACTCTTAATTCTTCTCTTCTGCTGAAGTCTTCTTTCCCAAGCTGGTGGTTCCTTCTCTTTTCAGTTCTGCTGGTGTCTCGTTTCTTTTCCATTAATCCTAGTGGCTGCTATGGCAGCACAGTACACGGCTGTGTGGATAGCCTCCAGTGTTGCACCAATTGTTGTCAAGGTAATGTGGTATTATTTGCCAATTGAGGTGGTCTGTTACTCTCGACAGGATTTTATTTGACCTCTGCGTAGGTATCACGTGGGTTCTTTTGCAGTCCATTCTTTCGAATTCTGTTAGGGCCTTCTTCCACTCATCTGCTATTCTGGATATCATGACTTCGTCTCTTTCCAATTCAGCTACTCTGCGTTGTATTTCTTCTTGCTCTTCCTCCTTTGGTTCCATATTGACCATATTCTTTGTTCTTGATCACTTACATCCTGCTTGATTTTTTCCAAAATGGCAGGAGCTATTAGATTCTTTGTTACGATGGTCCTTCTTTGGTCCACTAATCGCTGTTCGGTGACCTGAATATCCTTGAATCATTCAAACCACTTCGTATGTGGTTGCGACTTGTACATTGTCATATTGGTCTCTAGCCTGGTTATTTCCTAGTATGCTCGCATGATGTACATATTCATTTTGATGCTCCACTTGATGCATTGGCATGTTCTTCCATCCTAGGTGGTCACTAGCGCAGTGCAGGAAGCACTTCCAGTTGGTGGAGCTGGATGGTCTTGCCCTTCTCTTGTGGTAGCCATATGGGAGACAGCGGCACTTGCTCCACTGTTTTGCTGGGGAGACTGTCTCCAACTTTTCGAACTGACCCCTCTGCCTAAGTCCTGAATACGGGTGACTTTATCCTGCGCCACACCCAATGCAGTATGATTAATATTTCTCTGCGACATCATCCATTTATAGAGGTGGACTTGTTTAGCCTCGTCTTATGTCCTGTGGTTTTTAGTTCTCGCGAGTGACACCAGATGGTGCCACTGTTTGCACCAGCCACCACTCTGACTTTGGGGGAGGTAAGTCCGATGGAGCAACTTTTGCGATGTTGTTTTTTTTTTTTTTCTTTCCTTTTTATTATTATTATGTCGTTCTCCCAGCGTAATAGAGCTGCGTTCACTTCCACCAAGGCGGGATTCGAACCCTGGTCCATCAGGGTTCTTGTCCAGCATCTTAACCACTGGGCCACCCGGCCCAGTTTATTCTCCATCTTCTATGCAACATCACCGCTAAAGGTGTGGCCAGAAAGGATAATATCTTAAGCGAAGTTATGACTAAGGCCCTTTCGATGCTATAAATACATACACCATTAAAATGAGTTATCATATTGCTATATTCTTTTCAAATTTCCTGATATACATGATGCTAACTCACATTGAGTATTTTTAATGTGAAATGAGAAAGCTGCTTGAAGATAACAGTTTCTGAATTTCTGTGTGTCTTATAGAATTGGAGGTTTAGTTGATTCAAGAAGATAAACGATTCTGAATGCTTTTCATTCAGTAGTGCTTTGAAAATCTTATTTAACATTTACAAAGAAATATGAAAATGAGCTAGATAACACTCGATACTGAAAAATAAATATAGCGTTATAACTGTGTTGGGATACAAGTTTAAGGTTTTAATTTTGTACTGAAATTGAAATTAAATCGAAATGATGACTCAGACCAGAGCAGCAAAGCAAAAGGCTCAAGCTAATGGGAGTGCTGTGGCTCAGGGGAGAACTGGGGGGGGGGGGGGACTGGGCAGTTGCCCTCTGAATCACAGCCTTTTAAAATGCACTGCTTGCTCGATGTTTGCGGAGCAATTGGGAACAGGACATGATACTGCCATGGGGGATGTCTTTGTGTGTGTGCGCGCGATGCAAGGAGTGTAAGGAAATCAGGCGACAACCCAGCGTTGTTATGGGCCTATATGAGAGCTTGAAGGACAGGGTGGATGCCCTCGAAGGAAAAAAATGGCAGGGCCCATCAAGCTCTCAGCTGCCCACATCAACGCCAGAGCTTGCACTTGGTCATCATGCAACACAGAGAAAACCCCCTAGGCAGAATGCACTGGTCCCACAGGAACTAGTTGGTGACTCTATCTCTAAATAGGCCTACAAGGCTGGGACAATTCATATTGAACAATTAGACTTTACACCAGCCGGTATTCGAATAAACAAATTCCAATCCTGCAACTAAAACACTTTATTTACAATAAAATAAAATAAAATACGAGTGTATAAAATGAAATGAAATGAGATAAAATAAAATATATAGTAGTCTAAAACTGATGTGATTTAATTTACAATAAAATACAAAAATATAAAATATGTTGATAAAAGCGATAAAAACAATTAATAAAATACTGTAACAACTCTAGCTTTCGGAGATAGCGATCCCCTTTCTCAACAGCATATTTCTGCTGTGTGGCACATCCTTAAATAGCAGATCCACGGCACTCGTCACATGGTTCCTCGGAAGTAAGGCCAGAATTTCCCATTTATGCACCGGAACCGGAAATGAGGTCCCTTTTGAGGGAACTTTTGATGATCTAAGGATTACCAGAAGACAAATTGGTTTGGCTCTAGAATGTGTTAATAATATAACTCCTGTACATCGATCATTGATAATGAAATTAGTCTTGAAGAAAACAACTAAGGTTTCAGATATGTATAAACAGAGGCAAATCAGCAAGTTTAATAGATTATTAGAGGAGACAGTGATTACACATGACCATGTTAGAAAGCGGCTAACTAAGGAACAGGAGGGGGTTTTAAGCTTGGGTACCAAGTTTGCTCTGATGCCCAACAAACCTCCCATCGCGGAAATAGCCATGGGCATCGAGAGAGCTGTTTATAAGCTACCAGCGATCCAGGCTGATGAGATACACATTAGAACTGCGGCTATCCTGAGCCAGGCCAAGTCGGCCCCCTCCAACCTTAGTACTAGTCAAAAAAGGGCTCTTTGAGGGAACTTAAACAAGACGATGAAATCATAGTCTTACCCGCGGACAAGGGTAGAGCTACAGTTATTTTAGACAAGGAGCAATATTTTAATAAAGCTTTGGAATTATTGCAAGATACCACTACGTACAAAGTTGTCCGTAGAAATCTGTTGGTTAGTGTGGAACGACAAGTGAATAGCCTTATACAGCGTTGGCACAAGTCAGGATGGATATCCAAGGAGGTATATTGGTCATTACATGCTGCTGGATGCCGCTTACCCAGATTCTACGGGCTCCCCAAGATACATAAAGTGGGTGTACCACTCAGGCCAATTGTATCATTTGTAAATAGTCCCACCTATGCTCTATCAAGGTACCTAGCCAAGTTGATCGCACCCATAGTAGGACTTTCCAACTTGGTTATCAAGAATAACAAAGAGTTTGTGGATTTTATAAAAGGACAGACTATATGAGAAGATGAGATTATGATTTCTTTTGATGTTACATCATTAAGTGCTAGGTCTCCTCTTAGTGTTAATGATATTTGTGAGGGTGTGGAGTTCTGTTTATCCAGTACCACCATGGTTTTCCAAGATGTCATGTATAAGCAGATCCATGAGACAGCCATGGGTTCCCCCATTAGTGCCATAGTGGCTAACTTAGCTATGGAAGAGTTGGAAGTTCGAATTTTTGAGGGTTTGGAATTTCCCATGCATAAATGGAAAAGATTTGTTGATGACACATTCATGCATTAAGAATCTGCAGATAAAGGAACCACTAGGTGGCAGTGATCACAATGTGCTGAAGTGGGATTTACTCAAGGAGGTAACTACAATCCGAGTAAAAGGGAAGGTTTTTTGCTTTCGTAAAGGCGACTACGATGGTCTGAGACAGTATTTAAATTCTATACAGTGGAACCAACTGATGATGTTACCAACAGCAAATTCAAAATGGGAAGCATTCAAAGAACTACTATTGGAAGCTACTAGGCTTTACATACCAACTAAGAAATATTGTTCAAGGTTCGGGCCTAAATGGATGTCAGATGAACTAATGAGACATATGGCAGAGAAGAAAAATGCATGTGATACATACAAATTAATGGGTGACATGGAAGCCTATGATAGATATAAGTTGGTCTGTAACCAAATCACAAAGGAGATTAGGCAAACAAAGGCAGATTATGAGAAAACCTTGGCAAAGGATGCAAAGAAAAACAGAAAAGAGTTCTTTACCTATTTAAACTCAAGAAGGAAACGGATGAATCAGATTGGTCCACTGGATATTGATGGTTCAACAGTTGAGGATCCTGCTCAGGTGGCTAACAAATTAAACAACTATTTTGCATCTACATTCACACATGAGAAGTTATTCAGGAAGGGGAATGTCGTAGGTGAAGTAAACATTGGCAGTGAGCTAGATGATTTTGTAATAACTGAGAGGAAAGTGGAGGAGAAATTGTTGAGGATAAACATAAAAAAGGCACCCCGTGGTGAATGGGGATCTATCCAGTTATATTAAAGGAGGCAGCAAAGGAAGTAAGCAAACCCCTAGCCATAATTATGACAGCTTCTTTGGACTCAGGGCGGTACCCATAGACTGGATACCTCCCCAGGAAAATTAATGGGGGCAACTGGTTAAAGAAGCACTGCTGGATCATCTAGACAAGAATTCAGTTATAGCTCAGACACAGCATAGTTTTGTTATGGGAAGATCTTGCTTGACCAATTTGATTGGATATTATGATGTAGTCACAAAAAAACTGGTTGCAGGAAATAACTTTGATATAGTATATTTGGATCTTAGAAAGGCTTTTGATACTGTTGCACATGGAAGACTGCTGCACAAATTGGAGCAGTGTGGCATTGGAGGCAAATTGTTGCTATGGATAAAGGGATGGTTGAGAGGCAGAAAACAGAGAGTGGTAATCAATGGATACTGCTCAACGTGGACTAATGTTATTAGTGGAATTCCTCAGGGTTCAGTGTTGGGTCTGTTGTTGTTTTCTGTATTTATAAATGATATTGATGATGGTATATCAAGCTTAATGTCCAAGTTTGCAGATGATACAAAGGTTGGCAGGGTTGTTAAGGACACTTCTGATGCTATGCTGCTGCAATAGGATCTGGAAAGTTTGAACAGATAGGCTGGGAGGTGGCAAATGAAGTTTAACCTTGAAAAATGTAAAGTACTGCATATGGGAAACAGGAACCCCAGAGCAACGTATCAACTCTTCGGTACTACACTGACAGTGGTAGAGAATGAAAAGGACCTGGGGGTAATTGTGCAGGCAGATATGAAGTTCTCTGAACAGTGCATACGAGCTGCAAGAGTAGGTCATGGTGTCTTGTCAATGATAAACTGGAATTTTTCTAGCAGAGATAGGGAGGTGATTATTCCCTTGTATAAGGCAATGGTCAGGCCACACCTTGAGTACTGTATACAGGTCTGGCGTCCTCATTTCAAGAAGGATAGATCTGCTGGAAGGAGTACAAAGAAGGGCAACAAGATTCGTGAATGGAACAAAGGGGTGCTCTTACGAAGAAAGGCTTAAGTTTTGCAAATTACAGAGTCTGGAGACTAGGCACCGGTGAGGTGATCTGATTGAGGTGTATAAGGCTTTGAATGGTTTGAGCATGCTCAATGCTGGTGGGATTCTTCCTCTTGCTCAGAATAATCACCCGAGAGCGCATAAATTCAAATTGAGGAAAGACAGATGTAGGATAGATGTGCGGAAAAATGCCCTTAGCCAGCGGGTAGTTGGTTGGTGGAACAGACTTGTTGTTGAAGTTGATAGCCTAAACAAATTTAAGGCTCAGCTGGAGAGGTATTTCGAACGAACGGAGGGGTGAAACAGGAAGGTGTGTGTTTTTTTTTTTTTTTGGCTGATGCTAAATAAGCTTGCTTTCTTGCATCATATGCCTCTATTAATGCTAATGCTACTTCCAGAAAGCTGATATTCAATATCAGTGTGAAGGCTCATTTTTTGCCGAGCCACCCTGAATATTTTCCAAAAAACTTTGGCAAACAGCATGGTTTCACTGAGATATCAGAATTATGATAAACAGATACCATGTGTGTAAGGGATTAATTTAATGAACACAAAAGAGTTTCAATAAAATGCAGATTTATGCCCATATGCAAAATAAAAAAAAAGTGGCAATTTATCAAATTATTAAATAAAATATTTATTTAGTAAAATGCCTGAGTTCCTATGTGTATTGCAATTTTTTCATAATATCCTTACTGGAAACTGATATAGGTTTGAAATACATTTTTATTTTAGTATAATCATCATCATCATCATGAAGACCTCTCCAGCAACTTTCCAATTCCTTCTGTTTTGTGCAAAGGCCATCCATTTACTACCCACGAACTTGTGAATTTCATCTGTCTATCTCCATCGTTGTCTTCCAGGTTTTCTTCTAGCTTCTCTCGTGTACCATTCTTCTATTTTTTTAGTCCATCTGTCATCATGTCTTTGAGCTATGTGTCCTGCCCAAGACTATTTTAGTTCTTTTGTTTTGATAAAAATGTCCTTTACCTGAGTTTGCTGCCTAATCTATGTGTTTATCTTCTTATCTAACAGTCTAATTCCTAATATAATTCGTTCCATTCTTCGCTGTGTAGTTCTCAGCTTCTCTTCCATTCTTTTGGTGTGTGCCCAAGTTTCACTTCCATAAGTCATACTGGGGCATGTACATTGTTCATTATTTTACATTTCAGACAGACTGGGATATTGCTCCTCAGTATGTGACTATATTTTCTGAATGCTACTCATCCAAAATTTATTCTTTTCTTGACTTCCAGCTATTTATTATTAATATAGCTTTATTTTAGTATAAGTAGCATTTTTCCCCCCCTCACTACAGAAAATTGATGTAATAATTGAAAACAATTACTGCATTCAACTTGTCCAACTAAAAGTTATACAACTACACTTAATTGCATTAAATTTGATTTAAAAATATTGCATACATGTGTACCCATTTTAATGCCAGTCAACTAGCACTCATTTGCACTTACTCATATACAAAATACATCAAGTAAAGAAACTGCATTATTAGTATCTGTTAGATTTAGTTATTATGAGCTTCTGTTTTTGAATATTTTAAAGTTATTTTCAGGTGGTATTCAAATTTATTTCAATTGGTTTGAAACAGTTACTTTGTGGTCTAATATTTTTGTTTAAACAACAGTCTTATCAAATAAAACCAAATAAATTCCTTTTGAAAGCATAATGGTTGCTATGTGTTTAAATGGAAGTTGCTCCAACATTGTTTGGCTGTTCTCTTAGGCAAAATATATTATTTCCCATGATCTGGGAATGTGAACTGTTAATTTATATGATACTCAAATCTTGGGGCTCTACCATTATCTATACCTTTATGCCTACCATTACAATATATCTTTTGTGCTCTTAGTCTATGTTTAGGCAAACTAGCTTCTTGCTTATAAGTTTTACTACACTAATTAGTTAGATGTTCTTACTTAGGTACTATGTATATTTTTTTTTTCCTTGCTTGCTAGTTGGTTTTCTCTCTGCAGCTGACTTTGCTCTGTTCCTTGGCTCACACTTTTCTCACATTCTAACTTCTCTTGCCTGGCCTTGGACAAGGCACTATATCGTTATAGTGAAATGACGCAGAGATGAACTAACGTTCCAGGAGCCTCCGAAACAATATACTTACATACATATATACATACAAATATTTTCAAACATTAACTATATTGAAAATAAATCAAAAACCATCTGAACAATGCGATTCTCTCAGCATGTTTAAAGATGAAAATTACGGTATATCGCCTGATTGATGTTGAGAGACTCGCTGAAGAAGTTCAGCAGCAAAAGTCACATTAATTTGTACGCAATTGGTTGTTGTTACATATTTTTCAGTATTAATAAATAATATTTAAAAATTTAATTTTTTAATAGAACACCTTCCCACTCTATTCCATTTCTTTAAACCCCCCCCTCCTCATACCAGCTTCAGCTAAGGTGTGTGGCTCTTCGGATTCTTTTTTTTCTTTTTTAATTAAATCAAAAATGGCTCTTCACTCAAAGAAGGCCTGAATGCACATTACACTTTAAAAAGTATAATGCAAGAAATGCTTGACATTCTAGTTTCAAAAATTAGATGTGAAATGCTAAAAAATGTGCATTCGGCAGATTATTTCAGTGTTCTCTGTGATGAAACGACAGACATCTCAGTTTTGAAGCAGCTTATTATATACATTAAATGTGTATCAACTTAAAAAAGAGATTAGTCTTAGTTTTATATCAACTTGTAATATCATTGATGGCAAAGCTGAAACTGTAATTAACAAAATTATTGCAACACAAAAGTTCTAACTTGGTGGGTCTAGGATCTGATGGAGCAGCGGTCATGATTGGAAAGCACAAAGGAGTAGCAAAACTACTAAAAGATGAAACAGAAGGACTCATGTACTTCCATTGTATAAACCTTTGCCTTGCTCTTGCTAGTGCCCAAGCAGCTGCAGAGGTGCCTTATTTGGTAAAATTTAACAATATCTAAAACTTCACAATAGGTTGGGTTGGCTGGGTTAACTAAATTCCAAAATATACTGAACATTCCTCAGATTAAACTTAAAATGGCTAGTGACATTAGGTGGCTGTCTGTTGACTTTCTATACAGTCTTTAAGATAATCCTTAGTGACTTTAATTGCTTCACTCGAAAGAGAAACCACCAAACGAAATGACATCACAGCTGAAAGTTTAAGCAGATATATGAGAATATACAATTTCATAGATTCACTTATGATGATTTCAGATGTGCTAAATTGTCTAAAGTTTGCCAAAGGCAAGATGTTAATTTAACAGAAATGGACCCAATCTTAGAAGCCACAAAACTAAGCATTATGAAATTGAAAGACAGCCCTGCTGTCATTTAAAAAAATCTCCATCTGCATCTTGCTGGTGAACATTTAGACCTTTGTATTGATTGTTCAGATGCTCATGCTATCACTTTTAAGAATAGACACAGTTATTACCTGTTTTTCAAGAGTTTTTTTTCAATTCAGAAATCCAGAATCAAAACGAGGCTTCTGAGATTCTTTTTGAGTATTATTTTAAAAATGGGAGTCCTGCAATTTTAAACTATGAAAATAGTAAACTAGAATGGGCAGTTGCATCGAAATTGTTTAAAGGACAGTCATACAAAAATCTAGTTAAAATCACTATAAGGATTTAAACATTTTTCATTATTTTTTTATATGAAATTCTAATAATTTTTTTTTTAATATGTTATTAAAACGTTCTTTTTTTTAAATAAAAAGTACCTAATTTGTTAAATTTGCTGTGTTTATGTATATGTGTTGGAATTTTCATTTTTCAGTTAAAAAATAACTGAAAAATGAAAATTCACTGGCCAATATTAAATGTTTGTAGCATAAATTATTAAATTGATATAATGTTAAATTATGCAATTCATTTTTGCTCTGGGTCACATTTATAAATAGCATAAAATTTTATAATATTGCGAAATATTACACTTCCCCACCCGACTAATTCATAATTCCACCTGTCAGGCAAAATTTTCTGAGCCTCATACCAACTTTGAAAGTTGACACACAGCAACTGTTTGAATAGTGATCAAAATGCTGTGATCTGTTTCATCCACACTAGCATCCCTTATCTTTCCAAGCAATTTGATAAATGGGCTTTACAAATTCAAATTGGGATTGGTATAAACAGCAAGTGTCCTTTGATGAAGACAAGGCTCCCATAAATGGAGGTGGTGTTTTGTGATAGAATTCAGAATGCAATTAAGGAAAGGAAGGAACTAATACTTGAACAATTTTAGGAGGTATTCAACAGCAGTGAGCTTCAACTTTAAAATTGCCAGTGCAAAGGCAAAATTTTTGTTTAATAGTTTTTGACATTATTTAATAGTAAGATAGATGCATTGAAGAATTTTGCCTGTACAATCACAATTGCAAAATCCAAACTCTTAGGGAATAAAATGTGGACATTGTATGTTAAACATCAATATTTGGATGTTTCTATTTTGACTGGATATTAATTTCAGGAAAGGAGATTATGACAACTTAACATGGTACGTGGCCTCAGTCAACTGGGGAGATAGCTCACATAGTGCAAGTACAGTAGAATTACCTTATTAGTAAAATAATAAGAGGAGTTTACCTCAATATAGTGCGTAGAACACTTCCGTATGATACCCTCCAGAAATCGTTTTGAATATTTTCGTTAGATTCTTTTAATTGCGTTAATTTGATTTTTAATTGTTTTAAATTGATTTGAATTGTGTTAAATTGATTATTTAATTATTTATATTTTACTCTAATGTACCGGTAAGTTGTCGGTTTTTTCTGTTCTATTTCTGGAGGGTATCATACGGAAGTGTTCTACTCACTATATTGAGGTAAACTCCTCTTATTATTTTACTAATATTATTATCAACGTAGAACATATTGAGTAGTACAGCTCTGATTCATACTATCTAGTAGAATTACCTTTAAAGCTAGTATAGTCACAAAAGCCTTGAAAGCATAGATACCATTAAGAAAATATAGCTCAAGGAAGATTCAGATATGGATGAATAATGAACTAACCAGATTATAAGAGAGAAAAGGATGGCATGGAAAAGTTAGTGCAATTAAAATTACTGGAGCCTATAACAGCTACAGATTGTTCTGTAGCAATACCACAAAAATGGTTATGCTGGCAGTATGAAGGTAATGAGAGATCACTGGCTCTGAGAGCAAAGAACATGATTAAGGAGGAACAGTAGCAAACAGGACCCTGCCTCAGGCACTGTTATAACCCAGAAAATAAGTAGCCCACTTTCAAAAGAGCAACTCTTTATCAGGAATAAAAAAAAAAGACTATAGACTTTAATAACCCAGCATGCATGATTTATGCACCTTTGTTTGCAAGATAATTAACTGAGATTTTTGCAATTTTAAATGGAGAAATTAAAGAAAACAGTCTTTTAGAAATGTTTTGGGAGTTCAGCTAAGTTTTTTTTTTTTTTTTAATGCATTCTTATTCCTCACTCCACTGGTTCTTATCAGAAGACTTTCAATGAACAATTTTATTAATTGGCAGTCAACTATTATTGAATAATTTTTTCACTGAACACTGTCAGCCATGACTCGGAAACTCTACCTTTAGGTTGTAATTTTTTATAGGACAAATAAATATCTGATATATTTTATCTATAAAAAATTTAATTTTTCCTATTATGCTTATTTAGGTGTTCTTTTTATTTGTTTATGTGTGATATTTGTCACATTTTGTTATAAAGTAACAGTAATTGTTTCTCTTGATAAAGGGGTTATGGATTTATTGAATATGAAACTGCACAAGGTGCACAAGATGCCATAGCGTCAATGAATTTATTTGACCTTGGTGGCCAGTATCTTCGTGTTGGTAGGGTAAGTTATGGTTATTTTTTTGAAGAAGCAGAAGAAAAAATATTCTAAGATTCTCATATACTGCATAACTCAACTTGGAATACAGGTAGTTCTTGACTTTACGAGAAAGTTAATTTGTTCCTAGCCTGCGCTCGTAAAGTGGGAATTTATTTCCCATAGACGTAAGGTTTAAAATAGGGGTTACGTTCTCAACATTGAAATTAGTTTATGTTTAAACAATGACTGATTTATCGAAAGAAATGAAAATGTAGCCTGTAAAATCAAGCAAATTATAATAATAGAGAAATTATTTCCAACTTACAAAAATGTTAGTAAACTTCCATAAAAATGTTAAAGAATGTTTATTCTTCATCATCATCAACAAAATGCACACTCATTGATCACTCATCATTGGCTCGGCACTCATTGGTTTGTCGCACAAGGAGTAGTCTTCTTCAGAAATGTTTCAAGAGGCGCTTGTTTCCAAGATAATCTTCTCTTTTAATTATAAATTTCACAATTGCATGCATAAGCATTTTTTAACAGCACGCACAAATTGCAAATAACACAATTTGCATGGAGTAACAAGTTTACAAAGCTTAAAAAAATGAATGATGAGAAGATTCTGAAAATTTATTTGTTTTTTATACAATTGAAGATTTCAGTAAAGGGGAAACACATTCACCATAATAAAGTAAAAACTACACAATTTCAGCTATCGGTATTTTCACAAATGCAAGAGGATAGAGTTTACTACCTGTTTATAATTGCTTGCAGTAACAGAAAAGCCCAATAAACTGGAAAGTACAAATTGTTTTTATTGTTTAATGGTCGTGACCTCCAGAAATGTGCTTTAGAAAAATATCATAAAAGCATTCAAAATTGATTCTTATAACAGAACGTATGATAGCAGTGAAATTGTAGTGCATTTTAATGATTTAATAATTGGTAATTAATACAATTTACAAACCATGCTCACAACCTTTTATATCACGCTCATGACCTTAAAAATGACATTTTAGAGAGATAAATAGCTTAGTTATACAGCGATATTTTCAACTTCCGAGATCTTGAAACGAATTACCAAAAAACAATGTGTTATTGGATTCACATTACGATATGTTAATGATACGTTGGTGTCTCTGGAACTGATTAATATTGTAAAGCAGGGTACACTGTATTGTATGGCTATGCACATGGTTTGGAATGCGGTATTTATGAATGTTTAACATTCATTTTTTGCAATTAATGTTCATATTTTCGATTTTGTTTATACTTGATACTTGGGGCGAAAAAAACTCTTAAACCCGGGAACTCATAAAGCAAAAACTTGTAAAGCGAGAACTGCCTGTATTAAATATATTGAATATTTTTATTTCCTTTGGAAAGATTTCACCTACCTAATGCATCTCTAAAGACCTTTTGTCTGTGCTGTGTGCAGGTAATATCCAATTTGTGTTGGGAATTTGTTTGTGTGAACTATGACTATATTAATACAATATTACAATATAAGTGATAATAATATTTGTAGATTTATTTTAACCTATAAATGGGAGATGTTCACGTGGTTAAAATTTTTGGACTCACCATCTTAAAGCTTCACTTAACTACTCATTAAACACAAAAATGAAGCAACACAATATTTAAACAAGAAAACAATAAAAATGTATGCCACATTATACTTTATACTGCATACATTAAACATTTAATTTTTCCGTATTCATGGTAATCCAAAAGTTCCTGAACCCATAAAAATTTTCAAGATTTATAACATCCTAATCCAGTTTCTTAAAATATTAATATATTAATAGGTAACTATCAGGGCATACATAACTGAATTCTTTTATAACTGCTTGTTGTGACAAGTTGTTTGCAGGTAAATTTGAGTAATGCAGCTAGTATTAACAGAATTGAAGTTTGAAGAAGTGTCGGATCTTGTGGTTTATCAGTATAGACATTTTCTTTTCTTTTAAATGTCCTTAAAGGAAGAAGTTAGGACATGATAGGTTTGGTTATCTAGGACACCAAATAATGTCATGTGTTTGTTAAAAAAATAATGTTTTTGGACAGAACACAATATCAACATGAATTTAGGTTCCATTTTGTGCCACAGGTTAGAGGTGGTTTAAAGCTAAAATTTCAAATATGATAACATTCCAGTCACACAACCCTTTCTATGACAATGAGAAATTTACTTGTGTTTTTTAATTGAATAATAAAGACAGGACAAGATTCCTCTTTAGAATAAAAAAAAATAAAAAAAAAAACTTCAAAATATACTTTTCTTATACTAAGAATATGCATTAAGTTCTTCGATTGCAATATGATTAATGACTTGATAACAGTTATCACCTTTTAATAGGTTTCACACTAATCATTTAATAGCTAATCTCCTTTTGTGTCTCTTACAGTTTCTTGAGTAATTTCAACCTACTTCTAGATCAGACATGTTTCTTTCATGTGCATTTTCTTAAGCTTGATGGTCAAGTGTTTCTTTTTGTAAAATTTTCAAAGAAATTAATAATAATGCTGATGAGTATCAGTTTTGTAAGCACTGTTAATTGCAATGTCAGTTTAATAGCTGAACCCTTTACTTTTCCCTTTCCTATTTACTTCTAGCTCCGACTTGCTTTATAGTAAACTTACTAGCTATTTCATTTATTTGTATTTTCTCAATGCTTGAAGGCCTGTATATTCCTTTTTCTGACATTCGAGCAATTTATAATTGTGCTTACTGAAGTTTATAAGCATAAACTTTATACAGTAAAGTCAGAAAATCCAGACTGCTTGGGGACTGGGTCGATCCGGATTATCAGGCAGTACTTTTAAAATTCAAATTTAAAATGGAATAAAGAAGAGATGACCAGGTAAATTTTGACAGTTTATTCATTAGCAAATAAAGCATGTTTCATTTGTCGAAATGAGCAGTTTTAAAGAAAAATAGTCAACACCAAAAAAAATGTAAACAAAAATTTTCACCAGAAAAAAAGAGCATGTAATGCTTGAAATCATGTTTAAAAATGAACAATGTAAAAGAAAAATACAGTATATAAATGAAACAGAAGATACATATTTTATATAAATTAGTTATTTGTTTTAGTTTATTAATGAAACCTTTTCATATAAAATACAAAGTTCGGAAAACAAACAAATATTTATTCGTTCTTTTCCGCGATGTCTGTTGCACTGCTTGTGGATGGAAGACTTGCAGCTCCTACTCTATCTACTGCACTGTTTGACGCTTCTGTTGCTTTCTTTAAATACTTTCGTATATCATCTTGTTTATGACTTTGTAATTTCTTTGTGATAAAGTTATTATGCACCATGTGCGAATGCATGACGTCCTGAAGACTGAAGCTATGGTTCTGTTCCATCAATTTAATAACTGTTTTAATGGACTTTTCTGCAGTAGCCCAATATATCTTTTCTTCTTCAACTTTGTTGTTTTCTTCACCAGATTCTTCTGAATAATTTCTTGATCAGTGAACTTCGCTGCAACTTCAACATCATCTTCAATGCATATCCACTCTTCTATGTCATCAGCATTAAGTTTGCATACAGGGTTGTCTTCCATACATAATTTAACAGTTTCCATCAGTTCTTTCACTTCAGATGCCTTCAGCTTTATGTAAAATCCTTCAAAATCTTCGAGGCACCTCCGTAGCTGGGTGGGCAGGAGCAGCAGTGCGTAGCACACGCTTCTTGATAAGACTGGGGTTCGAGCCTGTGACCACCAAATACGGAGGATGCGGAAAGGTCAGGGAATGACCACCGCATATCCCTGGAGCAATATGACCTTAGTTGCTAATGCTCCTAAAAACAAAATAACAAACAAACAAACTAAAAATCTTCGTTTCAATCAGATTGTAGATCTGCGAACTTCACGTTCAGCCATAACTTTCGCCACACTCTTAAAAGAGTTACAGGCTTGACTGCATTTCATACAGTCACGAGCAAAAAAGTTGCATCTTTGATTGTAAAACTGCATTGAAATTCTGAAGGGTCGACATTCTTATGCATCATTTTCATCATAAAATCATTTTTATAGTGACATTTAAAGTTCCTAATGACTCCTTGATCCATGGGTTGAATGAATGGCATTATGTGTGGTGGAAAGTTACATGCAAAAATATTTCTGCAATGAGACACTAATTTTGATTCATGAGGACGGGCCCTGCAGTTGTCGAGAAGTAGCAGACACTTTGTATTTCCAGGCTTCCCTAATTTTCTCAAGTTCCGACAAACTGATGGAACAAAATCATGAACAAACCAATCGCAAAAATATCTTTGTCCGTCCAAGCATCCTTCACAAGTAAGTTCATAATTCCTTTAAAGGCCTGTGGGTGCTGAAATTTACCAATCACCAAAAACTTAGTTTTATGCTGACCTGAAGCTTTAGCACACATAAGAATGGTTACTCTTTCCTTATTAAGCTTAAACCCTTTTGCATTTAGTTCTTGATTTCCAGCCAAAGTTTTTGTGGGCAGACACTTCCAGTAAACCGCTATTTCATCAGCATTATAAATTTGACCGACTGTGAGGTCATAGTCAGATACAGTTTTTTTCAAATGTTGCACTATATTCTGTTGCTACTTGTGTATCAGCCGACTGTCTTTCTCCAACAATATCTAACTGTCTAATACTATGACGAGTCTTGAAATTCCTAAGCCATCCATCACTAAATGTACACTCTGATTCAATGTTCATTTGCTCCTTAAAAGACTTTGCTTTGGCAATAAGCATCGGCCCAGAAATTGCCATATCTTCCAATCGTTTTAGCAAAAACCTTTCGTACAACACTTTATCGAGATTCTCTAATTTTGGCCGATGTAAACTTTTTCTCTCAGCAATATTATTGTAAGGCTCAGACGAGGCTGTGAATTCTAGAATTTTATTCTTTGCCTTCTTTATATCGTAAATTGTAGACTTTCCAGTGTTGTATGTTTCCATTAAAACAGTATTGCTTACACCACTTTCTAGTTTTTTTAATTATTTCAAGTTTGTTACTCAGTTTCAAATTGTTCTTCTTTCTCTTCACACCATGAAGTTTATCTATTTTAGGAGCCATTATTATGGGCTTGTAAATGCATAATGTTATATATGTAAATGGAAAGAGTAAGACAAAAATTATAGCATTGCCACGGTTTGATTGCTCATTTCAAAATGGTGACCACGAACTCACTTGTTGTCACTGGGCATCTGTGGCATTCATGCATGCGAGCGCACACACAAAAGTCTGCTAAATTTAAAAAGTTTGTGAATTTTCGAAAAGTCCGGATTTCTGGCATCCAGATTTTCGGACTTTTACTGTACTATGTTTACATCAATAATTTTTAAACTATATTTCAAAATATTTCTTGATCACTTCAGTAATGTAATCCAATTAAATTTCACTTTTTTATATTCCATCATTATTTACTCATTAACTTAAAATAGGTACTTATCCTGCATAAACTTACGAGGGTTTTTATTTTTCAATATAACTTCCCTGAACTTTACTACACTTGTTCCATTTTGTTGGCAGTTAGGAAATATTTGACAAATGAAATTCTTTGTCCTGTCCATCAAAGAACACAGAAATAGCAGGCTTCAGTTCATTATCATCAGCAAAACCATGTTCTTGTATGTGTTTCTTGAGATCTTGAAACAGGAAATTGTTTCAACAGAAACAGGAGGCTAGATCTGGTATTCAAAGTCGATGGGTAAGTTCTGTAAAGTCACAGTCTCTCAAAGCACCCGCAACAGAATGTGACCTGTGCATTGTCATGAATAAGTAACACACCTCTGGAAAGTTTTCCACGGTGTTTTTCCTTGATGGCTTCCCTTAGGTTGTACAATAGGAATGCATATGACTCCTCAGTGACTCTGCTTGTGTTCCAAGTAGTGAATGTACAAAATTCCCTCAGCATGACAAAAAATGGTGATCTTACCAGCTGAAGATTGTGTCAGAAATTTTTTTGGGTTGGGGAGATCCCTTGTGCTTCTATTGCATTGATTCTTGCTTGATCTCTGGATCCCAGTCATGAACCTGTGTTTCATCAACCGTAACAATTCTGTAGATGAAAGTTTCAGGATACCTTCCATAAAACTCTAAATTCTCCCCACAGCACTGTACTCTGAATTGTTTCTACAGAGCAGTCAGAAATCTGGGGACCCACCTTGCACTGACTTTAGTCATCCCCAAATGTTCATGGAGGATGGTTATAACTGTTCCTTCAGACATGTCATTCAGCACAAAGGTTTCCACAGCCTGGCACGTTTCTGAGTGGTTGCGGTCACTGGCTTTCCTGGATGTGGAACATCTTCAATGGATTTTCTATTCCACATGAATTGTTTTGACCAGAATTTCACCTGGTTTTCTGAAGGCACACTGTTGCCATATACAGCCACCATCCTTTCACAAATGGCCTTTGGCCCATTTCCTTTTTTTTTTTTGGTGAGAAACTTGGTGACTGAATGATGCTCCCATTACAGCAAATCCATAATTTGATACAAATGTCTTCCTTCTTTCTATTACACCACACAACCCAATCCAATAGGATAACGTGAGTTCGGTGAATGGACATTGAGTGGTTTGAGGCATGTGTTTCAATTCATTCAGAAGAGGCAGTTGAACTGCGGATGCCATTTCAGAAGGGCAGTCCCAGTGGAAGTATTTGCAGAAAAGGCATCCACGTCTTAGTTAGAGGTATTAATTAAACTGACTTCCCACTTTTGAATTCTTCTTTGAACCTTTCCTAGGATGGATTCAAAGAAGAATTGGATAGCATGTTTTGCAACAAGGGAAGGTATGCATGACGTGTTTTATTACTTTTGTTTCCATCTGCAAAAGAAAGATCCTCTTCCTTGCATCCTTTAGCTATTATAATACTAATAAGCTAATTTTTTTTCCAGCTAACTTTCTTGTAATTTACTTTAGTGACTTATCCTTTCTCTCCATGATATTTTGGGTGGTAAATGGTGGTGAATATCCATTTCACTTTCAAGATCTTATATACATACAAAAGTAATTCATAAGTAAAATTAGTTTGTTTGTCTCTTAAGAGTGTGTTGGAGTAGCCATAACTAAATATATAATGTTCCCCACAAGCATCTTGGCAGTGGTATCCAATGTGTGTATATATATTGGATACGACTAGAAGCCTAATTGCAATCCTTAAGAATTGCTCATTTTAACAGACATGTTGTAGTAAGATTGAATTTTGGCTCTTTTTTTTTTTTTTTTTATTTATTTTTTAATACATAAAAGCCACAGATTTATGATAATAGTTATTTACCTTTGTGCCTATTATTTGATATAAGAGAAGGAACTGTCTTATGTGAACTGTTCTCCAGCTTTAACAAAAAAGAAAAGAAAAGAAAAATGACAAGGAAGATATAGACTGATTATTTGTTAATGTAATTACGTGGTAAGTATTAGCTTACTTGTGGTACTCCATCAAACAGTTTTCAGTGGTGTGAATCACATTGTTGCCCATCAGATACACATGTGTATCTGATGGGTAACAATGTAAATACGGGTTTAAAAAAGAAGAAAAAAAAGAGTGGGAATGTAATGTATCAAAGAGTGTAGAGAATTGTTGAATTGGTGAATTCTGATGTTATTAAATGAATAAAGTTTAGTTCTGTGACGTTATTGTATGTATATGAAAAAGGCATGCTTGTTTTATTCATGAAGGACAGCTATCAGAATTAAGTTTAATTCTAATGACTGCTTGTTTTAATATGCCATATAATACTTGATGTTCATTGCTGGAACAACAATGGAGACAGCTGTAAGCAAATAATCCTAATTTATTTGAAATGTCAGAATAAAGTCATTAAGGAAGTTCAATCGGTCCAACACATTAAGTTGGCTGGTTCATGTTGCTGTTGTTGTTATTTGGTTTCTAGGAGCATTAGCAACTAAGGCCATATTGCTCCGGGGATATGCGGTAGTCATTCCCTGAACTTTCCACATCCTCCGTCTTTGGTAGTCACGGGCTTGAACCCCGGTCTAATCAAGAAACGTGTGTTACGCACTGCTGCTCCTGCCCACCCGTCTACGGAGGTGCCTTGGCTGGTTCAAACACAATATTTAAATACAATGGCTTCTTCTGTCTGTTTTACTTTAATGGTAACAAGTTGGAACAGTTTGGTCTTGAGGCTGTAACAGACATTCTCTCAGATATGCCAAGCTGGGCTTACTACCTGGGAGCGTAAAATGTTTGTGGAACTGGTATTCGGGTGATATTCAAGTCAGTGAATTTTGTTGAAGTCCAGTTGTTCTGTCAGTCAAATTCTCTGCTTGCACCTTCACTATGATAGGACTGTTAGTATCCCTGAGAATTACCCCCATGTGCAAGTTCTGAAATATGGCACCTAGCATTCTGGAGGTGACCACCCATTTGTAAACCAGCTTAAGCAGGGCCTGGAGGAATGCCACCCCTCTATGCTACCAGGCAATACTAGGTGGTAGATGACTCTCATCAACCGGTGCATTACCACTACTTTGTTTATTTGAGGTTTCAAGTGGTGGAACCCATGTTTGGTCTCCAGAGCAAAGCTGTGGCAACCCCTCCCCCATCTCTTCCATCATGTAGTATGATTGTCTTTTCAGATTATGATGGACATCATGCCTGGGTCCAATCTTCCTTATATTTTGAAGGTACCACTCTAAAATGATATGTGCAGGATGACCGCTAGATTTTCCACTGGACCGAACCTATTGAGTAGTGTGTATGCAGGGACCATTGTTGAGGCCATGTTATATCAATGAGCTGGGTGAATTCTTGCTGTGTGTATGCCATATCCAACAATTTCATTACTTCATACAGCATATCCTCCCACCTTTTCTTACTACTGAATATGTCGTGAATTTTCGAACTCATAGAACAAACCTATCTGCGAAAAAATCTTAACTTCCGAAATACTTCCTGGTTCATTTCACAATTATACATAGTTTCAGTTCTGGTCTAATGTCTATTTCCACTTACAGTCTGCCAAACCCCATGTATGTTTTCTGATAGCATCTCAGTTATTTGTCGATTCAACCTCTGCTCATCTCAGTTGACTGAATTATTCACTATTATGATGCCTTTCGCTTCAAAGGCAAACTTGTGCATATGTCTGTTCTGAAATTCCCTGTCAGGACTTAGTAATTTGAAATCTTCTCTTTTTGATCTTCCCTGGCTTAATACCTCTATCTCATTCTGTCCAATTCATCTGTTGTCACTGGCATTCATGCCGACCGGGCTAGCCAGGTGGGTCAAGTGCCTGCCTGACAAACCAAAGGTCGCGGGTTCAAATCCTGCCTCGGGCTTGGATCAGAGTAGTGCAAAAACCTTGGGAGGTGCTTTATGGCCACAGAAGCCGATGCGCTAACAAAAAAAAAAAAAAAACTGCCATTCACCCAACTCCAGTAATCAGTTGCAATTCTTTAAAATGTTCTTCTTGACACTTGACTTTCCCCAGTCCAGCTTTCCTAAAAGTGAGATAATTTTCTTGTATATTTAAAATTCACAACTCCAGCTGACTTTCATTTTCTAGTCCGGACCAAGTTGGTTGAGATGCTGAAGCTTTTTCAATTACTAATGACCACGTACAGATTGTTTATTTACCTACCAGAATACAAGACAGTCCTAACCACTCGGCCAATATGCTTCATCTTTTTCTTACAAACAACCCTTCTATATATGAGATGCCTAGACTATCAAGGTGAATGATAGTCTAGGCACCTCAGATCACAATTTGGTGATGGTCTCTTCTCCAATGTTGCCATTTTCTTGTGGTCATTCTCAACCCCGTGTTCTTTGGCATTCATCATCATCATCATCAGCCATTTTCAATCCACTGCAGGATGAAGGCCTCTCCAGCAACTTTCCAGTTCCTTCTGTTTTGAGCACTGGCCATCCATTTACTACCCAAAAACTCATGAATTTCATCTATCCATCTCCACTTTTGTCTTCCAGGTTTTCTTCTAGCTCCTCTTGGGTACCATTCTGTTATTTTCTTAGTCCATCTGTCATCATGTCTTCGAGCTATGTGTCCTGCCCAAGACCATTTTAGTTCTTTAGTTTTGATAAGAATGTCCTTTACTTGAGTTTGCTGCCTAATCCATGTGTTTCTCTTCTTATCTGATTGGGAACCAGACTGTTATCTAACAGTCTGATTCCCAATATAATTCATTCCATTCTTCACTGTGTAGTTCTCAGCTTCTCTTCCATTCTTTTGGTGAGTGCCCAAATTTCACTTCCATAAGTGATGGTGGGAAGTATACATTGATCCATTATTTTACGTTTCAGACAAACTCGGATATTGCTCTTCAGTATGTGACTATATTTCCTGAATGCTATCCATCCAAAATTTATTCTTCTCTTGACTTCCAGCCATTTATCATTATTACAGCTAATAACTTGTCCCAGATAAGTATATGACTCCACCTTTTCATTTACTGCTCCTTCAATCATTATTTCCCTTTCCATGGCATACTTGTTCATCATTACTTTTGTTTTAGCCATATTCATCTTTAGTCCAAAATCCTTACTGTGCATAGTTGATTAAGATTTTCCTTTAATTCTTTGGGATCGTGGCTTATGACCACAATGTCATCTGCAAATCGTAAATGGTTTAGGTACTCTCCATTCACATTGACTCCTTTCTGCGACCAGTCTAATCTTCTGAAAGCTTCCTCAAGGGCAGCAGTAAACAGCTTCGCAGATATTGTGTCTCCTTGTCGAACTCCTTTCTCAATTTTAAATTTGCTACTGTCTTTGTCTAGTCTAATAAAGGATGTAGCACTCTCATATATTTTCTTCAAAATCATAATATATGGAGTATCTATGCCTTGTCTTTCCAGTGCCCGAAACATTGCCTTATGCTGTATGGAGTCAAATGCCTTTTCATAATCCACAAATGCCAGGCATAATGGTGTTTTATATTCATTTGCTTTCTCCATTAGCTGTGATATTACGTGAAGGTGATCCATAGTTGAGAATCCTGTCCTAAAGCCAGCTTGCTCTTTCGGTTGATTCTCATCAAGTATTCTTTCTAATCTCTTAGTAATGACCCTTGTGAACAACTTGTAGATATGGGATAACAAGCTAATTGGTCTATAATTTCCAATTTCTGATTTATCTCCTTTCTTATGCAGCAAAACTATGATTGCATTATTCCACTGCTTAGGCATCACACCTTTTCTAATGCACTTTGTGAAGAGCCTTGCCAGTTTTTGTGTTATGTCTCTTCCTCCCAATTTTAACAACTCTACAGTAACTTCATCTTCCCCCGGGGCTTTCCGATTCTTCATTTTCTTCAATGCATGTTCTACCTCATCAGGAAGAATATCGGGTATGTCGTATGTGTTGCTACCTTGCAATCCATCTTCCCCACTTCTGGTATCATTCCCTTGCTCCTTGTATAATTCTCTATAGTAGTCTTCTGCTATTTGAATTATGCCTTCTCTGCTGTTTATAAGTACACCATTGCTATTCTTCAGTTTCAGTATCATTTGTCTTTCTGTATTACTGCTCATGGCTGCTGATTTAAATCCTTTGTTTTCCCTTAATGCTTGTTCTACTTTTCTTGTGTTAAATCTTCTTATGTCCTCTCTGAGTCTCTTTCTAATGGCTTTGTATAACTCAGTATATTCAATTTTCTCCCTGGCAGTGTTTTCCTTGCTCTTCATTTGTCGTCTTTGGTTCATCATGACAAGTGTTTCTTGACTAATTTTTTCTTCTTTGGATTTCTGTTTCCCTATAGGTTTCTTGGGCTTTATCACTTTCAGAAAGTTGTAATATTCCTCGTCGATATCTTGGTCCTGAGCAGTCTGCAGAAGCTCAAACTTGTTCTTAAGTTCCAGTACATACTGCTTTTTCTCCTCCTCTGTTATTTCAAAGACCTTTGTATTATTTACTCGAGTCAGTTTTTTCCTTTCCTTTCCTACATCTATATCAAGTGTACATCTTACCATTCTGTGATCACTTCCTACATTTACCTTATTCAGGACGGTAACATCATTCACAATATATCTTCTGTTAGTGAGGATGAAGTCGATTTCATTAGTTGTTAATCCATTTGGACTCTTCCATGTCCACTTTCTGTTCACCCTTTTCTTGAAAAAAGTGTTCATTACTGACATTCCTTGAGATTCTGCAAATTCCACAAGTCTTTCACCTCTTTTATTTCTTTCACCAATTCCAAAATTTCCTATAGTTCCTCTTTCTGCGCTGTTTTGCCTTTTTCCAACCTTAGCATTGAAGTCCCCCATAATAATAGTGTAGTGGGTTTTCTGCTCATCTAGAAGACTCTCAATTTCAGTGTACATGTCTTCAACCTCTTCATCATCGTGGCTCGATGTTGGTGCATAAATCATTACAATCTTTAGCTTGTACCTCTTAGAAATCTTGAGTATTAGTCTCGACACCCTTGGTGATGTACTTTTGAATTCCAAAATGTTGTTTTTAAAATCTTTATGGACCAGAAACCCAACTCCACCTTCACTCCTTTCACTGTTTCCATTGGTGTACACCAGATGGACTACACCAAAGCTTGCAATAATTGCAAAGCAGTTATTATTCAGTTCGAATGGTAGTTGGACATTCTGGTCTCTTGCCAACACTATTGGCTGCAAATTTTGTCTTCTGATTGGCTTTTGATCATCGTGTTTGGTATAAAGGCCTTTTAAATAAGCTTCAATCTGGTGGTTTGCCAACTGTTTTTTGCAATTGTGTATCCAGTTTTCTCTCTGACCCTTCACTGTGGTTGATGGTAAATGGCTCTGTCTTCTAACTTCTCCAATAATGCTTGTTTTCCCCAAGGTTCAGTTCTTTCTCTCATTCTATTCCTTGTATATTAATGACCTTCTTCCATTGACCAGAAATCTTATCCACAATTTTCCTTATCATAGCCCATTGCATTCCACCTTCCAGTTTGAAAAACCTTGCCTTGCACAAACAGCTTCAACTTGTCGTATATCTTCTACCAGTTCCTTAAATGCTGATCTCTAAGTAATTCTCCAGTGGGGCAAAGATAACAGTTGATTTTAATCCCTCTAAAACTCAGTCCTCTCTTGCAGCTCGCAAAAATGATTCCTCAGCTCCTATGCTTATCTTCAATGACAATCTCATTTCTCGGCAAGATCATATCTCTATTGGGGATATCCCTGACTTCTTATCTCTCCCTCAGCATAGCACATTACAAATATTGCTTCCTCTGCATCCAAAATTCTGGCATTACTTTTCTTCCAAGAGCTATTCTTCTTCTTCTGGCTCTTTCCTTGGGTGTCATCCCATAAGTAACAGTGACCCTCATGGGAATGCAAATCAGAAACTGTTAAATTGTAAGCAGCTAATTTGTGTGGAAAAAATTTTGGCTAGCATTTCCTTTGGAGTATTAAAAACAGCTTCGAAATCAGAATTAAATGCTAGATAAGACTGATGATTACCGGCCAAGTTTTTATCATCCACTCTCTTTCTCTCTCTACACTGACAGGCCTCTTCCTTTCTTTCAATGTGCATATTAAAATCACCTGTCTTATTTGTATTTTCTTCTTGAGTCCCACCATGAAAAACTAAGCAGTTTTTACATTTGTCCTTCTTGGGGCAAAATAAACCTAAATTAAACTCCCTAAACACTTGCCTAAAATTTTAAAATGGAATTTTTTTCAGGCCCTGTTCATTAAACATCCTGAACATTATTGGAATGTTGAGAGTAGCATCAAGATACTTTTTAGATGTAGTTTTATGGCAGTAATGAGATTCTACAGCCAGGAAAGACTAAATAAATTTATGAATGAAATCTGCAATTTCTTGGGAGAGCTTGGGAGAGGTGGATGTTTCTCCCTTAAATCTTGAAATATTACTTCTGGTTTTGTAATTTTTGATAATGAGCTACGTAGTAAAGCTTCAGTAACATTCAGTGTCGCCATGAAAAATTCCAGACAAACTATACCTTTTTTCCCTTTTCCCATATACCTTTTTTCCCATAAGGTATTTTCCCATATACCTTTTTTCCCATTGAGTAAATTTTAGTATTTGATCGTCTCGATTTATCACCTCTTGTTGTCCTTTTCTTAGGTATCCACTTGACATGCTGCGCAATAAAATTACGTTGGTCATTAATAGTTGGCAAATCTCTAAAATCATTAAATAATTTTCCTGTTTTGTTCATTTGCCATTGAACTGCATTGATGTTTACTCTTGCTGGAACAAGGGGGGTGGTAGCAATGGGCGAGCAGCATGCTATACATGAAACCCGACGTATGTGTGTCTCCTTTAAGCCTCATCTCACAACGAATGTGTTTTTCCAAACTCCTTCTTTTGTTTCATTGGTAAGAGCTCTAAAAATCAAACCAAAACAATTAGCATTTCGAATATATCTATCTACTTTCGAAAATGTTAAGAACTCATATCCAGCTAATTATTAAATAATTTCTAAAAGAAAAATTATTTACCTGGTAATTTGTTTTTCTTCTCCATTATTAGCATGTGGATCAGTACATTGATGGGTGAGTTCCCCCGGTAAAGACCCTGAAATAAAAAAAATAGTAAAAAAAAAGCCCTTTATGAAATATTCAAACCAAAAAATGTCACGATAGCCATGTTATTATAAAAGTATCTTGAAATTCGCCAAACTATTTTTATTTATTTACATTTCAAAACAATAAAATCAAAATATTTACATGTCAGATTATCTTGATCTCTATTGCTAAAACGTGAATGAATACTGCTTGAAAATAAGTCACTATCATCATCAGAGGGTACATAATTTTTATCATCCACTGAAACTTCAGTCATTCAAGGGATTGCAATCTTCATCTTCTAAATCAGATTCCATTTGAAATTAGGAACACTTTGCAAGAATTTTTCACTTTCTTGTTACTCATTCCAAATTTTACTTTTGACCACAAATATGAGATGTTGAAAGGACAACTAAACAGTAATACTGATTGGTAAACTGAGACAAACAAAACCATGCATGTAACAGCACATGCGAGCTAGACTCTCCCCCCTCCACCCCACTGTGCATGCCAAAGACAGGAAAGTGATACTTCTGCGAATTGCTCTAACAGTATTTGCCGTGCCAAGCTAACAGAAGTGCCACTACGCAGATTTGTGAATCTGCATGATGAGAAATTTTTTTTTTTTTTTTTTTTTTTTACAGATAAGTGAAAATGCATGTAACATTTTCAACCACTTGGCCTTGAAATACATATATGCATCTTTGGCAGGGTATAGTTGCCAAAAAACAACCTAGGTAAAAAGTGCCAAATTTGCATATTCATGGTTTTGGGATGGTGCCAACAATATGAATTTTCTTATTATACATCATAGGAATATTCCTTTGTAGGGTAGCAAAATCAAAGGACATCTTATTTATAGTTTCCATAACATTAAGACAGGTCAGCCGAATCTGCACATCTAAAAAAAAAAAAAAATATATATATATATATACACACTGCATAATCAGTGAATTATGACCACCTATGTAATACCATGTTGGGCTACCATTTGCACAGATAACAGCTGCTGTTCAAAGGCATCAGTAGGGATCTGCTGCTGTTCTGCTTGCATTGCTTTCCTCAGCGTATTAACAGATGATGGTTGCATGTTTGTACACCTCATTTCCTATTCTGAAACATCGCATCCCATTCTATTGGATTGGGCTCAGACGAATTTGGAGGCCAACCAAAGATGAGTGATATCTTCATTGTGTTCCTTGAAACCACTTGTGCACAGTATATGACCAATGACATGGAACATTGTCTCAGAAGATCCCGTTTCTGTCTGGGAAAAATGCGTCATTGCAGGGTGCACGTGGACTTGCCAGTGGACCTCACCAGTGAAGTGTTGGTCCACATGTACCAGGGGGTCTAGTTCTTGCCAGATAAACATGCCTCGTATTAAGCAACCTGCCCGTATAGTGGGTTTTTAATTTATTATTTTTTTTTTTATTCTGCAAATTTTTGTTTGTTTTCGTTCACAAATTTGGCCATTAGCTAGTTCCCAAACTGGCCACGAAGTGTTGTCGTCTTTGTTGATTAAAATATCGGAACATGTGAAACAGTTAGCGGAATGTTTACATTATTTATTTATTTAATATTATTATTTTTTTATTTATTTATTTTTTTGTGTGTGTGATTTGCAATTATTGAACAGGTGCTGAAGAAGCACAATATGATATGTAGGAAGACATTCACAAAAAAATTTTCACCTATTACAATTTGGAAAATGTTACATGTCTGCTTAATGTACTGTATGCAGATGTGATTTTTAATTCAGTTTGCAGGAAGTTCAATGAAAACAAACATTTTTCAAACAAATAAGCATAACAATGGTGTGCAGCGCATGGAAATAAATATATTTCTGTTATTTGTATTTCAAATTGAAGACAAGGTTAAGTGTTATATGCAGAATTTTTGGCCCAAATTATTCATTGTATGATTCCTTTCGCCTCAAAGATGGTACTCATGTATATGTCCATTCTGATATTCCCTGAGTATCCCTCGCATATTTCAATAAATATGCAAAGGCTGTTCCAGAGAAGAATGTTGCATATCGTAATTGGCTTGTTTGTAATTCTTCAATTTCATTTTCTGCCTACACCAAAGCTCGCAACAATTGTAAAGCAATTATTAATCAGACCAAACTAGAGTTTGAACAGGCTAAGAGTAGAAAACTTGCCCTAATGGTAGCCGAGCATTCTGGTCCCTTGCCAAAGCTATTGGCCCCAACTTTTGCCCATCTCTATTCCCACCTCTGTCCAAACCAGATGGCTCTGTTGTCACTTCGGCCAAGGATAAAGCTGACCTGCTAGCATCCCATTTTTCTTCCAACTCATGTATTAATGATCTTGGTAAATCACCTCCCACCATTCCCGACACGCTCCATTTAATGCCTCCTGTGGTCTTCCCTAAAAAAGATGTCAGAAGGATTTTGACGAATCTTGATGCTAATAAAACTCCAGGTCCCGATGGTATTTCTCCACTGGTTCTCAAAACCTGTGCTCCTGAACTTTCTCCTATTCTTTGCCATCTTTTTTCACTTTCTTATTCCAAAGGTGTTTTTCCTTCTGCTTGGAAATTTGCTCATATCCAGCCAGTTCCTAAAAAGGGTGACAAATCCCTCCCATCCAAATATCGTCCCATTGCAATTACTTCTACTCTTTCTAAAGTAATGGAGAAATCAATTAACCGCCAACTCTTAAACTACCTAGAAACCTTCCATCTGATCAACGATCGCCAGTATGGATTCCGTCAGTGGCGACCCACTGGTGATATTCTGGCTTATGTTACTCATTTATGGATTAACTCAATGTAAAGATTCGGTGAAACACAAGTAGTTGCTCTTGACATCTCAAAGGCTTTCGATTGTGTTTGGCATAAAGGTATGGCAAACCATAGGATGGCAAACTTCCATCCTATGGTTTGCCAACTGTTTTTTGTAATTGGTTATCCAGTTTTCTCTCTGATCGCTCACTGAGGGTGATGGTAGATGGCTCTCTGTCTTCTAACTTTTCCACTAATGCTGGTGTCCCCCAAGGTTCAGTTCAGTTCTTTCCCCCACTCTTTTCCTCTTGTATATTAATGACCTTCCATTGACTGGAAATCCTATCCATAGTTTTGCCAATGATAGCACATTCCATTCCACTTTCCATTTTGAGAAACCTTGCCTTGCTCAATCAGTTTCAACTTCTCGAAAATCTGCTACCAATTCCTTAAATGCGGATCTTCAGGTAATTCTCCAGTGGGACAAAGACAACTTAGTTGATTTCAATCCTTCTAAAACTCAGTCTTGTCTTATATCTTGCGAAAAGGACTCTTTTGCTCCTATGCTTATCTTTGGTGACACTCCGATTTCTAGGCAAAATGATATATCTCTTTTGGGGATTACCCTGACTTCTAATCTCTCTTGTCACAAGCACATTACAAATATTGCTTCCTGTGCATCTAAAAAACTAGGTTTTCTCTTTTGCTCTCAACGTTACTTTCTTTCCAAACAGCTGTTCACTCTGTATAAATCGCAAATCCGCCCTACCATGGAATATTGTTCCCACATGTGGGGTGGTGCCCCCCAAAACCTCTCTCTCAGCTTCTTGATTCTGTTCAGAAGAGGGCAGTTAGGTTAATTAATTATTCATCTCTAACAGAATCTCTCCACTCACTGTCTCATAGACGTAGTGTTTCTGCTGCATGCCTCTTCTACAGATATTTCCGTGGGCACTGTTCTTCTGAATTGGCTTCTATAATTTCCGCTCTCTCTTTCAAAACAGTCTGAACAGATGCAGCCACCAGCCAACATCCATTTTCTGTCCAACTTCAAACTCACAGAACCAACTTTTCATCTTCCTAGTTTATTCATTCAACTGCCTTTTTCTGGAACAACTTTCCTTCATATGTATTTCCTGAAAATTACAGTCTACAGAAGTTCAGTCGAATAATAACAAATATCTTCTTTCGTCTTCTCAACCTCCAACCCAAGCACGGTACTAATTACTATACGTTATAATACCTCTTGTGTTTGGGGTTTACATAAAAAAAAAAAAAACTATCTGTTTTTATCAGAGGAATAGATAAAAATTTTAATGTAACAGAAGAACTGTTAACACCTACTGAACTTAAAACACACACACACACACACACACACACACACACACACACACACACACACACACACGGTAACTCAGAAATTTTTTTGGCTGGTGCAGCATAAACCTGAGGCTTCCTTGCACCATATATCTAGTAATAATAATAATAATTACCCTGTAATGATAGGGAGGTCATAATGCCATAATTGTAAGACTGCATTTGGAATACTGTGTCCAGGTATGGAGAGCTCCTCTGAAAATAAAAAGTCACTTAACTCTTGAAATGGTCCAAAGTTGTGTAATCACATGGTGAGATCAACAAAAGGACGACATATGAGGAAAATTCTGAACATGTGGGCTACAGCAATTGGTAACCAGGCCCATCAGATGGGATCTGATTGAGGTTTATAACCTCAGTCAAGGTTGTAACTTTAATTCATATTACTAACCCCTCTGAGAGGGAGTTAGTAAAATGAATGAAGGTAGAATTTTCACTGGGGCCATAAATTGAAATTACAGGGAAGAGGTTTAGACTAAATTGTAGGAACTAGGAGCCATAAATTATTACAGGGGAAGAGATTTAAACTAGATTGTAGGAAGTGTTCTTTTAGTCAGAGAGTTGTTGACTACTGGAACATGTTGCCTCTGCAGGTTATTTGAGGCTGACAATTTTGAAGAAATTCAAAGGTCAACTGGATAATTACCTTCTCGAGGAAGGAAGTGCATAATTTGTTATTTCTTGCTATTATTATTTTTATTTATATTTTTT
The DNA here is from genome assembly GCF_048544385.1 of Mastigoproctus giganteus. NCBI lineage: Eukaryota > Metazoa > Arthropoda > Arachnida > Uropygi > Thelyphonidae > Mastigoproctus > Mastigoproctus giganteus. The sequence continues at coordinate 144,334,213 of NC_143579.1, read as the reverse complement.
GTTGATGCATCAAAAGGCATGTGGCATCTTTGTACTGTTTGGCTAATACTGATGTATCAATCGAGCAACTGTGGTATGTTTAAATCTGACTGTATATCATTGCAGCTTTGTTTATACATAGGATGTTTTGAGTATTCATAGCTATGAAGTTCTGTAATTATCTTATCATTTTTAAGTCCTTAATTATAGTAGGTTATAAAATTGATTTACCACCTAATAGAGCTAATCACAACAAAAAAAAAAAAAAAAAAAAAAAAATCATGCTTCACCAAATTCATGCAAAATGGTTGATTCAAAAAAGGTGCATTCAAGAAAGAGTAAACTGAGAAACGATGTAAATTTCCCCAAAAACTTCTGTTCCTTTCACAAATATATGTGACCTTAGTTCCAATCTGAATTATCTCCATTTTCATCTACATTCTGCCAAGCTCCACTTACTTTTTCTGAGAGAATCCCAGTTATTAGTAGCTTCAACAACTCGTCATCCCAGTTCCCATAATTATCCACAATTAATTTCTTTCATTTTGGAGCTGTCACTTATGCATATGTTTGCTCTGATATTACTTGAGAGAGATTTCTTATTTAAGATCTCCTCTGGCTTAGAATTATCTGTTGCTTCTATTGATATTGCAACTACACTAAATACTCAGACCCTTTTGACTTCCTTCCTTCCTTCCTTTGTAAATCAGCTTTGCAGCCAGTCTCTAAAAGAAAAGGAAGAAAAAAAAAAAAAAAAGATAAGTTCTCTCCCATCCAATTATTACTTTCTTGCATTTATCGATACTCTTTTCAAAGTATTGGAGAAATCCATGAACTAGCTACTCTTAAATTGTTTTAACCCTCCATCTGATCAGTGATAGCCACTATGGATTTGTTTATTGTTGATCAACTTGTGATGTACTGACTTATGTTACACATTTCGAATAAATTCAGTAAAAAAGTTTAGTGATACTTAAAGAAGTTACTCTAAGTTGCAATTTCTAAGGAATTGTGTTTGGCAACTGAATTTACTTTTCCCCTCAAAAACTGAGTCTTGCCTTACTTCTCAAAAAAAAAAAAGTCTACTACTCCTTTGTCCATAAATTAATGAAAATGAATTGCTTCAAAAACACAAATGTCTGCTACGAATTACCCTAATATGTAATCTTTCTTGCTATAAACACATCACAAACATTGCTTTGTCTGCATCTAAATAAGTGGGTGTCCTTTTTTCTCTCAGAGCTACTTTTGTTTTAAATAATTACAATGTACAAATCTCAAATCATCCTTCAAACATCGAATACAACCTGTATTTGGGATTGTCCAACCACTGTCAAGTTTCTAGACCTCTTTCAAAATGGCATTTGGGATAATTATTGTGCCATCTCTTAAATCATTTCTCCACTTTGTATCATAGATGTTCAGTTTTTGCTGTATGTCTTTTCTATAGATACATCTTTAGGCATTGTTCTTCTGAATTGGCTTCTATAATTGTTTCTCTCTTCCAGACCAGTACAGACACATACCACAACCAGACATTGTCTATGTACTGTCCATCTTCGAAGTCACAGAATCAACAATTCTTCTTCCTCATTATCCCTTCGACTTCCATTTTATGGAACAACCCCTCCACATGTATTTCCTGAAAATTGCAGTCTGTAGCCTATACACAGTACTAAGTACTGTAGTTTCTAAACATTTTTGTTTTGGGTTTTATATATATGTATGCACAAGTTACTGCTTAAAGAAGCTTTTTCCAGTCAGAATTTAAGTATGATGTTTCCGAAACGGTAATGTTGTTGCAGCTTCTTCTACCTGTATGACATTCATTTAAAAAAAAAAAAATGTAAAACAGCCTAAAATGTTTAGTTAATTGTGAAATTGTTGTTTCATAATTAATTAAAAGTTTGTTACATATGTCTTTTTTACAGTTGTGTATATTTTTTTTGGTTATTATACTTGCAAAACTTATAGGTATTTTTAGATAAACATTCAAGAAATCAAAATAACCTATAATGAATCACTGCTGCTACTACGACTACTGGCACATGTGTGTGTGTGTCCACATGCTATTTAAATTTAGAGGCAACTCAACAGGGCCCATTGTTTTGTGTATTTATTGTTGAAGGTATATCAGGCTTAATGTCCAAGTTTGCAGATGATACAAAGGTTGACAGGGTTCTTAATGACAGTATGCTACTGCAACAGGATCTAGAAAAGTTAGGCAGATGGGGCTGAGAACTGGCAACTGAAGTTTAACATTGACAAATGCAAAGTACTGCATATGGGCAGCAGTAACCCAAGAGAAACATGTCAACTGTGTGGTACTACATTCAGGTAAGTGGAGAATGAAAAAGACCTGGGGGTAATTGTGCAGTCAGATATGAAGTTCTCTGAGCAGTGCAGATGGGCTGCCAGAGCAGGTCATGGAGTCTGATCAATGATATATAGGAATTTTGCTATCAGGGATAAGGAGGTGATTATGGCCTTGTATAAGGCAGTGGTCAGACCACACCTTGAGTACTGCATACAGATCTGGAGGCCTCATTTTAGGAAGGATGTAGGGTTGCTAGAATGAGTACAGAGAAGGGCAACAAAATTGGTGAGAGGAACAGTGTGGTGCTCTTACGAAGAAAGGCTTATCTTCTGCAAATTGCAACATTTGGAGACTAGGAGTGTATTAGGTGATCCGATTGACGTGTGTAAGGCCTTGAATGGTTTGAGCAGACTCACTGCAGATGGGATTCTTTTGCTTACTCAGATTAAGAACGTGAAGAGGCATACATTCAAATTGAGGAAAGGCAGTTGTAGAATAGATGTGCAGAAATTTGCATTTAGCCAGCAAGTAGTTGATTGCTGGAACAGACTTCTATCTGTTGTTGTGGAAGTTGATACCTAGAAAAACATTTGGAGTGACTGTATGCTCTCCAAAAGTGACTGAGCCCAGTCGACATTAAATGTTCAGCAGTAATATTATTTTTGTGTGAATACCAGTCATTGTTCTTCCCATCACAGCAGTAGTTATTGCAACTAGATTTTGAATTACTTGAGCTGAAGTAGGTCAGGTGTTATTGTGAGCCTGTACTGATTTTTTTAACCTCTTGGTTTGTTTGGCCTTGATCTGTTGAATCTTTTTCTTTTTTCCAGAAGGGACAATCTCTGGAGTGTGCAGTATGTGGGCCATTGCAATTTGTGCTACTCTGCTTTACAGTCTGTGGGAATGTGCTCACATGACTGCAAACAGCACAGATGGCTGAAACTCAGCAGACATTTTGGAAATTGTCAAAATTTTTGGCATTTAAGACAACATATTGGCTTAGGGATGTACAGTTTTATTTGACAGTTGAGATACCCTGCTCTTATTTATGTTGGAGGTTTGGGGTTATCAGATGTTAGGATTGTGTTCTGGGTCATAACTAGAGCATTGTTTTGTTTAGTATAATTGTGCTTTACATGCACAATTCCCTGGTATTGTAATTCATTTTTCAGCTCTTCTTCAGAGAGGTTTATGAGATTCCACTCAGCTGTCACATCCATAGAGGTCTTTAGAATAGCATGAGGGGGAAACAGTGAGGGGTAATCCTCCAAAGATATGACTTTTTGGAGATATTCTGATTGGCGTTCATACGAGACCTTGAGGAACAAGTTATTAGATCTAAGACACTTGGTTGTTTTTGAGTAGAGTGCAATACAAGCTGAATTGGAGCTCTTCTTTTAACAGTGTCAGTTTTTGACACTTTTAATTGCATGAGCTAGTGTCTTCTGTCTCATTAGTTGTTGTTTTAAATCCTTGGGGAGATGATTTTTCTCCTTTTGGTCTTTAAAAGATAACTTTTCTTTCCAGGTTATCTGGCCTTGCTGGAACTAGTGAGCTAGGAGTAGTTCCACAAGGGTAACCAAGCAGCTGAGTTAAGTTTGGTTAGTACTATTAACAAGGGACAGAAAGGTGAATTTCCTTCCTGCTACTCTGCCTACTTCTTGTAGTGCAAAATAGTTACTCTGTATAACTATAGAAATCAAAAGAACTGATAAAGAATCACTGCTGCTGCTACTACTACTACTACTGGTGTGTGTGTGTGTGTGTGTGTGTGTGTGTGTGTGTGTGTGTGTGTGTGTGTGTGTGTGTGTGTGTGTGTGTGTGTGTGTGTGTGTGTGTGTGTGTGTGCGCGCGTGTGCGCGCGTGTGTGTGTGTGCGCGCGCGCTTTGTGCAATAAATGAAGCCACACGGTACTTCTACAGCACGGTTTCACTCTAACATGTTTGATAAATTGCGGCAAATCCTTGCACAACACTGTACTTCTACAGTAAGGTTTCACTCTAACATGGTTTGAGAATTACAGGAAATCTCACATGACATGGTATTTTTGAGCTTTTGTGTCAGGAAAACCCTGCTATTATGTTAGGTGTAATTTTCAACATTTCCATTCCTTTTTGTGAATCCCTGCTGTTGACTTGCTAGTCGTTATCGCCTTCATGGTATATTTCTAAGGGACGCTTCTGGAGGATACCATAAAAAACAATTGACTTTGAAGAGTGCAGTTCGTGAGTTTTAAAGAGAGCAGAAGGTACACAAAATCTAGATGCTGCAGAAGAGATGAGCAGCGATGAAGAGGAAGAAAATTAAATGAACGTACATTTTCTGATATATATATATATATAAGTATCACAGTTTGTAAGGTAAGACATTTGTTCAGTTATTACTATTATAAGAATAAAATTAAAATATTAAGGTTCCTATAGTTATTAAAAAAAAAAAAAGTGTACTTTTACACCATTTTATAACAGTTTCGCATTACAAGATATTTTGTAGGACTACAGTGTTATATGAGGGCTACCTGTATATATGTAAAGCTATATATAATTATATATGTACGCAGTAAGAGAGAAAACATTAAAGTTTCCCAGTTGTTACTACCGAGGCATGTAGTTCCATCATTCACTGCCAGTTGTCTTTACATGTTGTACCTCTACCACACACACACACACACACACACACACACACACACACATAGCCTTGTTGAAAGATGGCAGCTTCCAGTCCCTAGAAGGCATTTTGTGTGCTACTGTTTGATAAGAACAAGTATGCAACAGACATTCAAAGGAAATTTCGAAGAGCGTATGGTAAAGAGCCACCAACCAGGAAGGCTATTTACAAGTGGCATAAGCAATTTGTAAACACGGGTTGCTTGTGTTCGAGGAAAAAGCAGTGGCTGGCCTAGTGTTACTGTTGATAATGTGGAACGAGTGAGAGAGAGGAGAGACACATTCACAGGGAGCCCCAATAAATCAGTGCAGAGAGCATCGCATGAGCCCCAATATTATGGAAGGTTCTTCGTAAAAAACTTTCTATGAAGCCATGTAAATTGCAGTTGGTGCATATATGTTAAAGGAAGACGGCAAAGAGAAGTGTTTCCAATTTTGTTGTGAACTGCAAGGACTGACAGAAGAACACAATGACTTCTTTAATCACGTAGTGTTTACCAATGAGGCCACATTTCACACCAATGGAAGGCTCAACAGACAATTGTCGAATCTGGGACACCCAGAAACCTGAAGAGATAATTGAATATGAGCGTGACTCACCGAAGGTGAATGTTTTCTGTGCCTTGCCTCGCCGAAAACCGTACAGCCCTTTCTTCTTTGCCGGGGCACTGTAACTACCTACCTCGATATGCTTCAGCAATGGTTGATGCCTCAAGTTTAGAAAGATAGTGATGACTTTACCAGCAACACGGAGCCTCTCCCCACTTCCATAATGACATTCGGGCCTACCTTAACACCGAGCTGCCGACCAGGCTAGCCAGGTGGGTAAAGTGCCTGCATGGCAATCCAAAGGTCGCAGGTTCGAATCCTGCCTCAGGCTTGGATCAGAGTAGAAAATGCCAAAACTTTGGGGAGGTGCAATATGGCCACAGAAGCCGATGTGCTAACAAAAAAAAAAAAAAAAAAAAAAAACCACCGAGCTACACAAGCGCTGGATTGGATGTGCTGGAGAAAGGGACGAATGTTTCTTGAAATGGCCGCCAAGATAGCCGGACTTAACTCCGTGTGATTTCTTCTTGTGGGGCTACATAAAGGATCGTGTTTATGTACCACCTTTGCCACGTGACATCCAGGAACTAAAGCAGAGAATTGAAGAAGCTACCACCGCAGTCACACAGGATATGTTGGACAGGGAATGTCAAGATTTTGATTACTGTGTGGACATTTGCCATGGCACACGTGGTTCCTATATTGAATCGTTGTAAAGTGATGTAAAAAAAACTTTGACGTTTTCTCTTTCACAAGGTATGTATATGACACTGATATCTGTCCTAGTCTTTGTGCAATAAATCACTGAAAGTGTTCTCACAATTTATAAACATCCTGTATATACATAAAACTAAATATAACTAAATAAGGATAACTGTATTTAAAACCAAAAAGAATCTATTCACTTTGTACACACAAATAATTGCTTGGCACCAGGGGGCCTTTGTTTATTAGATAACCACTGCAGAGATCCTCGGTCTTCGGGAAGTAGCTGTATTTGGTGATTCAATTTTCAGGGTTGTGAGAAATATATTTTGCAAAAAAGAAAGGTGAATAGAACCGGGGGCTAAAGTCGATGTTGTAGAGCAGCCTATCATCTATAAGGGGCAATAAAGTTGATACATGTTGGTACTAATGATATTAAGAAAAGGAGATCTGGGTATTTAAGTAGCAAATACACACAGCATTGTTGAGAAAAAGCAAGAGTTAGGATTGAAACTCAAAGTAGCTACAATATTCCTAGACACAACAGGAGGGAGTACATGATGAGAGCCTTGTCAGTTACTTCGTTCCTGGAGAGGCTCTGCAAGGCTCATGGGGTAATTCATCTCTTATTATGCATATTTTTTGTTACCTTCTATCCCTCAACTATCACTCTCTATCTCCCTCATTTTTTTTCCCTCTCACTTTATTGGCCGTGCTATGCATAGATTTGGCATTTGCTGCCTTTGACTGCAGTAGACTACTTCCCCACCACAGCTGTCTTTCCTCAATTTCAATTTATGCCCTTTAGGTTTGTAATCTGAGCAAGCAGAAGAATCCCATCAGAATTCAGTTACTGAGAGTAAAAACAAGGAGTAATGTATACTTGGATGTATGTATGTATGTATGTACACCAATACTAGGAGCATATAGTGAATAAATTTTATGAACTTGAAGTACTGGTCAGGTCATCAAATGCAGACATTATGTGGATATCGGAAACATAGTAACACTCTAATACTTAGGATGTGAGACTTGAATATTGGGAATACAATGTGGACAGACAGGGCAGGAGAGGAGGAGGGTTTATTTTGCTCTTATTTAAAAAAAATACATAAAATCTAATGTGTGCATTGACATGGTTGGTCAATGCAGTGTGGACTGAGTATGTTGGTGACAAGCTTTGGGAACATAAAAATGAGAATAGGAGTGTGTTATGCACCTAATGACTGCACTATATGATTAGTATTATGAGCACCTGTACAGACGTAGAATGGGCTGGTAAATCACAATGTTTTATTATGGCAGTTAACTTTCCAGATATTGACTGGATCTAGTGGGTGGTCACTTACTCAGTAGCAAGACGTTTGTAGCAGATCGAATGTTTCCTACACCAGCTTGTTATTACTATTAACTACAGAAAGCACAACTACAGAAATCAGCACTCCTGACCTGTCATCAGCAACCCATCCTACACGAAGAATCTGCAGATAAATGGCCTACTAGGTGGCACTGATCAATAATGCATTGATGTGGGATTTATTTATAGATGTAACTACTGTGAAGGGCAAAAGGAAGGACTTTTGCTTTCATAAAGGTGACTACAGTGGTCTCAGACAATTTTTAAATTCTATCCATTGGGACCAAATACAATTTGACCAAATGATTAAATTATGAACAGCATATTCTATTTGGGAAGCATTCACAGATACAGTCATAGAAGCTATTTTATACCAGTTAGGAGATACTGTTCAAGGCTTAGAAAGTTACTGTTCAAGGCTTATACTGTTCACTGTTTATACTGTTCAGACCCAAATGAATGTCAGATGTACTAATGAGACTTGTGGCTAAAAAGAAGAAGAAGAATGTGTCTTATGCATTATCAGGTGATATAAAAAACCTACAGTAGATATAAACAATTCTGCAGTCAATTCAGAAAGGAGGGTAGGCAAGATAAGGTAGAATAGGAAAGTCTGATAAAGATTGCCAATAACAGCAGAGAGTTCTTTACTTATGTAACCACTAGAAGGAACAGGATGATAAATTCCATTGGTTCCACTAGATAAGATTGGTATAACTGCTGATGATTCTGCTCAGAATGCCGACAAATGGAATTCTTACTAAATATGTGAGTGGTCAATCTACACAAGTTCCACTTCATATATGGAAAGTTAAAATCCCCCATTATAAGACATTTTTATTTACTGGCTGTCTTATTTGTCTGTATAGTTGTTCATTATACCCATTTAATCATTACAGCTATAACACAGTAGAACAGGCAAGCCCTGTCTGATATGGTACTTCCACAAGACAGATTTCACTCTACACAATTGATGAATTGTGGAAATCCTCGCACAGTGCAGTACTTGTATAACACAGTTTTGCTCTAAAACGTTTAGAGAATTGTGGAAAATCTTGCATAACACTGTATTTTTAGCTTTTGTGGGGGGAAACCCGACTATTAAGTTGGATGCAATTTTTCAACATTTTCATTCTTTTTTGTGAATCCCCACTGTTGATGCGCTAGTCTTTATGCAAAAAAAAAAATATATATATATACAGTAAACCCCCGCTATTCGCGGTATCTGTATTCGCGATCGCCGATTTAATATAAAATGAAACCTAAAAAATGTGAATTTTAAAGCGCTGTGAATATTTTCCCCCATAAAAAAACATGGACGTGGCTAAAATTATCTTTCCCGGTAAAAACAGCACTCAGTGGGTGGGGGGAGAGGAGTGACAAAATCGCGAGCGTGGATGTTTCTCGCTAATCCTTGTTCAGTATAATCCTTGTTCAGTATGTGTTATTCGCTTGTCATGGAAGGTTTCGTCGTTTGCTTTTAATTTATATGCTTATAAATTGAATAAATTTATCAATTTATAAATTGATTTGCTTACAAAAATGATAAATCTACTGTTTTGCAGTGTAAAACGGACTTTTTCGAGTGTGTTAACGGAAGAAAGTGCCTTTATTGTGGACAAATTCTTTCTAACCCCTACAAAAATATGGCTACGAATAACAAGAGAAATGTGAAAATATCAAAGGTGATGACATTAGCGAATAAAATTGAGTTATTAGATAAAATTTCTAATGGTAAAAGTGTCTCCTCAGTGGCAAAACATTATAAAATCAATGAGTCAACGGTACGATCAATCAAGAAATCGGAAGAAAAAATCCGCCGTAGTGTCCGTGAAAAAGGCGCTAATTGCTTAAAAAATTTGCTCTGTAACTCGTGATGTTAAATTAGAAAAAATAGAAAAGGCTTTAAACATGTGGATAGAAGACCGAACTCAAAACAAAATTCCGTTAAGTTCACTCATCATTCGTGAAAAAGCAAAACTCCTTTATCAACACTTTAGCGAAACTGGTGATAGCACTGGCGGGATAAGTTTTTTTGCTAGCAAAGGCATATTACATTTAATATTAAATTGTATCTTATTTTCATTTCGATGCCATATGCTTGCATTTCACTATGTACTGACTATGTACATAGTCATATTATGAAGGTACATATAATACATACATATAAACAATTTTAGACTAGTTTTTCTTATATATTTCATACTTTGGAACTGAACCCCTTTATTACTATGGGAGCCATAACTCAGTATTCGCGTTTTCGGTATTCGCGACATTTCTCAGGAACGTAACCCCCGCGAATAGCGGGGGTTTGCTGTATATATATTGGGAAATCCCTGTGTTAAGGTTCTGTGCTTGTTGAACATGTGGAAAAATCTAGATTTCAAAGTTTTATTACTATTGGATAACGTGCCAGGCCTTCCAAAGGATTTAAGTCATCCAAACGTTGAAGTATTATTCCTATCACCTAATACTACTTGTTTAATTCAGTAATGAGATAAAGGCGTTATATCTACCTTTAAAAGTCATTACATCAGAAATTCATTCCAATGGATTTGGAAAAAAAATGATTCTGAATCTATTGAAGTGATGGAAGCATGGAAAGATTTTTCAATTGTGGAATGTATCAGCTACATTATAGCTTTATCACTCAAAGAAGTAAAACCGTCAAAGTTAAATGCATGTTGGAAAATTTTATGGCCAGAGTACATTCATTCTGGAAATATGGTCGAACCTTCAGAAAACAGAATCAGTGCAATAGCAGAACTTGCTAATTCAGTAGAAGGGAAAGGTTTTGATGATATGACTGCTGAAGCCCTCGTGAGTAGCATAGTTGGTAGAATCGCTGTACTGCCCACACCAGGTGGAAAAGACCTGAGTTCAAATCCTGTCGAAAATGAGAGGAATGTTTATAGGTCTTTTTTCACAATGTGGCTAAGTTAGTTGGTCTCAGGCGAGGAAAACGGTTTTTCTCCCAGAATTTGGTTTTTCATCCATCAAAATAGAAAATTGACTTCAGAACACATGCAATTTATAGACAGTATACACAGAGCAACATGGACTTAGTTGCTGATGCTTCTAAAAAAAAATATATATATATATATATATATATATGATTACTGAAACATTCAAGAATTACTGGTAGAAAAAGATGCTGGCAAAGCAAATTTGGTGAAAATGGCATCGGAGGTAAACCAAATCAATTCAGAGGATGTTAGCGCAGATTAAAATTCTAATGTTACAAATTTAACACTAAAAATCACATCGGAAGGCATAAAGTTAGCCTATCATTAGAATCTTATTTTCTGAATACAAATTCTTTGAAAGGAGCCCAAAGATCAAAAATGCTTAGTTCCATACGATGAAATTTACAAAGATCTACCAAGCAAAAGCTAACAAACCCAGATTACTGATTTTTTTAAGAGAGCAGAAGATACAAGAAATCTAGACTGGTGTATTTTTGTTAGCTTTTGAAATGTAACTTCCCTTTTCTACTGTTTCTTAGTCCCATATAACATGATTTTGCACTACACAGAATTTTATAGGAACCTAACTACAGTGTTATATGAGGGTTAGCATTATCAGTAGCAGAGGCATATGATGTAAGAAAGCAAGCTTATACAGCATTGGCAAAAAAAAAAAAAAAAACTTCTACCAATTCACCCATCCAATTTGCTCTAAATGTTTGTATTCGAGCCCCTTGAATTTATTTAAACTGTCAACTTCTGCAACAACAGATGGGGGGGTTTGTTCCTGCAATCAACCATCCGCTGGCTAAAGGCAAATTTCTGCATATCAATTTCAATTTATGTTCCCTCAGCCAGTTTTTTGTTTTTCTTTTAATGAAACCCCCAAACATGAGAGGTATTAGAACCCATAGTACTTCGTACCGTGCTTGGGTTCAAGGTTGAGAAGACGAAAGAAGATATTTGTTGACATTGGACTTGAATAGTAAAAAAATATTGAATAGTAAAAAAAAAAAAAAAAAAGTTGGCTGGGCAAGCTGTATGAATTAATGAAATTTTTGGATATGGCTTACACATGATAAGAATATAACCAGATCCTTGACATAAAAAAAAGTGGCCTCGACCATGCCCCCTGTATACATACTACTCGGACTCCCTCCAGTCACTATATGACAGAGTAGAGGTAGCAAGATTATACACTAGCTGATCTTGAAACATCCTAAAGAGTTACCAATAGGTTCAGCCCGGTGTACTAACTAGCGGCCGGATCTCGCCATTACATTCATCATAACCTCAAAAGTCATCAGTCTATTGCATGATGACAGAGATGGGGATGGGTTGACCAGAACTTAGCTCTGGAGACTAAACATAGGTTCCACCACTTCAAGCCTCCAATAAGCAAAGTGGTAGTATTGCACTGGTTGATGAAAGTCATCAACCACCTAGTATTGCCTGGTAACACAGAGGGGCAGCATTCCTCCATGTAGTGTGGGTGCAACACCTCGACCCCTGCTTACGTTGGTTCACCCTTAGTGTGCTTGTGAATGGAGGTTATACCCAGGATTACTAACAGTCCCATCATCGTGAAGGTGAAAGCAGAGGATTTGGCTGTCACAGACCATCCGCACTTTGTCGTAATTGGGTCCACTTGACTTGAATGTCACCCAAATATCATTTCCATCAGTGCTTTAGACTCCCAGGTTGCATTGTCCACCAACATCAATTGGATGCACTTCCTTAGATTTTATGTGTTTCTTGACTAACAGCATAACCCCTCCTCCCTTCCTGTTTTGTCTATGCTTTTTGTACACATTGTACTCCCCAAATTATAATTCTGCACTGTTGGGATATCAGTGACACCATGTCTCTGATATCCCAACAATATCTGGCTTTGATGGCTTGACTAGCACTTCAAGCTCATCAAATTTATTAACTATACTCATAGCATTGGTGTACATGCAAGTATACATGCGCCTATTTCTTCTCTTAGTTACCCCGACACAGCCCATGTATTTATTTGTTCCATTATGACTCCCAGCAGTCCTGGAGATCTCCATTGCTTTGTTTTCCAGGCTGTTGCTCATTCTAATAGAAGCAGTGCCAGAATTACTTTTGCCACAGTTAGCCTTTTAATCTGTGTATCCCCCCCAAGCTAGCAGTTTTACACCCCACCTAACACTGCCTCGATAGGATCAGCAGATATTCTTGCACCCTTTCTGATATACCTTCATCGATATCATTAATAAATACACAAAACAACAGTGGGCATAGCACCGAACCATGGGCAACTCCACTAGTTACATCAGTCTACGTAGAGCAGTGTCCATTTATTACCACTCTCTCCTGTCTCTCACTCAACCAACCATTTATCCATTGCTGCAACTGGCCCTTAATGCCATTCCACCCCAATTTGTTAAGCAGTCTTCCATGTATAACAGTATCAAAAGTTTCCTGAAATCCAAGTATATGATATCAAAATGATTTTTTGCATCCAGTTCCTTTGTAACTATATATCGTACTATCCAATCAAATTGGTCAGAGAAGACCTCCCCTTAACATACCCATGCTATGTCTGAACTATTACTGCAGTCTTGTCTAGGTGATCTTGCATCACTTCTTTAACCAGTGACTCCATTATTTTCCCCGTAACAGAAGTTAAAACTAACAGGTCTATAATTATTTGCATCACCTTTGAACCCAACCCCCTTTGTGAATTGGGGATGCAATTGCACATCTCTAGTCCATGAGGACCTCCCCTGAATCTAAGGATGCTTTTTTTTTTTATTATGGCTAAGGGTTTGCTTACTTCCCTTGCTGCCTCCTTTAATATTACTGGATAGAATCCATCTGTCCCATGTGCCTTTTTTATGCTTAATTTCAACAGTTTCTCCTCCACTTTATTACAAAATCATTTTCCTCCCTGTTAGCATTTAGTAAACTTCCCTCGTCCCCTTCCTTACAGAATTCCTTATATGTGAATGTAGATGCAAAATACTCATTTAGTTTGTCAGCTTCCTGAGCAGGATCATCAATGGTCGAACCACCAACGTCAAGCTGACCAATCTGATTCATCCCCCTTTCTTCTAGATCTTACAAAAGTAAAGAAGTATTTGTCTTCCTGTTGTTGTTTTTTTTTTTTTTTTTTTTTTCTTTGTCAGCCTTTGCCAAGGATTTCTCGTAAGCAGACTTCACTTGCCTGACCTCCTTTGTGGGCGCCTCCGTAGCCAGGTGGGCAGGAGCAGCAGTGTGTGGCACACGCTTCTTGATTAGACCAGGGTTCGAGCCCGTGACCACCAAATACGGAGGATGCGGAAACGTCAGGGAATGACCACCACATATTCCCGGAGCAATATGGCCTTAGTTGCTAATGCTCCTAAAAACCAAATAACAAACAAACAACTAACCTCCTTTGTGACTTGATTACAAACTAGCTTATATCTTCCACGGGCTTCTGTGTCGCCTGCTAATTTCTGTGCATTCCACACATTTTTATTCTCTGCCCGTTTTGGCCTAAATCTTGAACAGTATTTCTTAGTTAGTATGTTATGGTTAATCTTAGTAGCTTCCAAGATTAATTCCCTGAAGGCCTCCCATTTAGAATTTGCTGTTTTTAACATCATCAGTTTATCCCACTGCACAGAAATTAAAAACTGTCTGAGACCACTGTAGTCACCTTTATGAAAACAGAAGCCCTTCCTTTACCCTTAATGGTAGTTACATCTTTAAGTAAATCCCACATAAGTACAGTGTGATCAGTGCCACCTAGTGGTTCCTTTATCTGTAAATTACTAATGCATGAATCATCACTGCTGATAATCATGTCAAGGGTATTACCAACACATGCCTACTCTCATTTTTGCTTTCCCAGTGCTTATGTCACACCAAACTGACTCAACATTGCACTGTCCATCTATGTCAACTGGATGCACTTTCTTAGATTTTGTGTTTCTTAACTAACAGCATAACCCCTCCTCCCTCCCTGTCCTGTCTATCCTTTCTGTGTACACATTGTACTCCCAAAATTCCAATTTCCAATCTTATATCTGTGTGACACCATGTCTCCAATATCTGCCTTTAATGCCTTAATCAGCACTTCAAATTCATCAAATTTATTTACTTTACTTCTAGCATTGGTGTACATGCAAGTATACATGCACCTATTCTTAGTTACCCTACCACAGCCCCTGTATTTACTTGTTCCATGATGACAGCAGCAGCTCATGAAATCCCCAGGAACTTGCTCTCTAGGATTTTGCTCATTACAATAGAAACAGTGCAAGAATCAATTTTGCCTCTGCCTACAGCTACTGTTAATCTTTTAGTCTATGAATACTCCCAAGCTAGCAGTTTGCCAACCCATCTAACACTGCCTCAATAACATCAGGAAATATTCTTGCACTCTTTCTATTTAAGTGTATTCCATCCCTGTAGAAGCAGGCTCTCCTGTTAGCAAACAGAGACCACGCTGAAAAAAATTCTACCCCATGAGCCTTTCACAATCTCTCCAGGGCCGAATTGATTGACAGGGCTCTCACCATATTCTCCCTCCTATCGTGTCTGGACAGAATTGTAGATACCTTCAAAAATTCAACCATAGCTCACAATTTTTTTCAACTTTAATTAGCAGATCTCTTAAGGTCATTAGTGCCAACATGTATAACAATATCACCTTAATTTCCCACTTAAAAGATGATATCTGCTCTACAACGTTATCAACTTTTGCCTCTGGTCTTGTTCCACCTATCCTTTTTGCATAATATATTTCCCATCTCTCTGACAATAGTCACCAACAATAGCTAGTTCCTGTGGGACCAGCATATTCTGCCTTGGAAATTGCCACTGTGTTGCCTGATGCACAGGAGTGAGCTCTTGCATTGAGTTAGGCAGCTGAGAGCTTGATGGGCCCCTCTTATTAATTTCCTCAATGGCATCTAACCTACACCTCAAACTCTGATAGACTCCCATCAGTACACCAAGTTGGCACCTAATCTCATCATAGTTTCTGCACACACAAAGGCATCCTCCTTGACTAGATCATGTCCTGTTCCAAGCAGATCTGCAAACAGTTTACAAAATCACCCCCTTCGGTTCTCCCCCTGAGCCACAGTGCTCTAGCTAATTTGTGAGTGTTGCTTTGCTGCTCTAGTCTGGGTTGATTCCATTTAAGTACAATTTAATTAACAATGAAATATAAAATTAGATTAATTGATAATACTATACTATAAGCTAACAGATTTCTAATATATTGCTACATGTTTCACTATCTAGTTTTACGTTAAACCTTACGCTATCTAGTTCGGGATATATATTGTATCATATAACAATGGTGGCAAGTTACGAAAGTTAATTCTACAGACACTAAGTATTAACTTACAATCTCTGTCTAAATTCAAAATAAACCAAAGACCTTGACTAGGACTATAAGCTACCTATAGAAAATAATTTAATGTAACAATTAAGTCAATAAAAGGATTAAATATAATTAAAAACCTAGCATTTATCATAGCTGCAAAATCTTGTCCAACATGTAGATACCTTTACCTTTATGAAAGCAAAAACCCTTCCTTTTACCCCTTGAGTAAATCCCACATCAGCACATGGTGATCACTGCCACCTAATGGTTCTCTTACCTGGAGATTCTTAATGCATGGAGAATTGCTACTGATAATCAAGTAAACAAGAAATACTTCTAATTTTTTCATTTACTATTTTGAATCTTATTGCCATTTTTAAAAGGAAACTGAAGAAAAATAACATCCTTGAATTATTTTTAAAATGCCCTGATTTTGCATATCAGACAGTGGATAAAAGTTCCTCCTCGGATCTCTGACTTTGTCACCCTGATGCATATGCACAAACAATCCTTTGCTAATCTGCATTACCAGCGTATTTGGATGTAATCACTCATTTCAATTGGATGGGTTCAAATTATGCCAAACTTCTGTGGAATTCTTGAAGGTTTTAACAGTCGGGTTTATGGCTAGTCATCCTCAACTGAAACAAATGAGATTTTTCGTTATGATTTATCTAGGTTTTTCCTGTTTTTATAATGTGAAAAATTGTCGATGCACACACACACACATGGTTTTTCTAAATTCATCATTATCATCAGTAACTCAGTTCCTCAGAGCTGTCACCATCTTTGTCTCTTCTGTGCCATTTGTTTTAGTTCCTCAAAGTTTTGATGTCCTGCTGCATCCAGCAACATCCAATGAAGGTCTTTATCCCTGAGGCATTTTCCCTCCATTGCATCCAGAAACAAACCACCATGTTGAATCCACCTATTTTAGTCTAGTTGATTTTATTCTACCAAAAATTTTCCTTATGTTCTTGGACTGATCTTAATATTTTCACATTCGTAACTTTTTCAGTCCATTTAATTTTTTTCCATCCTGCACCACCACCACCACATCTTGAAAGCCTCAAGTCTCTTTTTGTCTCTCTGTTAGAATCCATGTTTCTGCTGCAATATAGTGCCACTGACCAGATGTGTCTTTATTATCTTCTTCCTAATTTCTTGGGCGCCTCCGTAGCCAGGTGGGCAGGAGCAGCAGTGCGTAGCACACGCTTCTTGATTAGACCGGGGTTTGAGCCCGTGACCACCACATATCCCCGGAGCAATATGGCCTTGGTTGCTAATGCTCCTAAAAACCAAAATAATAACAACAACAACCTAATTTCTTGTAACATCTCGTTTGTTTTGCCATTGCTATTCTGTATTGAATCTCACTTTGACATGAAATTTCCTGTGCAAATAATTACCTAAAGTGCTTTGCCTGTTCTATTCTGACTCCATCGATCCCAATCCAGAAGGGAATTAACCTTTTACCAATCGTCATTGCCTTAGTTTTCATAACGTTTATCGTCATTGCATGCTTCAGTGCTTTCTTATTTAGTCTTTTGATCGTTTTTTTGCAGCATAGCAGGGCAACCTGCTAGTATGGCCTGATAGTCTGCAACCTTAATAGCCTCTATGGCTTAGAGGGGAACAGGCATTCTGTGTGTTATCAGACATTCTGTCTAAAACACTGATGGATCCAATATCTTTCTATTTCAGAAGATTTAGGAGAAGTCTGGTTGGCCTGCCTCCCTAAAATCAACTCATGCACACCTTCTCAATGATAAGCCCTGTTACGTCACTTAGGTGGCAACAAACATATCGAGGGTTCTCTTCAAGACACCTGGTCAGCGTGAAGAGGAAAAGACCAAATCCTCCAGCACATGACAGCACAACGAAACAAATGGCCCTCAGCCCCCAGAGGCTTTCACTCCCCCTCTTATGGCAGCGTGAGGATCAGAGTGGAAACAGAGTGTGCTAAGAATCTCTGCGTACGATGAGGCTGCCATGCACAGAAACTGAACTTGGCCTGTTACAACGTAGGGTCATTCATTGGTGAAGATAGGATATTAGAGTTGGAAAGGGAATTAGAAAATGTGAATTGGAATATCATCGGTTTGGCTGAAACAAGAAGAAGAAATGAATCACTTATAAGTTTATCAAGTGGAAATCTGCTGTACCCCAATGAAACAGTGAAAGGAGCGAAGGTGAAGTTGGCTTTCTGGTCCATAAAGATATAAAAAACAACATTTTGGATTTCAAAAGTACATCAACAAGGGTGTCAAGACTACTACTTAGGATTTCTAAGAGGTACAAGCTAAAGGTTATAATGATTTATGCACCAACATCGAGCCATGATGATGAAGAGGTTGAAGAAATGTACACCGAAACTGAGAATCTTCTAGATGAGCAGAAAACCCACTATCATTATGGGGGACTTCAATGCTAATGTTGGAAAAAGACAAAACAGCACAGAAAGGAGAACTATGGGAAATTTTGGAATTGGTGAAAGAAATGAAAGAGGTAAAAGACTTGTGGAATTTGCAGAATCTCAAAGATTGTCAGTAATGAACACTTTTTTTTCAAGAAAAGGGCGAACAGAAAGTGGACATGGAAGAGCCCAAGTGGATTAACAACTAATGAAATAGACTTCATCCTCACTAACAGAAGAGATATCATGAATGATGTTACTGTCCTGAACAACGTAAATGTTGGAAGTGATCACAGAATGGTAAGATGCACACTTGAAATAGATGTAAGAAAAGAAAGGAAAAAACTGACTTGAGTAAATAATACGAGTAAATAAGTCTCTGAGATAACAGAAGAGGAGAAAAAGCATTATGTACTGGAAATTAAGAACAAGTTTGAGCTTCTGCAGACTGCTCAGGACCAAGATATCGATGAGGAATATAAAGTGATAAAGCCCAAGAAACCTATAGATAAAAAGAAATCAAAGAAGAAAAAATCAGTCAAGAAACACTTGCATGGTCATGATGAACCGAAGATGACAAATTAAGAGCAAGAAAAGCATTGACAGGGAGAAAATTGAGTATACTGAGTTATGCACAGTCATTAGAAAGAGACTCATAAGAAAACTCATAAGAAAACACATAAGAAAATTTAACACAAGAAAAGTAGAACAAGCATTAAGGGAAAACAGAGGATTTAAATCAGCGACCATGAGCTGGTGAAGACCATGAGTGCTACAGAAAGACAAATGATACTGAAACTGAAGAATAGCAATGGTGTATAAGGTAAATGTTGGAAGTGATCACAGAATGGTAAGATGTACACTTGATATAGATGTAGGAAAGGAAAGGAAAAAACTGACTCGAGTAAATAATACAAAGGTCTTTGAGATAACAGAAGAGGGAAAAAAGCAGTATGTAATGGAACTTAAGAACAAGTTTGAGCTTCTGCAGACTGCTCAGGACCAAGATATCGACGAGGAATATTTCAACTTTCTGAAAGTGATAAAGCCCAAGAAACCTATAGGAAAAAAGAAATCCAAAGAAGAAAAAATTAGTCAAGAAACACTTCTCATGATGAACCGAAGACGACAAATGAAAAGCAAGAAAAAACACTGAGAGGGAGAAAATTGAGTATACTAAGTTATGCAAAGCCATTAGAAAGAGACTCAGAGAGGACATAAGAAGATTTAACACAAGAAAAGTAGAACAAGCATTAAGAAAAAACAAAGGATTTAAATCAGCAGCCATGAGCAGTAATACCGAAAGACAAATGATACTGAAACTGAAGAATAGTGATGGTGTACTTATAAACAGCAGAGAAGGCATAATTCAAATAGCAGAAGACTACTATAGAGAATAATACAAGGAGCAATTGAATGATGCTAGCAGTGTGGGAAGATGGATCACAAATTAGTAACACAAACAACATACCTGATATCCTACCTGATGAGGTAGAACATGCATTGAAGAATCAGAAAGCCGCAGGGGAAGATGAAGTTACTGTAGAGTTGTTAAAATTGAGAGGAAGAGACATGACACAAAAACTGGCAAGACTCTTCACAAAATGCATTAGAAAAGGTGTGACGCCTAAGGAGTGGAATAATGCAATCATAGTTTTGCTGCATAAGAAAGGAGATAAATCAGAAATTGGAAATTATAGACCGATTAGCTTGTTAACCCACATCTACAAGTTGTTTACAAGGGTTATTACTAACAGATTAAAAAAATACTTGATGAGAAACTAAAAGATCAAGCTTAGGGCAGGATTCTCAACTATGGATCACCTTCACATAATATCATAGCTAATGGAGAAAGCAAATGAAAATAAAACACCATTATGCCTGGCATTTGTGGATAATGAAAAGGGATTTGACTCCATACAGCATAAGGCAATGTTTCGGACAAGACACCCCATATATTATGATTTTGAAGAAAATATATGATAATGCTACCCCCTTTATCAGACTAGACAAAGACAGTAATAAATTTAAAATTGAGAAAGGAGTTCGACAAGGGATAATATCTCCGAAGTTGTTTACTGCTGCCCTTGAGGAAGGTTTCAGAAAATTAGACTGGTTGCAGAAAGGAGTCAATGTGAATGTAGAGTACCTAAACCATTTACGATTTGCAGATGACATTGTGGTTATAAGCCAGAATCCCAAAGAATTAGAGGAAAATCTTAATCAGTTATGCACAGTTAGTAAGGACTTTGGACTAAAACAAAAGTAATGATGAACAAGTATGCCACAAAAAGGGATATAATGATTGAAGGAGCAGTAATTCAATAGGTGGAGTCATATACTTATCTGGGACAAATCATTAGCTGTAATAATGATAAATGACGTGAAGTCAAGAGAAGAATAAATTTTGGATGGATAGCATTCAGGAAATATAGTCGCATACTGAGGAGCAATATCCCAATTTGTCTGAAATGTAAAACAATGAACCAATGTATACTCCCCACCATGACTTATGGAAGTGAAACTTGGGCACTCACCAAAAGAATGGAAGAGAAACTGAGAACTACACATCGAAGAATGGAACGAATTATATTGGGAATCACTGTAGATAAGAAGAGAAACACATGGATTAGGCAGCAAGCTCAAGTAAAGGACATTCTTGTGAAAACTAAAGAACTAAAATAGTCTTGGGCAGGACATATCTTGAAGATATGATGACAGATGGACTAAGAAAATATCAGAATTTTCTTCTAGCTCCCAAGAGGAGCTAGAAGAAAACCTGGAAGACAATGACGGTGATAGACAGATGAAATTCATGAGCCTGTAGGTAGTAAATGGATGGCCAATGCACAAAACAGAAGGAACTGGAAAGTTGCTGGAGAGGCCTTCATCCTGCAGTGGATTGTAAATGGATGGTGTACTTTTCACCTATTTTAATCCCCTAATCCCAAGTGCCTCCTTTATTATCACTTTGGCAAAATTATTGAACAAAGTGAAAGTAACCATCCCTCTTACTCCCTTTTTAACCTTAGCTTTTTGTTATTTCTCCCCTCACTCTTATCACCTCATTTTGTCTTCTATATGTCATAGTCAGTCCAATAATCTTCTTCTTGCATCCGATTTTCTCAAGCAATAGAAATAGTTCTCTCCAGATTACTCTATCATTATAGCCTTCTCATAATCCACAAAACACACAGATTTCTTCCCATGTTATACATTTTAACACTCAACATTCCAATAGCATCTCTCGTCGATCTGCCTCTGTGATGCCACACTGCGTGAGTCATCCAGAAATTGTTCGATATGACTCTCCATATGAAATTTGATAAATTTCGGCAGAATCTTGGATCATATTCTAAATTACACTGACAAAATTATCGGGGTTATTCTACCAAAAAAAGTAAACTTGTGTCTGAAAAATGTGTTTAGTTTTGATGGAGGAAAAGAAAAAGCCAACACAATTAGTATATTATTTAGACCATAAGACGTGTACATCTTATGAAAAATTTGAAGTCGGAAAAAAACATCAGAAAATTAATCTCTACTGCTTGGATAGTATTTAATGAAATT
Source organism: Mastigoproctus giganteus (assembly GCF_048544385.1). Classification (NCBI taxonomy): domain Eukaryota; kingdom Metazoa; phylum Arthropoda; class Arachnida; order Uropygi; family Thelyphonidae; genus Mastigoproctus; species Mastigoproctus giganteus. Next base: position 144,312,335 of record NC_143579.1, on the reverse strand, counting down.
GAGTGTATTATTGTTGTGTAGTTTTTTTTTTTATTATATTATGTCATCCATAATAAAAAAAAAAATTTGTTGTTACTTCTGTTAAAGATTAAGCTGTAAGTTCTGTTTTCAAAAACAAATGTTTTCATCCATATTGTGAGAAAAATATAAAAATCCAAATTCCTCTGTACCAATTATTTCAATTGTTTCTTGATTTTGCCTATGACATTTTCAACATTGAATATAAAAATATTTTCCTAATATTTGTATATTGTGTCAGCTTCAGTTTATAACAGTTCACATGATTTAAATACTGCTATTTATACTTCACATTCTCTATCATTAGCAACACCAAGTGGTTCTCCCTGCACATTGCTTTGTCTTGCTTCTAAGATTGGATGAACAATGTTGCTCTTGTTCCTTGGTATATGCATAACTGTTGCAGTTCTTAAAATCATGGACAAGCCACATTGGGAGGGTAGAGAGGAAAAGCTAAATTTAGGCAGTGATTTTTCTGTGACTTAGGCAGTGACTGGTTCTTATTCTGAACAGCAGATAAAATTTTACCATATCAAGTGTGACACCATTAAAGGAGAGAATGAAACTCTATTTTCTGTAATCAAAAATATAAATTTAAATGGCTCAATTTGTGCTGCACTGAAATAGAATATCCCATCTTTCTGTCCAACACAGCATCGTGATTAATCCTTAGTCAAAGTGGAAAATGAGATCATTCAAATGGTGTCTGTGTCCGTGTTTTTTGCTCCATTAACTTTTATATTTACTGTCCTATCAAAATACACAATAAAATGGTGGGAGGGGTACAACTGTAGCCCAAAATGGTTTTTTTTTTTTTTTTATTTATTATTATTAAATTTTTTTTTTCCATTTCAATCTGCCATCATGTTTCAGAATTGTGGGCTTTCAAATTAGATATATTATCTATTTAGAAATTATTTGAACATCAGAATGGTAGGTTAACTTGATGATCTATTTTTATTTCAAGCTGGAATAAAAGCAGTATTCCATCTATTATTATGAGTGTGAGGTTTATAATCATTATTTATTTATTTATTTGTTGTATTTTATCTTATTTATTTAACTTATTTATTTATTTTTATTTATTCTTTTATTTAGATTTTTTTTTTTTTTTTTTTTTTTGGAAAGGAGAGGGAACACAGTACCAACTATTAAGTTCAACCAATAAATTAGAAACAAATAAATAAGTAAAAAATGATTTTGTTTGCCTTCTGCAGGCCATTACACCTCCCAATGCGCTGCAAACTCCAACCACTTGTAGTAGTATGCCTACAGCAGCAGCAGTGGCAGCAGCAGCTGCAACTGCCAAGATCCAGGCTATGGATGCTGTTGCTAGCAATGCGTTGGTAAGTCTCTCTCTCTCTCTCTCTCTCCCTCTCTCTCTCTCTCTCTCTTTCATGAGTGTAAATGTATGATTTGAAATTTTTATATAAATGCAAGTCCATATGCCCATTTATGTGCATATGGACATGCATTTACATAAATTTACAAAAACTTTTTGTTAAAATTTAGATTTTTTTTATAAATGCTCTACAGTTTGTAGAAAATTGTGGGTTTATTACTCAGTTTCTAGTTTGTGAATTATATAATAATACAGTTATGCTTGGTGGATCTCAACAAATTATTTTCCACTGTTCATTTCACTAATTTAATAATGAGTAAAAATACTGACTTTCCCAAACAGGTGTTTGCATAAAGAATACAGGGAGAGCTAAAATTTTGTATAAACACTTTGATATCTTTGTTTTGGAATGCTTATTGAGAAAACATAATCAAAAAAGACTTTCAATTTTGCCTTTTGATTTATTTTTCACAGTCCTGCAATGTTCTCTATTTGGGCATCTGTACATGATGATGGGAGACCTCCCAGTGATGCTGCTGTTCCTCCAGATTAACATCACTGGGATTCAACACTTAGTAGTAGTATGTTTTCTGCATAGTAGTCATGGTTCCTATGCTAACTCTGTTTGAATCCAGAATGTTTGCTATATGTTGTAACCCATGGAATTTTGGAAAGTGTGCTCCATCACACCACTTTGGCCCCTGCTTCAACAAGATAAGATATTCTGGGATGGCTCACCCAAGATCAGTTGGCTAGTAGGATTGCCTGTGAGGTGCTGAAGCCACATACCTGCTTTCATGGGCCAAGAGACTGGTGGAGGTTCTGGTATAGTGCTAGGTAACACTGATATTCCACCATAAAACACATTTATTGCTTGCCAGGTAATGGGTATTCTTTTGAATTCCACTGATTTCCAGGCAACAAATTATGAAAAAACATGTGAATTCTGACAATGTTAGTTCCTTCTTCTGAGACCCCAACAAAGCTATTATCAGAATATTTATAGACTGATCTAGGTATATTCACATCAACAAAAAGGAGAGTGAGAGCTAAGCATATACAGAATCTGCCTCTCGGAAGAAGAAACTTGACGTGATAAGTTTTTATGATATGTTCGTTTTTCCTTGACATCTGTTGTAAATGGTACTGGTTATATCAGTGGTTTTCGATCTTTTTTTTTTTTTTAATAATGACACCCTTAAGTAATTCATTTCATTCTTGGGACCCCTGCTCAATTTTCTGCCTGTTAAATCCGGTCTCTCTCTCTCTCTCTCTCTCTCTCTCTCTCTCTCTCTCTCTCTCTCTCTCTCTCTCTCTCTCTCTCTCTCTCTCTGTGTGTGTGTGCGCGTGCGCACACAGTAGAGCATCAGTTATCCCAAATAATTAATGTCAGACCTCTTCCGGATAGCAACATTTTCTGGATAATCAAATGTTACAAGTACAGGTCAATGCTGGAAAAAAGTCGTGAGTTAGGATTAAATTTGAAAGTGTCTGCAATTCTGCCTAGACATGATAGGAGGGAGCATATGATTAGAGTCTTGTTAATCAATTCGGCCCTGGAAAGATTGCAAGGCTCACGGGGGTTGAATTTTTTTCAGTGTTGTCTGTGCTTGCTAATAGATTGCTTCTACAGGAATGGGATATCCTTAAATAGAAAGGGTGCAAGAATATTTGCTGATGCTATCAAGGCAGTGTTAGGTGGGTCGGAAAACTGCTAGATTGGGGATTCACAGACTAAAATGTTAATGGTAGCCGCAGGCAAAGGCGGAAGTGATTCTTGCACTGCTATTTTAATGAGCAGCAGCAGCCTAGAGAGCAAGTTGCTGGGTATTTCATGAGTCATCATGGAATAAGTAAATACATGGGTTGTGTTAGGGTAACTAAGAGTAAGAACAAGTGCATGTACACTAATACTAGAAGTATAGTAAATAAAATTGATGAATTTGAAGTGCTGATCAAGACAATGAAGGCAGATATTGTTGGGATATCAGATACATGGTGTCACATAGATATAAGCAGCACAGAATTGGGTTGTGAATTAAGAGTAAGAACAAGTGCATGTACACTAATACTAGAAGTATAGTAAATAAAATTGATGAATTTGAAGTGCTGATCAAGACAATGAAGGCAGATATTGCTGGGATATCAGATACATGGTGTCACATAGATATAAGCAGCACAGAATTGGGGAGGACAGACAGGGCAGGAAGGGAGAAGGGGTTATGTTGTTAGTTAAGAAACACATAAAATCTAAGGAAGTACATCCAGTTGACTCGAGTGGACAGTGCAATGTTGAGTCTTTTTGGTGACTTTGATAAGTACAATGAACAGCTGGCAGAGAAATATTGGGCCAGTAAATCAGAATGTCTTGTAGTGGGGGATTTTACCTTTCCAGATATTGACTGGAACTTGTGGATTCGTCACTCGCACGCTTGCAAGGCTTTTGTGGATTTATTGGAGGATTGTTTTCAATGCAACATGTTCGAGGGTCAATCAGAGAGAGTAATGTCCTTGATCTGATTAACAGCAGTGATTATTCATGCATTAAGAATTTGCAGATAAAGGAATCACTAGGTGACAGTGATCACAGTGTACTGATGTTGGATTTACTTAAAGATATAACTACCATCAAGGGTAAAGGGAAGGGTTTTTGTTTTCATAAAGGTGACTACAGATGTCTCAAACAGTTTTTAAATTCTGTACAGTGGGATCAACTGATGATGTTACTAACATTGAATTCTAAATGGGAAGACTTCAGGGATTTAATCTTGAAGGCTACTAGGCTTTTCATACCAACTAAGAAATACTGTTCGAGGTTCAGGCTTAAAAGAATGTTGGATGAATTAATGAGGCTTGTGGCAGAGAAGAAAAATGCATGGGATGCATAGAAATTATCAGGCAACACAGAAGCCTATGGCTGATATAAGCTGGTCTGTAATCAAGTTACAAAGGAGGTTAGGCAGGCGAAGGTAGATTACAAGAAATCATTGGCAAAGGATGCAAAGAAAAACAACAAAGAGTTCATTACTTTAGAAAAGAACTTAACTAAACTCTAAAAGGAAGGGGATGAATCAAATTGGTCCACTTAACATAGCTCATTCAATTATTGATGATCCTACTCAAGTAGCTGATAAACTGAACGAGTATTTTGCATCTATATTCACACTTGAGGAGTTATTCAAGGAGAGGAATGCCTGAAGTTTATCAAACTCTAACAGGGAGCTAAGTGATTTTGTAATAACTGAGAGCAAAGTGGAGGAGAAATTGTTGAAGTTAAACATAAAAAAGGCACCTGGTTCAGATGGAATCTATCCAGTTATAATGGAGGCAGCAAGGAAAGTACACAAACTCTTAGCCATAATTGTGAGAACATCCTTAGAGTCAGGGGAGGTCCCCATGGACTGGAGAAGTGCAAAAGTATCCCCAGATCACAACATGGGTTCAAAGGGTGACACATCATTATAAACCTGTTAGTTTAACTTCTGTTTTGGGAAAAATAAGGGAGTCATTGTTTAAAGAAGTGGTACAGGATAACCTAGGCAAGGCAGAAGTCTTTTCTGACCAATTTGATTGGATACTACGATGTGGTCACGAAGGAACTAGATGTAAAAAATAATTTTGATATCATATACTTGGATTTCAGGAAAGCTTTTGATACTGTTGCACATGGAAGACTGCTGTACAAATTATAGTGTTATGACATTAAGGGCAAGTTATTGCAATGGATAAAGGGATGGTTGAGTCGGAGATTGCAGAGAGTGGTAATAAATGGACACTGTTCTACTTGGACTAATGTTAGTCCCCCAGACATCGATGCTGTGCCCATTGTTGTTTTGTGTATTTATCAATGATATTGATGAAGGTATATCAGGCTTAATTTCCAAGTTTGCAGATGATACAAAGGTTGAGAGTGTTGTTGTAAAGACAATATGCTACTGCTACAGGATATATAAAATTTTCTTGCATCAGATGGGCTGAGAACTGGCAATTGAAGTTTAACATTGACAAATGCAAAGTACTGCATATGGATAGCAGTAACCCAAGAGGAACATACCAACTGCGTAGTACTAAACTCAGGGAGGTGGAGAATGAAAAAGACCTGGAGGTAATTGTGCAGTCAGATATGAAGTTCTCTGAGCAGTGCAGATGGGCTGCCAGGAGTTTTGTCAGTGATATATAGGAATTTAGCTAGCAGAGACAAGGAAGTGATTATCCCTTTGTATAAGGCAATGGTCGGGCCACACCTTGTGTACTGTGTACAGGTCTGGAGGCCTCATTTTAGGAAGGATGTAGAGTTGCTAGAACAAGTACAGAGAAGGGCAACAAGATTGGTGAGAGGAACAAAGGGGTGTGCTTATGAAGAAAGGTTTAAGTTCTGCAAGTTGCAACATCTAAGGATGCTGCAACTTGGCTAGGCACCTGCGAGGTGATCTGATCGAGGTATATAAGGCTTTGAATAGTTTGAGCAGGCTCAATGCTGATGGGATACGTCCACTTGCTCAGAATAAGTACCTGAGAGGGCATAGATTCAAATTGAGGAAATTTTTAGAATAGATGTTTGGAAGTTTAGTTGATTGCTGGAACAGACTTTCATCTTTTGTTGTGTGCAGTTGATAGCCTTAAATAAATTTAAGGTTGAACTAGACAAACATTTAGAGTGACCGGATGGGTGAAATGGGAAGTTTTTTTTTTTTTGGCTGATGCTGTATAAGCTTTATTTCTTGCATCATATGCCTCTGTTAATGCTAATGTAAGATGAAATTAAATAAATTCTGTTATAATCTATTAAGGCAATAGAAAAATATTTAAATAGCCTTAAAATGAATTTATTTAATTTAAAATAATAATAATAATAACTTATACATAAACATTCACACATTTACATATATGTATATATATATATATATATATGTATATTTGGATAGTTGTTATACTGCAAATTTTGTGTGGAAAAAAATTGAAAGTAAATTTTTAAAATAATGTTCGATCGTTTTTTGTGACTTGTGACTTTTTTTTTTTTTCCCTGCCAAATCTCTCAAGTTCCTTAATAATATCACTTTGATTATATCACATTCCTCTGGTTTTCTGCCCAATTCAGTGCTGTTTCTTTATGTTGACATTTAACTTAAAAAAAAAAAAAAACTGAGAAAAATAATAAATTGCACAGTTTTAGGCCAATATTATTCTTTTCGAATCTGGAGCTAAACTAAACATAATATGAAATGAAGAGAACAGAATATGTCATGGAAAATTGAGTTCATGGAAGTGCATGACTAAACTATCACTCATGATTTCCGAGAAAACTCATTAATCTTAATCCAACATTATACGATGTAAACAGACAGAAATACTCTTGTAGCATAATGATTGATATCTTTTGCAATCAGTGACTTAGTTACATGAATGTCTGATAATAAACATTTGTCTCAAATACTACCATTAATTTAAAAAAAAAAAAAGATGAAGAAAAATCAGCCTTTCAAATTATTCTGGATATGCGACGTTCTAGCATATATCTAGTATTTAAATTTTTTTTTTATTATGGTTATTATAATAATATAATTATAAGGATGTACCCTTTTATAATGAAATAAATACTTAAAAATAGGTTAATTAACTGAAACCCAAATTACATGGCACCCCTTGAATGTTCTTGCGGCACGCCAGTTGAAAACTATTGGGTTAGATAAACGACTGTCAGGAAAGCGAGGACAAGATGGTGTCAAACAAAAAAAGGACGAATAATGGGAACCGTTTTTAAACAATTTTTGTGTGAAAGTACAGAGAAATCTCGTTAATACAAATTCTTTTTATGCAAAGTACTCATTTATATGAAGCACGTACCATTCCCCTGCAAAAAGATAGGCTTTCCTATGTAAATATATTCCTTTATTACAAAATTCAGTTAATATGTATTACAAAGTTTGTTTTCACCATGTAATAAATGAATATTGTTACACCAATGAGCCAAAACTTTATGACCAGCAAGTCATTCTGCAAATCGAAGCAACTGCACGTGAACTCCAGCGTGGGTCGGGACATAGTATAAAAAACACCTGATACCGAGCTCTGTTAATCAGTGTTACTCTTGTTCTTCAGTTGGGAAAGGCAGCAGACTTAAGCGAGTTTGACAAAGACCAAATTGTAATTGCCATACCACTGTGTCAGAGCATATTTGAAACAGCATGGCTTTTGGAGTGCTCACGGACAGCCGTGGTTAGTACCTACTGAAAGTGGTCCGAGGAGGGGAAACCCATAAACCGCCAGCGAGGTGTTGGACGACTAGAGCTCATGAATGCTCGAGGGGAGCAAAGACTCTCCTGGATGGTACGTGGCAACAGAAAGCGACTTTGGTGCAACTCACCGGTAATTGGAATGCTAGTGATGGGAGTAATGTGTCACAACACACACTACATCGAACCCTGCTGAAAGAGGGCTTGTGTAGCCGCAGGCCACTCCATGTGCCCATGCTAACTATGGTTCACTGTTAGCAGGCTTACAATGGGCACATGAGCATCGAAACTGACCTTGAGTGATTGGAAGAAAGAAGGTCGTCTGGTCTGATGAATCACATTTCCTGTTGCACCATGTGGATGGCCAGATACGTGGGTGTCATTTACCTGGGGAAGTGATGGTGCCTGGATGCACCATGGAACGAAAACAAGCCGGTGGTGGTGGATGTGTCATGCTTTGGGCTATGTTCTGCTGGAATACCCTGGGTCCAGTCATCCACATGTGTCGGGCACTCTAATGTCTACACCTACCTAAACATCATTGCTGACCAGGTACACCCTTTCGTGTCAATAGTCTTCCCTCTGGCGCTGCCATCTTTGAGCAGGATAATGTGCCATGCCACACCGCCTGGATTGTTTGAGACTGGTTTGCAGAACATGAGGAAGACTTCCAGGTTTTGCCCTGGCCTCCAAATTCCGCAGACATCAATCCTATCGAGTAGCTGTGGTTTGTGTTGGAACAGCAACTCTGATCTGCAGCATCCAACCATGGACGTTATAGGAATTAAGGTATCTGCTGGTTACATGTTGGTACCAGATACCATAAGACACATTTACAAATCTTGTAGTGTTCATGCCTTGCTGGATACGAGCTGTTTTGGCTCATCAGTAGATTTTGTATGGTTAATACAAATCTTGGCACAGCTATCCAATTATTGCCTCCGGTGTCCCAGCTCCCTACTACCCGAAGGATGGCACTGACTTGTTAGAAATTACTTTTGTGTGATCAAAACCAGTTTATGGTAGCTACAACATCAAGTACACTCTGAAAAACATCTTTCTAAAGGACGTGTTGTCAAATTAACAAAAGAATAAAAACAGTCTGCAGCTGAATAGGAATGTCTTGGATGCTATCTGTAATCTTGTTAAAGATACCCAAAATGCATTGAACATAAAGAGAATGTGTTGGCCTGTGGTAGCGTTCATAAAGTAACAACTATCGCATTTGATAATGTCTGTGCTGTAGTTAAAATTGCATATAAGACAAGAATTATGCATATAGGACAATGCAAAGAATATTGGATGATTTCTTTATTAGATTAATTTATTTATTTTCTTTCTAAATTAGATTAATTTATTAAAAAGTTAATGATTTGTATATCTCCTTTTATATTTGATAAGATTGTAATTCTTTTTAATATGATACTAAATTATTGTATATATCAAAATATACACTGAGTGATCACTGAATTATGAATATCCCTATGAAAACTGAATGAGACCCGCTGACCACACGTGGTTCGAAAGTGCAGAGTTAATTGACCTACTTAGCATAGATAAGGTGTCAGTGGTTCGGTAGGTAGTAAAATTCCGAGCGTGATGGGTAAAAGGAAGGATTTATCGGACTTTGATAAAAGACAGATTGTGGGTGCTTGACAAGCTGGTTCCTCGACTTCCCAAATGGCTAAACTGGTGGGCTGTTCGAGAACCGCCGTAGTTAAAGTGTACTAGGACTGGCGTTAAAATGATCAAACAACGACCTGGTAGCAAAACTGCAAAGGTCAGTGAAAGGTTTATGTTAGAGGTGAGTGCTGGGTCCAACGACTCATACAATCACAGCATTGTTGAAGAGTTGACTACCCAAAACAACATGGGCCAACCTAGAACAATATCTGGCATGATATGTGTCGCATGCTTGCACGTATAGGCTATACCAGCAGATAACCTCTATGGCATTCTCTTGTAACCAATGTTTGTCGGCGTAAAACACTTGTCTGGTGCAAAGAGCATGCAAGTTGGATGTTAGAAGACTGGAAGGTGTGCTGGTCGGATGAGTCACGTTATTTACTCCACACCGAGTATCGTCGTGTACGGATTTGGTGTTAACAACATGAGGCTCTTGATTCATTATGCATGGTATCAAAAGTGCAGGCCGGTGGAGGCAGTTGTATGGTGTGGGGCATTCTTCACTGGCAGGAACTTGGACCCCTGGTGGATCTGGAACAACGTATCAGTGGTCTCCGCTATCATCAATTGCTTGCTGACTGTGTACACTCTTGCTATATTACACCTTTTCCCGAATGGCAATGGTGTCTTCCAAGATGACGATGTGCCGAGCCGTCAGGCACTTGTTGTACAGAAATGTTTTGAGGAACACGGTTCTGACTTCCAGCATATCGATTGGCCTCCGAACTTCCTCCAATATCAATCCCATAGAGCACTTGTGGGACACTATGGAAAGGCATATCAGGCATCTGGATACACCAATCACCTCCGTTCCTGCATTGCTGACTGCATCTTGGAAGCTGCTGGGCTTTGCATACCAGCTAAGAGGTGTTGTTCAGGGTTTGGGCCAGAGTGGATGTCGGATGAACTAGTGGGGCATGTGGCGGGGAGGAGGAATGCATGGGATACTTGCAAATTAACACATGACACGGAGGCCTGTGATGGATACAAGTTGATATGCGGCCAAGTTACGGGGGAGGTTGGGCGGGCGAAGGCGGATTGCGAGAAGTCCTTGGCGGGGGATGCAAAGAGGAACAGCAAAGAGTTCTTTACTTGTGTGGACTCTAGAAGGAGGGGGATGAATCGGGTTGGTCCACTTGATATTGATGGGTCGACTGTTGATGATCCTGCTCGGGTGGCTAACAAACTAAATGAATATTTAGTTTGTTAGCATCGACATTCACACATGAGGAGTTATTCAGCAAGGGGAATGCCAGAGGTGTATTCAACTCTAGCAGTAAGCTACAGAATCTTGAAATAACTGGGGGTAAAGTGGAGGAGAAACTGTTGAAGATAAACACAAGAAAGGCACCCGGGGTGGATGGGATCTATCCAGTTATATTAAAGGAGGCAGCAAAGGAAGTAAGCAAACCCTTAGCCATAATTATAAGAGCTTCCTTGGACTCAGGGGAGGTACCCATAGACTGGAAATGTGCAAATGTGACCCCAATTCACAAAGGAGGATCAAAGGCTGGCACAAGTAATTATAGACCTGTGAGCTTAACTTCTGTTCCAGGAAAATTAATGGAGGCACTGGTTAAAGAAGCACTGCAGGATCATTTAGACAAGACTTCAGTTATAGCTCAGACACAGCATGGTTTTGTTAAGGGGAAGTCTTGCCTGACCAACTTGATTAGATACTATGATGCAGTCACAAAAGAACTGGATGCAGGGAATAACTTTGATATTATATACTTGGATCTTAGAAAGGCTTTTGATACTGTTGCACATGGAAGACTGCTACACAAATTGGAGCAGTGTGACATTGGAGGCAAATTGCTGCTATGGATAAAGGGGTGGTTGAGGGGGAGAAGACAGAGAGTGGTAATCAATGGACACTGCTCATCGTGGACTGATGTTATTAGTGGAGTCCCTCAGGGCTCAGTGTTGGGTCCATTATTGTTTTCTGTATTTATAAATGATATTGATGATGGTATATCAAGCTTAATGTCCAAGTTTGCAGACGATACAAAGGTTGGCAGGGTTGTCAAGGACACTACTGACACTATGCTGCTGCAACAGGATCTGGAAAGGTTGAGCAGATGGGCTGAGAGGTGGCAAATGAAGTTTAACATTGACAAATGTAAAGTACTACACATGGGAAACAGCAACCCCAGAGCAACGTATCAACTCTGTGGTACTACACTGACAGTGGTAGAGAATGAAAGGGACTTGGGGGTGGTTGTGCAGGCAGATATGAAGTTCTCTGAGCAGTGCAGATGGGCTGCAAGAGTAGCTCATGGAGTATTGTCAATGATATACAGGAATTTTTCCAGCAGGGATAAGGAGGTGATTATTCCATTGTATAAGGCAATGGTCAGGCCACACCTAGAGTACTGTATACAGGTCTGGAGGCCTCATTTCAAGAAGGATGTAGAGCTGCTGGAACGAGTACAGAGAAGGGCGACAAGATTAGTGAATGGAACAAAGGGGTGCTCTTACGAAGAAAGGCTTAAGTTTTGCAAATTACAGTGTCTGGAGACTAGGCACCAGCGAGGTGATCTGATAGAGGTGTATAAAGCCTTGAATGGTTTAAGCATGCTCAATGCTGATGGGATTCTTCCTCTAGCTCAGAAAAATCACCTGAGAGGGCATAAATTCAAATTGAGGAAAGACAGATGTAGGATAGACGTGCGGAAATTTGCCTTTAGCCAGCAGGTGGTTGGTTGGTGGAACAGACTTCCATCCCTTGTGGTGGAGGTTGATTGCCTAAATAAGTTTAAGGCTCAGCTGGACAGGTATTTTGAACGAACAGAGGGGTGAAGTGGAAGTGGGTTTTTTTTTTTGGCTGATGCTGCATAAGCTTGCTTTCTTGCATCAAATGCCTCTACTAATGCTAATGCTAATGCATTACACACAGCTTGGTTGGCCATACCTCCCGAATGCTTACAGCATCTTGTTGAATCAATGCCACTTCAGATAGTTGCTGTACCGATGGCAAAAGGAGGACCTACGAAGTATTAGGTAGGTGGTCATAATTCTGTGATCACTCGCTGTATACTATAGAATATTTCATTTCCGTTAATTGCTTTTTTTCTTTGTTTAACTTACAAATAAAATAAAATCTTTAAAAAACATGTTATTCCTTTTGTTTTTATTAATTTAAATTAATTTATTTTTGATATTATTATTCTTAGATATATACAAAAAAATTAAGATATTTTGTATCTGAGATATTCTTGGATACAAAAGGGGGGGGGTAAAATTTTGACCCTTTTGGGGGACCTCGTTATTACAAAACATGAAAATTTAGGTCCCTTGAACTCACTAACGAAATTCAATTGTAACACATTTTGAAACCTATATCATAGTGTGATGAACTGATCCATTACCAGAAAAATCACATCAGGTCTCCTGTGGGAAAGGGGGGGGTGGTTATATTAAGTCCAAAACCATGATACCTGACAATTCAGTTCTATAGGATTTGATATAGAACTCCCTATTTCCCAATCATAATGTAGTTGGTGACAATGAGTTTCTATTATCTTTTTGTAAATACTACATTAAACTTGGATATTTTAAAAAATTTTCAAATTTCTGCTTAGTTTTGTGAAACAATTGGCCATCAAGTGTACTGGTAGTCTATGTTGCAGAATAGAAACACATGATAATAGCATTGGTTGCTGTTACATGCCATTTTTTGTTATTACTTCTATTGTTGCTAATTAACAATATCTTTCAATAAGATGCTAAAGAAATACAGTGTAAAATTTCAGAACACATATGTGCAAGATTTTCCACATATTGTAATATTTGAAAGAAAGGTAACATGTTTGCATTGTGCAACATGTGTAGTTGTAATTTTTCAATTTTAAACTATGGTAAATACAACAGTCAGACATTTTCAGACAAGAAAATATTGCTTTTGTATTAACAACAACATGCAGTGCATAGAAAGAAAGGCATTCAAAAATGTTGCATTTCATTGTGATGATGTTGCCATATGTGCTGACTATTTATTTGCATCTTCCTATGAGTTGTATTGATCAGTTAGGCACATTACTCATAAATATGTTTCCCAATAGGAAAATAGCAACAAAATATGGTTGTGAAAGAACAAACAACACACATTATTCATGAAGTTGCAGAGACACAGAAAAAGAGATAGTGAACGGGCTCTGACAAATGGACCATTTTTAAATTCATTTAGAAATAAAGAAAATTGTGAAATGAAAAGCTTTCTCTCAACATATTACCTCTCTGGGTGGATTCTTCTGAATAACACAAAATTCACACAAAGTTGGGTATATAGTATATTCACCATGCAAATGGAGGTAGATACTAACCATAAGGTGCTATAAGTGCCAAAAATGTGGGCAATTAAGTTATTCCCTGTCCGTTAGTCATGCATATTCTCAATGCAGTGCAAAAGGCCATGGAGTTGAGCTATGTTGTCTATGGTCAACTGGCTTGCATAGTCTTGTTGATGTCAGTGTTGGATGAAAGGAAAAAAAATAGCAAGACTAAGATAAAGTTAAATATATCATACCCAGAGGGAATAAAAGCAATTGACACCAGTAAGTGTCATTTAAACCATTAAATATTATGGTTATTCCATCACAGCACAAACAAAATGATTATTCCTGTTAAAGAATCATTCACTCCCACTACCTGCTATTTATGAGTTCTTGAAAACTTGCATAGAAAACTTAATTGGCTGAAGAAAACTTAAAACTGAAGTGAAAATGAGAGCACTAGGGAAAAAATGGTACTTTACCACTCAGTCTTTGATCTCTCTCTCTCTCTCTCTCTCTCTCTCTCTCTCTCTCTCTGTGTTGAGGAAGAAAAATTTCAGTAACATCTATTTTTAATTACAGGTCCTGAGGTCAACAAATTCTGTGAATGAAGAAATGTGGACAAATATCAGACACTGTGCAGTCATTCAGTATTTAGGGAAAAGGGACTGACATCAAAAACTAACAACCAACGATTGGGTTACCGTACAAAGTGGGGTTCCCCAAGGATCAGTATTGGGACCACTGTCGTTTTTAATTTTCTTAAATGAAATTGATGAAGGGATCGAGTGCATGATATCTAAATTTTCAGTTGATATAAAGATCAGTAGAGTAGTTAATTATCACTGCCAAGCACAGCTTCTTTGGAGCAACCTAGATAGACTTCAGGGATGGTCAGAAAAGTGTGCTTTAATTCAGCAAAATGCAAGGTCTTACACCTTTGGGAACTGTAACTCTAAAAAACATACACTTGGTGGAGTTGAACTAAAGTCAGTAATGGAAGAAAGGGACTTGGGAGTTATGATACTTTCAGACACAAAGTTCTCCGAGCATTGCAGACAGGTTGGGAAAGCACATGGTGTTCTATTGATGATTTATCAAACATTTGTTAGTAGAGATAAGGACATCATAAGGCTATTGTTAGACCACACTTGAAATACTGTGTTGAAGTATGGTGAATCTCACCTAAAAAAAAAAAAAGACATCAAGCTTTTTGAAAGGGTCCAAAGATGGGTAACTGACCTGGTGTTTTTGGAGATCAGCAAAAGTGTCCATATGAGGAAACACTTTGAATATATGCATTTCACAGCTTGGAAACTAGGCACCTTAGAGGAGACTTGATTGAGGTGTTTAAGGCTCTAAGTGGCAAAAGTAAAATGAAAGGACAAAATTTTCATAGTTATAAATGATTCTAGAACTAGTGGCCATAAATTCAAGCTACGGGGGGTAGAAACTTAGACTGGATTGCAGGAAGTTTTATTTTACCCAGCGAGTTAAAAATTACTGGAATATATATATATATATTTTTGGCTGGTGTAGCATAAGCCTTTGGCTTCCTTGCACCATATGGCTGTTACTAATATTAAAGGCAATTTGAGGTTATGTTAACAACATTGAGGGGAGGATGTCTCTTCCTATTCCACATTAAGAAGTGGGCAGCAAAATTTAAACGATCAACGTAGAGCATGGAAGATGATCATGGTTGGAAAACCTGTGAAGTCATCACTCCAGAATTTGTTGGCAGTGTGCATTATCTAGTGATGAGTGGTCAATGAGTGACAGTTCGGTGCAATGCAGGTTTATCACTTATAGCTAGAGAGAGAGAAGCAATGCAAAACAGTGGAAACACAGCTGTTCTCCCCTTCAAAGAATACCAAGTTGATTCCTTCTTGCTGACAATGTGATGGCATCAGCTTTTAGGGTGCAGAGGGAGTGTTGCCAATGAACACATTCAGAAAGGCCAGACAGTCACTGGGACATATGATGCAGACTTCATGTGCATTTTTGAGAAAACATCAAAAACAAAAAGTGAGGAAAAGTCAGCGAAGGAGTTTATTCCGCCAGGATGCTTTTTCACATATCTGTCATCGTCATGGCTGCATTGCAATGAGCACAGCTTTGAAGTCTTGGACTTTGACCTTATTAAAAAATAAAAAAAAATTATAACCCTGGTTGTCTGGGATCTATTTTCCTGCCAACAGTGACATCATTGCTGCAGTGGATGCATTCCAACGAGAAAATTTTCTTAGTAGCTGGAATCAATACATTGTGGCATCAGTGGGAAAATTGTATCAAATCCAAAAGAAAATATGTTGAAAAGTAACATGTTGCCATATGCCTTAAATAAAACCTTTGCTAAGGGCATGCACTTTTCAAATTTTCTCCCCATAATTAGTAACAATTTTTATATCCATCTTTTCTGTTTTGGAAAACAAAAATAGTGAGGCTGCAGTAAAATCAGCATTTTACAATAATTTGTGAATTTCTACCAATTTTCATTAACAAATTGGCTGCCATGTATTCTACACAATTTTGAAAAATTGGAATATGATATAACATTCTTTTTCTATATAATGTGGCTGCCTTTTGGCAACCACATTACACAGAAAAAATCCTGAATGGATTTTTTATTACTTGAAAATTATTTTTTTGTTATTTTTGTTTAAAATTAATTGTGCAATTTTTAGTTGTTTATCTGATAAAGTTGGTTAATTTTTTGTTACTTGGTTTTAAAAATTGCTGAGAAAAAAAAGATATAGGTGCCATTGTTGTTCTCTGTCGTTGTAAGAATATTATAACATACTATTGATTATAGTATTTTTATTGAATGATATATGGTTTAGTGGTAGGCTGCTATATAATTCCATAGTTATATTAGAAGTCTAAGTGTTTTCTTAGGTTCATAAATTTTAAGTGACTTTTAATGCACTAAAGTAATCTAAAAAACATTTTGTACTGCCATCAAATAAACGAGATTAGCAGCGTTGTTAATTTTGATATTGCTTAGTTAAGAGTACATTAGCATTAGTAAAGGCACATGATGCAAGAAAGCAAGCTTAGGCAGCATCAGCCAAAAAAAAAAAAAGAAAAACTCTCCCATTTCACCTTTCCGTTCGTTCCAAATACCTGCCCAGCCCAGCCTTAAATTTATTTAGGCTATCAAATTCCACACATCTATTAAATCTAAGCAGGGAGGGCTTATGCACTTAGTTAAGAAATACATTAATCTAATCATTGCATCCAGTTGACATGATTGGCCAGTGCAATCTTGAGAGATTTCATAAGTGCACTTTGTAAACTGAAATGAGGGTAGTAGTATTAGTAGTAGTTTGTTATAGGCCTAATGACTGTGATGAGTATAACCAACAAGTGTACAGACAGATATTGTGGGCCAGTAAATCAGAAAGTCTTATAAATTGGGGAGTTTTACCTTTACATATATTGACTAGATCAGTGGCTCCCAAACTACTGAGGTCTGCTAACCGCAGAATACCAGATTCAAGAGTGTTTACTCAGTTCACCAAACTGAGTATGGCGAACATTACGTGAGCACTGCTTGTATCCATTTCACTTACAACAGGTGCAACACCAGCCAGTAGACTATGCCCAGCAATTGGAATTTTGTCAGTGGTACAGTTCCCAGTGCTCATATTTCTTCTGAATGTGCAAATGAACAAAATGTGGATGAAATAGAACACATTCTTCAGTCAGTAGAACATAGTCCTACTATTAGCACACGAAGAATTTCTATGCATATCTGTGTTCCACAGACAAGAGTATGGTGAACATTACATAAACACTGCTTGTATCCATTTCACTTATAGCAGGTGCAACACCTTCAGCCAGGAGACGATGCCCAGCAATTGGAATTTTGTCAGTGGATAAATGCTAACCACCAATTAATTCCATTAGTACTGTTCAGCGATGAATCTACTTTCCCTCGTGATGGCATCAACAACACCCGTAACTCTCATAGTCAGATGAAAATCCACGTGCCACTATGGAAACAATTTTCAACATAGCTTCTCACTAAACATGCGATGTGGTATCGTCGACAATCAGTTGGTTGGGCCTGTTGTGTTACAAAAGCGTCTTACAGGGCCCATTTGCCTAGAATTTCTGCAAAAACAAACTTCTACTACTATTGGAGGATGTTCCCTTGGTTACAATGATTGGTGTGTACTTTCAGCATGACGGAGTTCCTACACATTATACCCATCTGGTGATACAATATTTAAATCGAACTTTCCCTGAACAATGAATCGACTGCTGTGATCCCATTCATTAGCCACCAAGGTCTCCAGACCTCACTCTGTTAGATTTTTGTTTGTGGGGATGGATGAAAAGTGTGTTATACAAAGAAAAGATGAATACAAAGACGAATTGCTCACTCGCATTTTGGATACTGCTGCCATCATAAAGGAACGCCAAGACGACCTCAAAAGAACACCTCATATTACCACAAGAGTTGCAAAGTGCTTTGAGGTTGGCACTAGGAATTTTGAACATTTATTGTGAACCATAAAAAATTTGTCAATTATTTGTGTTTTGTATCATTCAAAAAGTCAATAAATACAAACAGTAAGTCATTTATCATTCTTTAATACCGGTCATAATGTCTTTGTGCATGCCAATTTCAAAGAGCTGTGTTTCCATATCCATTGAGAACTGGACACGTTCTTTTTTTTTGAACTTTTTTTTTACCCAGAATAATCGATACTATAACCTCTCAAAATATTTACTATTCCTCCTGAATTACCCTGTATATGTATATGTTTCTCTGTGTGTGTATATATCTATGAACACTGGGTTTTCTGAAAAGAAAATTTAAAGTTTTAAGTTTAAAACAATTCAACTTTATTCTTATCTTTACATAAATATATAATAATAACTTTATTTATCATAAATTTGCTGTACATAGAACAAATAATTTGACCAGTTGCAGAGGATCCGTTTTGCAGACCCAGTGGAACTGGTCTATGGACCCTAGTTTGGGAAATGCTGGACTAGACCATATCAGTTGGAGATTAACAAAACAGGCAGACTTTTGGAGATTTATTGGAAGGTCTTTTTTTACAGGAAAATCTTAGAGAGGCAACAAGAGAACAATACTCTTCATCTGATTATTAGTAGTGACCCTTCATGCATTAAGAATCTGTAGACAAAGGACTGACTAGGTGGCAGTGATCATAGTAATGTGTGATTTATTTAAAGATGAACTACTGTCAGTTGCAAAGGGATGGGTGTTTGATTTCTTAAAGGTAACTATTGTGGTCACAGTTTTAATTCTGTGCAGTAGTATCAACTGATGAAATTGACAACAGCAAACTTCAAAATGTTAAATACAAAGATGTAATCAGAGATCGTGCTGGCCATGGCAATCATTGGATATCTTTGGTTTCAAGATATTCCTCCACCATGTGTGCAATGGCATTGTTTTGAAGGTCAAGAAAATCGGGGCAACCACAACCCTAAAAAGTCGCACATAGAGTTTGAGGATATGTTTTCGGTAACACTGCAGTTACGGTATCCCTATCAAAAATACTTAAGAGGGAGTGTGGCTGTTGATCATTATTCTGCCCCACATGAGAACATCGCTTCCATCATAAATGGCCTTTTCTGTGATGTTGGATGGATAGTACCAAATTTCTCATTGACTCCAGATGAAATAGCATCTGTAATCTGTTTGTAGTCTAAAATGGGACACATCAGGGAATAGAATTGTATCCCAATTGTCCATGTCACATGTTCACAGCACCAGTTTCGACGAAGTGGTTTGAAGTTAATGGGATGCAAACCACTGGCTTCCTGGCATTAGTCCAATTGAATTGAGCCTTCTTAACATAGTCTGGTTGAAAATGTTTTCACCTGTGACACACCAACCTTCAAAGACAGTTGAGCACAAGACCTTGTAGGTAGGGTTCCATCTTGCTGTTTGATCTAGATAGATGCCTGTTCTGGTTGACATTAGCCCTTGGCCGACCTTGGCCAGCTCTTCTTGTAATGGGTCCGGTGTCCTGAAACTGCTTCCATAGAGCCGAGACGAAACTGCGTGACACAATAAGCCAACATGTCACTTCTGCTCGTGACCCTGGCTTCAATTCATCCAAATGACCTGCCGTCTCAAAGAATCATCTAAATGATGATGACTTGCCATCCTGAGTACTGGAGATGTGACTATCCCACTAAGCAAGCCAAAAAACGGCAAATGAAGTGATGTGGTTGCAACCTGTCTTTTTATAGGCATGAATAATTTGCATTTTTTTTTGTTACAAAATTAACAAAAAAAGCACTTTTTTTTTGTTAATTTTGTCTATCAGTGTTATTACATGTAACTAATACCACATTGCTTTAATCTATACAAAATCATTAATTTCTAATGACTTGCATTTTGCTGCATCATCATCAGTCATTTTTATTCCACTGCAGGATAAAGGCCTCTCCAGCAACGTTCCGGTTCCTTCTGTTTTGTGCAATGGCCATCCATTTACTACCCACAAACTCATGAATTTTGTCTGTCCATCTCCATTGTTGTCTTCCAGGTTTTCTTCTAGCTCCTCTTGGGTATCATTCTGTTATTCTCTTAGTCCATCTGTCATCATGTCTTCGAGCTATGTGTCCTGCCCAAGACCATTTTAGTTCTTTAGTTTTGATAAGAATGTCCTTTACTTGAGTTTGCTGTCTAATCCATGTGTTTCTCTTCTTATCTAACAGTCTGATTCCCAATATAACTCGTTCCAATTTTTGCTGTGTAGTTTTCACCTTTTCCTCCATTCTTTTGGTGAGTGCCCAAGTTTCACTTCCATAAGTCATGGTGGGCAGCATAAATTGGTTCATTATTTTACGTTTCAGAAAAATTGGGATATTGCTCCTCAGTATGCGACTATATTTCCTGAATGCCATCCATCCAAAATTTATTCTTCTCTTGACTTCCAGCCATTTATCATTATTACAGCTGATGACTCCACCTTTTCAATTGCTGCTCCTTCAATCATTTTATCCCTTTCTATGGCATACTTTTTCATCATTACTTTTGTTTTAGGCATATTCACCTATAGTCCAAAATCCTTACTAACTCTGAATAACTGATTAAGATTTTCCTCTAATTCTTTAGGATCGTGGCTTATGACCACAATATTCATAATAACTGCACAATCATACACCAACCTTAACATAACACTATTTATATTTTTAATAACGGTTGGTGTATGATTGTGCAGTTATTATGAATATGAATATTCCCAATCCCAGAGGCCTATTTGAAGATTTATGACCACAATGTCATCTGCAAATCGTCAATGGTTTAGGTACTCTCCATTCACATTGACTCCTTTCTGCAACCAGTCTAATCTTCTAAAACCTTCTTCAAGGGCATCAGTAAACAGCTTCGGAGATATCATCTCTCCCTGCCGAACTCCTTTCTGAATTTTAAATTTACTACTGTCTGTCTAGTCTAATAAAGTAAGAGGTAGCATTCTCATATGTTTTCTTCAAAATCATAATATGTGTGGTATCTATGCCTTGTATTTCCAGTGCCTGAAACATTGCGTTATTCTGTATGGCATCAAATGCCTTTTCATAATCCACAAATACCAGTCATGATGGTGTTTTATATTCATTTGCTTTCTCCATTAGCTGTGATATTACGTGAAGGTGATCCATAGTTGAGAATCCTGTCCTAAAGCCAGCTTGTCTTTCAGTTGATTGTCATCAACATTCTTTCTAATCTGTTAGTAACGAGCCTTGTGAACAACTTGTAGATGTGGGATAACAAGCTAATTGGTTTATAATTTCCAGTTTCTGATTTATTTCATTTCTTATGCAGCAAAATTATGATTGCATTATTCCACTCCTTAGGCATCACACCTTTTCTAATGCATTTTGTGAAGAATCTTGCCAATTCTTCAACGCATGTTCTACCTCATCAGGAAGGATATCGGGTATGTCATGTATTACTAATTACCGATCCATCTTCATCACTGCTGGCATCATTCCGTCACTCCTTGTATAATTCTCTATAGTCGTCTTCTGCTATTTGAATTATGCCTTCTCTGCTAGTTATAAGTAGGCCGTCGGTATTCTTCAGTTTCAGTATCATTTGTCTTTCTGTAGCACTGCTCAAGGTTGCTGATTTAAATACTTTGTTTTCCTTTAATGTTGTTCTACTTTTCTTGTGTTAAATCTTCATATGTTCTCTCTGAGTCTCTTTCTAATGGCTTTGTATAAACTCAGTATACTCAGTTTTCTCCTTGTCAGTGTTTATCTTGTTCTTCATTTGTTGTCTTCGGTTCACTATGACAAGTATTTCTTGACTAATTTTTTCTTCTTTGGATTTTTTTTACCAATAGGTTTCTTAGGCTTTATCACTTTCAGAAAGTTGTAATATTCCTCATCGATATTTTGGTCCTGAGCCGTCTGCAGAAGCTCAGACTTGTTCTTAAGTTTCAGAACATACTGTTTTATCTCAAAGACCTTCGTATTATATACTCGAGTCTGTTTTTTCCTTTCTTTTCTTGCATCTATATCAAGTGTGCACCTTACCATTCTGTGATCACTTCCAACATTTACCTTGTTCAGGACGGTAACATCATTCACGATATATCTTCTGTTAGTGAGGATGAAGTTTATTTCATTAGTTGATCAATTTGGGCTCTTCCATGTCCACTTTCTGTTCGCCCTTTTCTTGAAAAAAAGTGTTCATTACTGACAATCCTTGAGATTCTGCAAATTCCACAAGTCCTTTACCTCTTTCATTTCTTTCACCAATTTCAAAATTTCCTATAGTTCCCCTTTCTGTGCTGTTTCGTCACTTTCCAATATTAGCATTGAAGTCTCCCATAATGATAGTGTAGTGGGTTTTCTGCTCATCTATAAGATTCTCAATTTCGGTGTACATTTCTTCAACCTCTTCATCATCATGGCTTGATGTTGGTGCATAAATCATTATAACCTTTAGCTTGTACCTCTTAGAAATCCTGAGTAGTAATCTTGACATCCTTGGTGATGTACTTTTGAAATCCAAAATGTTGTTTTTAAATCTTTATAGACCAGAAAGCCAACTCCTCCTTTCACTGTTTCCATTGATGTACAGCAGATTTCCACTTGATAAGCTTATAAGTGGTTCATTTCTTGTTCTTTCAGCAAAACATGATATTCCAATTCATTTTCTAATTCCTTTTCCAGCTCTAATATCCTGTCTTCGCCGATGAGCGATCTTACATTGTAACAGGTCAAGTTCAGTTTTCGTGCATGGCAGCCTGGTCATACCCAGAGATTCTTAGCACCCTCTGCATTTTGCTACATTAAATTTGCTACATAACTGCCACTTTTCTGACCATTCTTGCAACCTCTTGCAAGTCATCCTGAAGGAGCTCTGCCTGGTATACTCTACCAATCTTTACATCTTGTGGAAATTTTGACGTCAAGCCTTCTATTCCATTGTAAATTTCTTTTATGAAAATGAAACAGTGGTCCAAGAACCCATCTGTTGGTGATCCTCACTTCTGAATTTACACCTATCTGAAGAATACCCATTAATGACAACCCTCTGCCTCCTGCCCAGTAGCAATCCAGCTATCCAGTAATCCCAATATGTTCCATCTTATACAATAACCTTTCATGAGGGACTGAGTCAAATTCCTTACTAAAATCCAAATACTCTAGGTCGAAATTGTTCCCTACATCTGGCTCATAACTGTCAAAATAGCTTAATAAGTTAGTTAGACATGATTTTCTCCCAGCAAAACGATTTTGTGTGTTATTCAGAATGCTATATCTATATAAATATTCCTGGATTGCACTCTTAATCATTGCTTCTAAGATCTTACCTGCCAATTAAGTCAGAGTAACTGGTCTGTAATTATTAATTTCGTTCTTAAAAAGACCTTTATGTATGGTTTATATGTTGGCACTTTTCCAATCGAAATGAATCTCTCTCGAGTCGAAAGTTGTCTTTATACTTAACTGCAATGGATCAATACACTCCTTTGTGGGCTCCCTCAAAATTGCTACGTATATGCCATCGACTCCAGGATCATTACTTGCCTTTATGATCAAAAGTTTTTCTGGATAAACAATTGTCTGTAATTTTGAATTCACTAATTTCACGACTCGCTGTCACTTGCACTGCCTCTTCTCAGCAGAAGAACCTTTCTTTGGTAAATACAGAAGTTAAGTACCTGTTTAATTCTTCTGCAACATCAGATGGGTTGTCGAAAACCTTCCCACACCCAGTGCACAATGGTTCGATCTGATTTGCTTTTTCTTCCTCGTATTCATATACATGAAAAATTCCTTGTCCCTATTCTCTGTTAGCCAGTGCTTTCTTGTACAAAATTTTGGCCTCTTTAATTTTATATTCTGTACAATTACAAACTTGTAGCTGTTGTAGTCTTTGGTACTTTTCTTCATTCCTGTAACTGTCCCATGCTATCTTTTTCTGTTCCATTTAGCTGGCCAGCCCCGCATTCAGCCATTTCAGTATCTGCCTTCTGCAATGTTTTCTTAATTGCATGTATGCGTTTGTGGCTTCTGTGTTTTTTTTTACTTTATAAAGATATTTCATAATCGAGTGTATTTGACCTCATTCTGCAATCTGCCCAATTAATAGATGCCACAAAAAAAAGGTAAACTGCAGCCATTGCCAATCCACTGCAGAATAGAAGCCTTCTTGACGATTCACATTATGCAAAATAGACCATAATCTCTGACATGCTGGTCCAGTGTGGGTTGGCAGCTCGACTGTATTTAGCAGTCAGGGGCTTGAGCTCTGGTCTATTCAAGGAGCCTGTGCTATTGCACTCCCGCTCCTGAGGGGCCACCGTAGCCAGGTGGGCAGGGGCATCAGTGCATAGCACACGCTTCTTGATTAGACCAGGGTTCGAGCCCGTGACCACCAAATACGTAGGATGTGGAAAGGTCAGGGAATGACCACTGCATATCCCCGGAGCAATATGGCCTTAGTTGCTAATGCTCCTAAAAACCAAATAACAAACAAACAAACCTGCTCCTGACCACTCGGATGCAGAAGCCTCTATTAGGTTCCACATTTTGCCTTAGACTGTCAAAGTCCCTATTCTGAAATTTAAACCCATGCTTTACCTTTAGCTATTGCATGATCTTTCTTTATCTTCCAATTACGACTGCATAATCACTACTTGCTAATAATACTTGTATTTTAAGCCCTGTGATATTGTATAATTCGTGAGTAATGATGAGGTTAGAATATTCTCATCCCTATTATCTTTCACTACTTTATTGAAATGCAATTGAGCAGCAGCTTGGAAAGCAAGGCAACAGGGATTTCCAGGACTGCTTGGAGTCATAGTGGAACAAGTAAATACATGGGCTGTTAGCATTAGCATTAGTAGAGGCATATGATGCAAGAAAGCAAGCTTATTCAGCATCAGCCAAAAAAAAAAAAAAAAAACCACTACTCCCATTTCACCCCTTCTTTCGTTCAAAATACCTGTCCAGCTGAGCCTTAAATTTGTTTAGGCTATCAACTTCAACAACAAGCGATGGAAGTCTATTCCACAAACCAACTGCCCGCTGGCTAAAGGCAAATTTCCGCACATCTATCCGACATCCGTCCTTCCTCAATTTGAATTTATGCCCTCTCAGGTGATTATTCTGAGCAAGAGGAAGAATCCCATCGGCATTGAGCATGCTCAAGCCATTCAAAGCCTTATACACCTCTATCAGATCACCTCGCCGATGCCTAGTCTCCAGGCTCTGTAATTTTCAAAACTTAAGCCTTTCTTCGTAAGAGCAACCCTTTGTTCCTTTCACTAATCTTGTTGCCCTTCTCTGTACTTGTTCCAGCAGCTCTACATCCTTCTTGAAATGAGGCCTCCAAACCTGTATACCGTACTCAAGGTGTGGCCTGACCAATGCCTTATACAAGGGAATGATCACATCCCTGTCCCTGCTAGAAATATTCCTGTATATCATTGACAAGACACCATGAGCTACTCTTGCAGCTCGTCTGCACTGCTCAGAGAACTTCATATCTGCCTGCACAATTACCCTCAGGTCCTTTTCATTCTCTACCACTGTCAGTGTAGTACCTCAGAGTTGATACGTTGATCTGGGGTTACTGTTTCCCATATGTATACTTTACATTTGTCAATGTTAAACTTCATTTGCCACCTCTCAGCCCATCTGCTCAACCTTTCCAGATCCTGTTGCAGCAGCATAGCATCAGTAGTGTCCTTAACAACCCTGCCAAACTTTGTATCGTCTGCAGACTTGTACATTAAGCCTGATACACCATCATCAATATCATTTATAAATACCGAAAACAACAATGGACCCAACACTGAACCCTGAGGAACTCCACTAATAACATTAGTCCACGTTGAGCAGTGTCCATTGATTACCACTCTCTGTCTTCTGCCACTCAACCATCCCTTTATCCATAGCAGCAATTTGCCTCCAATGCCACACTTCTCCAATTTGTGTAGCAGTCTTCTATGCGCAACAGTATCAAAAGCCTTTCTAAGATCCAAATATATAATATCAAAGTTATTCCCTGCATCCAGTTCTTTTGTGACTACATCATAGTATCCAATCAAATTGGTCAGACAAGACCTGCCCTTAAAAAAACCATGCTGTGTCTGAGCTATAACTGAATTCTTGTCCAGATGATCCTGCAATGCTTCTTTAACCAGTGCCTCCATTAATTTTCCTGGAACCGAAGTTAAACTAACAGGTCTATAATTACTTGTGTCAGCCTTTGATGCTCCTTTGTGAATTGGGGTTACATTTGCACATCTCCAGTCTATGGGTACCTCCCCTGAGTCCAAAGAAGCTCTCATAATTATGACTAGGGGTTTGCTTACTTCCTTTGCTGCCTCCTTTAATATAACTGGATAGATCCCATGCACCCCAGGTGCCTTTTTTTATGTTTATCCTCAACAATTTCTCCTCCACTTTCCTCTCAGTTATTAGAAAATCATCTAGCTCACTGCCAATGTTTACTTCACCTACAACATTCCCCTTCCTGAATAACTCCTCATGTGTCAATGTAGATGCAAAATACTCGTTTAGATTGTTAGCCACCTGAGCAGGATCCACAACTGTTGAACTATTAACATCCAGTGGACCAATCTGATTCATCCCTTTCCTTCTTGAGTTTAAATAGGTAAAGAACTCTTTTCTGTTTTTCTTTGCATCCTTTGCCAAGGATTTCTCATAATCTGCCTTTGCCTGCCTAATCTCCTTTGTGACTTGGTTACAGACCAACTTATATCTGTCATAGGCTTTCATGTCACCCGTTAATTTGTATGTATCCCATGCATTTTTCTTCTCTGCCATATGTCTCATCAGTTCATCTGACAACCATTTAGGCCTGAACCTTGAACAATATTTCTTGGTTGGTATGTAAAGCCTGGTAGCTTCCAAGATTAGTTCCTTGAATGCTTCCCATTTTGAATTTGCTGTTGTTAACATCATCAGTTGGTCCCACTGTATTGAATTTAAATACTGTCTCAGACCATCATAGTCGCCTTTACGAAAGCAAAAACCCTTCCCTTTACCTCTGATGGTAGTTACCTCCTTGAGTAAATCCCACTTCAGCACACTGTGATCACTGCCACCCAGTGGTTCCTTTATCTGCAGATTCCTAATGCATGAAGAATCACTACTGATAATCAGATCAAGAGTATTACTCCCTCTAGTTGCCTCCCGAACATGCTGGTGTAGAAAATAGTCATCCAATAAATCCACAAAAGCCTTGCTAGTGTGTGAGTGACCAACCCACAAATTCCAGTCAATATCTGGGAAATTAAAATCCCCCATTATAAGACTCTCTGATTTACTGGCCCATTCTATTTCCCTGTACAGTATCTTATTATACTCATGAGAGTCATTAGGCCTATAGCACACTCCTACTCTCAATTTTGATTTACCTATGCCTATGTCACACCAAACTGACTCGACACTGCCGTGTCCGTCGATGTCGACTGGCTTCACTTCCGTGGCTTTTATGTATTTCTTAACTAATAGCATAACCCCTCCTCCCTTCCTATCCAGTCTATCCTTTCTGTAGACGTTGTACTCCCCAAATTCCAGTTCTGCATTCCTTATATCTGTGTGACACTACGTCTCTGATATCCCAACAATATCTGCCTTTGATGTTTCGAGCAATACCTCAAATTCATCAAATTTATTTACTAAACTCCTAGCATTGGTGTACACGCAAGTATACATGCACCTGTTTCTATTCTTAGCTACCCTAACACAACCCATGTGTTTACTTGTACCGCAATGACTTCCAGCAGTCTCTGAAATATCCTGCATCTTGTTTTTCAGGCTTCTGCTCATTCCAATAGAAGCAGTGCAAGAATCTCTTTCACCTCTGTCAGTGGCTACTGTTAATCTATTAGTCTTTGTCTCCCCCCAAGCTAGCAGTTTTCCGACCCACCTAACACTGCCTCGATAGCATCAGCAAATATTCTTGCACCCTTTCTATTTAAGTGTATCCCATCCCTGTAGAAGCAATCTCTCCTGTTAACAAGTACATTCCAGGCTGAAAAAAAATTCTACCCCTTGAGCCTTGGACAATCTTTCCAGGGCCGAATTGATCGACAAGGCTCTCATCATATACTCCCTCCTATCGTGTCTTGGCAGAATTGCAGACACTTTCAAATTCAACCCTACTTCACGACTTTTTTTCAACAGTGACCTGTACTTGTTAAGTAATTCCACTGGTCTCCTACTCTTAATATCATTAGTGCCAACGTGTACAACTATATCACCTTTTGTGCCCTTAAAAGATGATATCTGCTCTACAACGTCATCAACCTTTGCCCCTGGCAGACATACTCTGGTCCTGTTCCACCTATCCTTTTTACAAAGCATGTTCCCCGTTTCCCTGACAATAGAGTCACCAACAACTACTAGTTCCTGTGGGACCAGCGCATTCTGCCTTGGGGGCTGCCTCTGTGTTGCAAGATGACCAAGTGCAAGCTCTGGCGTTGATGTGGGCAGCTGAGAGTTTGATGATCCCACTCAATTTATTATCTTCGAGGGCATCCACCCTGTCCTTCAAGGTCTCATATAGGCCCATAACAACGCTGAGTTGTCGCCTAATTTCCTTGCATCGTGCACACACAAAGACATCCCCCATGGCAGTATCATGTGCCGTACCCGATTGCTCCGCAAACATGAAGCAAACAGTGCATCTTAAAAGGCTGTGATTCAGAGGGCAACTGCCCCCCTCAGTTCTCCCCTGAGTCACACCACTCCCCTTAGCTTGAGCCTTTTGCTTTGCTGCTCTGGTCAGAGTCATGATTTCGATTTAAACGTCAATAAAATTACAATTTCAGAACAAAATTAAAACCTTAAACTTGTATCCTATCACAGTTATAACGCTATATTTATTTTTCAGTATCGAGTGTTATCTACGAGTTCCCTTTATATAACTTCCGTATCAAGTATGTATTAGTTATTTGTTACGTTTGTACTATATATAGTTAAAAGTACAATTTAATTGACAATGAAGTTTAACAAGATTAATAGATTTACTGATTAATTGACTTGCATGCTAGGAGTAAAGTAAACAGTGCTAGGAGTAAAGTATATAAATTTGATGAATTTGAAGTGCTGATTGAGGCATTAAAGCCAGATATTGTTGGGTTATCAGAGACGTGGCGTCACACAGATATAAGCAGTGCAGAACTAGAATATGTGGAGTACAATGTGTACAGAAAGGGAGGAGAGATTATGCTGTTAGTTAAGAAACACATAAAATCTAAGGAAGTGCATCCAATTGATGTTTGTGTACAATGCAATGTTGAGTCTGTTTGGTGTGACATAAGCACTGGGAAAGGAAAAATGAGAGTAGGTGTATGTGTTATACGCCAAATGAATCTGAGTATAATGAGCAATTGTGCAGGGAAATAGAGTTGGCCAGTAAATCAGAGTGTCTTATAATGGGGAATTTTAATTTCCCAGAGATTGACTGGAATTTGTGGGTTGGTCACATACACACTAGCAAGGCTTTTGGATTTATTGGATGATTGTTTTCTACAGCAGCATGTTCGGAAAGCAACTAGAGGGAGTATACTCTTGATCTGATTATCAGTAGTGATTCTTCATGCATCAAGAATCTGCAGATAAAGGAACCACTAGGTGGCAGTGATCCCACTGTATTGAAGTGGGATTTACTCAAAGAGGTAACTACCATCAAAAGTAATGGGAAGGGTTTTTGCTTTCGTAAAGGTGACTATGTTGGTCTGAGACAGTATTTAAATTCTGTACAAGGGGACCAACCGATGATGTTGCCAACAGCAAATTCAAAATGGGAAGCATTCAAAGAATAAATCTTGGAAGTTACTAGGCTTTTCATACCAACAAAGAAATATTGTTCAAGATTTAGGCCTAAATCGATGTCAGATGAACTAATTAATTGGACATGTGACAGAAGAAAAATGCATGGGACACATGAAAATTAACATGTTATACAAAAGCCTATGATAGATATATGCTGGTCTGTAACCAAGTCACAAAGGAGGTTAGGCAGGCAAAGGCAGATTACGAGAAATCTTTGGCAAAGGATGCAAAGAAAAACATCAAAGAGTTCTTTATTTATGTAAACTGTAGAACAAAGGGGATGAATCAGATTGGTCCACTTGATATCGATGGTTCAACTGTTGATGATCCTGCTCAAGTAGCCAACAAACTCAATGAATATTTTGAATCTACATTCACACATGAGGAGTTATTCTGGAGGGAAATACCAGAGGTGTATTCAAATCTAGCAGTAAGTTAGATAATCTTGTAATAACTGAGAGTAAAGTGGAGGAGAAATTGTTGAAGATAAACATAAGAAAGGCACCTGGGGTGGATGGAATCTATCCAGTTATATTAAAGGAGTCGGCAAAGGAAGGAAGCAAACCCTTAGCCACAATTATGAGAGCTTCCCTGGATTCAGGGCAGGTACCCATGGACTGGAGATGTGCAAATGTGACCCCAATCCACAAAGGCGAATCAAAGGGAGATACTGTTAATTACGAATTTATTAGTTTAACTTCTGTTCCAAGGAAATTAATGTAGGCACTGGTTAAAGAAGCATTGCAGCATCATTTGGACAAGACTTCAGTTATAGCTCAGACACAGCATGGTTTTGTTAAGGGTAAGTCTTGTCTGACCAATTTGATTGGATACTATGATGTGCTCATATAGGAACTGGATGCAGGGAGCAACTTTGATATCATATATTTGGATCTTAGAAAGGCTCTTGATACTGTTGCACATGGAAGTCTGCTGCACAAATTGGAGCAGTGTAGCATTGGAGGCAAATTGGTGCTACGGATAAAGTGATGGTTGAGTGGGAGAAGACACAGTGGTAATCACTGCAATGAACACTGCTCTTCGTGGACTAATGTCATTAGGGGATATCCCCCCCCGGGGTTCAGTGTTAGGTTTATTGTTGTTTTCTCTATTTATAAATGATATTGATGATAGTGTAGCCGACCGGGCTAGCCAGGTGGGTAAAGTGCCTGCGTGGCAACCCAAATGTCGCGGGTTCGATTCCCGACTCGGGCTTGGATCAAAATACTGCAAAAACCTTGGGAGATGCATTATGGCCACAGCAGAAGCTGATGTGCGCCAACAACTACCGAAAATACCGATGATGGTGTATCAGGCTTAATGTCCAAGTTTGCAGATGACACGAAGGTTGGCAGGGTTGTCAAGGACACTACTGACACTATGCTGCTGCAACAGGATCTGGAAAGGTTGAGCAGATGGGCTGAGAGGTGGCAAATGAAGTTTAACATTGACAAATGTAAAGTACTACATATGGGTAGCTGTAATCCTAGAGTAACGTATCAACTCTGTGGTGCTACACTGACAGTGGTAGAGAATGAAAAGGACCTGGGGGTAATTGTGCAGGCAGATATGAAGTTTTCTGAGCAGTGCAGATGGCTGAAGAGTAGCTCATGGTGTCTTGTCAATGATATACAGGAATTTTTCTAGCAGGGATAAGGAAGTGATTATCCCTTTGTATAAGGCAATGGTCAGGCCACACCTTGAGTATTGTATACAGGTCTGGAGGCCTCATTTTAAGAAGGATGTAGAGCTGTTGGAACGAGTACTGAGAAGGGCCACAAGAATTGTGAACAGAACAATGGGTTGCTCTTACGAAGGAAGGCCTAAGTTTTGCAAATTACAGTGTCTGGAGACTAGGCACCTGTGAGGTGATCTGATTGAGCTGTATAACGCCTTGAATGGTTTGAGCATGCTCAATGCTGATGGGATTCTTCCTCTTATTCAGAATAATTGCCTGAGATGGAATAAATTCAAGTTGAGGAAAGACGGTTGTAGGATAGATGTGCGGAAGTTTGCATTTAGCCAGCGTGTGGTTGATTGCTGGAACAAACTTTCATCTGTCGTTGTGGAAGTTGATAGCTTAAATAGATTCAATGCAGAACTGGACAAACATTTGGAGTGAGGGGATGGGTGAAATAAGGGTTTTTTTTTTTTTTTTGGCTGATGCTAATGATGCTTGCTTTCTTGCATCATGTGCCTTTGCTAATGTTAATGCTACTGGAACAAATAATAATCATTCTAATTTTTTTGAAAAATTTTTCCCTAAGGTGACTTACCTCCCACTTATTCTAATCAATCTGGGGCAGAATTGAAGTCACCTATAATAAGACATTTGCACTTGCTTACCTATTCCATTTGCATATAAAGACTCTCGTCATATTCTTCACAATATGCTGTGTTTAAATAACTCCCTCTCTTTTTATACTCTTGATTCCAACTAAGTCAGATATTTGCGGAATCTCGAGGAATGTCAGTAATGAACAATTTTTTTCAAGAAAAGGGTGAAAAGTGGACATGGAAGAGCTCAAATGGATTAACAACTAATGAAATGGACTTCTTCCTCACTAACAGAAGATGATGCTACTTGAATGATGTTACCATCCTGAAAAAGGTAAATGTTAGAAGTAAGATGCACACTAGATATAGATGTAAGAAAATAAAGGAAAAAATTGACTCGAGTAAATAATAAGAAGGTCTTTGAGATAATAGAAGAGGATAAAAAGCAGTATATAAGAATGAAGAATCAGCAGGCATTATAGCAGTAATGCTAAAAGACAAATGATGCTAAAACTGAAGAATAGCGATGGGATACTTATAAATAGCAGAGAAGGCATAATTCAAATTGCAGAGGACTACTATTGAGAATTATGCAAGGAGCAAGGGAATGATGCCAGCAGTGGGGAAGATGGATCGCAAATGAGTAACAAATATGGCATACACAATATCCTTCCTGATGAGGTAGAACATGCGTTGAAGAAAATGAAGAATCAGAAAGCCCCAGGGGAAGATGAAGTTACTGTACAGTTGTTGAAATTGGGAGTAAGAAACATGACACAGAAACTAGCAAGACTCTTCACAAAATGCATTAGAAAAGATGCGATGCCTATGGAGTGGAATAATGCAATCATAATTGTGCTGCATGAGAAAGGAGATAAATCAGAAATTGGAAATTATAAACCAATTAGCTTGTTATCCCACATCTGCAAGTTGTTCACAAGGGTCATTACTAACAGATTAGAAAGAATACATGATGAGAATCAACCAAAAGAGCAAGCTGGCTTTAGAACAGGATTGTCAACTATGGATCACCTTTGCAATATCACAGCTAATGGAGAAAGCAAATGAATATAAAACACCATTATGCGTGGCATTTGACTTTGCATAAGCAATGTTTCGGGCATAGATACCCATATATTATGATTTTTAAGAAATTATATGAAAATGCCACCTGCTTTATTAGACTAGACAAAAATAGTAGCAAATTTAAAATTGAGAAATGAGTTCGACAAGGAGACACAATGCCCTTGAGGAAGCTTTCAGAAGATTAGACTGGTTGCAGAAAGGAGTCAATGTGAATGGAGACTACCTAATCCATTTATGATTTGCAGATGACATTGTGGTCATAAGCCATGATCCCAAAGAATTAGAGGAAAATCTTACTCAGTTATGCAGAGTTGGTAAGGATTTTGGACTAAAGATGAATATGGCTAAAACAAAAGTAATGATGAACAACTATGTCACAGAACATGATATGATCATTGAAGGAGCAGTAATTGAAAAGGTAGAGTCATATACATATCTGTCACAAGTCATTTGGCTGTAATAATGATAAATGGCTGGAAATCAAGAGAAGTATAAATTTTGGATGGATAGCATTCAAGAAATATAGTCACATGCTATGGAGCAATATCTCAATTTGTCTGAAACGTAAAACAATGAACCAATGTATACTCCCCACCATGACTTTTGGAAGTGAAACTTGGGCACTCACCAAAAGAATGGAAGAGAAGCCGAGAACTTCTCATCGAAGGATGAAACAAATTATGTTGGGAATCAGACTGGTAGATAAGAAGAGAAACACATGGATTAGGCAGCAAATTCAAGTAAAGGACATTTCTATCAAAACTAAAGAACTAAAATGGTCTTGGGCAGGACGCATAGCTCAAAGCCATGATGACAGATGGACTAAGAAAATAACAGTAGGGTACCCAAGAGTAGCCAGACCTAAAATTGGAAGACACGATGCAGATGGACAGATGAAATTCAAGAGTTTGTGCATAGGAAATGGATGGCCATTGCACGAAACAGAAGGAACTGAAAAGTAGCTGGAGAGGCCTTTGTCCTGCAGTGGATTGAAAATGGCTGATGACGATGAACTTGGATATGGAGGTGGTTTTCGCCTTATATTAAGGCAATGGCCATGCCACACTTGAGTACTGCGTACACATCTGGAGGCCTCCTTTTAGGAAAGGTGCAGAGCTGCTAGAATGAGTATAGAAGAAGGGCAACAAGATTGGTGAGGGGGAACAAAGTGGTGCTCTTACGAAGAAAGGCTTAATTTCTGCAAATTGCAGCGTCTGGAGCCTAAGCACCTGCAAGCTGATCTGATTGAGGTGTATAAAGCCTTGAATGGTTTGAGCATGCTCAAAGCTGATGAGATTCTTCCTCTTGCTCAGATTACGAACCTGAGTGGGCATAAATTTAAATTGAGAAAAGAAAGT
Source organism: Mastigoproctus giganteus (assembly GCF_048544385.1). Classification (NCBI taxonomy): domain Eukaryota; kingdom Metazoa; phylum Arthropoda; class Arachnida; order Uropygi; family Thelyphonidae; genus Mastigoproctus; species Mastigoproctus giganteus. Next base: position 144,277,726 of record NC_143579.1, on the reverse strand, counting down.
TGCAGAATAGATGTGTAAAAATTTGTCTTTAGCCAGTGGATTGTGATTGCTGAAACAAACTTGCAGAAACAGCTGGACAAACTTTTGGACCAAATGGATTGGTGAAATGGGAAGTTTTTTTTTTTTTTTTTTGTTAATGCAGTAAGCTTGCTTTCTTGCATCATATGCCAATGAATTCGTTATCACTCTGCTAATGCTAACTCACATCACATGATTCTATGCTGGCAGACATAAGTTCAGCCTCGGGAAAGCCATTTTCACACTCAGGCTGCTTTTAATAAGAACCACGCCTCCTGTCTTACATATCTTTCTTAATTACATTATACATATTATAGTGGAACTCGTCGTTCCCTAATTACTGTGTGGCTCCATCTTTCTGTTAGCCCATTATGTCAGTATTAGTTGTTCTATCCAGCTATTAAAATTCAGTCATTTTATTGTCAACACTCCTCACATTATTTTAGACACAGTTAAATATTCTTCTAAGCTTACTACCCTGTCACACCCCTTGAAGTTATTTAGGCTTGTTTCTCATAATGCCCTTTGAAACATTGCTGCCCTCAAAACATCCTGCCAACATTGACTTTTGTGGCAACAAACAAAAATTCTTCAGGTGAGTGCAACATTGCTTTTACTCATATCATCAGGCAAACTGGAATCTATTACCCATCTCCCCCTCTAGTAGCAGTTTCCCTGAACTCTCTGGCCGAAATCATATTTTTACACATTTGTTCTTCGGCCATCCTTTAATTAATTTAAGCCATCCGTATTTATTTTACTCAACCATATAAAGCTTATCAGGGTTCGTCATAGATGCCTAGTTTTTATATATTGAGCAAGTTACATAACTTGAATTTGTCGTGAGAAGTGTATCCTTTTGTGATCTAGATGGTATAATATCTTGGGTTTATTTCAACCAGAATGCCGTACTTTACAGTTATCGCTGTAATGATGAGCATGGGCTTGGCACACCCGGATTCCCTTCTCTCTCTCTCTCTCTCTCTCTCTCTCTGTAACTCAGAAAATGTTTTTGGCTGGTGCATCAAAAACTTCAGGCTTCTTTGCACCATGTGGCTTGTACCCTCCTAGAAAGATTAAAAGATTAAATTTCAAGAGATATGTTATAACAGCAAATTAAACTGAAATAATGATAAAAGAATTAATTTAAACATTTGAGTATTCAAAATTCATTTATATTCTGTGATGATGCTGTCCACAAAAGAATTTTACATGTCTTATTTTCATAATTTTTTTTTTAAAATGTTAAATACTATTAATTAGAAATTCATGTAAATAAAAAGTTGAAACAATATATTTCACAGCATTCTGGAAGCATCACACTGCAGCATGAAGAGAGCATTTTTCGATTTGAGTCTTTGGATGTGTATGATTGGATGGACAAAGAGGTATGTCATTAGCTGGTTACACTTCTCCCTATAACCCATTGTAAGAATATAACTGTGTGAGTTCAGAGTAAAATTGCATTTGTTTTACTATTCTTGTTTTCCCATTACTTTAAAGCAGTGTGTTGTTTATTCTACTTTTATTAATATCATTGTTTTTTTTTTTTTTTTTTTTTCCCCTTTGCATCATGTAATTGTTTCACGTGTGAATTTGTTATCACTAAAGAATTTTAAGTATTTCATTTATAAGTGAAGGCAGTAAACACAATAAAAAAATGTTTTAAAAACTTCATTGGTAATTAAAATGTGGTATATAGGACATGCAAGTTTACTTTCTTGCAGATATCTATAAACAGCTATCTTAATGGCATATAAGCAGGGGAGGTGCAATTCTTAATTCCTAAGACATTTTTCTTTAAAAGTAACTGTCACCACATTTTATGCACGTTGACTAGACCTTTATTCTATCAGATGTACTAAGTAATCTAGAAGTTAAAATAACATTGAAGTAAATTAAGAGTAATCTTTATTTATGTTGATTTGATTATACCGAGCACCAAATTTTTATAACATTTCTGTTCGTCTGCATTTCAGGGTGTTTTCTTTATTATTTTCTGTAATTGGAGGTATATAATTATGCTGATCCTCAATATGACTTCATTTTTTTTTTTGCATAGAATCAATAAGTTGTCCCCTAAAAAGGGGGAGGGAGTAAATATGTGGTAGTACTATGTTGGATTTATTAACAATTAGCATTAGTAAAGGCACATGATGCAAGAAAGCAAGCTTATATAGTGTCAGCCAAAAAAAAAAAAACCCTTCTCATTTCGCCTATCCACTTGCTGCAAATGTTTGTCTAGTTCTGCCTTGAATCTATTTAAGCTATCAACTTCTACAATGACAGATGGAAGTTTGTTCCAACAATCAATCACCCAGTGCCCAAAGGCAAACCTCTGCACATCTATCCTACAATTGTCTTTTCTCGATTTGAATTTATCCACTCTCAGGCAATTATACTGAGCAAGAGAAAGAATCCCATCAGCATTGAGCATACTCAAACCATTCAACGCCTTATCATTCAAACCATTCAACACCTCCATCAGATCACCTCGCAGGTGCCTAGTCTCCAGACACTGTAATTTGCAAAATTTAAGCCTTTCTTCGTAAGTGCAGCCCTGTGTTCCATTCACAATTCTTGTTGCTCTTCTCTGTACTCATCCATCAGCTCTACATCCTTCTTAAAATATTCTTGTTTATACTCCGGTATGACCAACGGAGTTTACAATAAATCAATCAATACAAATGTTAATCGTATTTAGCAGTCATGGGCTTGAACCATTCAAAGAACATGTGTGCTAATGCACTCCCGCTCCTGACCACTCAGTTACATCAAGCTCCAGACCTGTATACAATGCTCAAGGTGTGGCGTGATCATTGCCTAATACAAGGGGATAATCACCTGCTTATCCCTGTTAGGAAAATTCCTGTATATCATTGACAAGACACCATGAGCTGCACTACTCAGAAAACTTCATATCTGCCTGCACAATTACCCCAGGGCCTTTTCATTGTCTACACTGTCAGCGTAATACCAGAGACAGCGCTGCAGTTGTGGAAGTATACGGATGCATCTGCACGAAGCCCACTTGATGTAAACGGCGGACGGCGATTGACAACGATATTGCGCGATCTTCGATTCATTCAAGTATTACGACATGGATTTTTCAGGTTTAAAGAGTATCACAGGAGAAGGTAAGTAAGTTACGTTTTGCAAAAAATAGTTTTTGTGATTGTATTTGCCTATTTTTGCTCAGCGCAAATTGCTTCAGGACCAGTGGTAGCGAACCAACTGGCATAGCCACTGATTTGAGTACATCTCAAAAGTCCAAAAATTTTGAACACAATACACTTCAAACTGCTTGTGATAAGGTTAGTTTTTATGGACAATATAAGGCTAGTGACAAAATTAACTTATACTAAATTTATAAGAGAGTTTTCTTTGTTTACTGGCATTTTCCGCCTAAACTGGAAAATCGCGATTTTTTGACTTCTAGTGGGCCTACACTGGAAATAAATCTCCAAACCACTATATAAATTGTCAGCAATTGACTTATTGCTACGAAAGTGAATTTAATTTAGAAATTATGACTGAAAAATGAAATAATGACAAAATTCTGAACAATGTCTTAAAATACTCCTCTGAAAATGAAGCTTGAGTGCTCAGGGAGAAAGCCCCTAATAATGAGGAAAATGGTAATGAAATGGATAGCTGGCCTCCTCAATATTAAGAAAGGCTAGAAAGGGAAAAATCAAGAAATTATAGAAATTCCAGAGATGCAACAAAAGGCAGACGAACTAAAATTTGACTGACTCTATCAAAAAGGCAAAGGAAACCAGAGTGTATCTAGAACAATATATGCACAAGCAAACCAACAGGATTACTTCTGAAATTAGGTTTCAGATAGTGAACTGTTGGTCAGTGCTTGAGCAATGCCTGATTGAATTAAACACAGAGAACCAAGTGTTAAAATCAAAATTAGAGATTACAACTGAGGAGAAGAACAACTATAAAACAATGAACACATTAACCTATGCCCAATGTGCAAAGGTTAATGGCAAACATAACTAGAGCAAAACAAATAGCTACTAAGCAACCTAATATAAACAAGGAAAGCAACATTATTATTCTGATAGCAATAAGTGACTCTATCCATAAAACCAGTGAGGCAGTTAAGGATACAGTGGTAAGAAAGCTGAGGCCTCATCTGAGAGAAATAAAGATAAACAACATGCGGAAAATCAGGAATAATGGAGTCCTGATCGAGGTAGCAAGCAAAGAAGATCTAAGAAAAATAGAAAACCATCCCGAGATGAAAAAACTGGGCTTGCTCCCTGAAAAACCAAAAGGAAAAAACCCAAATATTATCTTTGATGTACCTGTGACAGTAATAGAAAAAGAATTCATGATGGACATCTACTTCAAAAACTTTAACAATGAAATGACAATAGATGAATTTTCTGCTGAGTTCTTACTGAAAAGAGCAACAAAAAACAAAAGGAATGGACAGATCAACATAATTGCAGAAATTATAGCCAGAATCTATGCTGGCTGGACCAGTCATAGATTTAGGGAACACAAACTTCCTATCCAAAGATGCTTTAACTGCCATAAATATGGTCTCTTTGCAAAGACTGCAGTCAGAAATATTCCCATATATTCCCATGATTACAAAAATAAGTCTCAGCAGCCAAAATGTGCACGTGCAAGGCAGCACGGCTGACTGACTATACACACATAGTATCAGGGATGATAAATGCCCAGTTATAAAAAAAATGGCAAAACTTATTCAATCTAGGACCAACTATGGGCCAGATTGAAAACATAAAAGTGACTAGGACTCTAAATCTTGTCCAATTGCATGCTCAAAGAGTAAGACTGTTGCAGATCAGATCAAGCTCAAATTAGAAGAAAATAATATAGATATCTTGGTACACCAGGAGCCCTACACACACATATGGTTATACCGAAGAGTCTATAAAATAATAGAATACACCTCAGGTGTCCCTTCTACAGCAATTGTATTAAAAATACTGACCTTCTCCCCAGTGGGAGTGTGTGCCCATATCACCAGTGCTGTAGGACAGTTTACATTATTTCACTATATTCCAGACCAGGTGAAGATATAAATCCAAATCCAACTATTGAATACCTACAAGTAGTCACAAACTTGCTACCTACTGCAAATATCATAGTGTGTGTGCTGATGTCAACTGCCGGTCAGCCTTATGGCATAGCTGTGGGGAAGGCAGAGCAGGCACACACAACGGGCAGATATTTTCAGACTATATAGCCACCTCACCCTTTCAAGTGCTAAACCAACCAAATAACCTCCCAACTTTTAGCAGTACCATGTGGGAGAGTGAAATTGATGTTCCTCTTGCCACCAATTCAATAGCTTATAAAATCACAGATTGGTGTGTCCAGCCAGCCTGGACCACATCAGATCATAGAGCCATTTCCTTCAAACTAAACAGGCAATTACAAACAACCCAACACTCCCCGTTGGATATCAAAAGGTATAACCTCAAAAAGGCAAACTGACAGATTTTTGCAGAACATACAGCAGCTGAGCTGCAAAAACAGGAAAATGAGTGGTCTAGATCAGGCAACTGTAGTCCGGACGAGCAAGCACTGACTATGACAAACATTTTAACAAAAACAGCAACCCTGTCAATCCCCATAAAAAAAACCAAAGAAGCACGCAGTTCCCTGATGGTGCCCCAAACTGTAACTGTACTCATAAGTAGGGTACGCCAGGCAAGGAGACATTTTCAAAGAGCCAGAACATCTTGGCCACCGAATGAGGTGGATGCACTGAGAGATTCTTATAGAATTCTCAGGAATCAATATACAGCCCTCATAAGAGACAAGAAAAAAGGAATGCTGGAGGCACTTGGTGGGAACCACTGGAAACAATAACCCTTGAGGAGTTGTCAACAGAATAGTGACCAACAAGCTGCCAAGAGAAGATGTCTTAGAAACTACTGTCAAACCAGATGGAACCCCAACCCTGTGTTGGGCGGATTCTGTAATAACATCCTAGACAGTATCATTCAGACTGCTAAATTAAAATTAATAATTTGTAATTTGCACCATACAAATTAAAGTGTGAATAAATTCACCATACAAATTAATAGCACTATATTATAACTGTATGACAGAAGGTATATTCCCAAAAATATGGAAAAAAAAATTCACCATACAAATTAATAGCACTATATTATAACTGTATGACAGAAGGTATATTCCCAAAAATATGGAAAAAAATAGTGTTAAGATTAATTCTCAAAAACCCTGAAAAACTCCTTACTGATCCCAAATCATATAGACCAATAGCCCTACTCCCTGTACTAGGGAAAATATATGAAAGACTAATATAGAGCAGATTAGATCAATAATACACAGAAGCAGGGCAATTCTATGGAGGATGCCATGCACCACCTATTGACAACAGTTAAAAACACAGTGGAGAAATATATGCTAGCAATCTCCATTGATTATGCTGGGGCATTTGACTCTCTCTCTCTCTCTCTGTTGGCCTAGTGTCCTTAGAAGACTCCGCCAGGCAAATGCCCCACAAAATCTCTATAAGGTAATAAACAGCTACCTTACAGACAGAAGTGTCTCAGTACGCACAAGGTTCCAGAAATTGACTCCCCTGTGAATAAAGGCTGTCCGCAGGGTTCAATCCTTGGCCCTTTCTTCTGGAACATTGTTCTGGACGAATTTCTGACCTTGGATCTGGACTCTGTGGAAAGCCTTGCATTTGCACATGACATGATTTTCCTTGTAAAAGGTAACACACGAGTGGTTGTAGAGAAAAGATCAAATGCCCGCTCGGCCATAGTAAGAAATAGGAATAAATTAGAATCAATACAAAGGACAATATTACTCACTATTGCCAGAGCATGTTGCACACCTGCACTACAGTTGCTGGCTGGAGCTCTCCCACTTTACCTGGAAGTAGCCAAAAGAGGCTTATGTTATAGATTTAAAAAGGGCATACTCACAGAATTTCTGGGTATAGCCCTTGATATAACCAACACCTTCAATGCTGAAAGAAAAAGAATAGCCACAAAACTCCATGAGCTATGGCAAACAAAGTGGGAGCAGAAAACCAGAGCTGTGGTTACCAAACGGTTTCTGCCATGGGTGTCAATGGTTGGCTCAAAGTCATCTAAGTGGTATGCCCCTGGACTCGTTACAACATTTATATTGACAGGTCACGGCTCCCTAAAGGAAACACTAACCTCCTTAGGGCTGACTGATGAGCTAAACTGCACTTGTGACAAAAGTGAAGACCGAGCACATATTCTATATGAATGTATAATATATGACATCCCCAGAACAGAGCTAACAGCACAGATTGGCCCCCTTTCCAGGGGAGAAGAACGTCTGTTCATCATAGAAGAGTAAATTTATAAAGCCTTTTTATCTTTCACACAGAAAGTATTCGAAATGTGCAGAACAATCCAAAGAATGTCAATTCAGCTCCCCAGCAGCAATTAAACAATAATCAATAGTTAAAATTGTCCAAGTTTTCCACCACACCCAGAAGATGACTTAAAAACTGTCAGGATAGAAGTATTCTGTGCCCTGACATGACAAAACTCCCCAGGACTACCCTACCATAGGTAGGAACCTGGGGCCCCACACCAAATAAGTAACCATGTGGGGGGGGGGGGGAGATGAAGCAGATTAGCTGAAAAATATCACTAAGCTGGTAGCAATGGGATGCAATGTAGAATGAATGATAATGAAAGACAGAATAATGAAATAGTGAATAGGTTGGGCACTGAATGAACTAGTAAAAGGGAATAAATGACAGTTTTGGTGAAAGAAAGAGTGACTTAGCATGAGGGAAAGAGAGAGTGAATGGGAATGAGTGGAAGAGCAAATGTAATTGGCCGAAAGAATACAAAGTTAAAATTAACTTGCATTATTTTATATATACTAACAAACATTTACTAACCACACAAACACTATCCCTTCATTCTCCCTTGTCCTGGAAAAAACTTGCAGATAGGCCTGCACCAGAACTGAAGAATAACAGTAAGTTGAGTGCCCAGAGAGTGCAGTGCAAAAAGCAAGAGTCGAATAAATGAAATGAAAGCTGTGGAAGAAAAAGAACACAAACCATAAATGCTACAGTTAAGTGCACACTAACCCTAGTTTTAATTAGTATTTAAATTTACACTACACATCATTGCATCCCTCCCTGGTGTTTGAGAAAAAGTTGAATGAGTGTGAGTGGAATAAAATGTATGTATATATATATATATATATATATATATATATATATATATATATATATATATATATAAATAAAACTTATAAAAAATAAAATACAAGAAAAAAAATTAATTCAAGTAGAGTTGAGAATGCAGATTATGAATAAAGTAAATTTGTGTGTCTCTCTCTCTCTCTCTCTCTCCCTCCCTCCCCCACCCCTTTGCCTGGTGGGTTCCCGCTGCCAGCTAACATATCCCACCCCCAGAGCAGGATGTGCAGCCTGACCATCTTACCAGATTCGACACTGCGTGGACATGACAATTGTCACCGAAAAAGACATACTGCGGCTTTGCTGCTGACGTACAGGTAGACATACTGCGGCTTTGATGTACAGGTAGCCCTCATTTTGCACTTTTCCGATTTGCAATAGCGCCGATCACTGACCACACCATTTTTATTTATTTATTTATTTTATTTATTTATATTTTTTTTTGCAATTTTTTTTATAAAAACAAAAATTTAAAATCATCAGACAAAATTTATCAGCATAATACTGTGCTATGTATCGTCCACTGTTCATGTGATTTCAGACAATCTGAGCCAATCAGCAATTAGCGCATTCGTATCAGAGATGAGAAACATTCCCACCCTCAAAGTAACTGCTCGTGGATGCGGGTAGTAAAGGTCAATATGGTGAAGCATTCAGTTGGTTGTTTTTTATGCTATTTACTACATGTGTTTTAAATTTATAACGCTAATCTTTTTTTATTAATTGCCCTATTAATAAATCGTGTTATAAAGTTTTTAATTTAATAGAAGGAAAACACCCCATGTCTGGTAAAAGTATTTTTATTTGAATCCTGGTGCAATATTCGGAAGATAGAATCTGATGAAAACTGCTGTAATGTGTGTAGGGCTATGAATCTGTCTCAATCAGCTATTACTACAACTAGGAAGAATGCTAATAAAATAAAACAATCGATGCAAAGTGGTAGGTAAAATTTTTGGTGCCCTTTTCCAGCTCTAATATCCTGTCTTCACCTAATCCTGTGATTTCCGATTGACTCTATTTTATAAAAAGGGTTCCATTTTTGCCTGTCTCCCCAGGAACCTAACCCCAACATAAATCGAGGGCTACTTGTATATTTATTTCATGGTGTCAAGTTTATCAAGACGTTTAAATTCTCATATTAGCATACGTTATGGTTTAGGGGGTGGTTGATGGTTGTTGGGGGCTTAAAGGGGAACAGGTATCCCATGTGTTATCAGACACTCAGTCTAAAACACTAATGGATCCAATATCTTTCTATTACAGAAAATTTAGGAGAAGTCCGGTTGGCTTGCCTCCCTAAAATCCACTCAGGCCCACCTTCTCGATAGTAAGCCCTGTTATGTCACTTAGATGGCAACGAACATGTAGAGTGGTTCTCTTCAAGACGCCTGATCAGTGTGAAGAGGAAAAGACCAAACTCTCCAGCATATGATAGCACGACAAAATAAATGGCCCTCAGTCCACAGCGGCCTTCACCCCCCCCTACAGCAGCAAGAGGATCAGAGTGGAAGCAGAGGGTGCTAAGAATCTATGGGTACAACTAGGCTGCCATGCACAGAAACTCAACTTGGTCTGGTACAATGTAAGATCACTCATCGGTGAAGACAGGATATTAGAGCTGGAAAAGGAATTAGAAAATGTGAATTGAAATATCATCGGTTTGGCTGAAACAAGAAGAAATGAATCACTTATAAGTTTATCAAGTGGAAATCTGCTAAACACCAATGGAAACATTGAAAGGAGCTAAGGTGCAGTTGGTTTCTGGTCCATTAATATATAATAAAAACAACATTTTGAATGATGTTACCGTCCTGAATAAGGTAAATGTTGGAAGCGATCACAGAATGGTAAGATGTACGCTTGATATAGATGTAGGAAAGGAAAGGAAAAAACTGACTTGAGTAAATAATACAAAGGTCTTTTAGATAACAGAAGAGGAGAAAAAACAGTATGTACTGGAACTTAAGAAAACAAGTTTGAGCTTCTGCAGACTGCTCAGGACCAAGATATTGACGAGAAATATTACAACTTTCTGAAAGCGATAAAGCCTGAGAAACCTATAGGGAAAAAGAAATCCAAGGAAGAAAAAATTAGTCAAGAAACACTTGTTATGATGAATTGAAGGCAAAAAATGAAGAGCAAGATAAACACTGACAAGGAGAAAATTGAGTATACTGAGTTATGCAAAGCCATTAGAAAGAGACTCAGAGAGGACATAAGTAGAACAAGCATTAAGGGAAAACAAACGAGTTAAATAAGCAGCCATGAGAAGAATAGCGATGGTGTACTTATAAACAGCAGAGAAGACATAATTCAAATAGCAAAAGACTACTATAGAGAATTATACAAGGAGCGAGGGAATAATTCCAGCAGTGGGGAAGATGGATTGCAAAGTAGCAACATATACGGCATACCCCATATTCTTCCTGATGAGGTAGAACATGCATTGAAGAAAATGAAGAATCAGAAAGCCCCAGGGGAAGATGAAGTTACTGTAGAGTTATTAAAATTGGGAGGAAGAGACAACACAAAAACTGGCAAGGCTCTTCACAAAGTGTGTTAGAAAAGGTGTAATACCTAAGCAGTGGAATAATGTAATCATAGTTTTGCTGAAGAATAGAGATGGGGTACTTATAAAAGCAGAGAAGGCATAATTCAAAAAGCAGAAGACGACTGTAGAGAATTATACAAGGGGCAACGGAATGGGACAAGCAGTGAGAAAGATGGATTGGTAATTAGTAACACATGACATACCCGATATCCTTCCTGATAAGGTAGAACATGCGTTGAAGAACTGGCAAGATTCTTCACAAAATGCATTAGAAAAGGTGTGATGCCTAAAGAGCGGAATAATGCAATCATAATTTTGCTTCATCAGAAACTGGAAATTATAAACCAATTAGCTTGTTATCCCACATCCACAAGTTGTTCACAGAGGTCATTACTAACAGATTAGAAAGAATACTTGATGAGAATCAACGGAAAGAGCAAACTGGCTTTAGGACAGGATTCTCAACTATGGATCACCTTCACATAATATCACCGCTAATGGAGAAAGCAACTGAATATAAAACACCATTATGTCTGGTATTTATGGATTATGAAAAGGCATTTGACTTCATACAGCATAAGGGAATGTTTCAGGCGCTGGAAAGACAAGGCATAGATACCCCACATATTATGATTTTGAAGAAAATATATGAGAATGCTACCTCCTTTATTTGACTAGACAAAGACAGTAGGAAATTTAAAATCGAGAAATGCGTTCGACAAAGAGACACAATATGTCCGAAGCTGTTTACTGCTGCCCTTGAGGGAGCTTTCAAAAGATTAGACTGGTCACAGAAAGGAGTCAATGTGAACGGAGAGTACCTATACCATTTACAATTTGCAGATGACATTGTGGTCATAAGCCACGGTCCCAAAGAATTAGAGGAAAATCTTAATCAGTTATGCACAGTTAGTAAGGATTTTGGACTAAAGATGAATATGGCTAAAACAAAAGTAATGATGAACAAGTATGCCACAGAAAGGGAAATAATGATTGCAGGAGCAGTAATTGAAAAGGCAATATGGAAGGTGGAGTCATATTCTTATCTGGGACAAATTATTAGCTGTAATAATGATAAATGGCTGGAAGTCAAGAAAAGAATAAATTTTGGATGGGTAGCATTCAGGAAATATAGTCACATACTGAAGAGCAATATCCCAGTTTGTCTGAAACGTAAAATAATGAACCACTGTATACTCCCCACCATGAGTTATGGAAGTGAAACTTGGGCACTCACCAAAAGAATGGAAGAGAAGCTGAGAACTACACAGCGAAGAATGGAACGAATTATATTGGGAATCAGACTGTTATATAAGAAGAGAAACACGTGGATTAGGCAGCAAACTCAAGTAAAAGACATTCTTATCAAAACTAAAGAACTAAAATGGTCTTGGGCAGGACACATAGCTCAAAGACATGATGACAGATGGACTAAGAAAATAACAGAATGGTACCCAAGAGGCCTCCGTAGCCGAGTGGGCAGGAGCGGGAGTGCAGTTGCACACGCTCTTTGAGTAGACCGGGGTTCAAGCCCCTGACTGCTGAATACGGTCGATCTGCCAACCCACACTTGACCAGTGTGGTAGATTATGGTCCATTTCCCTCAACATGAATTGTTGAGGAGGCTTCCATCCTGCAGTGGGTTGATAATGGCTGCACTTTACTTTACTTTTACCCAAGAGGAGCTAGAAGAAAACCTGGAAGACAAAGTCAGAGATGGATAGATGAAATTCATGAGTTTGTGGGTAGTAAATGGATGGCCCGTGCTCAAAACAGAAGGAACTGAAAAGTTGCTGGAGAGGCCTTCATCATGCAGTGGATTGAAATGGCTGTCGACAGCCATCATGATAATGATAGCTGTCGAATTTCTGGAAATTTTATTGATGCGCTAGGTTTGAAATGAGTATTGAATACATGATGATTTTAATTCATAGTTTCTTTAAAATTCATAAATTGATTTAGTAAGAATACATTTATATGCGATTGAGTGTTGAGAGAATTACAGTCCTACAATAAAGGTATGAGCTTTTCTCTTATAATTTAAGATTAATAATAATAGGACATATTGGGCTTTATTGCTCTTTCATTTTTGATTAGTAAATTTTAATTTAACTGGATAGATCCCATCCACCCCAGATACCTTTCTTATGTTTATCTTCAACAATTTCTCCTCCAATTTGCTCTCCGTTATTACAAATTCATTTAGCTCACTGCCAGAATTTAATTCACCTCTGGCATTCCCCTCCCTGAATAACTTCTCATGTGTGAATGTAGATATAAAATACTCATTTAGTTTGATCCAGTGGACCAATCTTATTCATCCCTTTCCTTCTAGAGTTGATATAAGTAAAGAACTCTTTGCTGTTTTTCTTTGCATCCTTTGCCAAAGATTTCTCGTAATCTGCCTTTGCCTACCTAACCTCCTTTGTGACTTGGTTACAGATCAACTTATATCTATCATAGACTTCTGTGTCACCTGTTAATTTATATGTATCCCATGCATTTTTCTTCTCTGCCACAAGTCTCATTAGTTCATCTGACATCCATTTTCTTAGTTGGTATGAAAAGCCTAGTAGCTTCCAAAATTAAATCTTTGAATGCTTCCCATTTTGAATTTGCTGTTGGTAACATCATCAGTTAGTCCCACCGTATAGAAATTAAATACTGTCTCAAACTACCATAATCACCTTTACGAAAGCAAAAACCATTTCCTTAACCCTTGATGGTAGTTACCTATTTGAGTAAATCCCACTTAAGCACATTGTGATCACTGCCACCTAGTGGTTCCTTTATCTGAGATTCTTAATGCATGAAGAATCACTACTGATAATCAGATCAAGAATATTACTCCCTCTAGTTGCCTCCCAAATATCCTACTGTAGAAAATAATCATCCAATAAATTCACAAAAGTCTTGCTAGTGTGTTAGTGACCAATCCACAAATTCCAGTCAATATCTGGGAAATTAAAATCCTCCATTATAAGCCACTCTGATTTACTGGCCCATTCTATTTCTCTGTACAGTTGTTTATTATGCTCATCAGAGTCATTAGGCCTATAACATATTCCTACTCTCAATTTTGCTTTCCCAATGCTTATGTCACACCAAACTGACTCGACACTGCATTGTCCAGCCATGTGTTTTTTTTTTTTAAAAATTGCATAAACCCTCCTCCCTTCCTGTCCTGTCTGTCCTTCTTGTACACACTGTACTCCCCAAATTCCAGTTCTGCATTCCTTATATTTGTGTGATACCACATCTCTGATATCCGAACAATATCTGTCTTTGATGTTTGACCAACACCTCAAAGTCATCAAATTTATTTACAAAACTTCTAGAATTGGTGTTCACGCAAGTATACATGCACCTGTTCCTATTCTTCGCTACCCTAACAGAGCCCATGTATTTACTTGGTCCGCAATGATTCCCAACAGTCTCTGAAATCCCTTGCACCTTGTTTTCCAGGCTGCTACTCATTCCAATAGGAGCAGTGCAAGAATCACTTTCACTTCTGCCAGTGGCAACTGGTAATTAATACTGTGGAGAACACAGTATTAATCTTTGCTGCAAGTAAACAAGTTTAAAAAAATAACAAATTAAGAAGTAGATAACCTTATTGTGTTAATGAACAAAAAAAATAATAATAATTGTATGGAAACAGATTTTGACTGTCTTTGTCTTTGTGATCATCGTGAACAATGAGTCATATTTAATTGCTCATCCTTGTTTCATTCAGTTTTTCTTTGCCGCTCTTCTGCATTGTTATAGCCTGGTGGAATTTGCTCCATGCTAATTGCCCAGTAGGGGCAATTAGCATGGAGCAAATTAGGGGCTTAGAGGGGAACAGGTATCCTGTGTGTTATCAGACACTCAGCCTAAAACACTGATGGATCCAATATCTCTCTATTACAGAAGATTTAGGAGAAGTCCAGTTGGCCTGCCTCCCTAAAATCCACTCATGCACACCTTCTCGATGGTAAGCCCTGTTACGTCACTTAGGTGGCAACGAACGTGTAGAGTGGTTCTCTTCAAGACGCCTGGTCAGCGTGAAGAGGAAAAGACCAAACCCTCCAGCAATGAGAGCACAACAATACAAATGGCCCTCAGTCCCCAGCAGCTTTCACTCTCCCTCTTACGGCAGCGAGAGGATCAGAGTGGAAGCAGAGGGTGCTAAGAATCTCTGGATACGACCAGGCTGCCATGCACGGAAATTGAACTTGGCCTGTTATAATGTACGATCACTCATCGGTGAAGACAGGATATTAGAGCTGGAAAAGGAATTAGAAAATGTGAATTGGAATATCATCGGTTTGGCTGAAACAAGAAGAAGAAATGAATCACTTATAAGTTTATCAAGTGGAAATCTGCTGTACACCAATGGAAACAGTGAAAGGAGCGAAGGTGGAGTTGGGTTTCTGGTCCATAAAGATTTTAAAAACAACATTTTGGAATTCAAAAGTACATCACCAAGGGTGTCAAGACTAATACTCAAGATTTCTAAGAGGTACAAGCTAAAGATTATAATGATTTATGCACCAACATCGAGCCATGATGATGAAGAGGTTGAAGAAATGTACACTGAAATTGAGAGTCTTCTAGATGAGCAGAAAACCCACTACACTATTATTATGGGGGACTTCAATGCTAAGGTTGGAAAAAGGCAAAACAGCGCAGAAAGAGGAACTATAGGAAATTTTGGAATTGGTGAAAGAAATAAAAGAGGTGAAAGACTTGTGGAATTTGCAGAATCTCAAGGAATGTCAGTAATGAACACTTTTTTCAAGAAAAGGGTGAACAGAAAGTGGACATGGAAGAGTCCAAATGGATTAACAACTAATGAAATCGACTTCATCCTCACTAACAGAAGATATATTGTGAATGATGTTACTGTCCTGAATAAGGTAAATGTTGGAAGTGATCACAGAATGGTAAGATGTGCAATTGATATAGATGTAGGAAAGGAAAGGAAAAAACTGACTCGAGTAAATAATACAAAGGTCTTTGAAATAACAGAGGAGGAGAAAAAGCAGTATGTACTGGAACTTAAGAACAAGTTTGAGCTTCTGCAGACTGCTCAGGACCAAGATATCGACGAGGAATATTACAACTTTCTGAAAGTGATAAAGCCCAAGAAACCTATAGGGAAACAGAAATCCAAAGAAGAAAAAATTAGTCAAGAAACACTTGTCATGATGAACCGAAGACGACAAATGAGAGCAAGAAAAACACTGACAGGGAGAAAATTGAGTATACTGAGTTATGCAAAGCCATTAGAAAGAGACTCAGAGAGGACATAAGAAGATTTAACACAAGAAAAGTAGAACAAGCATTAAGGGAAAACAAAGGATTTAAATCAGCAGCCATGAGCAGTAATACAGAAAGACAAATGATACTGAAACTGAAGAATAGCGATGGTGTACTTATAAACAGCAGAGAAGGCATAATTCAAATAGCAGAAGACTACTATAGAGAATTATACAAGGAGCGAGGGAATGATACCAGCAGTGGGGAAGATGGTTTGCAAAGTAGCAACACATACGACATACCCGATATTCTTCCTGATGAGGTAGAACATGCATTGAAGAAAATGAAGAATCGGAAAGCCCCGGGGGAAGATGAAGTTACTGTAGAGTTGTTAAAATTGGGAGGAAGAGACATAACACAAAAACTGGCAAGGCTCTTCACAAAGTGCATTAGAAAAGGTGTTATGCCTAAGCAGTGGAATAATGCAATCATAGTTTTGCTACATAAGAAAGGAGATAAATCAGAAATTGGAAATTATAGACCAATTAGCTTGTTATCCCATATCTACAAGTTGTTCACAAGGGTCATTACTAACAGATTAGAAAGAATACTTGATGAGAATCAACCGAAAGAGCAAGCTGGCTTTAGGACAGGATTCTCAACTATGGATCACCTTCACGTAATATCACAGCTAATGGAGAAAGCAAATGAATATAAAACACCATTATACCTGGCATTTGTGGATTATGAAAAGGCATTTGACTCCATACAGCATAAGGCAATGTTTCGGGCACTGGAAAGACAAGGCATAGATACTCCATATATTATGATTTTGAAGAAAATATATGAGAGTGCTACATCCTTTATTAGACTAGACAAAGACAGTAGCAAATTTAAAATCGAGAAAGGAGTTCGACAAGGAGACACAATATCTCCGAAGCTGTTTACTGCTGCCCTTGAGGAAGCTTTCAGAAGATTAGACTGGTCTCAGAAAGGAGTCAATGTGAACAGAGAGTACCTAAACCATTTACGATTTGCAGATGACATTGTGGTCATAAGCCACGATCCCAAAGAATTAGAGGAAAATCTTAATCAGTTATGCACAGTTAGTAAGGATTTTGGACTAAAGATGAATATGGCTAAAACAAAAGTAATGATGAACAAGTATGCCACGGAAAGGGAAATAATGATTGAAGGAGCAGTAATTGAAAAGGTGGAGTCATATACTTATCTGGGACAAGTTATTAGCTGTAATAATGATAAATGGCTGGAAGTCAAGAGAAGAATAAGTTTTGGATGGATAGCATTCAGGAAATATAGTTACATACTGAAGAGCAATATCCCAGTTTGTCTGAAACGTAAAATAATGAATCAATGTATACTCCCCACCATGACTTATGGAAGTGAAACTTGGGCACTCACCAAAAGAATGGAAGAGAAGCTGAGAACTACACAGCGAAGAATGGAACGAATCATATTGGGAATCAGACTGTTAGATAAGAAGAGAAACACATGGATTAGGCAGCAAACTCAAGTAAAGGACATTCTTATCGAAACTAAAGAACTAAAATGGTCTTGGGCAGGACACATAGCTCGAAGACATGATGACAGATGGACTAAGAAAATAACAGAATGGTACCCAAGAGGAGCTAGAAGAAAACCTGGAAGACAAAGGCGGAGATGGATAGATGAAATTCATGAGTTTTCGAGTAGTAAATGGATGGCCAGTGCTCAAAACAGAAGGAACTGGAAAGTTGCTGGAGAGGCCTTCATCCTGCAGTGGATTGAAAATGGCTGATGATGATGATGATGATGAATTGCCCAGTTTAGGTCTGGAAAAAGTCTTGGTTTGAGGTTGCAAGTAATGTGGCTTGAAATTCTGCATCCCATTTTTCTGTAATTTCGAATTAAATTGTCAATTAGTTCTCTCCTTCGCAAAGCTTTGGTCTCCCATTCTAACAACATTTTGGTTTATGAAGTGCGGGCTCACTCTTATTCATAATTCAAACATTATATGGAAATATTTTGTTTTATATATCTTACCTCACTTACTGTATACAATCCTAATTTGATCTTTCCTCCCCAAAATCTGCCCTTCAGCCTTTCACGTCAGATGAACATTTTTTCATCATGATTCATTGCTGAGATTGAACATCCTGTTGTGTCATCTCGACATAAAACTGTATCAACAAATTGTATTCGCTTCTTTGCCTTTAACTACTGCTACTCCCCACTCTCTCTCTCTCTCTCTTCATTATCCACCGTAGAACTCCGTGATCATTTCCTCTTACTGGTTCCTGTACTGTCAGCCCTATTATGTTATCTGTTTCATGGGTGATGGTCTAGAATATTCTTATCCCTAGTACTTTCCCTGACATGTTGATACAAATAAGAATGATCTAGATTTAAAAATTTTGTCCCCCATGTAGAGTTTCCTTCCTATTTGCTCCAATTAATTAGAGGCAAATTAAAACCACCCATAATAAGACATTCGTGCTTACTTGCCCATTCCGTTGCATGTAGAGGCTCTCATAATCTTCACAATCACCTGGCCTTTAGATTACAACCACTCTCATTATATACCCTTGCATAAAACTACTTACACCATACAGATTCTATACTAGCACGGGAAAGGTCTGAATCCGGGAAAGCTTATATCATGCTCCTGCTCCTTTTGATAAGAAGCATGACCTCCACCACTCCTTCTCTCCCATCCTTCCTAAATATACCATACTGAATATATAATATACTGAATATATAATATAATATACCTAAATATACCATACTTTGTATGTACCATACTGAAACTCATTGTCCCCTATTTCTGGGTATTATTACGTTTCCATAATCCACATTATGTGCGTGTTACTGGTCCTAGCCAGTGGTTCTAATTCACTAATTTTATTGACGACACTTCTGACATTAGCATTAGTAGAGGCATACGATGCAAGAAAGCAAGCTTATGCAGCATCAGCCAAAAAAAAAAAAAAAAAATGCTCCCATTTCACCTCTCTTTTCATTCCAAATACCTGTCCAGTTCAGCCTTAAATTTATTTAAGCTCTCAACTTGCACAACAAAAGATGGAAGTCTGTTCCACGAATCAACTACCCGCTCACTAAAGGCAAACTTCCGCACATCTATCCTACAATTGTCTTCCCTCAATTTGAATTTATGCCCTCTCGGGTGATTATTCTGAGCAAGAGGAAAAATCCCATCAGCATTGAGCATGCTCAAACCATTCAAGGCTTTATTCACCTCAATCTGATCACCTCACAGGTGCCTAGTCTCCAAACACCATAATCTGCAAAACAAAAGCCTTCATTCCATTCACTAATCTTGTTGCCCTTCTCTGTACTCGTTTCAGCCACTCTACATCCTTCTTAAAACGAGGCCTCTATACCGGTAACCTGGAGGAAAATCTATCCCTCAGAGCTAAAAGGAGCAGAAATGGAAACTGATGTATTTCCACATTTAGAGCCTAAGAGCTCTCAACATGACAATGACACTGACCATGACTTCTCTCTTTCAAAGCGACTAAAAAAGGACACAAGGAAGCAGGAATCTGCAGCTTTCCTCATAATACATTCTTTGTCATCCCAACCTGTGAGCAAGCTCTCTCCTTTCATCATCCAGAGATGCCTAGAAAATCTTGTAGGTTCACCAAAAATGGTCAAAAGTCTCCAATCAGGAAATTTACTGATAGAGACATCTCACTCAAGACGTTGAGTTACTATTACAATGAACTTCTTTAAGTGGAATACCAACACAACACACTGAATTCTTTCAAGGAAGTAATCTCCAAATGGGATCTATTAAACGTTTCAGAGGAAGAAATAGTCCAGCAGCTAAAAGATCAAAATGTGTCTTGTGCAAAACAAATCATGATCAGAAAAGACAGCAACTTAACTCCTACACAAAACATAATCTTAACCTTCAGTACTCCCAATCTACCAGGTTCTGTCTAAGCAGGTTACTTGAACTGCCGTGTTAGGCAATATATTAGTAGAGGCAACTGATGCAAGAAAGCAAGCTTATGCAGCATCAGCCAAAAAAAAAAAAAAACCTTCCACTTCACCCCTCCGTTCGATCGAAATATCTGTCCAGCTGAGCCTTAAATTTATTTAGGCTATCAACTTCCACAACAAGGGATGGAAGTCTGTTCCACCAACCAACTACCCACTGGCTAAAGGCAAATTTCCGCACATCTATCCTACATCTGTCTTTCCTCAATTTGAATTTATGCCCTCTCAGGTGATTATTCTGAGCAAGAGGTAGTATCCCATCAGCATTGAGCATGCTCAAACCATTCAAGGCTTTGTACACCTCTATCAGATCACCTCGCCGGTGCCTAGTCTCCAGACATTGTAATTTGCAAAACTTAAGCCTTTTTTCGTAAGAGCAACCCTTCGTTCCGTTCACTTTTTGCCCTTCTCTGTACTCGTTCCAGCAGTTCTACATCCTTCTTGAAATGAGGCCTCCAGACCTTGAGTACTGTATACAGTACTCACGGTGCGGCCTGACCATTGCCTTATACAAGGGAATAATCACCTCCCTATCACTGCTAGAAAAATTCCTATATATCATTGATAAGACACCATGAGCTACTCTTGCAGCCCGTCTGCACTGCTCAGAGAACTTCATATCTGCCTGCACAATTACCCCCAGGTCCTTTTCAGTCTCTACTACTGTCAGAGAACCCCAGAGCAACGTATCACAGAGTTGATACGTTGCTCTGGGGTTCCTGTTTGCCATATGTAGTACTTTTCATTTGTCAATGTTAAACTTCATTTGCCACCTTTCAGCCCATCTTCTCAACCTTTCCAGATCCTGTTGCAGCAACATAGCATCAGTAGCTTCCTTAACAACAATGCCAACCTCTGTATCGTCTGCAAACTTGGACATTAAGCTTGATATACCATCATCAATATTATTTATAAATACAGAAAACAACAATGGACCTAACACTGAACCCTGGGGGACTCCACTAATAACATTAGTCCACCATGAGCAGTGTTCATTAATTACCACTCTCTCTCTTCTGTCACTCAACCATCCCTTTATCCATAGCAACAATTTGCCACCAATGCCACACTGCTCCAATTTGTGCAGCAGTCTTCCATGTGCAACAGTATCAAAAGCCTTTCTAAGATCCAAATATATAATATCAAAGTTATTCCCTGCATCCAATTCTTTTTGTGACTACATCATAGTATCGAATCAAATTGGTCAGGCAAGACCTTCCCTTAACAAAACCATGCTGTGTCTGAGCTATAACTGAATTCTTGTCAAGATGATTCTGCAGTGCTTCTTTAACCCGTGCTTCCATTAATTTTCCTGGAACAGAAGTTAAACTCACAGGTCTATAATTACTTGTGTCAGCCTTTGATCCTCCTTTGTGAATTGGGATTACATTTGCACATCTCCAGTCTGTGGGTACTTCCCTTGAGTCCAAGGAAGCTCTCATAATTATGGCTAACGGATTGCTTACTTCCTTTGCTGCCTCCTTTAATATAACGGGATAGATCCCATCCACCCTTCGTCCGCTCTTCGTGGACTAATGTTATTAGTGGAGTCCCACAGGGTTCGGTGTTAGGTCCACTGTTGTTTTGTATATTTATCAATGATATTGATGAAGGTATATCAGGCTAAATGTCGAAGTTTGCAGATGATACAAAGGTTGGCAGGGTTGTTAATGACAGTAATGGCAGTGTGCTACTGCAACAGGATCTAGTTAATTTGGGCAGATGGGCTAAGAAGTGGCAACTGAAGTTTAACCTTGACAAATGCAAAGTACTGCATATGGGTAGAACTATCCCAGAGAAACGTACCAACTGTGTGGTACTACACTTAAGGTGGTAGAAAATGAAAAAGACCTGGGAGTAATTGTGCAGTCAGATATGAAGTTTTCTGAACAATGCAGACAGGCTGCCACGGCAGGTCATGGCGTTTTGTCAATCATGTATAGGAATTTTGCTAGCAGGGAAAAGGAGGTGATTGTCCCTCTGTAGAAGGCAGTGGTCAGGCCACGCCTTGAGTACTGCGTGCAGGTCTGGAGGCGTCATTTTAGGAAGGATGTAGATTTACTTGATCGTGTACAGAGAAGGGCAACAAGATTGGTGTGGGAAATGAAGGGATCCTCTTACCAAGAGAAGCTTAAGTTCTGCAAATTGCAGTGGCTGGAGACTAGGCACCTGCGCGGTGATCTGATTGAGGTGTATAAGGCCTTGAATGGGTTGTGCACGCTGAATTCTGATGGGATCCTTCCACTTGTTCAGAGGGGCCTTAAATTCAAATTAAGAAAGGACAGATGTAGAATAGATGTGCGGAAATTTGCCTTTAGCCAGCGGGTGGTTAATTGCTGGAACGAACTTCCATCTGTTGTTGTGGAAGTTGATAGGTTGAATAAATTTAAGGAGGAACTGGACAGGCATTTGGAGAGAATGGTGTGATTTTTTTTTTTGCTGATGCTGCATAAGCTCATGCACTTGCTTTCTTGCATCACATGCCACTACTGCTACTACTATCCCAGGTGCCTTTCTTGTATTTATATTCAACAATTTCTCCTCCGCTTTAGTCTCAATTATTACAAGATCATCTAGCTCACTGCCAGTGTTTTCTTCATCTATGGCATTCCCCTTCCTGAATAACTCCTCATGTGTGAATGTAGATGCAAAATATTTATTTAGTTTGTTAGCTAATTGAGCAGGATAATGAACAGTTGAACCATCGATATCAGGGGGGCCAATATGATTCATCTCCTTCCTTCTAGAGTTTACATAAGTAAAGAACTCCTTGCTGTTTTTCTTTGCATCCCTTGCCAAAGATTTCTCGTAATCTGCCATCGCCTGCCGAACCTCCTTTGTAACTTGGTTACAGATCAACTTATATCTATCAGAGGCTTCTGTGTCAGATGTTAATTTATATGTATCCCATGCATTTTTCTTCTCTGCCATACGTCTCATCAGTTCATCTGACATCCATTTAGGCCTGAACCTTGAACAATATTTCTTAGTTGGTATGTAAAGCCTAGTAGCTTCCAAGATAAGTTCTTTGAATGCTTCCCATTTTGTGTTTGCTGTTGGCAACATCATCAGTTGGTCCCACTGTATAGAATTTAAATACTGTCTCAGACCATCGTTGTCGCCTTTACGATAGCAATAACTCTTCCCTTTACCCCTGATGGTAGTTACCTCCTTGAGTAAATCCCACTTCAGCACACTGTGATCACTGCCACCTAGTGGTTCCTGTATCTGCAGATTCTTCATGCATGAAGAATCACTACTGATAATCAAATCAAGAGTATTGCTCCCTCTAGTTGCCTCCCGAACATGCTGATTTAGAAAACAATCATCCAATAAATCCACAAAAGCCTTGCTAGTGTGTGAGTGACCAACCCACAAATTCCAGTCAATATCTGGGAAATTAAAATCCCCCATTATAAGACTTTCTAATTTACTGTCCCACTCTATTTCCCTGTACAGTTTATTATTATACTCATCAGAGTCATTAGGCCTATAGCACACTCCTACTCTCAATTTTGATCTCCCAATGCTTATGTCACACCAAACTGACTCGACACTGCGACACTGCACTGTCCAGCGATGTCGACGGG
Organism: Mastigoproctus giganteus; assembly: GCF_048544385.1. Taxonomy (NCBI): domain Eukaryota; kingdom Metazoa; phylum Arthropoda; class Arachnida; order Uropygi; family Thelyphonidae; genus Mastigoproctus; species Mastigoproctus giganteus. The sequence goes on along the minus strand of NC_143579.1, from coordinate 144,254,070 downwards.
CTTCACTTCCTTGGATTTTATGTGTTTCTTAACTAATAGCATAACCCCTCCTCCCTTCCTATCCTGTCTATCCTTTCTGTAGACGTTTATATCCCAAATCCGCTCAGATGTTATGAATGCAAAATTTTGGCCTTTCTCAGACAGCATACCGTGGAAACGCTATGTGTCCAAACTGCGGCTCCAAAACTCACATGCGAACAGAATGCATGGCAACAGGATGGAAGCAAAAAAACAGGTCAACTTAGATATACCAAAATGCACTTACGCTTCTACTATTCACAGACACGAATCAGTGGCATATCAGACAGAAGTATCCATCTCTCCAAAAATATCAATATCAGACTGGGCTCAATCAGTACTCTTGGTCCAGCATCCATCTAAACCAAATTCCGTAGACCAAAGCAATAATACACCACACACACGCACGCACGCACACACACACACACACGCGCGCACACGCACACACACACACACACACATGCACGCACACACACACATGCACGCACGCGCACACACACACACACACACACACACACGCACGCAGTTCCATCCCAGAGACCTCCTCATTGTCATGTAGCAGAAAATTTGCAAATATCGTATCCTGTTGAGGCGAAAGAATCATGCCTAACAAACATGGATACAAATGACACTATCGGCCAAGAAGAACTGCTTGAAATACATGCAGAAGATGATATGAATGATAGCAATGAATCAGGATGTCCCACTTTTCCCTGAAAAGAAAAATCAGACCGTCATAAACAATCAGCTTACGAAAAGCAGTCGGATACATCAATGGAATTGTAGAGGTTTTCACAGCAATATTGACGATATCAATGAATTAATTCACTGCTTCCATCCTGTTGCCATGTGCCTACATGAACCAACTTGAGTTTCCCCTACAGTCAAAAAGTACACTATGTTCAGACAGGATAGATCCGACACTAATGGTGCTCATGGAAGAGTAGCCATCCTGTTGGACTCAAGAGTTTCCTCCAGATGCATTCTATTGCAAACCTCCTTAGAAGCTGTTGCCACATGCATAGTAATTGGAATCACTGTTACATTGGTCTCAATTTATCTTCCATCTAATCGTCCATATTCTATTCAGGAAATCGAAGATCTTGTGTGGCAATTACCACCTCCCTTCTATCTACTAGGTGACTTTAATGTTCACGACCCATTATGGAGTTCCCCTAGCTTAGACAGGCGTGGAAAGCTTATTGAAATATTGATAGAGAGACAGGATTTAACATTGTTGAATACTGGCTCTCCTACCTATGTTCATTTTCATACCGAATCAACCTCCTCAATAGACCTTTCCATTTGCTCTCCAGTGCTCTATCCAAGTATCGATTGGAAAACTCTTAACGATCCTCACAACAGCTGCAACTGCTGCCATTCCACAATATGCCCCAAGTTTCCCCTTGACCCCCTCCCCAAGAAGGGGCGTCAGGAAAAGGCAAAAATTAAGTTATTGGTGGAACGGAGAGTACAACAATGCAAAAAAAGAGAAAAACAAAACATGGAATCAATTCCACAAACATCCAACCACTCCCAATCTTATTAATTATAAGTGACTTACAACAAGAGTCCGTTATATCAGACGAAAAACAAAAAAAGAATCTTGGATTAAATTTGCTTCCTCAGTTAATAAAAATACAGACATCACACTGATCTGGAATAAGATAAAACTGTTAAATGGCAAATTTCCTCCATCTACTCCACCAATTAACTGGAATGGACAGGAACTCTCTACCCCTGCAGAAATCGCAAATGCACTAGGATGTGTATTTTCTCAGCTGTCCCTCCTCAACTGCTTATGACCAATAATTTCAAAAAATTAAAGATGTAACTGAAAAATCCAAACTGAATTTCACTGACAGATGTGCATTAACATATAATCAACCATTCACCATGGTTGAACTGCAGCATGCTCTTACCAACACACGCACGCCTATGTAATGTATGGCATGCCTATGTAATGTTCAAAAATTTAGATCCAAAATCACACTCGTCACTGCTCATGTTCTTCAATCAAAGACACTGAACATACATTCCCAAGCTCCTGGCATCATTCCTACATGCTGGCTATCCCAAAACCTGGTAAAGACTATTCTGTTCCTCATAACTACAGACCAATTTCACTTACCAGCTGTCTGAGCAAAACCGTCAAAAAAATGATTCATCACCATCTGACTTGGTATCTTGAGTCCCAAAATTTGATCGATAACAATCAATTTGGATTCAAAAAAAATCGATCATCATTGGACCTTATGATTAAAGCCGAAGCAAAAATCAGAAATGCATTCAGCGAAAAGGAGCATCTCATTATGGTCTGTCTGGTTATTGAGAAAGCCTTTGACACCATGTGGCATTACTGCATCTGAAAGGATCTACATTCTCTTAGCCTGCTGAGAAGAAATTTGCCATATTTCATCCCAAATTTCTTACAACAAAGATCCTTTCAAGTTCGTTATCGGGGAACTCTCTCTAAAAACTTTGTCCAGGAACAAGGGTCTGTTCTCAGCACCACTATATTCGCAATTAGAATTAATCACTTTACTGAACTCAATCCAAAAACAGTGGACTCATATCTTTATGCCAATTATCACAATCTCCTGCCATTCTCAAAACATGAACTTTATTGAGAGACAATTGCAGATATCAATAAATTGTATCCAGATTTGAATGACACAAAATGGTTACAGACTATCCAGCCAGAAATCGACTGCCATTCACTTCTGTACCATACATAAAATGCATCCTGATCATGAACTTCAATTAGATTACTATCCTATTCCAATAGCAAATATTATTCGTCTGCTTGGCTTAATTTTTGACAGGAAGTTAAACTATCAAAAACACATTGAACATCTCCAGACAGCGTGTCAAAAAAAAAAATGAACATACTCAGAGCCTTATCAGCAACAACCTGGGGAGCAGACCGTTACACCTTGCTTCACTTATATAGATCCATAATCAGATCTCAACTGGACTCTGGCATTCCTATCTTCGATTCTGCAAGGGAAAGTGCTTTATCTTGCCTCAACCCTATTCAACATTCAGCTCTTAGAATAGCCCTAGGTGTGTTTAGAACATCTCCAGTGCAAAGTCTGTATGTAGAAGACTATGAAGCTCCTCTAAAGATCAGAAGAAAGATGTTATTACTGATCTACGCAACCAAGATCCAAAGCCAGTCGACCAATCCTAATTGTTCAATATTTAATGACCCACAACTCACAACCTTTTATAGAAGCAAACCACTTAACTGAACTATGCAGTTATTCAGTTAATGGAACTAGGAGAAAACTGGAATGTACAACTCAATAAAGTCCACCAAGAACCAATAGATCACGTTCCTCCATGGTCTGTCATCATGCCATCTTGTGACAATTATTTCCACCAATGGGGGGAAAACGCTCCTTAATGGGTATTAACATCCAACAGCTGCACGCTGCACATATACAATGTTATCCTGACTTCGCTAAAATATATACTGATGGAACAAAGTCAGAGAGTGGAACAAGTGCAGCAGTAGTTACAGCACTGAATTATGCGTAAAGCTTGCTTTGGAAAACATTTTCCATCTCTCAATCAATCTATTAGCAATGCAAAAGATTTCTCCACCTACTCATCCATTACTACAGCTCATCAGATCAGAGTTGATTTGTCTCAGAGATCATCGGCAAAAGGTTGTCTTCTGCTGGATCCCAGGCCATACTAGAATACCAAGAAAAGAAATTGCAGATGCTGCTGCTAAGCTTCCATCCAGCACAGAATTTTCCAATGAGGAAAATTCTGTGCTGGTTACTGTTCAGTGATTACAAAATGCATATATGAAATATATGTAAGGAACAATGGACACTTCAGTGGCAAACTTATAAACATAACAAACTCCTTGAAATTAAACCTCTGCCACAATTATGGGCCTCCAGTTTCCACACAAACAGACAAGAAGAGGTAGTCCTGGCCAGAGCCTGAATAGGCCACACTCATTTGACCCATCTATTCCTGTTATCAGGTAATGACCCTCCACAGTGTACACATTGCCACAGGTCACTCACAATAAAACACATACTCCTGGAGTGCACCTTGTATAACTACTCTCGTCTAATTTCATTCATTTCTCAGGCAAACTTACAGAAATTGTCACTTAGCTATATTATAGGCAAAAATTCAAACCTTACAGAATTTTTCTTCTTTCTGAAATGAATAGGTTTATATAACTGTTTCTAACTGCTTCCATAGCAGACAATAAAACTAATATTAAATACTATGATAGCTGCAATATGGCCTAAGTAGCCATTGCACCAGAAAAATCCAAACACAACAACAACCACCCCTTCCATGGTTAATTTGGCAGCAGTAGCCTAATTGGAGAGCCCATAACTGCACCATGAACCTGCTTATACATAGTATCTTGATATAACCTCAGGGTTCACATCTGGTGAGTATGCATTTGCCACACCAAGGGTCCTGAGCTAGATGCATCATACTTCTCTTTCTTGGTGATTACCTTCTACTTCTGAGTCTCTCTCTCTCTCTCTCTCTCTCTCTCTCTCTCTCTCTCTCTCTCTCTCTCTCTCTCAGGGTAATTCAGATTTTTTTTTTTTGGCTGGTGTAGCATAAACTTCAGGCTTCCTTGCATCATATAGCTAATAATAATATGGTATTACTAGAAAGACATAATTAGACACCACTACAAATATCTTCTGTACTCAAGGAAGTCCTTTCCCTTGAGGTATTATCCCTCCCAAATACCATGCATACACATGCCATACTGTGCTCAATGTGGATGCATCTGAATAAAGACACCACATCAAATGGCATCATAGCCTCACAATCTTCGGCGCCTCCGTAGCCAGGTGGGCAGGAGCAGCAGTGCGTAGCACACGCTTCTTGATTAGACCGGGGCTCGAGCCCATGACCACCAAATACGGAGGATGCGGAAAGGTCAGGGAATGACCACCGCATATCCCCGGAGCAATATGGCCTTAGTTGCTAATGCTCCTAAAATCCAAAAATAACAAATAACAATAACCTCACAATCTTCAATTACCTGAGCATGTATAAATTGCAAAAAGTCTCTACTTGCTTTGATGTAAAATTTGAATACCCTCCAAAGATATCAGTTTAGATAAAAATTTAGACAGTGCATGATTAGGGCTGCCCACAAATTATACAATTGGCCTAAGCAGAATCCTGGGCCTTATGAATTTTTAGTATGCCACAAAATCTAGGCAATTGGCATGCAATGTCCAATGGTTGTGCTTAGAGATTTTCCTGGTATTCAAATAACCCTACAGAATTTTTTTTTTTTATGTAAACCCCAACCGCGAGAGATATTAGAACCTATATTACTTAGTACCATGTTTGGCTAAGTATTTAGTACCATGTTTGACAAGATGAAAGAAGATATTTGTTGACATTCTTAAATTTCTGTAGACTGTAATTTTCAGGAAATATGTATGAGGGAAGGCTGTTCTGGAAAATGGCAGTTGAACGAATAACCGAGGAAGATGAAAAGTTGGTTCTATGAGTTTGAAGTTGGACAGTAAATGGACATTGGCTGGTGGCTGCACTTGTTCGGACTGTTTTGAAACAGAGAGCGGGAATTATAGAAGCCATTTCAGAAGGAAGTGCCCACAGAAATATCTGTAGAAGAGGCATGCAGCAGAAGCATTACCGTGTATGAGACAAGTGGAGATACCCTGTTAGAGATGAATCATTAATTAACCTAACTGCCCTCTTCTGAACAGAATCAAGAAGCCTGAGAGAGAGGTTTTAGGGGCACCACCCCAGATGTGGGAACAATATTCCATGTTAGGGCGGATTTGCGATTTGTACAGGGTGAACAGCTGTTTGGAAGAAAAGTGGCTGAGAGTGAAGGAGAAAACCTAGTTTTTTAGATGCAGAGGAAGCAATATTTGTAATGTGCTCGTGCCAAGAGAGATTAGAAGCCAGAGTTATCCCCAAAAGAGATATATCAACTTGCCTAGAAATTGGAGTCTTACCAAAGATAAGCATAGGAGCAGAAGAATCCTTTTTGCAAGATATAAGACAAGACTGAGTTTTAGAAGGATTGAAATCAACTAAGTTGTCTTTGCCACACTGGAGAATTACCTGAAGATCGGCATTTAAGGAATTGGTAGCAGATTTTCGAGAAGTTGAATCTGATTGAGCATGGCAAGGTTTCTCAAAATGGAAAGTGCAATGAAATGTGCTATCATCGGCAAAACTGTGTATAGGATTTCCAGTCAATGGAAGAAGATCATTGATATACAAGAGGAAAAGAGTGTGAGGGGGGATAACTGAACCTTGGGGGATACTGGCATTAGTGGAAAAGTTAGAAGACAGAGAGCCATCTACCATCACCCTCAGTGAGCGATCAGAGAGAAAACTGGATAACCAATTACAAAAAACAGTTGGCAAACCATAAGGTGGAAGCCTGTTTAGAAGACCTTTATGCCAAACACGATCAAAAGCTTTTGAGATGTCAAGAGCAACTACTTGGGTTTCACCGAACCTTTCCATTGAATTAGTCCATAAATGAGTAACATAAGCCAAAATATCACCACTGGATCGACACTGACAGAATCCATGATGGCGATCGTTGAACAGACAAAAGGTTTCTACATAGTTTAAGAGTTGGCGGTTAATTGATTTCTCCATTACTTTAGAAAAAGTAAAAGTAATTGCAATGGGACGATAATTGGATGGGAGGGATTTGTCACTCTTTTTAGGAACTGGCTGGGTATGAGCAAATTTCAAAGCAGAAGGAAAAACGCCTTTGGAATAAGAAAGTGAAAAAAAAGCAGCAAAGAATTACAATAAGTTCAGGAGCAGAGGATGCATGGAATGGAGTGTTGGGGATGGTGGGAGGTGTTTTACCAAGATCATTAATACACGAATTGGAAGAAAAATGGGATACTAGCAGAACAGCTTTATCCTTGGCTGAAGTGCCAACAGAACCATCTTGTTTGGACAGAGGTGGGAGCAGAGGTGGGCAAAAGTTGCAACCAACAGCTTTGGCAAGAGACCACAATGCTTGGCTACCATTAGGGCAAGAAGCAAGTTTTCTACTCTTAGCCTGTCCAAACTAGAGTTTGGACTGATTAATAACTGCTTTACAATTGTTGCGAGCTTTGGTGTAGGCAGAAAATGATCCTGATGAATTAGAAATAAGCCAATTACAATATGCAACGTTCTTCTCTTGACCAGCCTTAGCACATTTATTGGAAAACCATGGTTTAGATAAAGGATGAGATTTTAAAGTGGAGTGTGGGATAAAGGATTCCATTCCTGCAAGAATAAGCAAACGTTGACATCAGAAATTTTGAAACAGTAATCCGACAAAGGAAAAGAAGAAAAGAAATCTCGCAGGTCATCCCATTTTGCATTCTTGTAATGCCAAACAATACGAGGTTGGGAATAGCCATGAGATAAAGGCTCCTTTGGAGAAGAGACAATTACCAAGTTGTGATATGAGGTGCCTAAAGGACCTCTCACTTCGACCGTGTCCTTAGAAGGGTTGTCGGCACCTCCATAGTCAGGTGGGAAGGAGCAGCAGTGTGTAGCACACGCTTCTTGATTAGACTGGGGTTCGATCCCGTCACCACCAAATATGGAGAATGGTGAAAGGTCAGGGAATAACCACCGCATATTCCCGGAGTAATATGGCCTTAGTTGCTAATGCTCCTAAAAACCAAATAACAAACAAAGAAACGAAACTAGCAATACTCTGATTGGTGTTCTCATCATCACATGAAACGAAAAAACGATAAAAATCTGGAAGTCCGGAAGGATGTTCCCTCATATCTTGGCAGCACACAAGTAGATAATGAAAGATCGATGACACAATGTTAGAATTACATGCAATTAATACCATGGAATTGGGTTCTCATTCCTTGGTATCATTTGCATGTAAATTGCAAAAATAACCGTAATTTGTAATTAGCATATAATTTGCAGAAAGGAAAAATCTTCTTTAACCAGTCTCAAAAATTAATAAATTTATACAGTTGAAGAACAGAGGCTAGTGTAATAATTTCACTCATTTAAATGATTCAGTTATTCAGATTAATCCAATGGCTATATGCTTGTAGGAGAGTTTTCTATCCCCATAAATTCCAGAATGATATGCTCTGTAGGCAAGATAGGGATGTGTGGAGTTTTCTGTTCATGGTCAGGTTGCAGTTCTGGTAAAATCCACTAACCTTCCAGGCATATTCAATTATAAATCTTCTTAAGATGTGGCAGTTCACAACTCACCATGCATAGTAGGGAATCCCCACCATATTGTGGTGGAAATTTCCTCTTGAATTGATTAGTATTAGTGTCAATATTGGCAAATTAAGCGTAAGTTGCTACAGTGGATAAAGGGATGGTTGAGTGCGAGACAACAGAGAGTGGTAATCAGTGGACACTGCTCTTCCTGGACAAATGTTATAAGTGGAGTTCCCTGGGGTTCAGTGTTGGGCCCATTGTTGTTTTGTATATTTGTCGATGATATTGATGAAGGTATATCAGGTTTAATGCCCAAGTTTGCAGATGAAAGGTTGGCAGGATTCTTAACGACAGTAAAGACAGTATGCTACTCCAACTTTATCTCTATAAGTTGGGCAAATGGGCTGAAAACTGGCAACTGAAGTTTAGCATTGACAAATGCAAAGTACTGCATATGGGTAGCAATAACCGAAGAGAAATGTACCAACTGTGTGGTACTACACTCAGGGAAGTGGAAAATGAAAAAGACCTGGGGGTATTTTTCATTTTCCAGTCAAATATTGAAATTTGCTGAGCAGTGCAGATGGGCTGCTAGGGCAGGTCATGGAGTCTTGTCAATGATATATAGGAATTTTGCTAGCAGGGACAGGGAGGTGGTTATCCCCTTGTACAAGGCAATGGCCAGGCCACACCTAAAGTACTGTGTACAAGTCTGGAGGCCTCATTTTAGGAAGGATGTAGAGCTAGAACGAGTACCAAGAAGGGCAACGAGATTGGTAAAGGGGGAACAAAGGGATGCTCTTACCAAGAAAGGCTTACATTCTACAAATTGCAGCGCCTAGAGAGTAGACACCTGCGAGGTGATCTGATTGAGGTGTATAAGGCCTTGAATGGGTTGAGCAAGCTGAATGCTGATGGGATTCTTCCTCTTGCTCAGATTAAGAATTTGAGGGGGGGGCACAGTTTCAAATTGAGAAAAGACAGTTGTAAAATAGATGTGTGGAAATTTGCCTTTAGTCAGCGCGTGGTTGATTGGTGGAACAGACTTCCATCTTTTGTTGTGAAAGTTGATAGCCTAAATAAATTTAAGGCTGTGGTGGACAGGCATTTGTAACGCATGGGGGGTGAAATAGGAGGGGGGTGACTGATGCTGCATAAGCTTGCTTTCTTGTATCGTATGCCTCTGCTAATCCTAATGCTAAATCATGAAAGCAGGCAATGTTATACAGCATCACACAAAAAAAAAAAAACACATCCCATTTCACCTATCCATTCCCTCCAATAATGTGTTTAATCAATCCTTTAATTTATTTAAGCAATCGACCACATACTGGACAAAGTCAAGTTTACACACACCGATTCTGCAACCAACCTTCCTTAATTTGCATTTATGCTCCCCAGTGTGTGTGTGTGTGTGTGTAGTCTGAACAAGAAGAAGAATCCCATCAACATTGAGCTTGCTCAAACCATTCAAAGCCTTAAACAACTCAATCAGATCACCTGACAGGTACAACAATTTTCAGATGTTGCAATTTGAAGAACTGAAGCCTTTCTTGGTAAAAGAACTTCTTTGAACCCCTCACCAATCTCATTGCCATTCTCTGTACCTATTCTAGCTGTACAGGGAATGTTACAAAAATGAAAATACGCAATCTTCACTAAGTTTATGCTGCTGAACACTAAAATCACATTAAAATTTGTAGATTGACTCTTGAATTACAGTTGTGGTTCCATATTGGTGAGTTACTTTACATTATCTACTATGGCTCTCTCTGAAAAACTATGGCAAGACCGCTATTTTAGTACCACCTCACTCGTATCACATGATCGGAAACTGTTGCCTCTCTCTCTGCATCATGTAGTAAGTTGTTGCCTCAAATGCATCTTCAACTCTGTTGCAGTAATCCTCCAATACAGCTAGGTACTGGATGATTTTTTCTCAGTTAACAGTTTTTCTCTTTGAGATTCCTACTTTTTGCACAGTATTTGTGTCGTGTAAGATTAATATGCCCCACAATTGTGTGAATAGCCTGACTTCTGTTATTAATGTGGAGAAATCACATTAGCTTCCAGAAAATGTTCCTTAACTCAAACCATTAGTAAAATAATAAGAGGAGTTTACCTCAATATAGTGCATAGAACACTTCCGTATGATACCCTCCAGAAATTAAAACGAAAAAAATCGACAACTTACCGGTACATTAGAGTAAAATAAGAAAATATAAATAATTAAATAATAAATTTAAGACAATTCAAATCAATTAAAAATAATTAAAAATCAAATTAAAGCAATTAAAATAATCTAACGAAAATATTCAAAACGATTTTCCTTCCTGAAGCTGACAACGCTTTTCGACCGTATATGTCGTGATCACAGGAATGAAAATTACCAAATCGGGTTAATCCTGATTCTTAAATAGAGATTATTTGTCTTCGCGCATGTGCGTAAAGGTTCACGCATCGGAGATCAAATATGGCCGCCGAACATTAACAGAATTCTCGTGTAATTTAATTTCAACGGTTTCTGCAATTAATGGTTGCGTATAATTATGTTGAGTGTTAAGTATTTTGGCCTCGTTAAATAAAAAAGTATATTTTTCGTTAATGGCATGAAAGGCTAATTCTGACGCTGCTGAACGAGAAGCACGAACTGAGGCTTCATGTTGATTTACACGAATATTAAGAGAAAATCGGGTCAAACCTTGATAAGACGAGTCGGAGTCACCGCAAGAAATGTATACCAGATCATTAATTTGTGTTGCAAACGCTGAAAGAACCGAGCAATTGTTCAGTATAGTGTGTAACTTCCGTATTGGCCTAGCTACAATTTTAAATTCGGTATCTTTAAAGAATCTGTTTTTTAAGCTGTTTGTGCCACTGTTCAACATATGGGACAGAAATAAAGTATTTTTTGATATTACTATTGTTGATTGGTGTAGTATTTTGTATCCTATCCTTAACTTGTACCCTAATTCAGTTTATTGTGGTAGTGGAATAACCCCTGTTTAAGAATCTGCTAGTTAAATTTGTATTTCTGAGTCCAAAGCAGATTCCGTCGTTGAATATTTATAGGCATTAAGAAATTGATTAAAGATAATCGATCTTTTGTAGGTGAACGGGTGATAGCTATTATAATGTAGAAGCATACCATTGTTTGTAGGTTTTCGATAGATGCTAAATTGTATTTTATTCGAGTCCCGGGTAAGCGTGAAATTTAGAAAGTTTAATGACTTTGTATCCGTATTCTCCCTTTCCAATGTAAATTTGAGTCTAGAATGAATATTATTAAACGAATGTAAAATGTCTTGGATAGTATTACTATCGGTAATAACTAGAACATCGTCTAAATACCTCCCATAGTATGTGATATGGGTTCGAAAAGGTGTCAGATGTATCTGCTCAATCGTCTCAACGATTGAGCAGATACATTTGCTCAATCGTTGTAAACGTTGAATACACATTAGATATTATTTGGGATATGTTAAATAAAAACTCGACACCGATTAATTATACGAAGCTACCTATTAAGGAAATTTTTCACTTAATTAAACTGTTAGTTGAGGCTAACTACATCACCTTTCGAGACATGGTGTGCAAACAAATTTTTGGATTACCAATTGGTTTGAGCCTGAGTGGCTTAATGTCAGAGATCTATCTCTCAACGATTGAGCAGATACATTTGACACCTTTTCGAACCCGTATCACATACTATGGGAGGTATTTAGACAATGTTCTAGTTATTACCGATAGTAATACTATCCAAGACATTTTACATTCGTTTAATAATATTCATTCTAGACTCAAATTTATATTGGAAAGGGAGGATACGGATACAAAGTCATTAAACTTTCTAAATTTCACGCTTACCCGGGACTCGAATAAAATACAATTATTGCTTCTACATTATAATAGCTATCACCCGTTCACCTACAAAAGATCGATTATCTTTAATCAATTTCTTAATGCCTATAAATATTCAACGACGGATTCTGCTTTGGACTCAGAAATACAAATATTAACTAGCAGATTCTTAAACGGGTTATTCCATTACCACAATAAACCGAATTAGGGTACAAGCTAAGGATAGGATACAAAATACTACACCAATCAACAATAGTAATATCAAAAAATACTTTATTTCTGTCCCATATGTTGAACAGTGGCACAAACAGCTTAACAGATTCTTTAAAGATACCGAATTTAAAATTGTAGCTAGGCCAATACGGAAGTTACACACTATACTGAACAATCGCTCGGTTCTTTCAGCGTTCGCAACACAAATTAATGATCTGGTATACAACATTTCTTGCGGTGATTGCGACTCGTCTTATCAAGGTTCGACCCGATTTTCTCTTAATATTCGTGTAAATCAACATGAAGCCTCAGTTCGTGCTTCTCGTTCAGCAGCGTCAGAATTAGCCTTTCATGCCATTAACGAAAAACATACTTTTTTATTTAACGAGGCCAAAATACTTAACATTCAATGTAATTATACGCGACCATTAATTGCAGAAACCGTTGAAATTAAATTACACGAGAATTCTGTTAATGTTCGGCAGCCATATTTGATCTCCGATGCGTGGACCTGCATGCGCGAAGACAAATAATCTCTATTTAAGTATCAGGTTTAACCCGATTTGGTAATTTTCATTCCTGTGATCACGACATACGGTCGAAAAGCGTTGTCAGCTTCAGGAAGGAAAATCGTTTTGAATATTTTCATTAGATTCTTTTAATTGCGTTAATTTGATTTTTAATTGTTTTAAATTGATTTGAATTGTGTTAAATTTATTATTTAATTATTTATATTTTCTTATTTTACTCTAATGTACCAGTAAGTTGTCGATTTTTTTCGTTTTTTCCGTTTTAATTTCTGGAGGGTATCATATGGAAGTGTTCTACACACTATATTAAGATAAAGTCCTCTTATTATTTTACTAATATTATTATCAACGTAGAACATATTGAGTAGTACAGCTCTGATTCTTACTATCTAATTAACTCAAGCCATAAAAAAGGCCTACTTTTACTTTGGATGTAAAATAGGCAATCAGGACTAGGCAAACTGGGCTCCACACATATGCTGTGCACTACCTGTTCATCAAAATTCCACGTATAGGTGAATTGAATGGGGCGGTTTATGCCTTTCGTTTTATACCCATGATATGGAGGGAGCAACAAATCACATCACAGGCTGTTATTTCTATATGCCTCCTATCAGAAAAGGGATGACAAAGAAGAAAAAGTGGACAGTTACATACCTAAATATACCACCTGCAATTTGTCCCATGCCTCACAGTGAAGTACTGACTAATCCTGAACCACCCGACCATTTTTCTGTACACGCTGATGAAGACACTAATGAACATCAACTTGATATATATGAAGTTCAGCAGCTGTCTACATCAAGGGATCCACCATTTTTTCCAAACCTTTATACTTCTGAACCACATAAGAAATTCCATTAAGTTCACAAAGTGAGCTGGGAAAATTAACACACGTCTTTTGACCTTAAGACTAAACAGTGGAATATTCTAGATCATTCTGTGAAAGTGACAACATTTCTTACTCGAAATAAAGACTATGATAAATTCTATCAAACTGAAGATGAACTCACTGTTTGTAAGGATGTTGATGGTCTAATGGCAGCAATGAACATGAGTCACATTCCCGAAGAATAGCAACTATTTACTGATGCTTCGCATGTTAGCCTTAAGGCTGGGTTATTACACAATGGAAATATGCTGCCTCCAATACCCCTTGCATATGCTGTCCACAAAAAAGAAACATAAGCAAACATATATAACATCATCTTAGGTGTAAACTATTAGAGTATTAATGACAGTTATGTGGTTATTTAAAGGTAATCGCTATTTTATTAGGACTACAAAAGGGTTACCCTAAGTATTGTTACTTTCTCTGCTAGTGGGATAGTTGTGCCAAGGATATGCAATAGGAGAAGAGGATTTGGTCTCAACAGAAGAATATTTACATGAAGAATATACCATTTGAACCTCTGGTAGATCCAAATAAAGTTTTGCTTCTACCGCTCCACATCAAACTGGGGCTCATGAAAAATTTATTAAAGGCTTTGGAAGTGAGGAATCCTATATTCACATACTTGTAAGAGAAATTCCAAAAATTAGTATAGACAAGATTAAGGCAAGCGTTTTCATTGGTCCACAAATAAGGCAACTTTACAAAGATGAACAGTTCGAATGTGTCCTTAGTGATAGCAAGAAATCAGCGGGGAAAACCTTTCGAAATATTTCAACTGGTTTCAAGGAAATATTAAAGACAGCAACTGGAAGCTTGTGGAAGATCTCATTACTTCTTACGAAAAACAGGGTGCAACATGTCACTGAAGATGCATTTCTTGCACTCGCACCTGGATTTCTTCCCGCCAAACTGTGGTGCCGTCAGCGACAAACATGATGAGTGCTTCCATCAGGACATTGCAGTCATGGAACAAAGATACAAAAGCAAATGGAGTTCCGCCGTGTTAGCAGATTATTGCTGGATGGTGAAAAGGGACACTCACGAAGCTGAATACAAGTGAAAGGCAATAAGGTCACGAGTTAGGGTTAAATTTGAAAGGGTCTGCAATTCTGCCCAGACACAATAGGAGGGAGTATATGATAAGAGCCTTGTCAATCAATTCGGCCTTGGAGGGATTGTGCAAGGCTCACGGGGTAGAATTTTTTTCAGCGTAGTCTGTGCTTGCTAATGGGAGAGACTGCTTCTACAGGGATGGGGTACACTTAAATAGAAAGTGTGCAAGAATATTTGCTGATGCTATCATGGCAGTATTAGATGAGTCGGAAAACTGCTAGCTTTATAGACTAAAAGAATAACAGTAGCCATAGGCAGAGGCAAAAGTGATTCTTGCACTGCTTCTGTTGTAATGAGTAGCAGCCTAGAGAGCAATTTGCTCGGGATTTCAAGAGCTGCTGGGAGTCATTGTGGAAAGAGTAAATACGTGGACTCTGTTAGGGTAACAATGAGTAAGAACAGGTGCATATATACTTGCGTGTATACCAGTGCTAGAAAAATTGTAAATAAATTTGAAGTGCTGATCAAGGCATCAAAGGCAGATATTGTTGGGATATCAGAGACAATGTGTCACACAGATATAAGCAATGCAGAATTGTAATTTGGGGAATACAATGTGTACAGAAAGGATAGACAGGGTAGGAAGGTAGGGGGATTATGCTGTTAGTTAAGAGACAAAATCTAAGGAAGTGCATCTGGTTGACATGGGTGGACAGTGCAAAGGTTGAGTCTGTTTGGTGTGACATAAACACTGGGAAAGGGAAAATGAGAGTAGGAGTGTGTTATAGGCCTAATGACTGATGAGTACAATGAACAGTTGTATAGGGAAGTAGGGTGGACCAGTAAATCAGAATGTCTAATAATGGAGGATTTGAACTTTCCTGATATTGACTGGAACTTGTGGGTTGGTCACTCGCACGCTAGCAAGACTTTTGTGTATTTATTGGAGAATTGCAAAAGTTGTTTTATTGGTTTCCCTTTTTCTGTTATAAAAATATCAATTTCATTATGCAGTTTAAAGAAACAATGTAACACTTTGCCACGACTATGTCATCTCACTGCACTATGTAAAATTTCAACTTTGTATTAGCTTAAGTTTCTAACTGTTGATACATACGGGGAATAAGGCCATGTGATCTTATAAAATTTACAGATGAAATAACCACATTCATATGTTGGAGATCTAATGCTTTTCCACAGAGAGCTGCTTGATGCACAATGCAGTGAATTCCAACCTGAATGTCTAATAATGGACATTCAGCTCCAATATCTATAATTTTCCTGTTTATTCTACATAAGCCCAATGTTTTCACTAATCATAATTTTTTTGCACCGTCAGTTGTGACTCCTACCACGTTTTTAATATTTTATTCTATCTTTTCAATAGATTGGCAAAAATTTTCAAAACGATTTTCACTTGTAGTTGTTCCATGCATACTCTGTGGATCAGCTAAATCTTCAACTGGTACAAAATTATAATTAATTCCAAGTATGAAGATAAGGAGTTGATCTGTGTCATTTACATCAGTACTGTCATCCAGCGCCAAACTAAAATATTTCTTTTGTTTTGTGTTTTCAATAGTTGTTGGTCCTTGAGGTTGTCACACACGTTCTCTCAGATATGCCAGACAAGCTCTACTTGCTACCTGGAAGTCTAAAACGCTGCTGGAACTGATATTCTGGTGAAACTCAAGTCAACTGGACCCGATTTCGGCGAAGTCCTGACGGTCTCTGACAGCCAAATCCTCTGCTTGCACCTTCACGATGGTGGGACTTTTAGTAATCCTGGGTATGACCTCCATGCACAAGTACATGGTGGGTGACCACCCAGGTGTGAACCAACGTAAGCAGGGGTCGAGGTGTGGTGCCCACACCACGTGGAGGAATGCTGCCCCTCCATGTTACCAGGCAGTACTAGGTGGTAGATGACTCTCATCAACCAGTGCAATACCACCACGTTGCTTATTGGAGGCTTGAAGTGGTGAAATCCATGTTTAGTCTCTAGAGCGGTGTTTCCCAACGTGGATCCCACGCCCCACATGGGGGAAATTTGATTGTTCAGGGGGGAAATTCAAAAATTGCTCCTCTAGAGTTTAAAACAACCGCCTACTATGATTTAACTTGTACAAAAGAAGAATTGTTGGTATCTCAGTTTGAAATAAGCATTCGTTAAATGTTGTACTTTCTATAGAGCTGCACTTGAAAGTTTTGAGTAATATCAACTACAGTTTGCTCAGAGAGTATTGCTTACTGTGCCTAGTGAAGAAATAGTACATACTGTATTGGATGATTGCTTATGGCATGCGCAATGCGCAAGCAAAGTGGTTGTCTACTGTAGCCTACCGCAAACTCCGCATGTTATTTGAAATAGGTAATTCCTTTCATACAAACGCTCGTTTGGGTGTCGTGACTGTACATTTGGATAGATTTGGCGATCTCAGATTAAAATAAAAAAATTACTTTGTCTGCGCACAAAATTATTATTAATGAAGAACCGTGATACACAATGGTATGTATTTGTCGTATATGTATATTTAAGTGGTCTCAGTAAATAAGCAAATAAGTCCAAAAACTTGAATTTGCAGGAGAGGAAAAATAAACTTCACACTCTCATATAAACATGCATATATTCCAATATACAAGTATTTATTATTCACGCTAAAACTACAATAACGAAAATATCTGCGTGTCACATAATAGTAAATAATAAGTACTTTATTATAGTGCACGTATCTCATTTTTGACAAATGAGATAAGTGCAGGATAAGTGACAAATTAATAGCCCGAATTCAGTAATTTGTGTGATTTATTCATTCAAAAAGCGTACTAATAATTAATTTTGATATAGTGAAATAAAATTAAATTAACTTTAATGCATAGTTTATTTTTGGTTTTTGATTTATCTTATATTTACTTCTTTCAGTTGCACAGTAAAATGAGTAGTGCAAGTAAAAAAAAAAGTTCATCAGTATTCAGAGGAATACTTAAAATTTGGTTTCATACCCGCTCTCCACGATCAAAAGTTCACCTTTTTTGTCTTTTTTGCCAACAATGCTTGACCAACGAATCAATGAAGTGAGGTCGTCTTGAGGCGCATTTGAAGGCAAAACATAATGCTCATGTAAATTCAGATTTAAATTACTTTCAAACTTTAAAGAAGAATTTTGAAAAAAGAGCAACATTAAAGTCTCTGTGTATTGCTCATACTACAATTGTCAATCATACTCTTGAGGCTAGTTATGAAATTTCTTTACTCATTGCTAAATCTGGGAAAAATCATACTATAGGAGAGAATTTAATCAAACCATCAATATCAGCATTTCTTAAAACAGTTCTGGAAAAAGATGACAAAGACGTGAAAGCTATGCCACTCAATAACAATACTGTTAGCAGAAGAATAGATGAAATGAGTGAAGATATTGAAATACAACTTGTTGGAAAGCTGAAAACAAGAAAATTCTCAGTGCAAATGGATGAATCAGCTTTGAGAGACAGTGAAGCCGTACTGATAACTTATGTAAGATATATTGATAAAGGTAATTTTGCTGAAGAAATTTATTCTGTAAATCATTAGAGAACACCACTACCTCCAAAGATATATATAATAAGCTAAAAAATTACTTAGATGACAATAATATACCAATGAAAAATATAACATCTTGTGCTGCAGATGGTGCTCCTAATATGGTGGGCAAGGAAAATGGCTGCTTAAAATTGATGAAAGATGAGAATCCAGAAATGCTTCTTGTGCATTGTGTTATTCATAGGGAAAACGTGGTAGCTAAAAATATTTCACCTGTTCTTAATGAAGTACTAAAATCAGTTATAAAGTGTGTCAATGCTATTAAAGCTAATGCCAAATGTGAGCACTCTTCAAGCTTTTTTGTGAAGAACAAAATGTAGACCATGTGAGACTTTTACTTCACACTGAAATAAGGTGGCTCTCGAAAGTGAACTGCTTGAAAAGATTTATGGAACTATTTGATACTATTAGTGACTTTTAAAGTGACAAACCTGAAATGAAGCATCTGTTAATGGTCGATGGTAAAGCATTTGTGAGTTATTTAGCCGACATCTTTGAAAAACTAAATATATTAAATAAACAACTTCAAGGAACAAATAAAACTGTCGTCAATGCAAAAGCGAGATATTTGGTTTCTTACATTTATTGAATTATGTCAAAAATATATTTGTAACAAAATTTTTGAACAGTTTCGTTGGCTGCAAAAATGTGAAGTGACTGATACTGCTGTACTTGTTATTGTCGATCATCTGAAAATTCTGTACGCTGATTTAAAAGAAAGGTTTTCTGATTTAAAACAAATTGATTTTCCAACCTGGATGATGCAACCAATGTTAGTGGATTTGTCTGATCTATCAATGCAGTACCAAGAAGAACTCTCAGAAATGCAAAATGATGAGTCAGTTAAAACTTTATTCAATATAAAAGGAGCGATGGCATGGCTTTGTGATGAAACAGAAAGTAAATACCCAAATGCAACCAACTTTGCAAGAGAGCTATTGTTACCATTTCCATCTTCATATTTAGCTGAATGTGGATTTAGCGCCATAAATGATTTGTTACTAAAAAAAAGAAATCGACTGGATATCACAAAACGGGGAGACTTGAGCTGACTAAATTGGAGCCCAATATAAAATCTCTCTGCGGCAAGCATCAAGCACAAGGGTCTCACTAAATTTAGTGCACTCATCTAGAAGTGACTTCACATGGAATGTTGAAATTATTAAACAATTAAATAATAATTACTAAAAATTAAAATATTATAGAAAAATCTTTCGTATAAATTATTTTGTACTTGAATTTTAGTTGTCTATTATATGTTTTGAAAATTTACTTAATGTTTTTTTCTTAATAATTTCCTAATGATTTCTTCCTAAAACCTAAGTCTTGTGTCCTGAACAAGTTGTATTTAGGGAATAATTAAATTTTTGAATATAAAAAATATGTATATCGGTGTTTTCCAACGTAACATAGGGGGCATCAGAATTTCAGAAAGACTTAGGTGGTGCATGATTAAAAAAAAGGTTGGGAAACACCACTAGAGCAAAGTTCCGGTCAACCCTTCCCCATCTCTTCCATCATGCAGTATGATTGATGACTTTTGAGATTATGATGAACATCGTGGCGAGATCCAATATTCCTTACATTTCGAGGGTACAGCCCTAAAACGATGTTTGCAGGCCGGCTGCTAGTTAGTACACTGGACCGAACCTATTGGTAACTCTCTAGGATGATTCCGGATCAGCTAGTGTATAATCTTGCTACCTCTACTCTGCCAGATAGTAGCTGGAGGGAGACCGAGTAGTCTGTATGTGGGGGGGCATTGTCGAGGCGGCGTATGTCAAGCATCTGGGTATATTCTTAACATGTATACGCCATGTCTAAAAATTTCATTACTTCATACAGCGTATCCCACCCACTTTTTCTTACTATTGAATACATCATGAATTGTCAAACTAATAGAGCAAGCTTATCCTGCGAAAAGATCTGAACCTCCCAAACACTTCCTAATTCATTTCACAAATATACGTGGTCTCAATTCTAATCTCAACGATGTCCATTTTCACTTGTAGTCTGCCAAACCCCATGTACTTTTTCTTACAGAATCTCAGTTATCTGTTGATTCAACTACCGCTCATCTCAGATGCCCAAATTATTCGCTGTGTGATTCCTTTCGCCTCAAAGGTGATACTTGGCAATTTGGAATCTCCTCTCTTTGATCTTCTTTGGCTTAAAATCTCTCTACCTTTCTCCCAACTTCACTAATCACTTGGAGCTCTTTGACTTCCTCTCTTTGCAACTTGACTTTCTCCAGTCCAACTTTCCTAACAGTGAGGTAATTTTCCTTGGTGATTTTAATGTTCAGAACTCCAGGTGGTTTCCGTTTTCTAGTCATACCGACCCAGCTGGTCGAGATGCTGAGGTTTTTGCAATTACTAATGAATATTTCTTTTGCACAGATTGTTCATTTACCTATAAGAATACCGGACAATCCTAATCATACAGCCAACGTGCTTGATCTTTTTCTCACAAACAACCCTTCTAAGTACACGGTCGAAGTGAGAGGTCCTTTAGGCACTTCGGATCACAACTTAGTGATTATCTCTTCTCTAATGGAGCCTTTATCTCGTGGCTAATCCCAACCTCGTGTTATTTGGCATTACAAGAATGCAAAATGGGATGATCTGCGAGATTTCTTTTCTTCTTTTCCTTTGTCGGATTACTGTTTCAAAACTTCTGATCTTAATGTTTGCTCAGATCGTGTAAATGAAATTATTCTTGCAGGAATGGAATCCTTTTTCCCACACTCCACTTTAAAATCTCGTCCTTTATCTAAACCAGTGCTTCTCAAAGTGGGCGATATCGCCCCTAGGTGGGGCATTTGAATTATCCATGGGGGTATTGGGTGTGGGGGGCAATAGGCATAAAAGGGGGTGACAGGGGTGGATGAGCACCATCAATGATTGGCCGTTACAAGGGTTTTATGGCTTATTTAAAATATGCTGTGCCAAATATTATTATTGTTCATTGTATCATTCACCGTCAGCATTTAGTTGCGAAAAAAACAATTTTGCACAAACTGTTATTACTGCTAAACAAAATTAAAGCACATTCTTTGAATGATCGTATATTTCGAAAGCTTTGTGATCAAAACAGTGAAGATTTTGAACGATTGCTACTTCACTCCGACGTTCGGTGGCTGTCAAAAGGCAACTATCTCAACAGATTTTATGAACTCTTTGATACTGTTGTCGCGTTTCTTGAAGATAGGAACAACGACCATAGTAATGACCTCAAGAAAATGAAAACTGATATTGCTTATCTTGCAGATTTATTTACTAGATTCAACTCAATGAACTTACATTTACAAGGACAAGATGTAACTCTTATTAAGGCTAAAACTCAAATTTCAGCATTTATTTCAAAATTAAAGCTTTTTATGCACAACATAGGAAGACGTGATTTGTATCAATTTCCAAATTCCAAATCTGTTGGAAATAGAGAAAAAAGAAAAAATAGCTGATGAAACTCTACTAACTTTTTGTAATCATCTAGAAACGTTGCACAGAGATATTCAGGAAAAGTTCGAAGATCTCCTTAATTTGAAAATTCCAGTTGGGTTATAAATCCTTTTTTAAATAATGACGATGGTGAACGTGTTTTGTAGAAGAAAAATTGATTGAGTTACAATATGAAATTAAACTGAAGCCAAAATTTCAAACTTCATATCAGGAATTTTGGTTACAAAATAAAATTCAAGACCATTATACTGCATTGTGGGGAATTGTAAAAAAAATTACTTATTTCTTTTCCAACATTATATCTAGTCGAAACCTGTTTCTGTGATGTATCTCAATTGCTGACAAAACAAAGAAATTGTCAATGTTGTTAAATGTGGCGATTTACTTCTACTTAGCTTCACTTTATATTGGTGGGCTAAAAAAAAGCCATGGCGAGGGCTTTTTTTTTTTTTTTTTTTTTAGAAGGGGCGGGTTTTTTAGAAGGTGATCCAAAAAAGTTTCAGAAGCACTGATCTAAACCTTGGTTTTCCAATAAATGTACTAAGACTGTTCAAGAGAAGAACATTGCATATTGTAATTGGCTTGTTTCTAATTCTTCAGTTTCATTTTCTGCCTGCACCAAAGCTTGCAACAATTGTAAAGCAGTTATTAATCAGTCCAAACCTAGAGTTTGAACAGGCTAAGAGTAGAAAAGTTGCTTCTTGCCCTAATGGTAGCCGGGCATTCTGGTCTCTTGCCAGAGCTATTGGCTGCAACTTTTGCCCATCTCTGCTCCCACCTCTGTCCAAACCAGATGGTTCTGTAGCTAAGGATAAAGCTGACCTGCTAGCATTCCATTTTTCTTCCAACTCATGTATTAATGATCTTGGTGAAACACCTCCCACCATTCCCAACACACTCCATTCAATACCTCCTGTGGTCTTCCATCAAAAGCTCCAGGTCCCAGTGGTATTTCTCCACTTGTTCTCAAAACCTATGCTCCTGAACTTACTCCTATTCTTTGCCGCCTTTTTTCACTTTCTTATTCCAAAGGTGTTTTTCCATCTACTTGGAAATTTGCTCATATTCAGCCAGCTCCTGAAAAGGGTGACAAATCCCTCCCATCCAATTATCGTCCCATTCCATTTACACTCTTTCTAAAGTAACTGAGAAATAAATTAACCGCCAACTCTTAAACTGCCTAGAAACCTTTCGTCTGTTCAACGATCTCCAGTATGGATTCCGTCAGTGTCGATCCACTGGTGATGTTCTGGCTTATGTTACCCATTTATGGACTAATTTAATGTAAAGGTTGTCAAGAGCAACAAGTAGTTGCTCTTGACATCTCAAAGGCTTTCGATCGTGTTTGGCATAAAGGTCTTTTAAACAAGCTTCCATCTTATGGTTTGCCAACTGTTTTTAGTAAATTTTTTTTTTTTTTTCTGTTTATACTCCGGCACAACAACCAAGTCAGTAGAGTTTACAATAAATCTTCAATACAAATATTTATCGTATTTAGTAGTCAGGGGCTTGAACTCCGGTCCACTCAAAGAACGCATGCTATGCACTCTCGCTCCTGACCACTGGGCTACGTCAGGCCTTATCAGGATAATTGGTCATCCAGTTTTCTCTCTGATCACTCACTGAGGGTGATGGTAGATGGCTCTCTGTCTTCTAACTTCTCCACTAATACCCCAAGGTTCAGTTCTTTCCCCCACTCTTTTCCTCTTGTATATTAATGACCTCCTTCCATTGACTGGAAACTCTATCCATAGTTTTGCCGATGATAGCACATTGCATTTCACTTTCCATTTTGAGAAACCTTGGCCTGCTCAATCGGCTTCAACTTCTCGAAAATCTGCTACCAACTCCTTAAGTGCTGATTTTCAGGTAAATCTCCAGTGGGGCAAATACAACTTAGTTGATTTCAACCCTTCTAAAACTCTGTCTTGTCTTATATCTAGCAAAAAGGATTCTTCTGCTCCTATGATTATCTTTGGTGACACTCCGATTTCTAGACAAAATGATATATCTCTTTTGGGGATTACCCTGACTTCTAATCTCTCTTGGCACAAGCGCATTACAAATATTGCTTTCTCTGTATCTAAAAACTTGGTTTTTCTCTTTCGCTCTCGGCACTACTTTTTTCCCAAACAGCTGCTCACTCTGTATAAATGGCAAATCCGCCCTACCGTGGAATATTGTTCCCACATCTGGGTTGGTGTCCCCAAAACCTCTCTCAGGCTTCTTAATTCCATTCAGAAGAGGACAGTTAGGTTAATTAATGATTCATCTCTAAAAGAGTCTCTCCACTTGCTGTCTCATACACGGTAATGTTTCTGCTGTATGCCTCTTCTACAGATACTTCTGTGGGCACTTCCTTCTGAATTGGCTTCTATAATTCCCGCTCTCTGTTTCAAACAGTCCGAACACGTGCAGCCACTAGCCAACATCACACACCAGGAGGGGATACAGTGATGTGTATTGTAAATTTATATACTAATTAAAACTAGGGTTAGTGTACTTAACATTTATGGTTTGTGTTCTTTTTCTCACACACGGGGCACCTCCGTAGCCAGGTGGGCAGGAGCGGCAGTGCGTAGCACACGCTACGCACTGCCGCGTAGCACACGCTTCTTGATTAGACTGGGGTTCGAGCCCATGACCACCAAATATGGAGGATGCAGAAAGGTCAGGGAATGACCACTGCATATCCCTGGAGCAATATGGCCTTAGTTGCTAATGCTCCTAAAAACCAAATAACAACAACAACAATTCTCACACACTTACACTTTTATTCATTCTTCTAGCACTCATGTCATTTATTCGATTCTTACTTTCTGCACTGCACTCTCTGGGCACCTCAACTTACTGTTATTCTTCAGTTGTGGTGCAGGCCTAGCCGAAAGTTTTTTCTTTGCAGGCCAGGGGAGAATGCAGTGATAGTGTTTATGTGGTTAGTAAATGTTTGTTAGTACAGTATATATAAAGTAATGTAAGTTATTTTTAACTTTGTATTCTTTCGGCCAATTATATTTGCTGTTCCACTCATTCCCATTCACTCTCTCTTTCTCTCATGGTAGGTCACTCTTTCTTTCACCAAAACTGCCATTTATTCCCTTTTTCCATAATTCCTAGTTCACTCAGTGCCCAGCCTATTCATTCTATCTTTCATTCTACATTGCATCCCTTTGCTACTAGCTTCCTGATATTTTTCAGCTAATCTGCTTCCCCGGCTGCCTGTACATCTCATTCCCCTACATGGTTACTTATTTGGTGTGGGAACCCAGGTTCCTACACATGGCAGGGTAGTCCAGAGGAGTTTTGTCATGTCAGGGGCCGGAATACTACTATCCTGACAATTTTTAATTCATCGTCTGGGCATGTCGGGAAACTTGGGCAGTTTTAATTATTGATTAATTGCTTGGGGAGGGGTGAATTGCCATTCTTTTTATTGTTCTGTGCATTTCGAATACTTTCTGTGTGAAAGATGTAAAAGCTTTATAATTTTCCTCTTCTATGATGAACAGATGTTCTTCTCCCCTGGGAAGGGAGCCAATCTGTTTTATTAGCTCTGTTCTGGGGATGTCATATATTATACATTCATATAGAATGTGTGCCCGGTCTTCACTTTCACCACAAGTGCAGTTTGGTGTCAGTTTGGCATCAGTCATCCCTAAGGAGGTTAGTTTTGCCTTTAGGGAGCCGTGACCTGTCAATATAAATGTTGTAAAGAGTCCAGGGGCATACCACTTAAATGGCTTTGGGCTAACCATTGACACCCGTGGCAGAAACTGTTTGGTAACCAGACCTCTGGTTTCCTGCTCCCACTTTGTTTACCGTAGCTCATGGAGCTTTTTAGCTATTCTTTTTCTTATATCATTGAAGGTGTTGGTTGTATCAAGGGCTATCCCCAGAAATTCTGTGGGTATGCCCTTTTTAAATCTATAATATAAGCCTCTTTTGGCTACTTCCAAGTAAAGTGTGAGAGCTCCGGCCACCAACTGTAGTGCAGGTGTGCTTACTGTGCGACATGCTCTGGTAATAGTGAGTAGTATTGTCCTTTGTATCAATTCTAATTTATTCCTATTTCTTACTATGGCCGAGCGGGTGAACCACGCACCGGCTCCATAGGTGATAACAGGTAGGAACATTGCATGGTATATGATTACCAGGGTCTTGCTTTTGAGTCCCCAGTCTGCTCAACTGATCCTGGCAATCGTACCTGCATAATTTCTCACTTTCTTCACCAAGTAGATCAAATGGGGGTAAAAGGTTAATTTTGAATCGAAGACCGCTCTTAAGATAGTGGTTGTGTTAATTTTGATTTGGGACGTCTTCTTATGTCCAAATTGCCTTTAAGAAGTATTTGTTTGGTTTTTTCAGGCGATATTTTGAGCATTTGCATTTGTGCCCACTCCTGCAGCTGCAAGAGGGCAGCATTTGATCTTTGCTCTACAACCACTTGCGTGTTACCTTTCACAAGGAGAATCATGTCATCTGCAAAGGCCAGGCTTTCCACAGGGCCCAAATCCAAGGGCAGAAATTTGTCCAGAACAGTGTTCCAGAAGAAAGGGTCAAGGATTGAACCCTGCGGGCAGCCTTTATTCACAGGGCATGTCAATTCCTGGAACCTTGTGCATACTGAGACACTTCTGGCTATGAGGTAGCTGTTTATTACCTTATAGAGGTTTAGTTGGGCATTTGCCTGGCCGAGTCTCCTAAGGACACTAGGCCACCAAAGAGTCAAATGCCCCAGCAAAGTCAATGGAGATTGCCAGCATATATTTCTCCTGTGTTTCTAACTTTTGTCAGTAGGTGTTGCATGGCATCATCCATAGAATTGCCCTGCTTAAAACCGTACTGATTGTTGGAATGTAAACCTGCTTCTGTGTAATATTGAGCGCTAATCTGCTATGTGACATCTACGAAAAAGTAGCAATGTAGTGGTCTAATATGCCATTTAGCCTGCACTAAATGTTTCATGGGTTGAGGCAAAGGGGGAAGTGAATCAGTATCATAACTAAACTCACTTCCTTTTTTTTTTGATAATTTTCAGTATTTCAAAATATTATTATTAGAATAAATGATCATGGATTTGTGGTCGAAAAAAGAAACTTTAAAACGAGAAGCAAAGTACTTCTAGTAGTGCAACTGTGGTCGATAAAAATGAACACAATATTGTCGCACTTCAAAGTGAGAATGAACAATCGCAGCCTTTTGTTCCCCAAAAATCCCAAGTGAAAAAACAGGAACCAACTAATAAAAGACAAAAATGAGAGTATGATGACAGTTATTTGGATTTCGGCTTTACATATGTTGGAAATAAAGTGCTCCTGATTCACCATGCATATGTAATAAAATATTAGCAAGTAGTTCTTTTGCTCTCACTAAACTTGTGTTTTCTAAGTGTTCCATAAGTATATTGCGAGATGAAAAATGTTCTGTAAATGTATTGTGAGTTGAAAAGTGTTCCATTACTAAAAAAGTTTAGGAAATGCTGCTTTAATCAGTGATCCCATTTTTTTCCCTGGTAATATAAATTAAGCTAAAAAGTGTGTAATTACTCATTATCAACCTTTGTGAGTTGGAAATACATTTGCACATCTCCAGTCCACAGGTACTTCCCCTAAATCCAAAGATGCTCTCATAATTATGGCTAATGGTTTGCTTACCTCCTTTGCTGCCTACCGTAATATAATTGGATAGATCCCACTAGCACAGTTACCTTTTTTATATTTAACTTCTACAATTTCTCTTCCACTTTCCTCTCACACAAATCGTTTAGCGCTGTTAGAGTTCGATATACTTCTGGCATCCTCCTCCCAAATGAATTCCTCGTGCATGTATGTAGATGAAAAATACCTATTCTGCCTGTCAGCAACCTGAGTAGGATCATTTACAGGTAAATCATCAATTTTAAGTGGACTTGTGCAATTTATCTCTTTCTAATGTTTACATAAGAAAAGAACTCTGCTATTTTTCTTTGCATCGTTTGCCAAATTTAATAGATCCCATCCAGCCCAGGTTCCTTTTTTTATATTTAACTTCTACAATTTCTCATCCACTTTCCCCTCACCCAAAATCATTTAGCTCCATTACAGTTAAATTTACTTCTGGCATCCTCTTCCCAAATGAATTCCTCAAAGAATGTTGCATGTGACTTCCTCGTGCACAAGTTCCCATTGAAATATCATGTTTTTATAAATGCTGGGGAAACAAATTTCATCAGTTTCAAGTGGATCATGTTTAAGTTCGAAATTGTGTGGATAAGTATCCAGCGGTTCTTGGTATTGATAAAGAAATAGATGAAGCAGTAGATGTTTTGTGGCATAAGTTCTGTCAGTTTCAGTGTGAGAAGCTACCTGGCTCTGTTATGAAAAAGAAAGAAGACTTAATAAAGAGTGAACCTTGATTGGTGATCTGATATGTGTGCCTGGAAGCTTGAAATATAACGAATTATCTGGTCATGGCTTGAGATAATTTGTTACCGTTTAATAAAAAATAGCCATTTGATTTATTCTTTATTCATATATTTTTAGCACATTCCAATTTATATATTCTATACTTTAAAAATGATCAGTCAAAATAAATCATATTAAATGTTTAATTAATATTTCAGGCTCTTGGTTTGGGAACTGCAGCACCACCACCTGTGGCATCACCACCAACAGCATCAACCTGTATGAGTCCTGTGATACCTCCACCAGGACTGGCTATTCCTGCCATAGGTCCTCCTGGACTCGTATCTCCTTCCCTTTTACCAACCCCTGTTCTTGCTGCTACTGCTCCTGGTATTATTACAGGTATGTTACTATTTTGCAAATTCTTTACAATATTTGTTGTGACCAGTCATTTCATTAATATTTTATTATTGAGGTAATTCTTCAACGTGGATTTATCATAGATATTGTAATTATTTTTGCTGAAGGAGTCAGAGTTACAAGTTTATAGTTACATGGATCAAACTCTTCTAGTATGGGAAAGAATTCTTACTGGATGTGATTGTTCATTATTATATTAATGAAGCAATAGATACTACACTACTATATCACATGGTAGAGTAAGTGATTTATTATAATTAAAATGATTAAATTTAAATGATTGAACCACATCAGTGGCAAACCCTTAAACTAACTGTTTCAAATCTTCAGTTATAAAGAAATAAAGAAAACTTGTTTAATTAATATTTCAGACTCTTGGCTTGGGATCTGCAGCACCACCACCTGTGGCATCACCACCAACAGCATTGCTGGTGATGCCACAGGCAGGGTTAGAACATTGTTTGTAACCATTGTTTGTGGGGTTAGAATATTGTTTGAGAAGTGATACTACAAGTTCAGTAATTCCGGGATCCCCGGATAAAAATGTTCTTTTCCCGGGATTATTGTAGGTGGAATTAAAACTGAAAATTTCACAGCATTTTATTTATTCACATATATATATATATATATATACTATCATTGAATTATATTAAATAAAGTTAAATTATAATGAAATAAATAAATCCTTAAGTGTTCATTAGAGGCAGCGACGTGCAATTCCTCCATATGAAGCTGAAATACATCCAATTTTTTAAATTTAATAAAATATAACATAAGCCAGTAGTATGGTAAAAACTGTAGAGCAAAAATTAACATAAAATAACCCAAATAAACAATCGAACGAAAAAAGGAATAGATATAATTAGTAGCCCCAAAGACCCTTATATAATTTCGATCTTTAAATCCAATTAACAAAAACTATACAAAATTTAGGATAATGCCAATTATTTATTAATTTAGCGGTACCCCCCCTGAAAGGTACCAGTTCCAAAAGGCGTGAAATATCACCAAAAGAGGGTTAAAGGAACTACCAAACGATAACAAAATCAAAATAAATTAAATTAAAATAAGATAGACTGACCATCATGCCCCATCTCGACAGAGGACCACGAGGCCAATAATGGTCATGGAATCTCTGCATTTCAATCGCTATACAAATCATCACCGTGGTGAAAAGATCGAAGTACCAATTCACTCTCCCTCCTCCGATCGATCCACCACTTAAGGATTTATTTATTTCATTATAATTTAACTTTATTTAATATAATTCAATGATAGTATATATTTCGGCTTCATATGGAGGAATTGCAAGTTGCTGCCTCTAATGAATGCTCAATTAATTAATTATTTATTTTATTATAATTTAACTTTCGTTAACATTTAATATTCAATAGTAACGGGTCGATATGCTAATTTAGCAATGCCTGTGTCGCCATCTATTTTCCTTTTTTCTTTTATATAAGCTGATTCAGCTTACAGTATGTCAGTGGTGTGGCTTTACTCTAGAGTGCTGTCTGTTCTATATTTTATTTTTCGCTGCATAAGGACCACCGCCGTCCAAATCCTCTGCATTGGTGGATCGATCGGAGGAGGGAGGGTGAATTGGTACTTCGATCTTTTCACCATGGTGATGATTTGTATAGCGATTGAAATGCAGCGATTCCATGACCATTATTGGCCTCGTGGTCCTCTATCGAGATGGGGCATGATGGTCAATCTATCTTATTTTAATTTAATTTATTTTGATTTTGTTATCATTTGGTAGTTCCTTTAACCCTCTTTTGGTGATATTTCACGCCTTTTGGAACTGGTACCTTTCAGGGGGGTACCGCTAAATTAATAAATAATTGGCATTATCCTAAATTTTGTATAGTTTTTGTTAATTGGATTTAAAGATCGAAATTATATAAGGGTCTTTGGGGCTACTAATTATATCTGTTCCTTTTTTCGTTCGATTGTTTATTTGGGTTATTTTATGTTAATTTTCGCTCTACAGTTTTTACCATACTACTGGCTTATGTTATATTTTATTAAATTTAAAAAATTGGAGATATATATATATATATATATATATATATAGTTATTCTTTTTGTATTATCATTCTATTGTGGTTTATTCCGTCTTTGTTCATTTTCTTAATTACAGGTATTTTCTACACATAGGTATTATAGTTAATACATTACTGGTCTTTAAGCTAGCCTAATCTCGGTTATATAAGTTTGGTTATATAAGGTTATATAATCTCGGTTATATAAGTTTGGTTATAAATAGTCCTGCAGCCGAAAAGGACCTTTCAGTTTCTACACTTGTTGGTGGTATGGATTCGAGAGCGTCCATTAATTTTAATACATTTGTTATTTTTTCACCAGTTGTCTCAAAGATTAACTATAATACCTATGTGTAGAAAATACCTGTAATTAAGAAAATGAACAAAGACGGAATAAACCACAATAGAATGATAATACAAAAAGAATAACAATATGTACTCTGTTCGTACCCATGCATTGCTAAAACAGCTACTGGGACAACAGAAAAAGCTAGAGATAGAAATAAATTAAGTAAAACTACTATAAAAGCATATTAAAAATAAAATACAACATGAATTATCATATTACAAAAGAATAATATATATATATATATATATATATATATATAAACTACAAATTGAAATGAATTCAGAACTTACTTTTCAGAAACTTAACATGTTCTTTTTAAACCTTGACAGACTAGTGACTACATTGTTAAACAAAAATTTATTTCACTTTAGTTTGTTTTGAAACTGATTTGGCAATTGACATGTAATATGAACGGAAGAAACACAGGAAATTTACACTTTTATCACTGAGTCTGGTTCTAAGTTTGGTTATAAATAGTCCTGCAGCCGAAAAGGACCTTTCAGTTTCTACACTTGTTGGTGGTATGGATTCGAGAGCGTCCATTAATTTTAATACATTTGTTATTTTTTCACCAGTTGTCTCAAAGATTTTGAACTCCTTGGATATATTCTTTGCAAGTGATTGATCTTCAGCTTCATGTTGAGGGCCTTTAGAAACACATTCAGTTTGTTTTTTGATTTGACGCGCCAATTTCTCACAAAGCGTCTGCTGTCTTTCACTCTCACTGTCACACTCTTTTTCGGAGTTGGAATGTGACGAATCAGAATGTGATGATTCAGAAGAGGAAAACCCCAAGACGAGTTATTATTCGTTTTGCTGTAACCAACAAGGCTGACTTGCTTGGAAATGGTTGCAACTCGGTTTCTACTGTTTTTCTATTTCTTTTATAATATGTTTTTCCAGTTTTTATATACTTCAATAAACCAACCAAAGCTTTTTGCCATCTCTCGTTTATCCGTAAAATTAGTGCTTCCTGAACTTTTCTCGAAAAGACAGAATTTTGCTCAGAAAGTTCTTGTATGATGAAAGAAAAAACTCCCTCTGCAGTAAGAAGTGTCGCATCACGACTGCAAAGGTTTTGCGATCCGATTTCGACGGGTTTCAGTGCACGCACAAGGTCATTAAGAGCTGTATACTCTGCTTCACATATTGGATTTTAACTGTAAGAATAGTTCTAACATGGCTACCAAACTGTTCCATCTAGTTTTAGAATCGAGTACTAGGCTTAAATTTTCTTGCTTGAATGAATATTTAACATAATTCCGAAGAGTATCATTTTTCAAGGGAGACTTTCGAACCATTTGCACAATCGTTCTAACTTTATTAATGATATTAGCTATATTTAATGCACCTGAGAATAGATCATCTCTGAAATCACATTTTTGTTCCTTATCAGGATTGTTTTCA
Organism: Mastigoproctus giganteus; assembly: GCF_048544385.1. Taxonomy (NCBI): domain Eukaryota; kingdom Metazoa; phylum Arthropoda; class Arachnida; order Uropygi; family Thelyphonidae; genus Mastigoproctus; species Mastigoproctus giganteus. The sequence goes on along the minus strand of NC_143579.1, from coordinate 144,221,642 downwards.
AAGCTTAGATTTGAATCATAATTTTCCATTTCATCCTCTTCTAAATCTTCCTTGCTGTCTTCAGTTATTTCTACCTCAATTACACCTTCCGAATCATTCCGTCTCTTGTATAGAATGTCGCACATTGCAGGGTGTATACCGTGGGCATAACAAAGCTGATGTTCACAATCTATCAACTGTCCGAATTTCACCATAACACTCGCCCCATCCGTTACGCACGCAAATATATGATGCTCTTGATAATTTAAACTCCAATAACTTCTGTTTTACTTCTTCAACCATTTCTTCGGCATTTATTCTACCATTAATAGCAGTCGTTCCTACATTCCAAATGTCTTTATCTTGATGATCATTGATATTTAAATAATGTTTGTTTTTAAGTGACGAATATTCGTCTAGAGTAGTGGTTGATATAACATTGTTAGGAGTCAATAGAAAAATATAAGACATCATTGTACGGGTAATGTTTAACAAACGAAACGAGGTCTATGTGTCTTCTTTGTGAAAAAACTTTTAGTAACGATGCAATGAAACCAGCAAAAATGAAAGATCATCTTCAAAGACTCCATCCCGATAAGAAAGATAAATATCTTGACTGTTTCAAAGAACTGAAAGAGAAATACACACATCGACCAACTATAGAATCATTTATGAAAGCACCTGCAGAAGCTGACAATAAACAAGGATTGACAGCCTCCTACAATATTTCTTTTAATATAGCAAAAAAAAAAAAAAAAAGGAAAACCATATACAATTGCAGAGGACATAGTTATTACCCGCAATCAAAGAAGTAATTGAAATCATAATGAAAAAAAAAGATTCTGGCGCTGTTTTAAAATGCTTACCATTGAGTGTGAATACCGTAAAAAGGCGTATTGGTAAAATGGCTGAAGATGTAGAAAAAACTGTAGTATCAGAACTCAAAAATAGTACCGTAAGTTCTCCATCCAACTTGGTGAATCTACATTCGATAGTTCTTCTATTCTTATGGCTTATGTAAGATATTATAGTAAAACCAAACATCAAATTATTGGCGAATTTTTATTCGCAAAATATCTTGAAAGTGATGGAACGGGGTTGACAATTTTTCAGCGATTGGAGAATATTTAAATAAGTATGATATTCCATTTACTAATATAACAGCAGTAGCCACAGATGGCGCACCTGCAGTGGTGGGCCGTTATCAAGGTTTCGCTGCCTTTCTGAAAGAAAAAGTTCAAAGTGTATGTACTATTCACTGTGTTGCACCGAAACCATTTGGTGGCAAAAACTCTCAGTGACGAACTGCATGATACTCTAAGAGTGTGTATTAAATCTATTAATCAAATTAGAGCTCATCCTCTTAAATCCGATTGTTTGCCAAACTTTGTGAAAAAAATGATGAAGCATCAAACCAATTACTCTTGCATACTGAAATAAGATGGTTGTCTAGAGGTGCGACTCTAGAAAGATTTGTTGTAGTTTTGTACATCCTTGAGTTGTTCGACTCAACCCTAGAGTTTCTTACAGATATTAATTTGTTTTTGAGTGATGAACTGAAGAGAAATAAGAATCATATTTTCTACTTGGCGGACTTATTTTCAAAATTTAATGACATACAGACCCGTCTACAAGGTAAAGATGTCACGATTATTCAAACTCGGACGATTCTTTTAGGCTTCCAAGCTAAATTAGCCTTATTTAAATCATCATTGTTACGAAAGATTTTCAGTACTTTTTGAATCTATGGCAATTAGAAGTAAAAGATGAAGACTTAGAGATATACACAAAACATCTTCAAAATTTGAGCGATGATTTTAAATTGCGCTTTGCAGATTTTGAAAACATGCACATTTCAGATTGGATTATCACGACATTTTCTGCAGATATTGAAAATATCGAATGTAACTTACAAGATGAACTTATTGAGTTGTCAGTTGATCTTGAAGCTAAGACGCTTTTTAAAAATAGGACTTTAAGTTACTTTTGAACAAATATAAATGTTGTAGAAAAATATCTAAAACTTTCTGAAGTGGTACTCCCCTTTTTGTTTGCATTTCCAAGCTCATACATGGTTGAAGCTGGTTTCAGCCATGTTAATTCCATTTTAACAAAACAAAGAAATAAGCTACACATGACGTTCTTCTTAACATTACCTATTTGATAGGTAATGTTAAGAAGAACGTCAAAAATAAAAACGTATCCCTTTGATGTTAAGCCAATATAATAATATATACTATATTATACATACAATAAAACTGTAACTATAAAATAAACAATCTAAAAACTCACATAAGCGTCTTTTTTGTTTGTCCTATTATAATTAAGTAATAGTAAAATAGAGGGGGTCGATAAAAAGTCAAGAAACTGTTGACGGGGTTGACGGTCAAAGAAGTTTGGCGACCGCTGGTCTAGAGAAAGGCTGAATCTCTTACCATTTTTTAATGATTGTTCACTTTCTTTTATTATATTTTCTTTTATAATATTATACTGTTTGTACACTAATTGCATAACATGATTAGGATTTTTAGGAAGAAGCAAACCTTTTTCACGGGATGCTTGCAGAATAAATTCACTTTTACGTATGGCACTAATAGGAAATCCATCTACAGCTACAAGCTTTGCAATGATTTCTTCTTCTGTGTCTTTCTTTAAAAAACTAAACAATGTTGGCTGAGAATGAACACTTTTTAAACATTTCGAAGAGCTTTCTACAGATTCATCCCCTGCAGAACATTTCAGGTTACAATCATTTGCCGACGTAGGCTTCTCAATAGAATGTTTAGTTTTTAAATGCTGAAGAAAGCTACTTGTAGGAAAACCTCTACATTTTAGTATTGTACCACAATGACTATACTTTGCTTCTTCATTATTATTACATTTAATGAAGTACTGTCAGACGAATGTTTTTGATCTCTCCATCACACAAAATATTAAAACAATAAAATATACAGGATGATTCACTACCAGTGCAACAAACTTGTAGGAGGTATAGGGGGCACAAAGACAAATCTGAATCACATAGCATTGCAGGGTCCGAAATGCCTTCGTCATGCGGTAGAGGACGTTGAACGGGAGGTCACGTGAACAGCGATCCCGCTGTAAGTCAGCATTTGCTAACTTGGTTTCTGTTGAAGAAACCAAGTAGCAAAAGTCCTCCGGAGTGGATAATCCGCAGCTCCAATGATTGGACGCGTTGCAGATGGTATGAACTCATTTGGTTTGTTGACAGTATCCTCCATACAGTGGATTGGGAAATACCCAATCGTTGACCTATCGCTTGAGTACTTGTACTCGGATTGCCTTCTGCAAGACGTAGGACATTCTCCTCGTTGTCTGGCATCCTCGTCGTTCGCTATCGATTCGTGGTACCTCTCGTGAAACAACAGTCTCGCGTAACCTTCTGTGCACACGTGCGAAAATCGTATGATGAGGAACACGCCTGTGCAGGAAACGTTCCTGGTACAAGCACAGAGCTGTGCACCCGTTACAGTCCACACTCCATATGCGAGGTGCATGTCGGCCAGTTCAACGTTTGAATACTCGTCCATCCTACTGCCTCAGGAACCGGTTCGCAAATGCTGACTTCCAGCGGGATCGCTGTTCACGCGACCTCCCGTTCAACATCCTCTACTGCATGACAAAGGCATTTCGGACCCTGCAATGCTATGTGATTCCGATTCGTCTTTATGCCCTCTACACCTTCTGCAAGTTTGACGCATTAGTAGTGAATCACCCTGTATATAAAGTGGCTTAACTGCAAGAGGATCTTTCTAGAACAAATGACTTGTATAATCGAGGAGAGTCAAGACTCGAGAAATGATGACGATAACATTACAGAGATATGTAAGAAAGTGCTGGCCTTTCGCTTTTTGATATATATATATATATTACAAATGTAATGTATGATAGTAAATATTTTTCTAAATTAAAATAATACACATCTGTATTGCTGACGATATCTCAAATTATGAAGAAACTATTTATCTTGCCAGCGCACGATGATCGATATATATATGCAATCATCGTGCATATATATATATATATAATATGTGTGTAAAACTGTTACTATTGATTATTAAAAATAGTAATTCAGACTGGGAAATCCCAGGATAAAGAAAATTTCCCGGGATAAATCCCGCAAGAACAATCAACCGCTATCCCGGGAAACAATTCCTAGTACCAAGATTTTGAGCGAATAGCACCTTTTGTCTCCTGGCAAATGTAACTTGGTCCTATTCTTTTTGCATAATATATTTCCTGTTTCCCAGGTCTTTTTTTTTTTTTTTTTTTTTTTTTTCTCTCTCTTCTATTCTCTCTCTCTCTCTCTCTCTCTCTCTCTCTCTCTCTCTCTCTCTCTCACTCACTCACTCACTCACTCACTCAAGGGCCCATTTCTTCTATCTTTCTTATTCACGCAACACTGGTCTCCTCAGCATGAACACGATGAAAGGATTTGCCAATGATGTTGCAGATAAGCATTAGTAGGATCCAATGCCCACAACCTAGTTCCATGCTAACACCACATGAATTCAGCATGTTTGCCATGTGCTGTGACCTATAGAAAGTCTGAAAGGGGAGTCCTAGTGGTTGTGAGCCTGATTTGGTGCACCACTTTGGTTCCTGCTTCAGCAAGACAAGTAGTTATGGGATGGCTTGCCCAAGATCAAATGGTTAGTGTGGACTGACCCACAGGGATTACTATTACTATTAGCCATATGCTGCAAGGGAGCCTGAGGCTTTTGCTGCAGCAGCCAAAAAAAAAATTCCTGAGTTAACTCGAGAGAGAGCCAGAGAGAGAGAGTCATAAGTAGAAGGATATTACTAAGAAAGGGAAGAATGATGATATTCAGCTCAGGGCCCTGGCCGTGCCAAGCCCATACTCACCAGATGTATCAACTATGTTTTTTTTTTTTGTTTTTTGTTTTTTTATGAAAACCCCAAACATGAGAGGTATTAGAAACTATAGTACTTGGTACCGTGCTTGGGTTGGGGGTTGAGAAGATGAAAGAAGATATTTGTTGACATTAGACTTGAACTTCTGCAGACCGTAATTTTCAGGAAATACGTATGAAGGAAGGTTGTTCCAGAAAATGGCAGTTGAATGAATAAATGAGGAAGACAAAAAGTTGGTTCTGTGAGTTTGAAGTTGGACAGTAAATGGATGTTAGCTGGTGACAGCACATGTTCAGACTGCTTTGAAGGAGAGAGCAGGAATTACAGAAGACAATTCAGAACAGTCCCATGGAAGTATCTGTAGAAAAGGCATGCAGCAGAATCAGTACATCTAGGAGACAAACTCTGTTAGAGATGAGTCATTAATTAACCTAACTGCCCTCTTCTCAATGAGATCTAGAAGCCTGAGAGAGGTTTTGGGGCACCACCCCACATGTGGGAACAACATTCCATGGTGGGTCAAATTTGCAATTTGTACAGAGTGAACAGCTGTTGGGAAGAAAAGTAATGCCGAGAGCAAAAGAGAAAACCAAGTTTTTTAGATGCAGAGGAAGAAATATTTGTGATGTGCTTGTGCCAAGAGAGAGATTAGAAGTCAGGATAATCCCCAAAAGAGATATATCATTTTGCCTAGAAATCAGAGTGTCATCAAAGAAAAGCATAGGAGCAGAAGAATCCTTTTTGCGAGATATAAAACAAGACTGAGTTTTAGAAGGATGGAAATCAACTAAGTTGTCTTTGCCTCACTGGAAAATTACCTGGAGATCAGCATTTAAGGAATTGGTAGCGGATATTCGAGAAGTTGAAGCTGATTGAGCAGGGCAAGGTTTTTCGAAATGTAAAGTGGAATGCAATCTGCTATCATTGGCTATGGATAGGATTTCTAGTCAATGGAAGGTCATTAATATACAAGAGGAAAAGAGGGGGGAAAGAACTGAACCTTGGGGGACACCAGCATTAGTGGAGAAGTTAGAAGACAGATAGCCATCTACCATCGCCCTCAGTGAGCGATTAGAGAGAAAACTGGAAAACCAATTACAAAAAACAGTTGGCAAATCATAAGATGGAAGCTTTTTAAGAAGACCTTTATGCCAAACACGATTGAAAGCTTTTAAGTTTGCAAGAGCGACTGCTTGGGTTTCGCCGAACTTTTACATTGAATTTGTCAGTAAATTGGTAACATAAACCAGAATATCACCAGTGGATCGACACAAACTAAATCCATACTGGCAAGATCGTTGATCAGACAGAAGGTTTCTAGGTAGTTTAAGAGTTGGTGGTTAATTGATTTCTCCATTACTTTAGAAAGAGTAGAAGTAATTTCCATGGGACGATAATTGGATGAGAAGGGTTTGTCACCCTTTTTAGGAACTGGCTGGATATGAGCAAATTTCCAAGCAGAAGGAAAAACACCCTTTGGAATAAGAAAGTGAAAAAAGGTGGCAAAGAACAGTAGTAATTTCAGGAGCACAGGTTATGGGAACATGTGGAGAAATGCCATCAGGACCTGGAGCTTTCTTAGCATTAAGATTTGTCAAAGTCCTTTTGAAGGAAGATCACAGGAGACATTGAATGGAGCGTGTTGGGAATGGTGGGAGGTGTTTTAACAACATCATTAATACATGAGTTGGAAGAAAAATGTGATGCTATCAGGTCAGCTTTATCCTTGGCTGCAGTGGCAACAGAGCCATCTGATTTTGACAGAGGTGGGAGCAAAGATGGACATAAGTTGCGGCCCAAAGCTTTGGCAAGAGACCAAAATGCTCGGCTACCATTATGGCAAGAAGAAAATTTCCTGCTTTTAGCCTTTTCAAAATCTAGTTTGGACTGATTAATGACTGCTTTAAAATTGTTGCGAGCTTTGCTGTAGGCAGAAAATGAAACTGAAGAATTGGAAACAAGCCAATTACAATATGCAACATTCTTCTCTTGAACAGCCTTAGCATATTTATTGGAAAACCAAGGTTTAGATAAAGGACGAGATTTTAGAGTGGAGTGTGGGATAAAGGATTCCATTCGTACAAGAATAATTTCACTGACACGATCTGAGCAAATGTTGACACCAGAAGTTTTGAAACAGTAGTCCGACCAAGGAAAAGAAGAAAAGAAATCTCGCAGGTCATCCCATTTGCATTCTTGTAATGTCAAACAATACGAGGGTGGGAATAGCCATGAGATAAAGGCTCCATTGGAGAAGAGACAATCACCAAGTTGTGATCTGAGGTACCTAAAGGACAACTCACTTCAACCGTGTACTTAGAAGGGTTGTTTGTGAGAAAAAAATCAAGCGTGTTGGCTGTATGGTTAGAATTGTTTGGTATTCTTGTAGGTAAATAAACAATTTGTGCAAGGTCATTAGAAATTGCAGAAGCCTCAACATCTCGACTAGCTGGGTCGTTGTGACTAGAAAACGGAAACTAGCTGGAGTTGTGAACATTAAAATAACCAAGGAAAATTATCTCACTGTTAGGAAAGTTGGACTGGAGAAAGTCAAGTTGCAAAGAGAGGAAGTCAAAGAGCTCCAATTGATTAGTGGATTTGGGAGAACGGTAGAGACAACACATGAATTTGACACAATGAGGTTGAGTTAGAGAGATTTTATGCCAGAGAAGATCGAAGAGAGGAGATTCCACATTATCAATTCACTGACAGTGAATATCGGAACGGACATATGCACAAGTACCAGTTTTGAGGTGAAAGGAATCATACAGTGAATAATTTGGGCAACTGAGATGAGCAGTAGTTGAATTAACTTATAACTGAGATTCCGTCAGAAAAAGTACATGGGTTTGGCAGACTGCAAGTTGAAATGGACATCGTTGAGATTAGAATTCAGACCACGTATATTTGTGAATTGAACTAGGAAGTGTTTGGGAGGTTTAGATCTTTTCGCCGATAAGCTTATTCTATTGGTTTGACAATTTATGGTATATTCAATATTTAAAAAAAATTGGGAGCATATGCTGTATGAGGGGAACAGGCATTCTGTGTGTTATCACACACTCAGTCTAAAACACTGATGGATCCAATTTCTTTCTATTTCAGAAGATTTAGGAGAAGTCCGGTTGGCCTGCCTCCCTAAAATCCACTCATGCATACCTTCTCAATGGTAAGCCCTGTTATGTCACTTAGGTGGCAACAAATGTGTAGAGTGTTTCTCTTCAAGATGCCTGGTCAGCTTGAAGCGGAAAAGACCAAACCCTCCAGCACATGACGGCACAACGAAACAAATGGCCCTCAGACCCCAACGACTTTCATTCCCCCCTCTTACAGCAGCGAGAGGATCACAGTGGAAGCAGAGGGTGCTAAGAATCTCTGGGTACGATCAGGCTGCCATGCATGGAAACTGAACTTGGCCTGTTACAACGTAAGATTGCTCATCGGTAAAGACAGGATACTAGAGCTGGAAAAGGAATTAGAAAATGTAAATTGGAATATCATCGGTTTGGCTGAAACAAGAAGAAATGAATCACTTATAAGTTTATCAAGTGGAAATCTGCTGTACACCAATGGAAACAGTGAAAGGAGTGAAGGTGGAGTTGGCTTTCTGGTCCATAAAGATATAAAAAACAACATTTTGGAATTCAAAAGTATATCACCAAGGGTGTCAAGACTACTACTCGGGATTTCTAAGAGGTATAAGCTAAAGGTTATAATGATTTATGCACCAACATCGAGCCATGATGATGATGAAGAGGTTGAAGAAATGTACACCGAAATTGAGTCTTATAGATGAACAGAAAACCCACTACACTATTATTATGGGGGACTTCAATGCTATGGTTAGAAAAAGACAAAACAATGCAGAAAGGGGAACTATAGGAAATTTACGAATTGGTGAAAGACCTGTGGAATTTGCAGAATCTCAAGGACTGTCAGTAATGAACACTTTTTCAAGAAAAGGGTGTACAGAAAGTGGACATTGAAGAGTCCAAATGGATTAACAACTAATGAAATCGACTTCATCCTCACTAACAGAAGATATATCGTGAATGATGTTACTGTCCTAAACAAGGTAAATGTTGGAAGTGATCACAAAATGGTAAGATGCACACTTGATATAGATGTATGAAAAGAAAGGAAAAAACTGGCTCTAGTAAATAATACAAAGGTCTTTGTGATAACAGAAGAGGAGAAAAGCAGTATGTACTGGAACTTAAGAACAAGTTTGAGCTTCTCAGACTGTTCAGGACCAAGATATCGACAAGCAATATTACAACTTTCTGAAAGTGATAAAGCCCAAAAAACCAATAGGTACAAATAAATTCAAAGAAGAAAAAATTAGTCAAGAAACACTTGTCGTGATGAAACGAAGACAACAAATGAAGAGCAAGAAAAACACTGACAGGGAGAAAATTGAGTATACTGAGTTATGCAAAGCCATTAGAAAGGGACTCAGAGAGGACATAAGAAGATTTAACACAAGAAAAGAAGAATAAGCATTAAGGGAAAACAGAGGACTTAAATCAGCAGTTAAGAGCAGTAATACAGAAAGACAAATGATACCAAAACTGAAGAATAGCGATGGTGTACTTATGAATAACAGAGAAGTCATAATTCAAATAGCAGAAGACTACTATAAAGAGTTATACAAGGAGCAAGGGAATGATGCCAGCAGTGGGGAAGACGGATCACAAATTAGTAACACAACAATATTTCTGATATCCTTCCTGATGAGGTAGAAAATGCATTGAAGAAAATGAAGAATCAGAAAGCTCCAGGGGAAGATGAAGTTACTGTAGAGTTGTTAAAATTGGGAGGAAGAGACATGACACAAAAACTGGCAAGACTCTTCACAAAATGCATTAGAAAAGGTGTGATGCCTAAGCAGTGGAATAATGCAATCATAGTTTTGCTGCATAAGAAAGGAGATAAATCAGAAATTGGAAATTATAGACCAATTAGCTTGTTATCCCACATCTACAAGTTGTTCACAAGGATCATTACTAACTGATTAGAAAAAATACTTGATGAGAATCAACCAAAAGAGCAAAGCTGGCTTTAGGACAGGATTCTCAACTATGGATCACCTTCACTTAATATCACAGCTAATGGAGAAAGCAAATGAATATAAAACACCATTATGCCTGGCATTTGTGGATTATGAAAAGGCATTTGGCTCCATACAGCATAAGGCAATGTTTCGGGCACTGGAAAGACAAGGCATAGACACCCCATATATTATGATTTTGAAAAAAAATTATGAGAATGCTACCTCCTTTATCAGACTAAACAAAGACAGTAATAAATTTAAAAATGAGAAGGGAGTTTGACAAGAAGACACTATCTCCGAAGTTGTTTACTGGTGCCCTTGAGGAAGCTTTAGGAAGATTAGACTGGTCGCAGAAAGGAGTCAATGTGAATGGAGAGTACCTAAACCATTTTCGATTTGCAGATGATATTGTGGTCATAAGCGACGATCCCAAAAAATTAGAGGAAAATCTTAATCAGTTATGCACAGTTAGTAAGGATTTTGGACTAAAGATGAATATGGCTAAAACAAAAGTAATGATGAACAAGTATGCCACAGAAAGGGAAATAATGATTGAAGGAGCAGTAATTGAAAAGGTGGAGTCATATACTTATCTGGGACAAGTTATTAGCTGTAATAATGATAAATGGCTGGAAGTCAAGAGAAGAATAAATTTTGGATGGATAGCATTCAGGAAAAATAGTCACATACTGAAGAGCAGTATCCCAGTTTGTCTGAAACATAAAATAATGAATCAATGTATACTCCCCACCATGACTTATGGAAGTGAAACTTGGGCACTCACCAAAAGAATGAAAGTGAAGCTGAGAACTACACAGGGAAGAATGGAACGAATTATATCTAACAGACTGTTAGATAAGAATAGAAACACGTGGATTAAGCAGCAAACTCAAGTAAAGGACATTCTTATCAAAACTAAAGAACTAAATTGGTCTTGAGCAGGACACATAGCTCGAAGAAATAATGACAGGTGGACTGAGAAAATAACAGAATGGTACCCAGGAGGGAGCTAAGAGAAAACCTGGAAGACAACAATGGAAATTATTAGTATAGTTAACTATATGGTGCAAGGAAGCCTGAGGCTTTTGCTGCACCAGCCAAAAAAAAAAAAATTCTGAGTTTACCCCTGAGAGAGAGTCAGAAATAGAAGGGAATCACCAAGAAAGAAAAGAATGATGATATCCAGCTCATGAGCCCCTGGGGTGTAAATAGACAGATGAAATTCGTGAGTTTGTGGGTATTAAACTGATGGCCATTGCACAAAACAGAAGGAACTGGAAAGTTGCTGGAGAGGCCTTCATCCTGCAGTGGATTGAAAATGGCTGATGTTGTATGAAGTAATGAAATATTTGGATATGGCGTACACATGGTAAGGATATACCCATAACCTTGACATAATGTGGCCTTTACAATGCCCCCCGCATACACACTAGTCAGAGTTCCTCCAGTCACTATCTGGCAGAGTAGAGGTAGCAAGATTATACACTAGCTGATCCGGATGCCTCCTAAATAGTTACCAATAGGTTTGGTCCAGTGTACTAACTAGCGGCCAGCCTGCGAAAACCGTTTTATAGCTGTACTCTCGAAATGTAAGGAAGATTGTATTTCGCCGTGATGTTCATTATAACCTCAAAAGTCATCAGTCATATTGCACGATGGAAGAGATCTGGAAGGGTTGAGCAGAACTTAGCTCTGTAGACTAAAAATGGGCTCCACCCCTTCAAGTCTCCAATAAGCAAAGTGGTGGTATTGCACCGGTTGATGAAAGTCATCTACCACCTAGTATTGCCTGGGATTCCTGGGATGGCATTCCTACATGTGGTGTTGGTGCCACACCTCGCGACTCCTGCTTACGTTGGTTCATACCTGGGAGGTCACCCACAGTGTGCTTGTGCATGGAGGTTATACCCAGGATTACTACAGTCCCACCATCGCGAAAGCGCAAGCAGAGTATTTGGCTGTCACAGACCGTCCAGACTTCGCCGAAATTGGGTCTACTTCACTTGATTGTCAACCAAATATCAATTCCATCAGCGTTTTAGACTCCCAGGTAACCGGTATAACTTGTCTGGCCTATTTGTGAAAATGTCTGTGACATCTTCGAGGACCTCATGTCAATGCCATGCACCTACTCTCATGATCCAAGAGACAGGATTTGAGCTGGTGTGGGTATGATGTGTGGGAATCCTGGTGGCCCATTCCTAAGAGCATGTTTTGCTTGCCCAACAGTGGATTTCCTTTGGCTTCTGTAGTGGGTGAGGAGCCCAAGGCGCCGGAATAAAAAAAATAAAAAATAAAACTCCACGAATCCTAATAATGTAAATGTTATGCAACCCCAGCACAGTCCCTATCAGAAAATTCAGACAGTATTATTTTTCTGAGAGATCCATAACTGAAATATTATCAGGTTCCGCCACTAGCTACATGGTACTGCACTTGGCAACTGAGAAAGTTATCGAGAAAAATGTCACCTTTCCTTATCCAGACTGGGTTTAGAAAGTCTAGCGAGTGCTCCCAAATGCTTTGTTCTGGAGACCTCCTAATTGAATCTAAAAATCACACATGCTCTAGCCTACTTCAGTCGAACTGGTATTCCCGTAACTGGGAGCAATACCTGTTGTTGGCAATTATGAGCTAATCAGTGAAGTAGTGCTGTACGTGGAGGAAAGTATTGCTCAAGAAGGGCACATATGCCAATAGTTGTAATTCCAAAAACATCCACTTGGTTTCCATTATTTTCCAAACTGTTGTGGGATGCAGAATGTACAACAGCAGTTGCAACAGTGTATATCAGGGCCCTTCTTGAGCACTGATAAACACTTTTTATTTTTATTTTTTAATTAATTTTTTTTTATATATTTCATTAGGTGTAACACCGGTGAGACCTCCAGCAGTGATTCCTCCTCCGGGCATTGTTACTACCCTTCCAGTTGTTACAACTGCTCCACCTCTTGTATCAGCTGTTCCAGAGATATCAACACCATCTGTTGCAGTCACAAATATTCCAGAAATTTCCACTTCAGGAACTGCAGTTTCTACAGTAGTCGCAGAATCTGTTTCAGATGCACAAAAGCAAAAACAGGAAGAATTGGAAAAAAAACTAGTTGAGGAGCAGGAGCCACAAACCCTACAACAACAGGAAAACATGATGATTAAAGGTTCTAATGCACGTCACATGTTGATGCAAAAATTGATGAGGAGAACTGAGGTATAAAAAAAGATTTTATGGTATTAATATTTAGATTTGTTAAAAATTTGCAGATAAATACCTTTTATTTGATAAATGTTTTATTTTTATATGGTCTTTTCATTGTCAGTCACTAAATATGAACACAGAAGCTATACATTTTATGCAAAAGTGTGGGGGGGGGGGGGTTACCAGAATAAGAAATGGCAGATAGAGAGGAAAAAAGCCAATGAAAGAATTGTGTGCCATTAACTCATTTTCAAAATATAACTCAAACCATTTAGAAAACAGAAATTTATTAAGCATAAAACATATTATTTGCCATTATTATAGCCCTATTACTGCATACTAGTAGCAGTAATCCCAAATTAGCATACCAACTGTGTGGTGCTACACTCAATGTAAAATGAAAAAGACCTGGCAATAATTGTGCAGACTGATATGAAATTGTCTGAGCGATGTAGACAGGCTGCCAGGACAGCTCCCGGATTTTTTAAATGATATACAGGAATTAGCAGGGATAAGGAGATTATTCCATTGTACAATGCAATGGTTAGACCACAACATGAGTATCACACACAGGTCTAGAGGCCTACTTTTAGAAAGGAAGTAGATATGCTGAAACAGGTGCAGGCAGGGCAATGAGGTTGTTGAGGGGGGGAAAAAGGGATGGTTTTATGAAGAAGTGCTTCAGTTGTTCAAATTGCTGCTTCTGGAGACTAGGCACTTTATCTTTCTTTCTTGAATTCTATTCTAATAATATAGTGCAAGGAAACCAGAGGCTTTTGCTGCACCAGCCAAAAAACAGTGTACTTATCTGTACACTCATTGGGCTTTTGTGACTGCCTGTTTACATTGCTCAGAATAATTGATATCTGCCTCTATCATAATTTTCAGATCCTCCCTTTCTTTCTCTATTGTTTTTAATTCAGCTTGACTAAGTATATGTTATTTTGGAGTTGCTATTCCCCAAGTGTAAGTATTTGCATTTTTCTGCATTAAAATATAGATGTCTGTTTTCTAACCATTCTTGAAGCCTGTTCAAATCATCCTGAAGGAGGGCTACTTGGCACCAATCATTAATGACTCTCCCACTCTTTACATCAAGTGCAAATTTTGATATCATGCACTTTTTATCCCTTCTTCCTTGTTAAAGAAAATCTGAAACAACATTGATCAGTCACTTGGTAGGTCATGAGATTCTTTTCGGATCCCTGACAAGCTTTCAGTTACATTTGTTTCTAGAGTAAACACCCATTTCTTTTATAACTCAAATTATTCTAATTATACACCAAGTTTTAATTTGAGATCAACACTCCTTATACTGAGTGCAAAAAAAAAAGACCTGTCAGTTGAGCTTGGTTTGTCTACTAGACCAAATTTAGAATACATGCCAATGGCTATGCAAGCAAAGAACTCCTGACCCACACTAGAACTGTTGTGCATTTCTGTGTGAATCATGACATCCTTGGACTTTGTATTGAAAGTGTATCTTATAAAAACTATTATTATTTGAAATTAAGAAAGATTGAATTTTTAAATTTAAAATATATTACAGAATTTAAATTAACAAATTATTACAGAAATAAACTGTTACCAAAACTTTCTTCACTAGTGAATTTAAAATTTAGATTCAGCAGTTATCAGAAATAAATTAACTTATTAGAACTCAGCTACGTACAAGAATGGGAAATTTGCTGTGTTGGAGTTTGTAGTGAGCCGCTGGAGCAACACAGACTGCTTTGATAGTTGCTTATTAATAGTTGCCTATTCAGTGATATCCGTTTTGCACTTCATGTGTAGCATCACATGACCTTTTCAATCATTACATTAACTAATCTTCGTATACATTTTGTTTGATGGTTTGTGCATCTGCATGTAACTCTGCTCCTAGTGGACAGATTCGTGAAAATTTATACTTCATTCTTCTAGAAATATTTGTCTAGCATTCCGAATTTCATTAAAATTAGACCAATAAAACCCAGGCAATTCTTATTTTATTTATTTTTTTTTTTTTTTATAGATCACATAGGCTATCTACGTATTGTATGTTGTAGCAGAAGCACTGGATATTATCTCTGCTGCAATGGCTGGTAACAGGAATGAATGGGTAGTGCAATATATGCGCAGAAATAAAAATTTTTGGTTCATGCATAAAGTTCATTACTTTTTTTTTGATAATTCATGAATTTTTATTAGTTGCTAACATGCCTGACATATTGCATACATTAACAATTTACTTTCATATAATTATGTAATTATTTTTTATTTATGCTTTCATTTTTTTTTTTTTTGGATTACGTTATTCATCATCATCATCATCAGCCATTTTCAATCCACTGCAGGATGAAGGCCTCTCCAGCAACTTTCCAGTTCCTTCTGTTTTGAGCACTGGCCATCCATTTACTACTCAAAAACTCATGAATTTCATCTATCCATCTCCGCCTTTGTCTTCCAGGTTTTCTTCTAGCCCCTCTTGGGTACCATTCTGTTATTTTCTTAGTCCATCTGTCATCATGTCTTCGAGCTATGTGTCCTGCCCAAGACCATTTTAGTTCTTTAGTTTTGATAAGAATGTCCTTTACTTGAGTTTGCTGCCTAATCCATGTGTTTCTCTTCTTATCTAACAGTCTGATTCCCAATATAATTCGTTCCATTCTTCGCTGTGTAGTTCTTAGTTTCTCTTCCATTCTTTTGGTGAGTGCCCAAGTTTCACTTCCATAAGTCATGGTGGGGAGTATACATTGATTCATTATTTTACGTTTCAGACAAACTGGGATATTGCTCTTCAGTATGTGGCTATATTTCCTGAATGCTATCCATCCAAAATTTATTCTTCTCTTGACTTCCAGCCATTTATCATTATTACAGCTAATAACTTGTCCCAGATAAGTATATGACTCCACCTTTTCAATTACTGCTCCTTCAATCATTATTTCCCTTTCCGTGGCATACTTGTTCATCATTACTTTTGTTTTAGCCGTATTCATCTTTAGTCCAAAATCCTTACTAACTGTGCATAACTGATTAAGATTTTCCTCTAATTCTTTGGGATCGTGGCTTATGACCACAATGTCATCTGCAAATCGTAAATGGTTTAGGTACTCTCCGTTCACATTGACTCCTTTCTGCGACCAGTCTAATCTTCTGAAAGCTTCCTCAAGGGCAGCAGTAAACAGCTTCGGAGATATTGTGTCTCCTTGTCGAACTCCTTTCTCGATTTTAAATTTGCTACTGTCTTTGTCTAGTCTAATAAAGGAGGTAGCACTCTCATATATTTTCTTCAAAATCATAATGTATGGAGTATCTATGCCTTGTCTTTCCAGTGCCCGAAACATTGCCTTATGCTGTATGGAGTCAAATGCCTTTTCATAATCCACAAATGCCAGGCATAATGGTGTTTTATATTCATTTGCTTTCTCCATTAGCTGTGATATTACGTGAAGGTGATCCATAGTTGAGAATCCTATGCTAAAGCCAGCTTGCTCTTTCGGTTGCTTCTCATCAAGTATTCTTTCTAATCTCTTAGTAATGACCCTTGTGAACCACTTGTAGATATGGGATAACAAGCTAATTGGTCTATAATTTCCAATTTCTGATTTATCTCCTTTCTTATGCAGCAAAACTATGATTGCATTATTCCACTGCTTAGGCATCACACCTTTTCTAATGCACTTTGTGAAGAGCCTTGCCAGTTTTTGTGTTATGTCTCTTCCTCCCAATTTTAACAACTCTACAGTTACTTCATCTTCCCCCGGGGCTTTCCGATTCTTCATTTTCTTCAATGCATATTCTACCTCATCAGGAAGAATATCGGGTATGTCGTATGTGTTGCTACTTTGCAATCCATGTTCCCCACTGCTGGTATCATTCCCTCGCTCCTTGTATAATTCTCTATAGTAGTCTTCTGCTATTTGAATTATGCCTTCTCTGCTGTTTATAAGTACACCATCGCTATTCTTCAGTTTCAGTATCATTTGTCTTTCTGTATTACTGCTCATGGCTGCTGATTTAAATCCTTTGTTTTCCCTTAATGCTTGTTCTACTTTTCTTGTGTTAAATCTTCTTATGTCCTCTCTGAGTCTCTTTCTAATGGCTTTGCATAACTCAGTATACTCAATTTTCTCCCTGTCAGTGTTTTTCTTGCTCTTCATTTGTCGTCTTTGGTTCATCATGACAAGTGTTTCCTGACTAATTTTTTCTTCTTTGGATTTCTGTTTCCCTATAGGTTTCTTGGGCTTTATCACTTTCAGAAAGTTCAAATTACGTACAAATCACTTTCAGAAAGTTCAAATTCTTCAAATTACATTATTATTAGACATTAACTAAGTGGGCTGAATAATTTTTAAAAAATAACATAGTTGATACTTAATTTTAAAATGCATTTTATTAAATGAAATTTTCATATCTAAAACAAATACAGCCCGAAAAGAATTAGCAAAAATAGCAGAAATCAGCTGAAAAACGATTCATAATTTGTAAAGGAAACTAAGTGAAAACAAACAACATGAATGAGAATGGAAGAATAAAAAACATAAATGTAACATGAAAACACTAATCACATCAAAATTGATTTCTGTGGGATTTTTTTTTTTTTTTTTTGGCTTTTTATGTACTGAAAGGCATCGGCTATTTGTTGATATGGCCCGGAATCATTATTTTTGAACTACCATTATGCGCTTCATGTATCATTTCTATTATCTTTCAGTGTTGTTTGTGTGTGTGTGTGTGTGTGTGTGTGCTTCTAAAGCCTGATATATGACGTGTTCCTTGTATTTCACTGTTAAATGGCTATAATTGTTTCCTGTTATATTTTTTATTTGCTTGTAGGCGGGCCATTCAGATAATGTACTGATGCCTTATATTGCTTTCTGTCATATAATCTTCAAAATAAAAACATTTGGCATTTTGATTTTTTGCAAATGGCAAGTACAATAATTTTCATTCGCGCACACACACACACCGAAAAGCCACTTTTTTTGTTGACTAGGTGCGTCCTCTAGTGTTTTTTGTTTTATGAGGACAGTTTTGCCACTTCCTCCTAACTGAATCAGTTCTTCTAAGTGCATATGTCCCAAAAATATTCATAACATTTCTTATATTTTCAGCATGGAATGCTGTTGATATTATTGATGAAAAGTTGAATACATAGATTAATTGTTTTTAGGTTAGTTTACTTTTTTCAAAATACAGGCACTCCCCGGCTTACGTAAGTTTTTGCCGGCCAGTGAAAACTTAAAAAAATTATGGACACCTGTTTTGCATCCCGTAGGAATAAATGGAGGTATCTTGAAGTTATCACAATGTGAACCCAATAGCACATTGATTTTGTTTTTGATAATTCGTTCCAAGACGTTGGAAGTTTAAATTTTTGCTATATGACTAGGCTATTTATCTCTCTAAAAGGTCATTTTTATAATGGAAATTGCACTACACTTTCATCATTATCATATGTTCCGTAATAAGAATCAATTTTGAAAGCCTTTGTGATATATTTCTAAAACACATTTCTGGAGGTCATTACCATAAAACAATAAAAACAATTTGCACTTTCCGGTTTATTGGACTTTTCTGTTAGCGCAATCTGTTATAAATGGGCAGTAAACTTGATCTTATTGCATTTACGATAATACCGATAAATAATTTTTGTGTGGGTTTTATGTCATTATGGTGGAATGTGTTTCTCCTTCACTGAAATCTTCAATCATATAAAATAAATAAATAAATAAATTTTTAGAATTTTCTTTTCATTCCTATTTACTTATTACAATGGTAATGGGAAAGGGACCAACGCTAAGTGCAAGTGCTGGCAGTGCTAGGAAATGAAACAAAATTGATTTAGAAATGAAGATGAAAATGATTAAGTACGAAGCAGGACAAAGTTTGTCATCTATTGCAAGGGAATTAGGTCTCGCTGCTTCGACAGTGATCACAAAACAGCATTCAGGTGCTATATCAAAGATAGAAAAGGCTATTAATAATATGGATGGAAAATCAGATTCAGAAGCAAATGCCCCTGAGTCCAATGGCCATACAAGCAAAAGCAAGAAATATTTATGAAGATATTAAGGATTAAGTATGGCAAACCCCAAGCCAAGTTCATAGCAAGCAAGCAACATGTCATTTAATAGGTTCAAGCATCGCGCTGGTTTCCAAAACATTAAAGTATGTGGTGAAGTCACGAGTGCCGATTCTGCCTGCTGCAGAGAAATTTTGTGATGTGTTGGAAAAAACCCCTTCTAAATTTCCATAGCCCTCAACCTCTGCAGCAGTGTACTTATCAGCTGCAGACATTGATTCTGGCAACAATTCTTGAAAGGTAAAACTTGCTGACAGTTATGCCTGTCCCCTCCCCTTTTTTGTAATTTTATATTTTTGTAATTTTTCCTGTGCAAGAGATAAAAAAAAAAATTGAATAAATAATTCTATTTACGTGTTCGTTGAACATTTCTTTTTTTCTTTGATCAAATTCAGCATGCATAGTTGTGAGTGCTGCATAAGCATTTAGGGAAATTCCGACTTATGTAAAATCTGGCTTACATAGAGTTCTGCAGAATACAACTGTTACATAGGTCGGGGAGTGGCTGTAACTATCCTTTAAGACATACAGTACTACGGCAATTTCTATTGTATCTAGTTGTATCCCACATGGTGCCTCTTGTTTCTTAATTGAAAATTTTCATTGCAGTAGAAGAAAAAGAACTACTAGTGAAAGGGGAATAAAAGATACAACAAGTTTTAATTTAGAAAGTAACGTCTCTCGTCAAAATTATTGAATGGAAAGGTCATTAGTTGAATTGACCAGTGAATGTGACTGAGTAAGCCATACTAACAAGCAACTGCTGATAGGCTACTGGCTGATACATTCTACATGCTGCAGCAGCTGGCCATTGACATTACACCGGAGTGAGAACGGTACAAGAAATGGGAAAAAAACTATACTAAAATGTAGTTTGTTTTCCTGTTTCCTAAATTATACAAAATTACTAAAATAAGATTTAAAAATTATAGAAATTAAACTTAAACAAATTTCAAACAAATTTTTGTCTATCACACACCTAATGTTAATTCCTATCAGTTAAGCTGCTGGAACCAAATAAAAACGCATCTCTTCTCTTTTACTGCCTAACTAATAACTAAGCTAATCTGGTTGGTATGTAACACCCCTAGCCTAGACTGATCATTACCATCTAAGCTGCACATATATGTTATTATCTATTAGTCGACATAGAGGTGTGGGGAAGCACCATAACTGTAAAAATCTTTGCCTTCTGAGTTGCAGTAACTCTAGTACCAAGAATCTTCTTATTGCAGCATGCATCATTCGAAGGGCGCATTTTGACACCTCCGCTGCAGAGCCTTCTTTTCTTTTCCTGATTTTCCAAGCTTGATATGCCTGATATACTTTCATTTAGGAGGTATATCAGGATGCTCGTTGCTCTGGAAATCGGGGCTGGAAACTGTAGAAATAGTACTTGTTCCCTAGTCAAGTGCGGTATTCTCATTGTTTTATGCACACTAATCTAGATGCGCTGAGTAACCGGACAAGAGAAAAATGCGTGTTCCACTGTTTCACACGCCTTACAATATAGACACTCAACATTCATATGCCCCCAGAATTTGGCTTTATTTTTCTCCGCTGGCAGGTGTCCATGTATTATTCTCCATGCCAGGTCTCTTCGTGAGTCGTGTCCAGTCTCAGCCAGCTTCGTGGCACCGGTACTGCCAGTACATTTATATCAGATAACTTCCAATAAATTTCTGAAATCTTGAGCTTGTTTCCCATGTATACGTCCCCTGCAGATAATTCTTGTAAATGCAAGACTATTTAAGTTTTTCTGGAACAGCAGACAACAGAGCTAACTTTCTCGGGTTAACTTTCTCTGTGCTGTTTACATGATTCAGTTACTGCACACAATGTTCATCAGGATCAGTACCAGAATTGTCCACATAATGCACACTCTTCCAGAGAAAGATAGCATCCCCAGATTCCCCTCTGACAGAGCATCCTCCCAAGAGTCTAGTAATTGCCGGGACGATGCTACCAGACATTTTGCAAAAGATACCCCCAGGATTGTTATAGGTGCTGTCGAGACTGTGAGGCCTGCTGGCAATTGTACTAGAGCCTCAATTCCCCACTGTTTGCATTTGGTCTTGCTTTTGTTTAGACACAGATCACTTGATAGGCTAAAATGACTGAAAGTATCCAGCGCTCTTTGTAAGTACTGCTATCCGCTAGGGTTAGGATCACGTCATCCGCATATGCTACGTATTTGCAATCAGAGTGTGGGCCAGGAAGATGAACTCCCCTGATGTTTTTAGAAATGGTTAATTGCCTCAATATGGGTTCCAGTGCCAATGAAAATAGTGCAGGGCTTAGTGGGCACCCCTGTCTAACCCCCATTCCTGTTTTATTTTCTCTGAGCTATAGCCGTTAATCAAGAGAGTAGTTTGTACAGACTTATGATAGCTGTTCTAAGCAAAGACCCCATTTGGACTGTATGCATCAAATTCCTTAGGTACTCATGGGAGAGTTTATCGAAGGCCTTTACCAAAGCAAGTACCGCCGCCACTATGCTGTATTGTTTCTGATTGCAGTATGCTTGCAAATCTTTTAGAAATGATAGATTTGCCATCATAGATCTTGTTGGGATTGCATATGTTTGATTGGGACCTATAATGTGCCCCAAGTGCTGTTTGAGTCGGGCGTTTAGTACTTTGGCATACAGCTAATAATATGTATTAAGCAGTGATACTGGTCTCCACTCATCCACTTCTTTCTCCGTTTTACCCTGTTTTTTTAGAAATATGGTTTGGGCTTCTATAAATTCTTCTATAAACCCCTTCCGAGAAAATCTTGATAAGATGGCGGCCAAAACTGGCCCAATTTTCTTCCAGTACTTTTTATAAAACTCCACTGTTAGCCCATCTGGACCTGGCGTTTTACCTCCTTTCATTTCTTTCAATGCTAATGATAGTTCACTTAGCAGGATAGGTTGATCCGGTCTTTGTCTATGAATTGCCAAAAACCCCGGTATTTCCCAGCTTTCTAGTAAAGCTGGTCCTCTAAATGCTGTGAACTTTTGCTTATAAACATTTGCAAAACACTTAACAATGTCACTGGTGTTCTGATATTGGTGTGGGCCTTCCTGTATTTGATGGATTAAACTGCTGTCTCTGTGTGATCTGTTAAATTGCTTGTAGAAGAAGGCAGATGAATTATCTGCTTTTCTATGACATATGCGCATCTGGATAACTTCATTTTCTGCCTTCCTCTCTAATAGCGACAGGATTTCTTTTTGTATTTCCCTTTCTCATACATCATCCTGACAAGACTTGAGGAGTCTTCGAACTTCATAGAGATGCCTTAGCTCTTTCCTGCTTTCCAGGTACGTTTCCCTTGTTAATTTTTGAAAGGCTGTTTTTATTGTATTTTTGTAGTGTGCCCAGCTCCCTTCTGTCCAGTAATTGGGATTTCTCAAAAGTTGTGTTAGTCTTTTAATATCCTGCGGGTGACCTTGCAAGAGCACCTGTTTTAACCTCCAGGTGCTCTTCCCCTACTCTACAGTTAAGCTTAATGGAAAGTCCATTATAACTAATTTGTGATCTGTTATTGCGTGAGGTCCCAAAATGTTAATGTGCCTTTCCCAATTTATTTTGTCGGCTATCTTACTTGGGACATAGAACCTGTCAATGCGAGTCCCTAACATTCCCCTAGACCAGGTGGTTCCATTACTTGTGGGATATTTCTTCCTCCATATATCTATCAGGTCATGTTTTAAGCACAGACTATTTAGCTCCAAGGAGTCCCCTGTACCTGTTGTTGGATCCCCTGTACCTGTCTTGTCTTTTACTGGGTCTAACACACAATTCCAGTCCTAGTATGATAAATCAGGCCCCCCAACATAAAAAGATGTGGGCTTCTGAACATCCGCTTCCGTTCTGGAGCAGTGTTTGGTGCATATACATTCACTAGTCTTATTGTGTGCAACCCTAGTTTCCAGTCAATGCAAATTATTCTCCCTTCTATGCCCCTTTGGAGATTGTAGAATTTTCCTATAATTGGTGGCAAGACTATGATGCCTACCCCCTTGGCATTCCTTGAGGCAAAACTCCAGAAACTTAGACATTTGTATCTGTTCTGGAAATTTCGCACTTGGACACTGTTAAAAAAAGTGGCTCTCTTGAAGAATAAAATCTTTACACCTAGTAATAGCATGCTTCTCCGTGTATGATGTTGAGCCTGCCCTTGAGCAAAGCCCCGTATATTCCAAGTACCGATGATTACCATGTATATATAATTCCCTTTATCTTAGAAATTTTATCTATTGTGTCAGAGATATGCTTAAAGCATACAAGGTTCTGCCTAACTCTTGTTCATGTCCTAGTTACCATGAAATTCGGGAATTGCTTAGCTGCTGAACTATTCCCAGTAGCGTCTGTCCCACCAAATTTCCAAAAAATATGTCTCTCCACATGAATTGAATGTTACCTACTTTGCCTTCCTGATTGTGCTCTAACACTATTCTAGGCTTTCCTAGCTGCTGCTCCCATTCTGCTAATTTAACAGTTAATGTTTCCGCTCCTGCTGGCACATGTTTCTTTAAATGCTCCACCCCTAGTAGTTTGTTGCTTCCCACGCCTAATGCCTCTTCTGTTTCAGAATCGCCTGAACTTAATTCATTCAAGTCTTGTATTATATCCTTTCCCTTTTCTACAATTTGTCTCTTTCTTTTTCCTTCCTCCCTTAGACTTTCTTCGTTTTTGTTATCCCCTTCTTGTTATTTTCTCTGTTTCCATTAATATGGGGATATCTTGTCTGATATGTGTAACCCCCTTCCCCTCCTCTATTCCTGTGATTAAATTCACTGGTTCTGCTGATGATAATTTTTTTGTGGCTCCCTGTGGTTAAAATGACCATGTTTCCCTTATTCGGATTCTCTTCACGGCCTTTTTCTTCCCCTCCTCTGATGGTCTCTGATCTAACTGGGCAGCTGCCCACTTTGTGGCTCGTCTCTCCACATTTATTGCATGCTTTGGGGCAGTCACTGCTAATGTGCCCCATTTCTTTGCAATTATAGCAACGCCCTTTCGTGCAATTCGCACCTAGATGATCCAAGCTGCCGCATTTCGAGCATTTCTTTTCTAACCCTTCTATAATTCAGAAGTAGTCGATTCCCCATAACATAGATAATGTTTGGAACCGACTTTCTCATTTCCATTTGCACCATGACTTTCCCCGTATACAACTCTGGAAAGCCTTCCCACGCATGCATTTCTATTTTCGAGACTTTGCCATAGGCTTCTAATGAGGTTTTTAAATATATGTTCGGCATTTCGACTGGATACCGCTCTATTGTGATATATTTCCTAATGCTACCCACCAAGTGAGGGTTTATCAAATGGGAAGCCCCTAAGCAACGTATCTCTTGTCACACAGTCTTTACAGACTACCTGGTATTTCCTCAAGGGCAGAAGGGTAAACCCCTGCAATCTGGATAAGTTTACGCATTTCGCTAAACCCTCAATCACTTGTCTTGGTTCGTACTCTGCATCCAGAGTGAATTCCAAGGTTCTCTCATGTATGTAAAAACACATTAAAAAAAAAAAAAAAAAACAATAGGTGTGCCCACAGGCACTAATTCCGCCCTGGAAACTTTTGCAGGGCCAGCAAAGAAAACTTAATATTAGAACTTACGATATCTGGAAAGACCTTGAAACGCCGCAACCTCGTCGGGCAACTTTCGGGAAAAGGAACGTTTAATCCAGCCTTTCTTTGGTGGGTGGGCAGGTACCTGGGTGTTGCAATAGTGAAAACACAGTTATGAAGTATAACTTCACAATATGAGAGTTGCCTGATGGTGTGTAGTGATATAGACTATAAAGTATTTAGGGACAAAGGCCTCATGCTACGAGGTAGAATGACTAACATGTAGGTTAGTGCAAATGCATCATTTTAACATAGCTATCTACTAAAGTAGTTAAATTAATTAATTAAATTGGCATCATTTTGGTTATATCTCACATTGTGACTGCCTTCACAACGAGTTGCCATGGTATTGTACTACTTCGAATAAATAACACTTCACCAGTGGAGAAGACTATTGTTATTTATTCTCAGTGGATACCACCACCCAGGCAGCACTGTTTGAAAGGATACCTGTACACCCACCGAAGAGAAGCCAACAAGCTTTGAAACAATGCCATCTGGGTGGTGGTATCCACTGAGAATAAATAACAATAGTCTTCTCCACTAGTGAAGTGTTATTTATTCAAGGTAGTACAGTACCATGGTAGCTCGTTGTGAAGGCAGTCACAATATGAGATATAACCAAAACGATGCCAATTTAATTACAGCAGACCCCCGTTATAACGCGGTTCGCTTTACGCTGATTCGCTATAACGCTGTTCTTATATTATAACCAGTATCTGACTATAATGCTGTTATAGATCACTATAACGCTCTTTTACAGATTGCATTTTTGGCATATTTAACGAAATCGTTTCATTTGATGGAGTCGATAGCTTGAAAATGAATATAAAAATACGGTTAAAACGTTTCCCACGCTGACCTGAGAAATATTCCTACGCTCAGTGAAATTCTCTCGCGCACTAATTTAATTGCAGTACAGTGATCTGTTACGTAGTTCGGAGATCAACATTTTAATAAAAATGATCACGTATATTGCTTATAATATTCGCGTTATATGCATTTATCCGAAGTCTAGTGATCACTCAGTACCGTATTGGACAATTTAAAACTAGTAAGGGCTGGTTGAATAGATTTAAAATCCAGTGAGAAGCCGCAAGTGCAGATCAAGGAGCCAAAACTTTCAAAAAAGAACTTGTTAAAATTATTGAAAAGGGATATTGTGTGTTATACTTCTCAACAAGTTTATAACATAGATGAAGCAGGACTTTTGTGGAAACGAATTCCTAAAAGAAGTTTCATATTGAAAGAAGAAAAAAAACATGCCAGGTTGCAAAGCGGCGAAGGATCGGTTGACTTTATTGTCGGGTTGTAATTAAACTGCGGGGGATTTAAAATTAATACCCCTTTTAGTTTAAATCGGAAGAGGGGCCAAAGTTCAACCCAAAATCGACACATTTTTCATAATTAAATTAAATTAAATCAATCAATTTAGATCAATTAAATCATGATTTTAATTGGAATTTTAAGTTTAATTTTGATACGTAAGTAGTTACCATATAATTATATACGTATGTAATGCAGAATATTTTATATGTACAAATATTTGAATATTAAATATTTTGACCGACATTTGTGCATATTTTCACTACTATTTATTATTGATTAGGAAATATCCTATGGCACCGACCGCAACTCACAAATACATATGTTAACTTATGGGAATTCGGCGCTCGCTTAGCGCGGATTCACATAGTGCTCTGTTTTTCCGGAACGCATTATCAGCGTTAAGCGGGGGTCACCTGTAATTAATTTAACTACTTTGGTAGATAGCTATGTTAAAATGATGCATTTGCACTAATCTACATGTTAGTCATTCTACCTCGTAGCATGAGGCCTTTGCCCCTAAATACTTTATGATCTTAATTTACTCAACTCAATCTCCTACCTAAGATAATTGACTTTTCAATTTGCTCACCATCCATCTTTTCAATTATGAAGTGGTCAGTATTATCCGATCCCTTTGATAGTAATCACTTTCCAATCATTTGCTCAATGCAAATAGTGGTAACTCAAAATCCTGATCAATGATCCAATTGGAAATTTAATAAAGTGAATTGGGATAGCTATTCTTCCAAAATCCTTTTAGATAGAATTTATATTGAACAAAAACCAATTGATGATGTAACCACGTACATAACTAACCAGATTCTGACTGTGGCTAATGCTTCCATTGCAAAATCCAAGACATATCACACCCATCGAAATCACTGGCAGAATACAGCATGCTTTAATGCTAAACAGGAGAAAAATCTTGCTTGGAAAAATTTCTACATGTATCCTACCACCAGTAACTTAATTGCTTAGCAAAAGCAAGACAAATTAGATGTAAAGCGAAACGTGACTCATGTATTGCCTTCTGTCACAGCAGCTAGCATCAGACATTAGTAAAGGCATATCATGCAAGAAAATAAGCTTATATAGCAGGGGTGGGCATGTATGAGGTCAGTGAGAGCCGCATTCTGGTTTTTCATATATTATAAAGAGCCACAGCATAGTTACATAGTATTAAATACACAAATTCAAATTTAATTTAATTTAATTAATATGATTACATATTCGACACAAGTCTTAAGTGCTATATAAAGTATACATATATAAGAAAATATAATTAAGAGAAAGTAAATACAAAATAATTATTTCAAAATTTTAATAATAAAAATAAAATATAATAAAATGCATTAATAAAAAGTGTAACATTTAACGAAGACCTTTGGTCAAATCTTTGAAATTTGGCGTAAAATTTGTTAAAGCCGTTCGCTTCAAATCAGTAAGATGATGATTGGTCCACTGTGAACGATATTTCGACTTCATGAACTTCATTGTGCAGGATTCACAGCAATATGTTGTACCAAACATTGAAATTAGCCGGCAAGCAGCTTTCTTTAAATGTGGATATTTTGATTCTGGCACGAGTTTCCAAAATTCAATTATAGAAGTAGATTTTTGCTGCATTTGCAAAGCCTGATCCTCTTTCATCTCTCCTTCTTTGTCCTCGCCTTCTTCCCACATTCATATGGGGTTGGCACATCAAATTCACAATCTCTCTGCTCTCTCCATTCATCGTCCCAATGTTCAATGTTCCTATTGTAACACTTTTCAACTCCTTCTTCATCTCTAGCTGAACTAACTTCTTTAACCGGACCCGTCCTTTTTTGGTAGCCCTGACACATCTACTTTCCATCAATCACCTTTTGTTTTGGCATAGTTTTTACGACCGGATGCCCTTCCTGATGTCAGCCCTCACCATTTATCCAGGCTAGGGATTTAAGCTGCCGATCTGCCAAGCCTTATGCAACTATATAGAAGTGGTAGCTCTTATACAATGGTGATGTCTCAATTTAATAATTTTACGCAATTTATGCCGAGTTTCTAATCCCACTGAACAAGCAGGTGGCACTGCTGTAGTTCTTTTATCTCATGAAAATGGCTGACTCGGTAGAATGACTGTGACTTTGAAAATAACAGTAATAAATAACTCAGCAACACGTGTGTATTTTTACATACAATTTGGTATCCTGAAAACTTCTACTGCAAAGCTATCAGGTAGCATTCTCTTTCATCTCTAATAACTCCAATTCCCCAGCCGCTTTTTCAACAAGTATTATTTCAGAAATTGGAAATCCATCTTCAATAATATCACAAATAAATGGGTTCACAAAATATGCAAATGTAGATTTCAAACTTTTCAAATCTTCAAACTTATGTTTGAAATCTGATTGCAATTCTTCCAATTTTTCTTTGTATTCGTCTAACTTTTCTTCTTTGATATTAATTATATTTGCTTTTACTTGTGGAAAATGATTAAATATTCTGTTCTTAAGATCATACACAAAAGACAAAGTTTAGCTTCAAAACTAAATACAGTTTGTGACAAATCAGTAATAATTTTTTCCCTTCCTTGTAAAGCCAAATTAAGTGTTTGCAAATGTTCTATAATGTCTGTAAGGAACATTAAATCAGAAAGCCAAGTTTCATTTTCTAATTCTGGGTATTTTTTTTTTCCTTTTTCTTTTGTAAATGTTATGATTAGGATTTAGGAGTTCCACAAAATGGCTCAAAACATTTTAAGTTGACAACCATCTTACAACACACCATAGGGATAAATCACTGGGCAGTTCATCTGTTTCGTCATTCACTCGCAACTCTTCTAAAAAGTTCTTAAATTGACGATGTGTTTTGGCATTTGTTCTAATTAAATTCACAATCTGCAAAAGAATCTTCCACACATTTTCGTATTTGAAGTACTTCACTATGAGATGCTCGCAGTGAATTATGCAGTGAAGAGGTAAGAAACGTGGAATGTTAGGATCATTGTTTAAAAGACCAATGAGACCTTGGTTTTTCCCTATCATTGCAGGCGCTCCATCAGTCGCAACACTTACAAGTTATCACGAGGCTATTCATACCTGTTCATTACTTCATCAAGCGCATTTCTAACATCGATACCGCGAATTGTTTCAATAAAAGCTACTAGGTCTAACATTTCTTCCTTCACATTTACGTCTGCAGATACATAGCGGACAAAAATGGCCAATCAATTGTGGAGCATCCTGAATGTCTGTAGACTCGTTGAGAGCTAAACTAAACGCTGTACAATTTTTCTAATCACACAATGCTATATAAAGTTTGTACTCTGCCTTTGCTTGCCTTTACATCAAACTATTTTCAACATTTTTACTAATTGCACCAATACGACACTCAGTTGTACGGCGTGACATAGGAACCTGTGCGATCAGTTTATGCAGTTTTGTATTATCTGGATCCGAAACTTTAACCACTTCTTCCAAGTTTCTTTTAATAAATTCTCCTTCTCCATATGGACGTTTGGCACGAGCAATATTCCAAACTATCAAAAAAAACTAACTTCGTTTGCTCTGTCATCTTCGCGACTAAAAGAAGACAAGAGTCCTTGTTGCTTATGAAGACCAGATTGCAAGGACTTAAGTTTCTCTGTTCGCAATTTTGAATTGAGTGGATATTGAGTTGAAAAGTGGGGATGACTTACTTCATAATGTCGACATAGATTGCTTACTTTGTAGTTTACAATTGTAACTTTACAAATAAGACACAACGACTTCCCATTATTGTCAATAAAAGCAAAATTTTCTTCCCATTCTTCTTGAAAGATTCTATTTTCTTCTTTGTATTTTCGTTTTTTGATATTTTCTGAGGTCATGTTATCAAAAAATTTAAATAAATTTAATTCCAAAGTCTGAAATTGAAACTGTTATGGGAGGTTTTGGTTACATTTTCTACCCACTCCCGGTGTAGTGTTGCACAAGTCCACTGATGACGCCAGCAGTGCAAATGCGAGCGGATTTATTTATAATCAAAATAAAAATAGCAAAATATCTAGACAGAAAAAATAAATAAACACAACATAAAATCCATATAACAAAATATTAGTTACTTAGTTAATTTAACAAGATTCAGTGAAAAAAGTTCTGAAATAATAATAAAAAAAACAGATTTAAATTTTCAATGGGAGCCACCATTGTTATATAGCATCAGCCGGGGGGGGGCTCTTCCCTGTTTCACCAATCCATTCACTCCAAAAATTTGTTCATCCTTGAATTTATTTAAGCTGTCAACTTCCACAATACGACAGATGGAAGCTTGTTCCCCCAATCAATCATCTGCTGGCTAAAGGCAATTTCTGCACATCTAATCTGCAGCTGTCTTTCCTCAATTTGAATTTATGCCCCCTCGGGTGTGGAATCTGAGCAAGAGAAAGAATTCCATCAGCATTGAGCTTGCTCAAACCATTCAAGACCTTATACACCTCAGTCAGATTACCTTGCAGGTGTCTAGTATCAGACGCTGTAATTTGCAAAACTTAAGCCAATCTCATTGTTCTCCTTCTAGTAGCTCAACATCTTTCCTAAAATGAGCCCTCCAGACCTGTATGCAGTACTCAAGTTGTGGCCATGACCTTACAGTAGCGTTACCTTAAACAAGAGGATAATCACCTCCTTATTAGCAAAATTCCTATATATCATTGACAAAACCCCGTAAGTTACTCTTGCAGCCTGTCTACACTGCTTAGAAAACTTCCTATCCGACAATTATCCCCATGACTTTCATTCTCCACTACTCTGAGTGTTGTACTGCACAGTTGGTATGTTACTATGGAGTTACTGCAAACCATATGCAGCACTTTGCATTTGTTAATGTTAAACTTCAGTTGCCACCTCTCAGCCCAATCTGCTCAACTTTTACTTTTCCAGATCCTGTTGCAGTAGTGTACTGTCCGTACTGCCATTAACAACCCTACCAATCTTTGTACTATCTGAAAACTTTTTGAAATTAAGCCTGATATCAATATCATTAATAAATACAGAAAACAACAATGGACCCAATATTAAACCCTGGGGGAGTATGCTAATAACATTAGTCCACGAAGAGCAGTGTCCATTGATTACCACTCTCTGTCTTCTCCCATTCAACCATCCCTTTATCCATAGCAACAGTTTGCCCTTAATGCTATAATGCTCCAATTTGAACAGTAGTCTTCCCTGTGCAACAGTATTAAAAAAATCCAAGTACAGTCAGTCCTCGTATAGCACGATAGTTGTGGTCCTAGAAACCCCATGCAATATAAACAGCAGGCCCTATGGGAAAAATAGGGTTAGGTGCTGACCACCCAAGATTGAACACACATTTGTTATCAAAACATTACCAAACACAATAAATAATCGTAATAAAATATTGCTAATGCTTTTGCTTCTGTCATAAGCAAACTTGTTTTTTGTTTGATTTTCTGTCCAAACAGATGACAGCCCTTCCATCTCTTCCAATTCTTTGTGTCTTAATGTAATGGATTTTAATTACACTTTGAGTTGTTCCTGCTATGCAAGTTGTTTTTATTTTCTCTGCATTCTTTGTAATTCTCGGGGTTGCCTCATTTGGGTCTGTAGCATGTGCAATATCACATGGTCTTTCATTTCGCTCAAAGCTTTTCACAATTTCATATTTTTTCCCTATCGACAGAGGCAGACTGGCCATAAGCCTTACCGGGGAAACCCTGGTGGGCCAGAGGCCAGTGTGATTTTGGCCATAAACCATAGTATGAGGCCACTACAAATTTTCCCAGGTAATAATTTTTGACCCAGTCCACCTCTGTTTATCAATATTGCTTTTCTTTTTCTCTCTGAATCTGCAGTGTCTTCACAAGGACGCTTCCTTTTCACACTTTTTAAGTATTTTACTCATTTTTAGGGAATAAAGCACAATTACAAAATGAGGAGGCACGCTTTATACACATAAACAAAGCTGCGCGCGTGCAGCAACTGAATGAACAACACCGTAAAGCCAGAGATACACTATTAACACCTACCATTTTACTAAAGCACATTTCTGTGGATTACTACCATAAAACAATAAAAACAATTTCCAGTTGCATTTCTGCTAGTGGAATCTGTTATAAACTGGTAGAAAACTCGATCTAATTGCATTTGCGATTATACCGATAGCTGGAATTGTGTTAGTTTTTACGTTATTATGGTGAAATGCGTTTCCCCTTCACTGATATAAAACACATAAATACATTTTCAGAATCTTCTCTTCATTCCTATCGTGTTGCGTTCAGTTGAGGTGATTCCGCGTTCGACTGCCATTTCTTGTAAACACAAAGGCAAATCGTGCATAAGCGAATTTGGTTCGTTTTATATAAGATATTGTTCCCCTATTTATAAATCTTGTATGATCGAATTTGTGTAGTGTAAACACGTGTTATATGAGGACTGACTGTATATGATATCAAAATTATTTTTTGCATTTAGTTCCTTTGTGACCACATCATAGTATCCAATCAAATTGGTCAGACAAGACTTTCCCTTAACAAACCCATGCTGTGTCTGAACTATAACTGCAGTCTTGTCTAGATCAGTGGTCTCCAAAGTTGGGAGTGTGCACCCCTAGGGGTGCGTGAGATAATCCGCAATAAATCAATATTTATTAATTATGAAAACTTTAGTTTTTTGAAATGTAATTAAAAAAAGCAATTATAAATAAATGTTTTTTTAATACTTCAGTATTCGGCTTTCTTTCATCATGCCGTAGGTTTTACCCATGTCTGAAACGAAGCAGCCACATGCTCAGTTTTGGGCTCGGAGTATATCTTCCATCCTTGTTTAACTTACTGAACAAATGTAGATCAAGCAAACAATCAAACAAATGATTTTATAAATGTGATTTTAGATATAATGCCTCCATATAAATGATTTCTAAAATAAACAGTTATATTAAATTTATATATTTAATTTTTTATTCCAGGGTGCACGCTACTCCTGTTAAGTAAAATGAGGGTGTGCAACAAAAAAAGTTTGCAGGCCACTGGTCTAGATGATTCTGCAGTGTTTTTCTTTATCCATTTACTGGTTAAAGAAACACTGAACACCGTTATTTTCCCCAGAACAGAAGTAAAACTACCAGGTCTGTAATTACTTGTGTCACCTTTCGATATCCCTTTCTGAATTGGCAATACATTTGCAAATCTCTAGTCCATGGGGACCTCCCCGGAGTCCAAGGGAGCTCTCATAATTATGGCTAAGCATTTGCTTACTTTATTTGCAGCCTCTTTAATATAACTCGATAGATCCCATCCACCCCTGGTGCCTTCCTTCTGTTTAACTTTAGCAGTTTCTCCTCCACTTTGTTCTCAGCTATTGCAAAATCATTTAACTCCCTGTTACAGTTTGATAAACCTTCTAGCATTGTTCTCCCTTAATAACTGCTCATGTGTGAATGTAGATGCAGAATACTCATTCAGTTTTTTTTTGCTACCTCAGCAGAATCATCAACAATCGAACCATAAATATCAAGTGTACCAATCTGATTCATCCTCTTCCTTCTAGAGATTACATAAGTAAAAATTTCTTGTACTCTGCCTTTGCTTGCCTTTATGACTTGATTACAGACTATCTTATATCTACCGTGGGCATCTGTGCCTCTTGATAATTTATATGTAGCCCATACATTTTTATCCACTGCCACTAGTCTCATTAGTTCATCTGATTTCCATTTAAACCTAAACCTTGGGGTATATTTCTTAGTTGGTATGAAAAGTCTAGTAGCTTCCAAGGTTAATTCCTTGAATGCTCCCCATTTAGAATTTGCTGTGGTAACGCATCAGTTGGTCTCGCTGTATAGAATTTAAAAAATCTCTGAGACTACTGTCACCTTTACAAAAGCGAAAACCATTCCCTTTACCCCTGATGATAGTTACCTCTTTGAGTAAATCCCCACAGCAATAAACTGTGATCACTGCCACCTAGTGGTTTATCTGCAGATTCCCAATGCATAAATAATCACTCCTGATAATCAGATCAAGAAGTTACTCCCTCTGGTTGCCTCACAAACATGCCACTGTAGAAAACAATCATCTAGTAAATCCACAAAAGTCTTGTTATTGTGCACGTGACCAACCCACAAGTTTCAGTCAATCTGGGAAGTTAAAATCTCCTATAAAGCAATTTGATTAACTGGTTCACTCTATTTCTCTGTATAGTTGTCTGTTGTACTCATCAGAGTCATTAGGCTTATAACACACTCCTCCTCTCAATTTTGCTTTCCCAGTGCTTATTTCACACCAAACTGACTCAACATTGCACTGTCCACCCATTTAAACTGGATGCATTTCCTTAGATTTTGTGTTTCTTAACAAATACCATAACCCCTCCTCCCTTCCTGTCCTGTCCCTCCTCCCTATACACAATATCTGCAAATTCCAATTCTATATTCTGTATATCTGTGTGACATTGCGTCTCTGGTATCCCAACAATATTCACCTTTGTTGTCTTGACTAGCACTTCAAATTTATTTACTCTACTCCTAGCATTGGTGTACATGCAAGTATACATGCACAATCTCTCCAGGGATTAATTGGTTGACAAGGCTCTGATCATATACTCCCTCCTAACATGGCTGAGCAGAATTGCAGACACTTCCAAATTTAACCCTAACTCACGACTTTTTTTGAACTTTCACCTGTACTTGTTAAGTAAGTCCGCAGATCTCCTATTCTTAATGTAATTAGTGCCACCATGTACAACAACAACAACAACAACACCCTGTGTGCCCTTAAAAGATTGCTCTATAACGTTATCAACTTTTGCCCCTGGGAGACATACCCTGATCGTATTCCACCTATCCTTTTTGCACAATGTATTTCCCGTTTCCCTGAAAATAGTCATCCAGCAATAACTAGCTCCTATGAGACCATTGCATTCTGCCTTGGAGATTGCCACTGTGTTGCGTGATGCACAAGGATGAGCTCTGGCATTCAGTTGGGCAGCTGAGAGCTTGTTGGATCCCCAAGTTTAATTCCTTTGATGGCATCTACCCTGCTCTTCATACTCTTATAGACATCCATCGGAACACTGAGTTGGTGCCTAATTTCTTCACACTCTCTGTACCTAACACACACAGACATTTTCCTTGGCCAGATCATATCCTGTTCCTGAAAGGTCCACAATTTGCAAGTTGCACATTCTTTTTTAGGCTGTGATTAGTTGGAGAATCACCCCCTTCTGTTCTCCCCCAAACCACAGCACTCCCGCTACTTTGTAAATGTTGCTTTGTGGCTCTAGTCTGGAGCATGATTTACATTTAAATAGGATGTAATTAATTAACAAAGAAAATTAATAACGTTAATAAATTTAAATGATTAATTGTGACTATACTATACATGAATATATAATACTAATGCAGTGATACGTATTCTGCTATATAGTTTTATGTTATACTTTACGCTGTCAAGTTACACTATACCATAATGATTACAATGTTAAATTAGTTATATCCTTAGCTAAATACAAAAGATATTAGCCCAAAAAGTGATTAAAATTTTCAAAATACTTATTTATTTCAATTAAAACCCTACTAGTGTCCTGCACTACTGGTTATATGATACGATATTCCCACCAAAGCACATCAATATAATATTAGCATTAGTTGAGGCATATGATGCAAGAAAGCAAGCTTAAACAGCATCAGCCAAAAAAAAAAAAAAAAAAAACTTTCCCATTTCTCCCATCCAGTCACTCTAAATGCTTTAGATATGATTAAGAAATCTAAATTGCTGGGCATTCTGGAATTTCTTCATGCAGTGAGGTCCTTCCACATTTGAATCCTTTATACCAATGTGCAACATCACTGTAACCTGTCCAGTGTTCTCCATAAACAGCGACCATTTCTTTGTGAATTGTTTTGGGTGTTTTCCTTGAATAAAGAAGAACTGAATCACTGATTTACATTACACTTTATCCATTGTGACACTTAATTTCATTCGGTGCTGCAAAGAAAGAAAATTAAATATCAGACCGACAACAAAAATTTGCATGGTTGGTTGCTGCAGAAATTTCAGTTTCAAACAAAAAACATTTCATCTTTCTGTCACAACTACTTCTTGGCTCCCAGATTTCTGACCCATTACAAACAACTTACAAAACTTTTGTAGCCCCCCCCCATATAATGCTATCACATCTGAAGTAGCAGTATGGCACAGCTCAGCTTCGCTCCAGTTTAACCTTAAACCATGTCCTAATGTGTCCTTCAATTCTTGCTGGATTTAGTGTTGTTTATACAAGGTCTTCATTATTATAAAATCATATCAAGCAC
Organism: Mastigoproctus giganteus; assembly: GCF_048544385.1. NCBI lineage: Eukaryota > Metazoa > Arthropoda > Arachnida > Uropygi > Thelyphonidae > Mastigoproctus > Mastigoproctus giganteus. Next base: position 144,185,195 of record NC_143579.1, on the reverse strand, counting down.
ATTCTTTTTAAAAGAATTTGCTTGATATGATACGATTGAAAGACCAGATATCTTAGTCTACTTTGTTAAATACAGGCCTGGCAGGACTTCTTTTCTTCCAAAATTTTGCCAGTCCCCCCTCACTTTTTTTGGTAAAAAAAAAAAAAAAAAAAAAGTTCGTCAGACAGCTCATATCTTGTTTACCTTATAGAATGTCAGTCTTTTTCCCAAGATGAACTTTCAGTTTTTCTTTTTTGGTGTTGTGTTTATTTATATAATTGGGTAATAATTATCTGCTTTCAAAATTTTTTTGGGGAATTGCAACTTGCTTGTATTGTTGTTGTTATTATTACTATCTGTTTCTTCTCCTTATAGATTTTTCCCTATCCCGGGACAGTTACTCGTCCCAGGTGCATCACGTGGTTGTTACGTACATTTGTTATTATTAGGTGAGTAGCTGTCTGGCTATCCTGCAGACATTTGTTGTGGCTTTCTAGTGTAAGCGTTCTCTGGGAGACCTGTTGTCACTTGGTTCTTACATAGGCTTTGTCACATGCTGGTGCATGACATGGTGATCAGAATGGTCGTTAATTGATCCAGGTTTCACATCTCTGACTTTGTAAGGTCAGTTTACTTCTTGATCTTTTCCTTATAGATATTCTGGACATTGCTGGTGTTGGACACCACTATTTTGATCAAGTAAGTAATATTTTTCTTCTTGTCAGTGAGGGTTATGTCTGATCTCTGTTGTGCAGGATCATCTTTTCCATTCTTATAGCGCATTCCCAATACAACTTGTGTGCATGGCTCTCACATGCAGCCTTGAGGTTCATACTTGTATTTGATCAACTGGTATTACTTCACTGGCTTCTTACATATTGTTCTGGCAACCTGGTTGTACCTGTAAGTGTACTTTGTCTGGCTAATCACCGTACAACCTGCAGTGATGTGCTGGATTATTTTTGGTATCACCAGTGACATGTCATCTTTCACTCCAGGGTCCTTGCCAAAGTATTTTCCATAGTTCCTGGTTTTCTTTACCTGGTATTGGATGAAGAGCATGGCTGCTAAGGTCTATGGGGAAAATGTCCTACTGGAAAGCCACGCATTGGAAGCCTCCCTCCTTACCTATGTATAGACCAGCAACTTAGATGGCAACCTGTGCAGAATCGCTTGCACACATCCAGTTAATTGCCCAATTTTTTGGATGCTGAGATATTTGTATCAGGTATATTTAGCCAACATCCTGTAAGTGTTTGTGTAAATTGTAAAGTAAGAATATGAAAATGCCCAAATTTAGTATGCAAAAATTCCAGATTGGTCAGGCTTGTGAAATTGTATACAATGTTGCTGAGTATTTATATACAAGCTACAAGAGAAGTAATAAGAATTTGTGAAACCACAGTTAAAAATGTGTTAAACTGCAGAATGTCAAAGGAAAATAAAGTTTTCTGTTCCTACTGGTAAAAGGAATAATAGTCTTAAAAGAATAAAAATAGATATTTTCTATTCTTTTAAATCCACAAAATCCACAATTCATATGCTAAAATCATTTCTGTTTCTATAACATAAACTTTTACCTATATTAAAGGAGGACATAAACTTGGATGGCAGCAATGAACTTCTTCAAAAAACAATTCTGTATTTTGAAGTGGAAAAAGTGAAGTGTTGATAAGTGGTAAAATGCCAGTGCAGAAGGAAAATGTAAATTGAGAATCGGAAATACCATCCTTGTGATATTGATACTTAGGAAAGATAAGAATGCTACATCTGATAGAAAACAAACAATATATCCCAATTATTTGCATTCCATGCACACATTAGGAAGTTCGTGCTAATCGGAGATTGAAAATGGTATGTTTTTTTTTATGAAAATCCCAAACACAAGAGGTATAACCAATAGTACTTAGTACTGTGCTTGGGTTGGAGGTTGAGAAGACAAAAGAAGATATTTGATGACATTAGTCTTCAACTTCTGCAGACTGCAATTGTCAGGAAATACGTATGAACGAAGGTTGTTCCAGAAAACGGCAGTTGAATGAATAAACGAGGAAGATGAAAAGATGGTTCTTTGAGTTTGAAGTTGGACAGTAAATGGATATTGGCTGGTGGCGGCATGTGTACAGACTGTTTTGAAAGAGAGAGCGGGAATTATAGAAGCCAATTCAGAAGAACAGGGCACATGGACGTATCTGTAGAGAAGGCATGAAGCAGAAACCGTACGTCTATGAGACAGAGAGTGAAGAGACACTGTTAGGGATGAGTCATTAATTAACCTAACTGCCCTCTTCTGAATTGAATCTAGAAGCCTGAGAGAGGTTTTGGGGGCACTTCCCAGGTTTGTGGGAACGATATTCCATGGTAGGTCAAATTTGCAATTTGTACAGAGTGAACAGCTGTTGGGAAGAAAAGTAATGCCGAGAGCAAAAGAGAAAACCAAGTTTTTTTAGATGCAGAGGAAGCAATATTTGTAATGTGCTTGTGCCAAGAGAGATTATTAGTCAGGGTAATCCCCAAAAGAGATATATCATTTTGCCTAGAAGTCAGAGTGTCAACAAAGATAAGCATAGGAGCAGAAGAATCCTTTTTCGAGATAAAAGACAAGACTGACTTTTGGAAGAATTGAAATCAACTAAGTTGTCTTTGCACCACTGGAGAATTACTTGGAGATCGGCATTTAAGGAATTGGTAGCAGATATTCGAGAAGTTGAAGCTGATTGAGCAAGGCAAGGTTTCTCAAACTGGAAAGTGGAATGCAATGTGCTATCATTGGCAATCTATGGATAGGATTTCCGGTCAGTGAAGGACGGTCATTAGTATACAAGAGGGAAAGAACGAAACCTTGGGGGACACCAACATTAGTGGAGAAGTTAGAAGACAGAGAGCCATCTACAACCGCCCTCAGTGAGCAATCAGAGAGAAAACTGGATAACCAATTACAAAAAAACAGTTGGCAAACCATAAGATGGAAGCTTGTGTAGAAGACCTTTATGCCAAACACAATCGAAAGCCTTTGAGATGTCAAGAGCAACTGCTTGGGTTTCTCCAAACTTTTTCATTGAATTTATCAGTAAATGGGTAACATAAACCAGAATATCACCAGTGGATCGACACAGACTAAATCCATACTGGCGAGATCGTTGATCAGACAGAAGGTTTCTAGGTAGTTTAAGGTTGGTGGTTAATTGATTTCTCCATTACTTTAGAAAGAGTAGAAGTAATTTCAGTGGGATGATAATTGTATTGGAGGAATTTGTCACCCTTTTTAGGAACTGGCTGGATATTAGCAAATTTCCAAGCAGAAGAAAAAACACCTTTGGAATAAGAAAGTGAAAAAAGGCGACAGAGAACAGTATTAAGGTCAGGAGCACAAATTTTGAGAATAATGTGGAGATATCCACCAGGACCTGGAGCTTTCTTAGCATCAAGATTCGTCGAAGTCCTTTTGATGGAAGATCACAGGAGACATTGAATGGAGCATGTTGGGAATGGTGGGAGGTGTTTTATCAAGATCATTAATACATGAGTTGGAAGAAAAATGGGATGCTAGCATGTCAGCTTTATCCTTGGCTGCGGTGACAATAGAATCATCTGGTTTTGACAGAAGTGGGAGCAGAAATGACCAAAAGTTGCGGCCAATAGCATTGGCAAGAGACCAGAATGCTCTGCTACCATTAGGGCAAGAAATAAATTTCCACTAATGCTGGTAACTTTTCCACTAACTTTTTTTTTCATCATACAGCGAATAATTTGGGCAACTGAGATACGCAGTAATTGAATCAACTGATAACTGAGATTCTGAAAGAAAATGTACATGGGATTTGGCAGACTGTAAGTGGAAATGTACATCATTGAGATTAGAACTGAAACCACGTATATTTGTGAAATGAACTAGGAAGTGTTTGGGTGGTTTAGATCTTTTCGCAGACAAGCTTGCTCTATTAGTTTGACAATTCACGGTGTATTCAATAGTAAGAAAAAGTGTGTGGGGAGGAGAATGCTGTCTGAAGAAATGAAATTTTTGGATATAGCATACACATGGTAAGAATATACCCAGATCCTTGACGTAACATGCCTTGACAATCCCCCCCACATACACACTGCTCAGACTCCCTCCAGTCACTGTTTGGCAGAGTAGAGTAGTAGTAGTAGTAGTGGCACTTGATGCAAGAAAGCAAGTGTAGGAGCTTATGCAGCATCAGCCAAAAAAAAAAAAAAAAAAAAATCACACCATACCCTCCAATTGCCTGTCCAGTTCCTCCTTAAATTTATTTAACCTATCAACTTCCACAATGACAGATGGAAGTTTGTTCCAGCAATTAACCACCCGCTGGCTAAAGGCAAATTTCCGCACATCTATTCTACATCTATCCTTTCTTAATTTGAACTTATGTCCCCGTAGGTTCGTATTCTGAACAAGTGGGAGGATCCCATCAGAATTCAGCGTGCTCAACTCATTCAAGGCCTTATAGACCTCAATCAGATCACCGCGCAGGTGCCTAGTCTCCAGCCACTGCAATTTGCAGAACTTAAGCCTCTCTTGGTAAGAGGATCCCTTCATTCCCCTCACCAATCGTGTTGCTCTTCTCTGTACACGCTCAAGCAAATCTACATCCTTCCTAAAATGAGGCCTCCAGACCTGTACGCAGTACTCAAGGCGTGGCCTGACCATTGCCTTATACAGAGGGACAATCACCTCCTTTTCCCTGCTAGCAAAATTCCTATATATCATTAACAAAACCCCATGACCTGCCCTAGCAGCCTGTCTACATTGCTCAGAAAACTTCATATCTGACTGCACAATTACTCCCAGGTCTTTTTCATTTTCTACCACCTTAAGTGTAGTACCACACAGTTGGTACGTTTCTCTGGGGTTAGTTCTACCCATATGCAGTACTTTGCATTTGTCAAGGTTAAACTTCAGTTGCCACTTCTTAGCCCATCTGCCCAAATTATCTAGATCCTGTTGCAGTAGCACACTGCCATTACTGTCATTAACAACCCTGCCAACCTTCGTGTCATCTGCAAACTTCGACATTAAGCCTGATATACCTTCATCAATATCATTGATAAATATACAAAACAACAGTGGACCCAACACCGAACCCTGTGGGACTCCACTAATAACATTAGTCCACGAAGAGCAGCACCCATTGATTACCACCCTCTGTCTTCTCCCACTTAACCATCCTTTTATCCATTGTAGCAACTTACCCTTAATACCATTCTGCTCCAATTTGTACAGTAGTCTTCCATGCGCAACAGTGTCAAAAGCTTTCCTGAAATCCAAGTATATGATATCAAAATTATTTTTTGCATCCAGTTCCTTTGTGACCACATCATAATAACCAATCAAATTTGTCAGACAAGACTTTCCCTTAACAAACCCATGCTGTGTCTGAATTATTGCTGCAGTCTTGTCTAGATGATCCTGCAATGCATCTTTAACCAGTGACTCCATTATTTTACCCGGAACAGAAGTTAAACTAACTGGTCTGTAATTATTCGTGTCACCCTTCGAACCTCCTTTGTGAATTGGGGATACATTTGCACATCTCCAGTCCGTGGGAACCTCCCCTGAATCCAAGGAAGCTCTCATGATTATGGCTAAGGGTTTGCTTAGTTGCTTTGCCACCTCCTTTAATATAACTGGATAGATCCCATCTGCCCCAGGTGCCTTTCTTATGTTTAACTTCAACAATTTCTCCTCCACTTTGCTCTCAGTTATTACAAAATCATTAAGCACACTGCTACAATTTGATAACCTTCTTCCATTTTCAAACTGTAATGATTCCTCACGTGTGAATGTAGATGCAAAATACTCATTCAGTTTGTTTGCTATCTGAGCAGGATCATCAGCAGTCGAACCATCGATGTCAAGTGGACCAATCATATTCAGCCCCTTCCTTTTAGAGTTTATATAAGTAAAGAAATCCTTGCTGTTTTTCTTAGCATCTTTTGCCAAAGATTTCTCGTAATCCGCCTTTGCCTGCCGAACCTCCTTTGTGACCTGATTACAGACTAGCTTATATCTGCTACAGGCTTCTGCGTCGCCTGATAATTTATATGCATCCCATGCATTTTTCTTCTCTGTCACGAGTCTCATTAGTTCGTTTGATAACCATTTAGGCCTAAACCTTGAACAATATTTCTTCATCGGTATGAAAAGTCTAGTAGCTTCCACGATTAATTCCTTGAATGCTTCCCACTTAGAATTTACTGTTTGTAACATCGTCAGTCGATCCCACTGTACAGAATTTAAAAACTGTCTGAGACCACTGTACTCCCCTTTACGGAAGCAAAAACCCTTTCCTTTACCCCTGACGGTAGTTACCTCTTTGAGTAAATCCCACTTCAGCACACTGTGATCACTGCCACCTAGTGGTTCCTTTATCTGCAAATTCTTAATACACGAATGATCACTGCTGATAACCAGATCAAGAGTGTTACTTTCTCTGGTTGCCTCTCGAACATGCTGCTGCAGAAAACAATCATCCAATAAATCCACAAAAGTCTGACTAGTGTGTGAGTGACCAACCCACAAGTTCCAGTCAATATCTGGGAAGTTAAAATCCCCCATTATAAGACATTCTGATTTACTGGCCCACTCTATTTCTCTGTACAATTGTTCATTGTACTCATTCGAGTCATTAGGCCTATAACACACTCCTACTCTTATTTTTGCTTTTGCAGTGCTTATGTCACACCAAACTGACTCAACAGTGCACTGTCCATCTATATCAACTGGATGCACTTCTTTTGATTTTATGTTTTTCTTAATTAACAGCATAACACCTCCTCCCTTTCTGTCCTGTCTATCCTTTCTGTACACATTGTACTCCCCAAATTCCAGTTCTGCATTCCTTATATCTTTGTGACACTACGTCTCTGCTATCCCAACAATATCCGCCTTTGATGTCTTGACCAACACTTCAAATTCATCAAATTTATTTACTATACTTCTAGCATTGGTATACATGCAAGCATACATGCTCCTATGCCTATTCCTTGTTACCCTAACACATCCCATATACCCAACTATTCCAGGATGACTGCCATCCTTCCCTGAAACCCCCAACACCCCTCGCTCCAGGTCGCTTCTTATTCTAATAGAAGTTGTGCAAGAATCGCCTTCACCTCTGCCTGCGGTTACTGTTAAACTATTAGTCTTTGTATCCCCCCAAGCTAGCAGTTTTCCGACCCACCTAACACTGCCTCGATAGCATCAGCAAATATTCTTGCACCCTTTCTATTTAAGTGTATCCCATCCCTGTAGAAGCAATCTCTCCTGTTAACAAGTACAGTCCAGGCTGAAAAAAATTCTACCCCTTGAGCCTTGCACAATCTTTCCAGGGCCGAATTGATCGACAAGGCTCTCATCATATACTCCCTCCTATCGTGTCTGGGCAGAATTGCAGACACTTTCAAATTCAACCCTAATTCTCGGCTTTTTTTCAACAGTGACCTGTACTTGTTGAGTAATTCTGCCGGTCTCCTACTCTTAATATCATTAGTGCCAACGTGTACAACTATATCACCTTTTGTGCCCTTGAAAGATGATATCCGCTCTACACGTCATCAACCTTTGCCCCTGGCAGACATACCCTGGTCCTGTTCCACCTATCCTTTTTACATAGCATGTTCCCCGTTTCCCTGACAATAGAGTCACCAACAACTAATAGTTCCTGTGGGACCAGCTCATTCTGCCTTGGGGGTTGCCGCTGTGTTGCGTGATGACCAAGTGCAAGCTCTGGCGTTGATGTGGGCAGCTGAGAGCTTGATGGGCCCCTCAATTTATTTCCTTCGAGGGCATCCACCCTGTCCTTCAAACTCTCATATAGGCCCATAACAACGCTGAGTTGTCGCCTGATTTCCTTACACTCCTTACATCGCGCACACACAAAGACATCCCCCATGGCAATATCATGTTCCGTTCCAGAGAGTTCGGCAAACATTTCACAAGTTGCACATTTTTTTAGGCTGTGACGCGTTGGAGAATCGCCCCCCTCAGTTCTCCCCCGAGTCACAACACTCCTGCCACTTTGTGCCCGTTGCTTTGCTGCTCTAGTTCGGGGCATGGTAGTTTAAATTAATAAAATCAATAAATTAAATGTCAGTAGTATTTGAATAGAAACTATGAATAGAAACAGTGAAGCGTATTACTATATAATTATGCGTTAGAGCTACCTCAATTAAAAAATTTGAATTCCCTACAAAAACTTTGAATTCCCTATATACAAAAACAATTGCTACAAAAATCGAACAAAAATAACGGTTTTACCTATCGTAAGTAAAATCCACAAAAACTCTCTATCTAAATTAAAATAAAAAATAACCAGCGTAACTATAACTATATGACTACGTATTAAGTACAATATAAAACAACAATCATGTAAATAAAAGGCAATCACTTATCGTTTTTGCGGAGCCTGTAACTGTCAGCTGTAACTTTTAAATAGAGTCAGCGCCCTCTTCTTTAAATAGAGGTACAAAGATTATACACTAGCTAATATGGAAGCCTCCTAGAGAGTTACCAATAGGTTCGGTCAGGTGTACTAACTATAGATGCTGGCCTGCAAACACTATTTTAGAGCTTTACCCTCGAAATGTAAGGAAGTTTGGATCTCGCCATGGTGTTCATCATAACCTCAAAATACCCCAGGGGCTCACATCTGGAGAGTATGGGCTTGACAAACCCAGGGTCCTTAGCTGGATATCATCTTTCTTGGCTTTTTTGTTGATTCCCTTCTCTTCTCTCTCTCTCTCTCTCTCTCTCTCTCTCTCTCTCTCTCTCTCTCTCTCTCTCTCTCTCTCTCTCTCTCTCTCTCTCTCTGTGTAACGTATTTTTATTATTTTTTTTTCCTTTGGCTGGTGCAGCATAAGCGTCAGGCTTCCTTACACCATGTGGCTAATAATAATAATAATAAGACATCAATCCTACTGCATGATGGAAGAGTTGATGGGGAAGGGTTGACCGTAACTTAGCTCTGGAGACTGAACATGGGTTCTACCACTTCAAGCCTCCAATAAGCAAAGTGGTGGTATTGCAGCGGTTGATGAGCGTCATCTACCACCTAGTGTTGCCTGGTAACACAGAGGGGCAGCATTCCTCCATGTGGTGTAGCACCCACACCACATGGAGGAATGCTGCATGTGGTGTGGGTGCTACACCTCGACCCCTGCTTACGTTGGTTCACACCTGGGTGGTCACCCACAGTGTGCTTGTGCACGTGGGTTATACCCAGGATTACTAACAGTCTCTCCATTGTGAAGGTGCAAGTAGAGGGTTTGGCTGCCACACATCGTCCAGACTTCCCCCGAAATTGGGTTCACTTGACTTGAGTGTCACCCGAATATCAGTTCCATCAGCATTTTAGACTCCCAGGTAGCAAGTACAGCTTGTGTGGCATATCTGAGAGAATGTCTGTGACAACCTCAAGGACCTTACTTACAGCAATCTGGAAGAGCTCACGATTGATTACTATTTGTGGTGGTGCAGATGCTTTGTACATGCCTTAATAATTTTTAAATCGAAGCAGAAGATTGGTGACATGATTATATGAACTTTGAAAACTTCAGCACATGGATTGAATATAAACTACCCAAATCTACCTCCCAACTGTGTTATAGTAATGAAAAATTCCAGATACCATTCTGTTTAACATAATAAAATATATATAGCATTGCTATAGGAATATGGCATAGTGTTCAGCTATGATTTATGAAAATCTGAGCTTAATTAATGTTGTTCTCTGATAAAAACAAATATAAAATCTATAACATTTTGAAAATGCATGATCATACTTTATTTTTCTTAATCTAATTTTGTGTTTTGAACGTAAACTTTTCTCGCCGTGGTGATCATCATAACCTCAAAAGACATCAATCATACTGCCTGATGAAAGAGATGGGGAAGGATCATAAAGGTGGTGTTAAAGAACTGGGAGAAATGATAAATGGGAGAAATGTTATGATCAAGTAATTAATATTGAAAACCAATATTGGGGAAATCGAAGTCGAATTGATGACAGATGCTGTATTAATGATAAGCCTGTCGAATTGACATGCTTGTTATTAATACAGAAATGCAGTGCCTTTGCCTGTTTTTTTTTTTTTTTTTTTTCCTTTGTTTCTTCTGTCTGGGTGGGTAGGGTCTCATCGTTATGGTTGAGTGGGGTATGCCATTTGTCTATCTTTATTATAACCTAGTAGACTGGAGCAGTGTTTTTCTGGAAGTAACCATACAGGTTTTTAATCCATTTAATTTGTTGTTTGATGAGTACTGTCAAACCCTTTCCTCCTTTTTTCTGGGTTATGGTCAGTCTTCTTGTGTTAATGTTCAGTTTGCATCATACTGGGGCTTAGAGTCATTCTGTGTGTTATCAGACACTCAGTCTAAAACACTTATGGACCCAATATCTTTGAATTTCAGAAGATTTAGGAGAAGTCTAGTTGACCTGTCTCCCTAAAATCCACGCATGCACACCTCGGTGGTAAACCCTGTTACGTCACCTAGGTGGCAACGAACATGTAGAGTGGTTCTCTTCAAGATGCCTGGTCAACACGAAGAGGAAAAGATCAAACCCTCCAGCACGTGACAGCATGACGAAACAAATGGCCCTCAGTCTCCAGTGGCTTTCACTCCTCTTCAGGCAGCGAGAGGATCAGAATGGAAGCAGAGGGTTCTAAGAATCCTGGATACAACCAGGCTGCCATGCACGGAAACTGAACTTGGCCAGTTACTACGTCAGATCGCTCATTGGTGAAGACAAGATATTAGAGCTGGAAAAGGAATTAGAAAATGTGAATTGGAATATCATCGGTTTAGCTGAAACAAGAAGAAGAAATGAATCACATATAAGTTTATCGAGTGAAATCTGCTGTACAGTCTGCAGTGGAAACAGTGAAAGAAGTGAAGGTGGCTTTCTGGTCTATAAAGATATAAAAAACATTTTGGGATTCACATCACCAAGGGTGTCAAGACTAATACTCAGGATTTCTAAGAAGTACAAGCTAAAAGTTATAATGATTTATGCACCAACATTGAGCCATGATGACGAAGAGGTTGAAGAAATGTACACCGAAATTGAGTCTTGGAGATGAGCAGAAAACCCACTACACTATCATTATGGGGGACTTCAATGCTAAGGTTGGAAAGAGACAAATCAGTGCAGAAAGGGGAACAATGGGAAATTTTGGAATTGGTGAAAGACACGTTGAATTTGCAGAATCGTGAGGATTGTCAGTAATGAACATTTTTTTTTTTTTTTTTTTTTTTTTTTTTCTTTAAGAAGAGGCTGAACAGAAAGATCCCAAATGGATTAATAACTAATGAATCAACTTCATCCTCACTACCAGAAGATATATCGTGAATGATGTTACCATCCTGAACAAGGTAAACATTGGAAGTGATCACAGAATGGTAAGATGCACACAATATAGATGTAAGAAAAGAAAGGAAAAAACTTACTCGAGTAAATATTTCGAAGGTCTTTGAGATAATAGAAGAGGAGAAAAAACAGTATGTACTGGAACTTAAGAACAAGTTTGAGCTTCTGCAGACTGCTCAGGACCAAGATGTTGACAAGGAATATTACAACTTTCTGAAAATGATAAAAGTCCAAGAAACCTATAGGTAAAAAGAAATCCAAAGAAGAAAAAATTAGTCAAGAAACACTTGTCGTGATGAAATGAAGACGAGAAATCAAGAGCAAGATAAACACTGACAAGGACAAAATTGAGAATACTGAGTTATGTAAAGATATTAGAAAGAGACTCAGAGAGGACATAAGAAGATTTAACACAAGAAAAGTAGAACAAGCATTAAGGGAAAACAAAGGACTTAAATCAGCAGCCATGAGAAGTAATACAGAAAGACAAATGATACAGAAACTGAAAAATAGTGATGGTGAACTTATAAATAGCAGAAGACTACTACAGAGAATTATACAAGGAGCGAAGGGATGATTTCAGCAGTAGGGGAAGATGGACCGCAAATGAGTAACACATACGACATACCTGAAATCCTTCCTGATGAGGTATAACATGCATTGAAGAAAATGAAGAATCAGAACACCCCCCCCCCCCCCCCGGAAGATGAAGTTACTGTACAGTTATTAAATTTGGGAGTAAGAGACATGACACAAAAACTGGCAAGACTTCGCAAAATGCATTAGAAAAGGTGTAATGCCTATAATGCATTCATAGTTCTGCTGCATAAGAAAAAGATAAATCAGAAATTGGAAATTATAGACCAATTAGCTTGTTATCCCACATCTACAAGTTGTTCACAAAGGTTATTACTAACAGATTAGAAAGAATACTTGATGAGAATCAGCCGAAAGAGAAAGCTGGCCTTAGGACAGGATTCTCAACTATGGATCACCTTCACTTAATATCACAGCTAATGGAGAAAGCAAATGAATATAAAACACCATTATGCATGGCATTTGTGGATTATGAAAAGGCATTTGACTCCATACAGCATAAGGCAATGTTTCGGGCACTGGAAAGACAAGGCATAGATACCCCATATATTATGATTTTGAAGAAAATATATGAGAACGCTACCTCCTTTATTAGACTAGACAAAGACAGTAGCAAATTTAAAATTGAGAAAGGAGTTCGACAAGAAGACACAAAATAGCTCCGAAGTTGTTTATTGCTGCCCTTGAGGAAGCTTTCAGAAGATTAGACTGGTCGTAGAAAGGAGGTCAATGTGAATGGAGAGTACCTAAGCCATTTATGATTTGTAGATGACATTGTGATCATAAGCCACGATTCCAAAGAATTAGAGGAAAATCTTACTCAGTTATGCAGAGTTGGTGAGGATTTTGGATTAAAGATGAATATGGCTAAAACAAATATTTATTGAAGGAGCACTAATTGAAAAGGTGGAGTCATATACTTATCTGGGACAAGTCATTAGTTGTAATAATGATAAATGGCTGGAAGTCCAGAGAAGAATAAATTTTGGATGGATAGCATTCAGGAAATATAATTGCACACTGAGGGGCAATATCCCAATTTGTCTGAAACGTAAAATAATGAACCAATGTATACTTCCCACCATGACTTATAGAAGTGAAACTTGGGCACTCACCAAAAGAATGGAAGAGAAGCTGAGAACTACACAGCGAAGAATGGAACGAATTATATTGGGAATCAGGCTATTAGATAAGAAGAGAAACACATGGATTAGGCTGCAAACTCAAGTAAAGGACATTCTTATCAAAACTAAAGAAATAAAATGTTCTTGGGCAGGACACTTAGCGCAAAGACAAGATGACAGATGGACTAAGAAAATAACTGAATGGTACCCAAGAGGAGCTAGAAGGAAACCTGGAATGCATAGATGTAATTCATGAGTTGGTGGGTAGCAAATGGATGGCCATTGCACATGCTGGAAGGGCTTTCATCCTGCAGTTGATTGAAAATGGCTGATGATGGTGATGATTGCATCATACCCAGATACTTGTAGATGTCTCTGTGTCATGGCCTCATTTTGTTTACCAGTCTTCATCTCGTAATTTCGTTCTACTGGATTTCCCTTGTATTCCATCTATTCTGAATTCTGCCTGGTCTGCATGCCATCTTCATATCAGTTCTGAACTCGTCAGTGATTCAGAGTAGCTCTTGGAGTTCCTCAGTTTCCACTGAACTTAATGCCATCCATATCAGGTAGGAGAACAGTACAGGTTTTTCACCCCCCTTTTTAAACATATATCTCTACTTAACAGTCTTAAGCACGGTGGATAGCGGGTTCAGGCTCAAAAGAACCACAGTGGACTCGGGACATCTCCCTGCAAGATTCCTTTCCTGATCGGGATTGGTTTAGTCCCAACCTTGATGGTGCTTTTCCGTGGTTGTCTCTTAAGTTGGTAACTGTCAGGTTGACTCTATAGATATACATAATTACTGTTGGCCATCTATGAATACGTAGTTGAAGGCCTGTGGTAGTTATAGGCAATGTACAGGATTCGGCACTTCTTGTAAGGCTTGTACCTCATCTGCTTGTATCCCTTCTGTTGTTACCCATGCTCCAAGTAGCTATACATGAAGTCAGGATCTTGCACATTGTTGGGAGCCAGATTGGTCTGTGCTTTGCTAGGTTTTTGGTACCTTTGTCGTTAGCCTTCAGGTAGGTAGATACCCTAGGACCATCTCAGGTGTGCCTTATCATCCGGGTGAACTGCTGCACTAAGTGTTTGTGTGTTCTACTGGATGTTAACTGTTCCTGGAGATCATCAGTTGTGCTACTGGTTGCCTTTTGTGCTTTCTCCTCCTCATGAATTTTCCATTCTGCTATCTCTTGTGTGTTCTTCATTTTCTTCTGTTCTAGATCTGTCCATGGACCCAGGCATTGTGTTTACCTTCACTGCTCCATAATTTGCCCCAGAACTCAATTGTCTTCTGGACAGGAAGTCTCTTGCCCTCCTTTCCCTGTTGTTCAGTGGTCCTATAGAAAGCCCTTTGATTTTCATTGAGGATCCAGTTGTCACCCTGAAGCAGAATCTTCTCTCTCTCTATTGCCATAGTCTTTTGCAGAGTGCGAATTCTCCTTCGAGGTGTCTAGGTATTCTGCTGTCCATTGATTTTTGGTCTCATATTTCCTGCTAGTGTTGTCTTTTTTGAAGATGGTCTTCACATTTCTGATCAACTTTTTGCTTTTGTTTCTCCTGTGGTACTGTGTTAGTTGGTCTATCATGACTCTTATCTCTTTGGCTAAAGCCTTCTTTGACATGCTGGTGGTTTAGTTTTGCATTTCTCTTCCATTGATTCTGGTGGCTATTACAGCAGTGCAGTATGGATTACGTCTGACTTTGTTGTCCTTGAGATAATCTGGTATTATTTGTCAACTGAGGTAGTCTGCGTCTTGCCACAGAATTCTATTAGATCTCTGCTTCCTTTAGGTATGCTCTTTGTGCAGTCCATCCACTCCTGGAGGCTTCTTCCACTCGTCTTCTCTATGAATATCACTACCTTGTCTGTATTACTTTGTCTCTCCAGTTTGTACTTCTTGCTATTCCTCTAGTTCTGGTTTGGTGTTTTCCTTAATATTTGTTCTTTTTTTTTGTAGTTGGTCATTCACATTAGTTTCCCCAAGATTGCAGAAGCTATCGAGTTCTTTGTGATCTTTGTCCGTCTCTGATTGGGTATTCATTTGGTGACCTGAACTGTCAGGAATCATTCTGACAGGTCTGTAGTTTGCTCCTGTACATTATCGTATTGGTCTCTATCTTAGTTACTTCATAACATATTGGCATGATGAAAGTATTCATTTTTCAATGCTCCGTTTGATGTTTTGTTGGTGTTTCTTCCCATCCTGGGTGGTCACTGACATAGTTTGTGCTTTAAATACTCCATGGATTGCATGGCTTTGCACTTTCCTTGTTTTAGCCACAGGGACATCATTACTTTCTTCACTGTTCTCCCCGGCAGACTGTTGCTGACTTTTCGAACTGATCCCTTTGCCTAAAGCCTGAACGAGTGATTTTATTCTGAAATATGCTCAATGCTTCTATTCAACATCTTCATCTGGATGTGGAAGCAAACCAGTTTAGCTTAGGCTTGTACCCAGTGGTATTAGCTGTCAGCAACAGCACCAGAGGTAACTTTGACAATTCCCTTGAGGTAACTTTGACAATTCTGCTTTTCACGTGGGGTGGGTCTTGAACTCGGGTCTACCAGTTGGAGGACTGACATTGTAACCAGTGGGCTGTCACACCCCTTTATTATTATTATTATTATAAAATCTTTTCTCCTTTTTGCAATTTTTTTCAATTCTGTGATGGGTTTCTTGTACCAAGTGCCTGAAGTGGTTGATTGGGTCTGATTCTGGTCTTGGTCATTATTATCCTGGTCAATTTCATCTCCTTCAGTTCTGTGTTGGTCCAATCTATGATCCCAAAGGAGTACATTAGTACTGGGACTCTGTAGGTATTTATAGCCGTGACCATGTTCCTACTATTCAGCTTTGATTTTAGCAGACTCTATTTTCTGATGGTTACACTGAACAATAAATTTTGGGTTATTACAAACATTATTACATTGAACAACAAATTTTGGGTCATATCTTGTTACGGGCATGAAAGTGAGTTTACTTTATAGATTATGGGGTGCTAATCTCGGAAATAGTGCTTAAAATGGCAGATTGGCTCATGATTTTAGATAAAGTAGTTTTTTTATATATTTATACAAGATATTTTTTATTTATATGACAGTAAGATGTAGCTATAAACATGCCTGTATGAAACACAGGACCTTTTCACCTTTCACCTGTGTGCAGCTTTGAGATCATTCTTTTTCACCATCCAACAATAATCGGCTAACATGGTGGCACGCCATTTGCTTTTGTATCTTTGTTTTGTCGCTGATGGCACCACAGTTTGGTGGAAAGAAATCCAGGTGTGAGTGCAAGAAATGCATCTTTTAATGACACGTTGTACCCGAGATTTTCATAAGAAGTAATGAGATCTACAAGCTGCCTGTAGTTGTCGGCTGTAACATTTCCTAGAAAACCAGTCAACATTTTGAAAGGCTTTACACACTGATTTCTCACTATCACTAAGGACACATTCAAACTGTTCATCTTTGAAAGGTTGCCTTATCTGTACTAAGTCTTGGAAATTTTTCTTGCAAGTATGTGAATGCAGGACTGTTCATTTCCAAAGCCTTCACAAAATTTAGCATGAGCCCCAGTTTGGAGAGTGGAAGCTAAGCTTTATTTGGATCTACCAGCGGTTCAAATGCTACATTCTTCATTCCAGAAGTTAATGATTTTCGTTGAGGCCAACTCCTCTTCTCTTAGTGCAATCCTTGGCATGACTATCCCACTCGCAGAGAAACAACAATACTTAGTGTGACCCTTTTGTAGTCCTAATAAAATGGTGATTACTTTTAAATCACCATGTATCTGCCACTCATTTTCCTTATATAGTATACACCTAAGAGGATGTGCTCCATGTTTGTATGTTTCTTTTTTGTGGACGGTATAGGCAAGAGGTACACCAAAACCACAGGAATGGTAAGTTAATAAAGATAGGTTCTTTTTCTTTTATGGAGAACTCCAAAGTCTCTGCTCTATTCTAAAAACGAGAATTTGTGAGGGTTGGGATCAAGAAATTTATTGACTGACACAGGGGAAAAAGTTATCAGGTTGCTATTTTCTTTATTTATTCTTGAATTTCTTTCTTATTTATTAAAAAGTGCAAGTGTGAGTGCAAGAAATGCATCTTTTCTTTTTTGTGCATGTGCATTAAAAAACAAAGATGAATATTATTGCTCCATTAAAAATATAAACTATCAAGAATGGTACTGTGATCATTAAATTTACCATTTACAGCGTGGCATGTTAAAAGTTAGCATTTTCATTCTTGTTCTACCAGACACCGTATTCTCCGAAAGAATTCACTGACTCATCATACTCAATGAATTGTTGTAGCCACCAGTTGTCTTTCACCAAATTGTTACATATAGCGAAATATCATTCTCCAAATAGTCTTGTACACTGAACTGTCATGCACCAAATTGTTGCATACAGTAAATTGACTTGCAATGAATTGACACTGACAGTTTCGTTTTTATCAGGCTCCAGCAAATGTGCAACTTTCACCAATAGAACCTCTGTGCAAATTAGAAAGTTACTTACTATGTGGACTTTTTTTCAACTATGCCGTAAGGGTATGTCTCACATACCCGTACGGAAGAAAAGTTAAAAAACTAGATATTCTTATGTTAAAATTTTTTATCATTACATCTGATTTTACAAGTAACACAGTTCAGATCGAAATTAGAAAGTCCCTTGTTGCTTGTGAATTTTTTTAACAATAGACATACGGTTAACAATAACATATAGCAAAATATTATTCTATGACCCCACAGCACAAAGGAACAGAAGTTCGAACTCTGTATAAAATAAACTTGGTGTGATAGCTAACATCTCAATTAAAAGTATTGTATCACGTGTAAAATTCGCTGCTGCATTGAAGTTAAAAGCAGATATCGTCTATGCAATTGGTTCACATTCAGTGGTATTCAGTGGCCAGTATAACTATAACAGTACCAAAGTAGGAATGTTCAAATGGCCATTTGAAGAAATGATGATAAGCTCCAACAACAAATAAAATATGGTTTGTATCTGTGATTTACACAGTTTGTTCCCAGTTCAGCTGCATAAAATTACTATATATCGTAATAGTGAATAAGATTATGCAACCCATTGATTAATAGGCACAGATAATAAGTTGATTACCATTTGGGCATAACAGAATGTAACATATTAAAATGATTAATGACACATGATTCAGATATGCACACTTAGTGAGAAAAGAGTTTACCAGTTGAATTTCTGTACTATGCTAGTAGTTTACTTTTGTCATGGGATTCTCTGAATTATAATTATAAGTTCCATGTTGTGTTGTCTCACCGAAGAGGGGGAGGGGCAGCTTTTTTGCTTATACACCTGACTACCCAATATTCTAAATTAAGTAATGATTTTGTATCTGGTGTTTAGGCAACTGACCAGATTATGGCTGCATAAAGAATTAGAGATAACTAAAATAAAAGAAAGCATCAATCTAAAATATGAGGTTTATTGACATACACTAAGATGAGACTGCAATGAGCATTTTAAGTCCAGGATGATCCCTAAGAACTTGGTTTCCACTTTAATTATTAGCAGAATGTTACTGATATCAATTGAAAATTAAAAGGTGAGTTCAATAATAAGATGGTAGTAAGAGCTGATTTATTTGAGCCAGTGCCCAAACTTTTATACTTTAGATCATCATCATCATCAGCCATTTTCAATCCACTGCAAGATGAAGGCGTCTCCAGCAACTTTCAGTTCCTTTTGTTTTGAGCCATCCATTTACTACCCAAAAAACTCATGAATTTCATCTATCCATCTCCGCCTTTGTCTTCCAGGTTTTCTTCTAGCTCCTCTTGGGTACCATTCTGTTATTTTCTTAGTCCATCTGTCATCATGTCTTCGAGCTATGTGTCCTGCCCAAGACCATTTTAGTTCTTTAGTTTTGATAAGAATGTCCTTTACTTGAGTTTGCTGCCTAATCCATGTGTTTCTTTTCTTATCTAACAGTCTGATTCCCACTATAATTCGTTCCATTCTTCACTGTGTAGTTCTCAGCTTCTCTTCCATTCTTTTGGTGAGTGCCCAAGTTTCACTTCCATAAGTCATGGTGGGGAGTATACATTGGTTCATTATTTTACGTTTCAGACAAACTGGGATATTGCTCTTCAGTATGTGACTATATTTCCTGAATGCTATCCGTCCAAAATTTATTCTTCTCTTGACTTCCAGCCATTTATCATTATTACAGCTAATAACTTGTCCCAGATAAGTATATGACTCCACCTTTTCAATTACTGCTCCTTCAATCATTATTTCCCTTTCCATGGCATACTTGTTCATCATTACTTTTGTTTTAGCCATATTCATATTTAGTCCAAAATCCTTACTAACTGTGCATAACTGATTAAGATTTTCCTCTAATTCTTTGGGATCGTGGCTTATGACCACAATGTCATCTGCAAATCGTAAATGGTTTCACATTGATTCCTTTCTGCGACCAGTCTAATCTTCTGAAAGCTTCCTCAAGGGCAGCAGTAAACAGCTTTCGAGATATTGTCTCCTTGTCGAACTCCTTTCTCGATTTTAAATTTCCTACTGTCTTTGTCTAGTCTAATAAAGGAGGTAGCACTCTCATATATTTTCTTCAAAATCATAATATATGGGGTATCTATGCCTTGTCTTTCCATTGCCCGAAACATTGCCTTATGCTGTATGGAGTCAAATGCCTTTTCATAATCCACAAATGCAAGGCATAATGGTGTTTTATATTCATTTGCTTTCTCCATTAGCTGTGATATTACGTGAAGGTGATCCGTAGTTGAGAATCCTGTCCTAAAGCCAGCTTGCTCTTTCGGTTGATTCTGATCAAGTATTCTTTCTAATCTGTAAGTAATGACCCTTGTGAACAACTTGTAGATGTGGGATAACAAGCTAATTGGTCTATAATTTCCAATTTCTGATTTATCTCCTTTCTTATGCAGCAAAATTATGATTGCATTATTCCACTGCTTAGGCATCACACCTTTTCTAATGCACTTTGTGAAGAGCCTTGCCAGTTTTTGTGATATGTCTCTTCCTCCCAATTTTAACAACTCTGCAGTAACTTCATCTTCCCCCGGAGCTTTCCGATTCTTCATTTTCTTCAATGCATGTTCTACCTCATCAGGAAGAATATCGGGTATGTCATATGTGTTGCTGATTTGTGATCCATCTTCCCCACTGCTGGTATCATTCCCTCGCTTCTTGTATAGTTCCTCTATAGTAGTCTTCTGCTATTTGAATTATGCCTTCTCTGCTGTTTATAAGTACACCATCGCTATTCTTCAGTTTCAGTATCATTTGTCTTTCTGTATTACTGCTCATGGCTGCCGATTTAAATCCTTTGTTTTCCCTTAATGCTTGTTCTACTTTTCTTGTGTTAAATCTTCATGTCCTCTCTGAGTCTCTTTCTAATGGCTTTGCATAACTCAGTATACTCAGTTTTCTCCCTGTCAGTGTTTTTCTTGCTCTTCATTTGTCGTCTTCAGTTCATCATGACAAGTGTTTCTTGACTAATTTTTTCTTCTTTGTTTTTCTGTTTCCCTATAGGTTTCTTGGGCTTTATCAATTTCAGAAAGTTGTAATATTCCTCGTCAATATCTTGGTCTTGAGCAGTCTGCAGAAGCTCAAACTTGTTCTTAAGTTCTAGTACATACTGCTTTTTCTCCTCCTCTGTTATCTCAAAGACCTTTGTATTATTTACTCGAATCAGTTTTTTCCTTTCCTTTCCTACATCTATATCAAGTGTACATCTTGCCATTCTGTGATCACTTCCAACATTTACCTTATTCAGGATGGTAACATCATTCACAATATATCTTCTGTTAGTGAGGATGAAGTCGATTTGGACTCTTCCATGTCCACTTTCTGTTCACCCTTTTCTTGAAAAAAGTGTTCATTACTGACAGTCCTTGAGATTCTGCAAATTCAACAAGTCTTTCACCTCTTTCATTTCTTTCGCCAATTCCAAAATTTCCTATAGTTCCTCTTTCTGCGCTGTTTTGCCTTTTTCCAACCTTAGCATTGAAGTCCCCCATAATAATAATAATGTAGTGGGTTTTCTGCTCATCTAGAGGACTCTCAATTTCGGTGTACATTTCTTCAGCCTCTTCATCATCATGGCTCGATGTTGGTGCATAAATCATTATAATCTTTAGCTTGTACCTCTTAGAAATCTTGAGTATTAGTCTTGACACCCTTGGTGATGTACTTTTGAATTCCAAAATGTTGTTTTTAAAATCTTTATGGACCAGAAACCCAACTCCACCTTCACTCCTTTCACTGTTTCCATTGGTGTACAGCAGATTTCCACTTGATAAACTTATAAGTGATTCATTTCTTCTTCTTGTTTCAGCCAAACCGATGATATTCCAATTCACATTTTCTAATTCCTTTTCCAGCTCTAATATCCTGTCTTTATGCCTTTAGTCCCCCTTAAATTTTTTCACATATTTCACGTGCCCACGCACAAGTTCTAGAACAAATGCAAATAAACAGATTTGACCCGAAATTTAGCTATGAATATACATAGTATATATAAATGTATATATACATTTAATCTCAAAGAAATAAAATATGAAAAATAAATAAATAAGTAATGCTTTGTACCTAGATTTGAGGAATGATTTGTTCATATAAAAAAAAAAAAAAAAAAAAAAGTGCTTCATGAAAAAAAGTGCCTCCCAAAAACTCAAGTACGTTGGCAGGGGGATACACTTTGGTAACCTCTGGGTTAGTTCACATCCCAAAGGAATATTATAAAAGAGAACCCAACCATCAAGATAAAAGTAATTTTTTCTATTACTGATTGAACTGAAATAAAACTTTTCATACAAATCAAATTAAATAAATTGAGTTAGAAAATATACAGATAAAACCAATAAAGCAATAAATAAATAAATAAATTAACAATGCATAAAACTGAAAAAGATAAAATAAAAGCACATAAAAAAACAAGGAAGAAAGTCAGGAAGGAATCATTCATTAAATTTTGGGGACAGCACAATAAGAAATTTGCAATCAGAATATAAGCTTAAAGATCCACATACAAGTTTAGTTCAATGCATCAGTTCTGTACATAGTAAATCAGCAAAGTTGGTGAAATGGCATCACTTTCATTACATCTCATATTATGTGAATACCTTCGGTGGCAAATGAAGTTTAACATTGACAAATGTAAAGTACTACACATGGGAAACAGCAACCCCAGAGCAACGTATCAACTCTGTGGTACTACACTGACAGTGGTAGAGAATGAAAGGGGCTTGGGGGTGGTTGCGCAGGCAGATATGAAGTTCTCTGAGCAGTGCAGACGGGCTGCAAGAGTAGCTCATGGAGTATTGTCAATGATATGCAGGAATTTTTCCAGCAGGGATAAGGAGATGATTATTCCCTTGTATAAGGCAATGGTCAGGCCACACCTAGAGTACTGTATACAGGTCTGGAGGCCTCATTTCAAGAAGGATGTAGAGCTGCTGGAACGAGTACAGAGAAGCGCAACAAGATTAGTGAATGGAACAAAGGGGGTGCTCTTACGAAGAAAGGCTTAAGTTTTGCAAATTACAGTGTCTGGAGACTAGGCACCGGCGAGGTGATCTGATAGAGGTGTATAAAGCCTTGAATGGTTTGAGCATGCTCAATGCTGATGGGATTCTTCCTCTAGCTCAGAATAATCACCTGAGAGGGCATAAATTCAAATTGAGGAAAGACAGATGTAGGATAGACGTGCGGAAATTTGCCTTTAGCCAGCGAGTGGTTGGTTGGTGGAACAGACTTCCATCCCTTGTGGTGGAGGTTGATAGCCTAAATAAGTTTAAGGCTCAGCTGGACAGGTATTTTGAACGAACAGAGGGGTGAAGTGGAAGTGGGTTTTTTTTTTTTTTTGGCTGATGCTGCATAAGCTTGCTTTCTTGCATCAAATGCTAATGCTAATCACTTCCTTATCCCTGCTAGCAAAATTCCTGTAGTATATCATTGACAAGACACCATGAGCTACCCTTGCAGAAATTTTGCACTGCTCAGAAAACTTCATATCTGACTGCACAATTACCACCACATCCTTTTAATTCTCAGCTACCTTGAGCGTAGTACAACGCAGTTGATACGTTACCCTGGGGTTACTGCTACCCATACGCAGTACTTTACATTTGTCAATGTTAAATTTCAGTTGCCACCTCTCAGCCCATCTACTCAACTTTCCAGATCCTGTTGCAGTAGCATACTGTCATTAAAAACCTGCCAACTTTTGTATCGTCTGCAAACTTAGACGTTAACCCTGATATACCAAAAACAACAATGGACCCAACACTGAATCCTGGGGGACTCCACTAATAACATTAGTCTGTGAAGAGCAATGTCCATTAATAACCACCCTCGGTCTTCTCCCACTCAACCATCCCTTTATCCATAGCAGCAATTTGCCTCCAGTGCCACACTGCTCCAATTTCTGCCACAGTCTTCCATGTGCAACAGTATCAAAGGCTTTTCTAAGATCCAAATATATGATATCAAAATTATTCTTTGCATCCGGTTCCTTTGAGACCAATCTTAGTATCCAATCAAATTTGTCAGAAAAGACTTTCCCCTAACAAACCCATACTGTGTCTGAACTATAACTGCAGTCTTGTCTAGATGATCCTGCATCACTTTCTTAACCAGTGGCTGCATTATTTTTCCTGGAACAGAAGTTAGAGTAACAGGTCTGTGATTACCAATGTCACCCTTTGTGAATTTGGGACACATTTGCATATCTCCAGTCCATGAGGACCTCCCCTGAGTCCAAGGAGGTTTTCATAATTATGGCTAAGGATTTGCTTACTTCCCTTGCTGCCTCTTTAATATAACTGGATAGATCCCATCCATCCCAGATCACTTAGCTCCCTATTAGAATTTGATAAACTTCTGGCATTCCACTCTTTGAGTAACTCCTCATGTGTGAACGTAGATGCAAAATACTCATTCAGTTTATCAGCTACCTGAGCATGATCGTCAAAGGTCAAATCATCTATGTTAAATGGACCAACCTGATTCATCCCTTTCCTTCTGGAGTTTATATAAGTAAAGAAATCTTTGCTGTTTTTCTTTGCATCCTTTGCCAAAGATTTCTTCACCTGCCTAACCTCCTTTGTGACTTGATTACAAACTAGCTTATATCTGCCATAGGCAGATATCTGTGACCTGATAATTTTTAAGCATTCCATGCATTTTTCTTCTCTGCCACAAGTGTCATTAAGTGATCTTACATCCATTTAGGCTTAAACCTTGAACAGTATTTCTTAGTTATTATGAAAAGCTTAGTACCCTTGAAGGCATCCCATTTAAATTAACACATTAGTTTATCCCACCGTATAAAATTTAAAAACTCTCCGAGACCACTGTAGTCTACTTTACGAAAGCAAAAACCCTTCCCCTTACCTCTGATGGTAGTTAGATCCTTAAGTAAATCCCACATCAGTACACTGTGATCACTGCCACATAGTGGCAGATTTATTTTTATTTATTTTTAATATAGTTCCTGTTCGAAAATATTTGCCTGTAAATATTCTTCGAACCAAAAACTTGAGAGACATCCAAACGCAAATATTTTCAAATTTGTATATGTGTCCGGTAAGCTACTTGTGCATGTTGGTCTTGCTTTTTCAACTCATCTATTGCCGTCCATTTGTGTAAAATTTCAAAGGCAGCCTTTTCCTTCTCCAAATCCTCAATTTCAATTTTAAGGCATTTTAGTCTTGCACTCCACATGTCTTTGATTTTTAAGTCCTCTAACTCCATTTTAAATTGTGTTTAATGTGGTCTAAAAGTTAGAGCTGAAGTTACATGCTCAAAGAACCATATGCTGCTCGCAAACCGCAGGTTGCCGACCCCTGTGTTAGGGTAACTAAGAGTAAGAATAGGTGTATGTATACTTACATGTACACCATGCAAGTATACAAGTATACATTGGCTACATTCGTCTAGCCAATCCTAGGAGTACAGTAAATAATTTTGATGAGTTTGAAGTGTTGGTCAAGACATCAAAAGCGAATACTGTTGGGATATCAGAGATGTGGTGCCATACGGATATAAGCAGTGCAAAATTGGAATTTGGGAAGTACAGTGTGTACAGAAAGGATAGACAGAGTAGGAGGGGTTATGCTGTTAGTTAAGAAACATAAAATCTAAGGAGATGCATCCAGTTGATATGGGTTGACAGTGCAATGTTGAATCAATGTGGTATGACATAAGCATTCGGAAATGGAAAATGAGAGTAGGTGTGTATTTTGGGCCTAATGAATCTGATGAGTATAATGAGCAATTGTGCAGAGAAATAGTGGGCCAGTAAATCATAATGTCTAATAATGGAAGATTTCAAATTTCCAGATATTGACTGGAACTTGTGGGTTGGTCACTCACACACTAGCAAGACTTGTGGATTTATTGGATGACTGTTTTCTACAGCAACATGTGATTAAAGAGGCCTGTATGCTCTGGATTCATTATTATTGTGGATTATTTATCAAAACGGAAGACAAAATAAATAATGATAAGTTTAATGCTAATTTTAAAACACACAAATATTAAATACATACAAAAGCTTTCGGTTATTATAGTTAACCTTCGTCAGTCAAACCGACAGTTAAGAGTGTGGAACATGAGGGCGTGTACTGCCAGTCATGTATATGAAATTGCGTGATGCAATAGTTAATCATTTGATGTTGAAGCCTGTGGCTGTGATGTATGTGAACGTTGCCAACGTTTGCCATTCATCAAAATAGTTGCTTCAATAATAGGGTGGACATGACATCCACTGCTTCTGTTAACTGAGGTATTAGAGCATGTGATGTTCAATGACTTCAACCAGGCGCATCACTGGTAGTGGCGGGACCTATCTACAATCACGACATCGCGGTTCTAGTCAATGTCTGGTGGGTTGACCAGAAGTGTTCAGCAATGGCCGAGTGTTCTGTGTCTGCTACACAGGTGGCTCTTTCGTGTTCCAAAAGACATTTGCCTAGCCATCTCCCAGTTTCCCCGATATAGCAGCTAGTGCAGTCAAGACAAGAGGTGCCGTAGCCTTGACCACTTTGTAGTAAGGTGGGAATGGTGTTTTCACTCTAGAGATGAGAGATCGCAACTTTCTGCCTAGGAGCTGTATGCACTTTATCCCATGTGATTTTAGGACCATAGAAACCTGTTGTGATAGGTTTGGGTAGTATGGGATAAAGGCACTCGTGATTGAGTCATTACCTTGGATGTTCCTGTTGGTCGCTTCATGATCATGTGTCTGTAGGTCACATCTGTCGAGGGTACTGGTGGGATAGACACACCTCGTAAGATCAGCCTTGAGTTTAGCAATCTCAATACGCCTCTCATGTACAGAACTAGAGTGGGTCCAAGCATGGGTTAACAAGGTCCGTGCAGTGCCAAGAAGATGGCTGCTCATGTATGCTGACCGAAAGTTGGTAAATTCCAGCACACGTTGGTTTACTGTAGACAGTTGTCTTCAATTGCATGCCCTCGCGTCGGACAAGGGTGTCTAAGTATGGTAGGGTATTGTCCAATTCTCGTTCGATGCTGAATTTTATGACAGGCGTCGGAGAATTGAGGTGGTCTAAGAGCTGGTCTCCTGAATCTCTGGGGATAACCACAAACACATCATCCACATAGCAACACCAAAAGGTGATGGTGATCTGGTACATTCGTAAATGCACGACCCTCTTAATTCTTCCGTCGCGATATTTGCCGTGACTGAAAGTGGGGAAACCCTTGGCAGTAGGACCGAACTAATGCCAGATGGTATCTCCACTGCCTTCAAACTGTGCTTAACAGGTGGCACAATTATGGTCAATGACTCCATTTGTTGAATGATTTCATTTGAGACTTAAATTTGCCGAAAGAGCAAGCTGAACTGTTAGGCTCTAGGTAACAGCAGTGGTATATACTCGGAGCAGGAACAAAGATTTCGAAAAAGACATAAAAAGTTTTCGAAATATTTTGCTATAGAAGACAATGTGTGTTTTTTATTTTATTATTATTTTTTTTTTTATATAAAGACTTGATTATACTTCTAAAAGAACTGTGTCGTGCATAAGTCAGATGAATGGCGTTTATTCGTTGATGCATCGAATTTAAGTTTAAAAGCAGTTTCGCTTCATAATGGCAACGAATTTCCATCAGTTCCTGTGGACTGATGGACCACGTGGACTTAAAGAAAGTCATGAAAGCATATCAAAGGTTCTACATCCTATAAAATACCAGGATTATGGTTGGAACATGTGTAGCGATCTTAAAGTTATACGTTTGCAGGGAGGGGGGTTTCACAAAATAGTTGTTTTTTGTATTTGTGGACAGCCATGCGACAGAAGAACATTATGTTGTGCAATTTTGGGACAAACGTACTAATTCATACTAGGACAATGTAATGTAAAATATATTCCTTTAGTGCAATCAAACAAGATTCTTGTTCCATCCCTGCACGTCAAACTCGGATTGATGAAAAATTTTGTGAAGGGATTAGATAAAGAAGGTAACAGATTTACATACTTGAGGTGTTTCCTCATTTAACATATACCCAACTTAAGGAAATAATTTTCGTAGGACTCCAAATTAGGAATTTGCTGAGAGATGATGTGTTTTAAACCAAGTTAAAGGGAGTTGTATTGGCAGCTTGTGGTCATTTAAGGTGGGAGTGCATGGTTTTTTGGGTAATAGGAAAGAAGGAAACTATGCAATGTTGGTGTAATTTATTAGAGTGCTACAAAAACATGGGCTGTCGAACGTCATTGAAAATTCATTTTCTTCATTCCCATCTCGAATTTTCCCCAAAAATCTTGGAGATGTGACTGATGAACAAGGGGAACGGTTTTATCAAGATATTTCCATGATGGAAAAGCGGTACCAAGGTTGCTGGGATCCTGTAATGATGGGGGATTACTGCTGGTTCCTTGTGAGGAAGAGTAAGCAGGAATACAAGAGAAAATCCATTAGTAGCAAACATTTTTAAGGCCAATTACAGGTATGCTGATTATATATTATGAAATATAACTATTTCACAATGATTTATGTTATTTTTTCCGAAGTTAAATTAGTTATAGAGAATGTATAATATTTTTTTACACTTGTATTATAAACTTGAATTATACATGTATATCCCTTTATTTTAACATTAAAAGTTGGTACATCTTTTGATATAGACATGATGGAGACTTTTTATGGTGATTTTCAGAATGAATCAGCACATTTATTTTCTCCAGAACCGCATATTTTCATTACAGAAATATGACAAATATTTTTTGTTCGCTTATGATAATCAACGATTCTACCACAGCCATCCCATAAGGGACCTATCTGATTTACCCTCCTTTTTCTCTTGTTGACATATTAATACAACTCTTCTCATCCCATTCTTAGGCACTTTGCCAGGAATTTTTCCTTGTCAACTTTTAAATATTTTAGTGGGACAGTAATATCATTAATGGGGGGGGGGGAATCATGGATCATGTCTTAGTTTATTTCTTCCTACAAAGATTTCAGATAATTTGTAACATTTTTGTATTAATTTCAGTCATGTGTGATAATACTGAGAAACATGGTTGGAGTAGAAGACTTAGATGATGAATTAGAGTCAGAAGTTACTGATGAATGTGGGCGATTTGGAATAGTGAATAGGGTAATTATATACCAAGAACGACAGTCAGAAGATGATGATGCAGAAATAATTGTTAAGATATTTGTTGAATTCACTACACCAAAAGGTATGCTTTTTAGCTTCATATTAATTTGCTTATAGTTTGGCTTGCATTATTTTAATGTGCAAATTGTATTTTTAAATTAATTAGTTTTTTAATTAATATGTTTCAGCAATCTCTTTTGCAGTACTCTGTTTTCCTTTAATACACTGATGACATTATGACCAGCGAGTCGTTGTGCAAATTAAAGCCACTGCAGGTGAACTACAGTGCGTGTGCGGTCAGGACACGGTATAAAAAACAACTGATACTGAGCTCTATTAATCAGTGTTACTCTTGTTCTTCAGTTGGGAAAGGTAGCGGGCTTAAGCGAGTTTGACAAAGGCAAAATTGTAATGGTCAGGCGACTGGTAGGGTGCTCACGGTCAGCCATGGTTAGTACCTACGAAAGTGATCCGAGGAGGTAAAACCCACAAACCGCTGGCGACGTGTTGGACAACCACGGCTCGAGGTGAGCAAAGGCTCTCCCGGATGGTACGCATCAATAGAAGGTAATTGGAATGCTGGTGACGGGAGTAATGTGTCACAACATGCAGTACATCAAACCCTGCTGAAAATGGGGTTATGTAGCCACAGGCTGCTCCAAGTGCCCATGCTAACCACGGTTCATCGGCGACAGTGCCTACAATGGACACGCGAACTTCGAAATTGGACCTTGAGTGATTGGAAGAAGGTCGTCTGGTCTGATGAATCACATTTCCTGTTGCACCATGTGGACGGCCGGATACGTCGCAGTTGTTTACCTGGGGAAGTGATGGCGTCTGGATGCACCGTGGGACAAAAACAAGTCAGTGGTGGTGGTGTCGTGCTTTGGGCTATGTTCTGCTGGGATACCCTGGGTCCAGTCATCCATGTGCTGGGCAGTCTGACATCTACTACCTACCTAAACATCATTGCTGACCAGGTACACCCTTTCATGACAACAGTCTTCTCCTCTGGCAGTGCCATCTTTCAGCAGGATAATGTGCCATGCCACACCACGCCACCCGGATTGTTTCGACTGGTTTGCCGAACATGAGGAAGACTCCCTGGCCTCCAAATTCCCCAGACATCAATCCCATCGAGCATCTGTGGTTTGTGTTGGAACAGAAACTGCGATCTGTGGCATCTGAACCATGGACCTTACAGGAGTTAAAGGATTTGCTGGTTACGTGTTGGTACCAGATACCACAAGACACGTTTAGAAATCTTGTAGCATCCATGCCTCACCGATTACAAGCTGTTTTTGTGTTTTGGCTCATTGGTGTAGATTATTTAACAGATTACATTTGAAAAACAGTGTAACTGGCCACTGCTCATCTGTAGTGGTCTGGATGACATGATATAATGGTCTTGGGTGCAATGGTCATTGTTCCATTTTGTGGTCTGTGTGTGTTTTTTAGCAGTGAATTAGACTTTGTATATTTATTTGTCTTAATAGCAAGACATATGCAATGCAGTTTTGTCTGAAGTTTGGAAAAAAATAGTCACAGTAGAGTTTTCAATGTTACAGAAAGCTTATGGAGAAGAAATGAGTGTAACAACAGTATTTAGGTAATGAAAGCATTTTGAAATTGTGGTTGATGGTTCTCAAGATAAGAGAACAGGCACTGTGTGTGGCCCCGGGTGCCAAGTGATCTTCCCTGCGACTTCTGTGATTATATTAGAGAGATAAGTTTTTCCCTTTGAGTTCACACGTTTTTTCTTCCGTTATTCAAATATATAATAAGAGTTTTCTTTCTTAAAGCATAAGGAAGAGGTTTCAGAAAGGAAAGTAACCTTTCTTAATTTTTCTGTGTACTAACCTTCTATTTTACTCACTTGATGGCACTACTCCTGCCTCCCCATGGCGGAGCTGGACCTGAGTGAAAAGACACCACCCAGGACTAAAAGGAGTTTAAAATGGACCAAAAAACTAACAACACAAGATTGGAGAAAGTTAACTCCAATAAATCTGATGATTTACAACCGAACATGTCTCAGGCTCAGAGAATGAAAATCAACAGCTCTCAGCCTACTGTTCTTTTCTTTTTTGGTGAAACATTCATTATCAACATTGGGAAAATTATTCCCATTCTTAGTCCAGAAGACTATAGAGTCCATGGTTGGATCACCAAAAATGATAAAACAGGTGATGTCTTAGTAGAAACCTCACTAAGTCATCAATCTGAGAAATTGCTAAAAACAAAAACTTTTGCAGGACTGCCATTTGAAATTACCCCACATAATTCCCTGAATACATCGAAAGGTGTTATTACCGAATGGGACCTTTTGACTGCTTCAGAGGAAGAACTACTGTGCGAGCTAACAGAACAACAAGTGATAAATGTTAGGAGGATAATGATGAAGAAAGACAGAATTCTCACTCCAACCCGATCAGTTATTCTCACCTTTAACAATCCTTCTCTTCCCCACTCAGTTAAAGCAGGATATTTAAATTTCAAAATCCGACCATGTATACCGAATCCAGTAAGGTGTTACAACTGTCAGTGATACGAACACTCTCAGGCGACATGTCGCAGTGATCCCATCCATCCACTATGTGGATTGAAAGAACACAATCAAGCAAACTGCACATCCTCTACACCACTCTGTTCAACTGTCACGGAAATCACCCTGCTTTGTCGAAGACATGCGAAATGTGGGTGTTGGGGAAACAAATTCAAAAATACAAAGTAGAAAATAAAGTATCTTATCCGAAAGCAAGAAAACAGATATTTGCAACCAAACCTTCACGTTCCTATGCTTCAGCAGTGAAACCACAGCAAACTATAGCCACTCAAACGGAGGTAGTATTACCTCTAAATCAAATTATAGACTGGAGTAAAGTAATATTAATGACAAAAACAGCTTCACAAGAAACATCCAGTGCTAAAGAGCAGGATACTTCCGTGCCTGGAAAGCAGAAATCAAAAGTAACATCTTCAAAAACAAAGCAAACATCATCTAGTAAACTGTGAACAGAAACAAACAAACATAGACAAAATGGATACTGATGAACAGAGAGAGAGAGAGAGAGAGAGAGAGAGAGAGAGAGAGAGAGAGAGAGAGAGAGAGAGAGAGAGAGAGAACGTACTAGAACTACACCCTGCAGGAGATATTGATACACCTCGTCCTAATTTTCCGAAGAAAGACAGACTCAAATATGATAAACGAAAAAACTCAAAAGCGCAATCAAATTCAACAAATAAGTTTTGAGACCTAAATAATGCAGTATATTATTATACAATAGAACTGTAGTGGTTTACGTGGAAAATTGGATGAAATAAAAGATATTATTCAGCAGTATAAACCTGTCTGCATTTGCCTTCAGGACCCACATTTCAAAATTATACACTTTTACAGAGAGACAGAAATGATAACAGAACTGCCAAAGGAGGAGTGGCAATTTTGGTGAATACTTGTATATCAGCTAAGCAAACAACATTAAAAAACAACTTAGAAGCAGTAGCAGTGAGAATAGCCATCGGAATTTCTATCACAATCTCATCCCTTTATCTTCCACCAAATATTCCTCTCTCCAGATCGGAATTAAACGATCTTACTATGCAGCTTTAACCTCCCTATTGCCTTATGGGAGATATGAGTGCCCATCATCATCTGTGGGGATCTTCTCACATGGACAATAGAGGTAACTTAATCGAAACTTTCAGACCTCATACTTATATCAGTTTTGCTACTGGTATCACTTCTGCAATAGACTTATCACTATGTTCTCCATCAATTTATCCCAGTATAGAATGGTTCATATTAAGTGATCCTTACAACAGTGATCATTTTCCGATAATATGTTCCATACAGACACAGTCGATGCTTACAGTAGAAACTAGAACAGTATGGAATTTTAAAAAAGCTAATTGGAGTAAATACATGCAATTAATCAAGCTGGATAAGCAATTAATAGAAACCCTGCCAATAGATGATGCTGTCATATATATATCAACGATCAACTGCTAAAAGCTTCGAAAGCTACAATACCCCAAATAAGTAAGGCAAGGCAAGCATGGTGCAACTCTTGGTGGAATGCAGAATGTGCAACAGCGAAAACAAAACAAAATCGTGCATGGAATAGATTCCAGAAATTTTGATTGCATATAAAAAAGCCAAAGCCGAAACGAGGAGAATTCAGAAGAAGGTAAAGAAAAATTCTTGGATCATGTTTGCCTCCACACTTACTAGGAGCCCGAGTCCCAGTTTGGTGTGGAAAAAAAATTCAGATTTTAAGTGGAAGATGTCCAAGCATACAATCTCCAATCTTCCATTGGAAAAGGCAGGACATTTCTACAACAGATGAGATATCAGAAATTCTGGCTGAATCTTTTCCTTCTACATCAGCAGTTACAAGCTACAACACTGACTTTCAAAAATATAAAGAGCAAGCTGAACGGAGTAAGTTGAATTTCTTTACCAAGACATCTCATTCCTATAATCTACTATTCCTAAAAGAGGAATTACTTAAAACCATTACAAGATTGCCTAATAGCACACCAGGTCCTGATGGCATTTATTATACTATGATACAACACCTAAACTCTGATTGTCTGGATATCCTACTAGCTCTATATAATAGAATTTTTCTGAACAACCTGTATCCATCCATATGGCGGCATGCAATTGTCCTTGCATTTCCCAAACCTGGAAAAGCTCCTTCCTATACATATAATTATCGCCCTATTTCACTGACCAGCTGCTTAGGGAAAATCCTTGAACAAATGGTGCACAATAGACTTACATGCTGGAAAAAGAGAATGTTTAATCACCCCACCAACTTGGATTTAGGAAGAATAAATCAACACTTGATGTATATGTCAAAATTGAAACAAATATTAGAAACTCATTTATAAGAAAGCAGCATATGGTGATGGTAAATCTAGATCTTGAAAAAGCTTTTGACACAACATGGAGATTTGGAATCCTACAAGATCTATTTCAGTTAGAATACAGAGGACAACTTCCAATTTATAGAAATATTCCTTACTGACAGAACATTCCAGGTACGATATAAAGGCTGTTTATCTATATCCAGAAGGGGTCCCCAGGACTCAGTATTAAGTGCAACCCTGTTTGCGCTGCAGATGAACAATATCACAAAGGTTATACCACCTTCACTGAAAATATATATGTACGCAGATGATCTTTCCATTTCATTTCAGTCACAAAGAATGAACTCGATTGAACGACAACAACTCCAATTATCCATAAACAAAATAGAAGCATAGCCTAAAAATAATGGATATAGAATATATGAGAAAAAAATCAGCTGTTATACACTTCTGTGAAATGCGTGGTCTTCATTCTGAACCAGTCTTATACTTAAATAAAATTGCTCTACCTGTTGTTCAGAATTTCTCCTTCTTAGGCTTAACATTAGATAGAAAACTAAACTTTCATGAACATATACTAAGACTTCGAACTAGTTGCCTCTCAAAACTTAACATCTTGTGCATAGTATCTGATCAACGGCCTGGGGAGCCGACAGGTACACATTACTGCAATTACATAAAACTTTGATTAGATCTCATTTGGATTATGGATCTCTCTACCTCATTGTTTAAAATTCATCTGTTGTCTCTACCATTCTCCCAACTCCACTAATCACTTGGAGCTTTTTGACTTCCTCTCTTTGCAACTTGACTTTCTCCAGTCCAACTTTCCTAACAGTGAGGTAATTTTCCTTACTGATTTTAATGTTCAGAACTCCAGCTGGTTTCCGTTTTCTAGTCATACCGACCCAGCTGGTCGAGATGTTGAGGTTTTTGCAATTAGTAATGAATATTTCTTTTGCACAGATTGTTCATTTACCTATAAGAATACCAAACAATCCTAATCATACAGCCAACATGCTTGATCTTTTTCTCATAAACAACCCTTCTAAGTACACGGTCGAAGTGAGAGGTCCTTTGGGCACTTCAGATCACAACTTGGTGATTGTCTCTTCTCCAGTGGAGCCTTTATCTCATGGCTATTCCCAACCTCGTGTTGTTTGGCATTACAAGAATGCAAAATGGGATGACCTGCGAGATTTCTTTTCTTCTTTTCCTTGGTCGGATTACTGTTTCAAAATGTCTGGTGTCAACGTTTGCTCAGATCGTGTCAGTGAAATTATTCTTGTAGGAATGGAATCCTTTATCCCACACTCCACTTTAAAATCTCGTCTTTTATCTAAACCTTGGTTTTCCAGTAAATGTGCTAAGGCTCTTCAAGAGAAGAATGTTGCATATCGTAATTGGCTTGTTTCTAATTCTTCAGTTTCATTTTCTGCCTACACCAAAGTTCGCAACAATTGTAAAGCAGTTATTAATCAGACCAAACTAGAGTTTGAACAGGCTAAGAATAGAAAACTTGCTTCTTGCCCTAAGTATTCTGGTCTCTTGCCAAAACTATTGGCCCCAACTTTTGCCCATCTCTGCTCCCACCTCTGTCCAAACCAGATGGTTCTGTTGTCACATCAGCCAAGGATAAAGCTGACCTGCAAGCATCCCATTTTTCTTCCAACTCATGTATTAATGATCTTGGTAAAACACCTCCCACCGTTCCCAACACGCTCCATTCAATGCCTCCTGTGGTCTTCCATCAAAAGGATGTCAGAAGGATTTTGATGAATCTTGGTGCTAAGAAAGCTCCAGGTCCCAATGGTATTTCTCCACTTGTTCTCAAAACCTGTGATCCTGAATTTACTCCTATTCTTTGCCGCCTTTTTTCACTTTCTTATTCCAAAGGTGTTTTTCCTTCTGCTTGGAAATTTGCTCATATCCAGCCAGTTCCTAAAAAGGGTGACAAATCCCTCCCATCCAATTATCATCCCATTGCAATTACTTCTACTCTTTCTAAAGTAATGGAGAAATCAATTAAACTACCCTAGAAACCTTCCATCTGATCAAAGGTCGCCAGTATGGATTCCGTCAGTGTCGATCCACTGGTGATATTCTGGCTTATGTTACCCATTTATGGACTAATTCAAGGGAAAGGTTCGATGAAATACAAGTAGTTGCTCTTGACATCTCAAAGGCTTTCAATCGTGTTTGGCATAAAGATCTTCTAAACAAGCTTCAATCTTATTGTTTGCCAACTGTTTTTAGTAATTGGTTATCCAGTTTTCTCTCTGATCGCTCACTGAGGGTGAAGGTAGATGGCTCTCTGTCTTCTAACTTCTCCGGTGTCCCCCAAGGTTCAGATCTTTCCCTCACTGTTTTCCTCTTGTATATTAATGACCTTCTTCCATTCACTAGAAATCCTATCCATAGTTTTGCCAATGATAGCACATTGCATTCCACTTTCCATTTTGAGAAACCTGGCTCTGTTCAATCAGCTTCAACTTCTCAAAAATCTATTACCAATTCCTTAAATGTCGGTCTTCAGGTAATTCTTCAGTGGGGCAAAGACAACTTAGTTGATTTCAACCCTTCTAAAACTTAGTAGTAGTAGTAGTGGCATGTGATGCAAGAAAGCAACTGTATGAGCTTATGCAGTATCAGCCAAAAAAAATCACACCGTTCCCTCCAAATGTCTGTTCAGTTCCTCCTTAAATTTACTTAACCTATCAACTTCCACAACTACAGATGGAAGTTTGTTCCAGCAATTAACCACCCACTGGCTAAAGGCAAATTTCTGCATATCTATTCTACATCTGTCTTTTCTTAATTTGAATAATGCCCCTTAGGTTCATAATCTGAACAAGTGGAAGGATCCCATCAGAATACACCTCAGTCAGATCACCGCGCAGGTTCCTAGTCTCCAGCCACTGCCATTTGAAGAACTTAAGCCTCTCTTGGTAAGAGGATCCCTTCATTCCCCTTACCAATCTTGTTGCCCTTCTCTGTACACGCTCAAGCAAATCTACATCCTTCCGAAAATGAGGCCTCCAGACCTGTACGCAGTACTCAAGGCGCAGCCTGACCATTGCCTTATACACAGGGACAATCACCTACTTCTCCTTGCTAGCAAAATTTCTATATATCATTGACAAAACTCCATGACCTGCCCTGGCAGCCTGTCTGCATTGCTCAGAAAACTTTATATCTGACTGCACAATTACTCCCAGGTCTTTTTCATTTTCTACCACCTTAAGTGTAGTACCACACAGTTGGTTTGTTTCTCTGGAGTTACTTCTACCCATATGCAGTACTTTGCATTTGTCAAGGTTAAACTTTAGTTGCCGCTTAGCCTACCTGCCAACCTTTGTATCATCTGCAAACACTAAGCATCTTTGTAGCATCTGCAAACTTCATCAATATGATTGATAAATATACAAAACAACAGAGGACCCAACACCAAACCCTGTGGGACTCCACTAATAACATTAGTCCACGAAGTACAGCACCCATTAATTAGCACCCTCTGTCTTCTCCCACTCAACCATTCTTTTATCCATTGTAGCAACTTACCCTTAATACCATTCTGCTCCAATTTGTACAATAGTCTTCCATGCGCAACAGTGTCAAAAGCTTTTCTGAAATCCAAATATATGATATCAAAATTATTTTTTGCATCCAGTTCCTTTGTGACATCATAATATCCTATCAAATTTGTCAGACAACACTTTCCCGTAACAAACCCATGCTGTGTCTGAATTATTGCTGCAGTCTTGTCTAGATGATCCAGCAATGCATCTTTAACAATTGACTCCATTATTATTTTACTGGAACAGAAGTTAAACTAACTGGTCTGTAATTACTTGTGTCACCCTTCGATCTCCCTTTGTGAATTGGGGATACATTTGCACATCTCCAGTCCATGGGGCCCTCCCCTGAGTCCAAGAATTCTCTCATAATTATGGCTAAGGGTTTGCTTAATTGCTTTGCTGCCTCCTTTAATATAACTGGATAGAACACATCCACCCCAGGTGCCTTTCTTTCGTAATCTGCCTAACCTCCTTTCTTATGTGTAACTTCAACAATTTCTCCTCCACTTTGCTCTCAGTTACTACAAAATCATTAAGCACTCTGCTACAATTTGATAACCTTCTGCCATTTTCAAACCTTAATAACTCCTCATTTGTGAATGTTAATGCAAAATACTCATTCAGTCTGAGCAGGATCAACAGTCGAACCATCGATATCAAGTGGACCAATGAGATTCATCCCCTTCCTTTTATAGTTTATATAAGTAAAGAAATCCTTGCTGTTTTTCTTAGCATCCTTTGCCAAAGATTTCTCATAATCTGCCTAACCTCCTTTGTGACCTGATTACAGACTAGCTTATATCTGCCATAGGCTTCTGAGTCGGTTGATAATATTTATGCATCCCATTCATTTTTCTTCCCTGTCACGAGTCTCATAAGTTCTTTACTATACTTCTAGCACTGGTATACATACACCTATTCCTATTCACCCTGACACATCCCATATACCTACCTGTTTCATGATGACTGCCATCAGTTCCTGAAACCTCCAGCACCCCTCGCTCCAGGTTGCTACTTATTCTAATAGAAGTTGTGCAAGAATCACCTTCACCTCTGCCTGCAGCTACTTTTAACCTTTTAGTCTGTAAATCCCCCCCCAAGCTAGCAGTTTTCCGACCCACCTAACATTGCCTTGATAGCATCAGCAAATATTCCTGCACCCTTTATATTTAAGTGTATCCCATCCCTGTAGAAGCAGTCTCTCCTGTTAACAAGCACAGATCACGTTAAAAAAAATTCTACCCCTAATTGGCTTCCCGGTTAATCAAGAGTCTGCTGTATTATGAAGATGCAGGCAGTTAATAATCATTGATAAGAAGGATCCCTCAGCCTTCTCTCTCTCTAAAATTTTTCAAGGATAGTTTGAAGTTATGATGGAGACAGACATTAAGTTCTCTGAACAGCATAGACAGGTGGCAAGCAAAGCCCATGGTATCCTATTGATAATTTTTTTGAAATGAAGAGATCATATCCCCACTGTATAAGGCACACCTTTAAAAAAAAACAGACAGAAGTTTTGTTTGACATTCTGCAGAATGATGGCCATATGAGTTAGAATATGTTGGCTATAGGGCATGGCCATAGGAAATCCTTTTGCCAAGCTGTATAAGCCCACATATATATATCCTAAATCTGAGGAGACCTAAGTGAGGTCTGTGAGACTCTGAAAGGGGATATTAAGATATATTTTATTATTATTATTATGTTTAGCCATGTGATGCAGGGAAGCCTGACGCTTTTGCTGCACAGCTAAAAAAAATATATATATTCTGAGTTACCCTGAGAGAGAGAGAGAGAGAGAGAGAGAGAGAGAGAGAGAGAGAGAGAGAGAGAGAGAGAGAGAGAGAGAGAGAATAGAGAAATAACTGTAAAAGTAAAAGGGAATCACCAAGAAAGAGAAGGATGGTGATATCCAGTTCAGGACCCTAGGTGTGCCAAGCCCATATTCACCAGATGTGAGCCCCTGGGAATGAATGATGGTAAAAACTTCACTGTTATGCATGATTCTGTGACAATGGGTCATAGATTCAAATTACAGGGAAAGACGTTTTGCCTGGATTGCAGCAAGTTTTCTTTTAGTCGATGAATTATTAATTACTGCAATAGGTTTCCTCCATTGATTGTTGAGGCTGACAGCTCAGGCAACTTCAGAGGTTAACTAGATTGGTACTTATATGAGGAAGAAAACATAGCGGTATTTCACCTTCATTTTTTATTATTTATATTTATTATACATTGCACTGTTCAGATTTCCGATAAGTTTGTGGCTTTTGTAAGACACTATATTGACCATATCATTGATGTTGCATTTGCCTTAATAGGAAATGTCACTATGAAATTCCTAGTAGACAAAGACTTTATTTAGTATTGTATTACCGGCTTTCATTTAAGTGAAATGTACAAACTAATGGTCAGTATTCTAATTTCAGTGACATCAGGATAGACAGGAGAGAAAGGGGAGGAGCAGTGATGCTGTTATTTGAGAAACAAAATCTAAGGAAGTGCACCAGTTGACATGGGTGGACAGTGCACTTTGCTGTGACATAAGCACTGGGAAAATCAGGTTGGGAGTAGGAGTGTGTTATAGGCCTAATGACTCTTGAGTACAGTGAACAACTGTACAATGAAGTAGAGTGGGCGAATAAATCAGAATGTGGTATAATGGGGGATTTTAATTTCCCAGATATAGACTGGAACTTGTGGGTCAGTCACTCACACGCTATCAACATTGTGGATTTATTGGATGACTGTGTTCCACAGCAGCATGTTCGAGAGGCAACCAGAGGGAGCAATACTCTTGATCTGATTATCACTAGTGATTATTCATGCATTAGGAATCTGCAGATAAACCACTAGGTGGAAGTGATCACAGTGTATTGATGTGGGATTTACTTAAAGATGTAACTGCCATCGGGGTAAAGGGAAGGGTTTTTGCTTTCGTAAAGGTGATTACAATGGTCTCAGACATTTATTAAATTCTATACAGTGGGATCAGTTGATGATGTTACCGACAGCAAATTCTAAATGGAAAGTATTCAAGGAATTAATCTTGGAAGCTAGTAGGCTTTTCATACCAACTAAGAAATACTGTTCACAGTTTAGGCCTAAATGGATGTTAGATGACCTAATGAGTCTCCTGGCAGAGAAGAAAAATGCATGGAATGCATATAAATTATCAGGAGACACAGATGCATATGGTAGATATAAGATAATCTGTAATCAAGTCACAAAGGATGTTAGGCAAGCAAAGGCAGATTACGAGAAATCTTTGGCAAACAATGCAAAGGAAAAAGAGTAGATTTCTTTACTTATGTAAAGTCTAGAAGGGTATGAATAAGATTTGCCTACTTGACATTGACAGTTCGATTGTTCGTGAACCTGCTGAGGTAGCTGACAAACTGAATGAGTATTTTGCATTTACATTCACACATGAGGGAGGTCTGTAGGAAAGTGGAGGCCAGAAGCTTATCAAACTCTGCTCTGGCAGGGAGATAAATGATTTTGTAATTACTAAGAGCAAAGTGGAGGAGAAATTGTTGAAATTGAATGTAAGAAAGGCACCTGGGGTTGATGGAATCCATCCACTTATATTAAAGGGAGCAGCAAAGGAAATAAGCAAACCCTTACCCATAATTGGCGACACATTTGCATATCCTCCCCTGAGGATGTGCAAATGTGTCCCCAATTCACATAGGGAGAGCAAAGAGTGACGCAAGTAATTACAGACCTTTTAGTCTAACTACTGTTCCAGGGAAATGGAGTCAATTGTTAAGGAAGCGATGCAGGATCATCTAGACAAGACTGCAGTTATAGTTCAGACACAACATGGGTTTGTTAAGGAGAACTCTTGTCTGACCAATTTGATTGGATACTATGAGGTGGTCACAAAGGAACTGGATTCAAAAAATAATTTGGATATCATATACTTGGATTTTAGGGAAGCTTGTGGTACTGTGGCATATGGAAGATTACTGTACAAATTGGAGCAGTACGGCATTATGGGAAAGTTGCTACAATGGATAAAAGAATTGTTGAGTGGGAGAAGACAGAGAGTGGTTATTAATGAACACTGCTTTTTGTGGACTAATGTTATTAGTGGAGGCTGCCAGGGTTGTTGGGCCCATT
Source organism: Mastigoproctus giganteus (assembly GCF_048544385.1). Classification (NCBI taxonomy): domain Eukaryota; kingdom Metazoa; phylum Arthropoda; class Arachnida; order Uropygi; family Thelyphonidae; genus Mastigoproctus; species Mastigoproctus giganteus. Next base: position 144,143,851 of record NC_143579.1, on the reverse strand, counting down.
GTTGTTTTTGGAAATTATCAATAATATTGATGAGGGTATATCAGGGTTAATGTCTAAGTTTGCAGACGATACAAAGGTTGGCAGGGTTGTTAATGACAGTATGTTACTGCAACAGAATCTGGAAAAGTTGAGCAAATGGGATGAGAGGTGGCAACTGAAGTTTAACATTTACAAATGTAAAGTACTACATACGGGTAGCAGTAACCTCCAGAGTAACGTATCAACTGGGTGATACTACACTCAGGGTAGTGGAGAATAAAAAGGACTTTGGGGTAATTATGCAGTCAGATATGAAATTTTCTGATCAGTGCAGGCAGGCTGTCAGAGTAGCTCATATTGTCTTGTCAATGATATACAGAAATTTTGCTAGCAGGGATAAGGGGGGGGGGGGGTGATTGTTCCCTGACCATTGTTCTGATTGTTCCCTGTCAGGCCACACCTTGAGTACTGTACGGGTCTGGAGGCGTCAATTTAGGAAAGATGTAGGGCTGCTGGAACAAGTACAGTAAACCCCGCTATTCACAGGGGTTACGTTCCTGAGAAATGTCGCGAATACTGAGTTATGGCTCCCATAGTAATAAAGGGGTTCCGTTCCAAAGTATGAAATATATAAGAAAAACTAGTCTAGCATTTTGTGTATGTATGTTAGGGCTTGCATAAAACCGAGTTTAACCGAAGTTTACTCTTAAAACTGGTTTAAAACCGATTTTCTCAGACTTAGGGAAAATAATTAAAAACTTATAACACAGGTATTTATTTTATCTTGGGTTGATTGTACAAATTGTAATCAAATCTTTTAAACAAAATCTATCACCTCTTAAAGTAAAAAAAATAAAAAAATTAAAATGCTCCAAAAAAGTAACCAGCTTGAGATTATACAAAATTACAAATTGTATTCAAATCCTTTGAATAAAAACTAATTTTCCCGCCATTGTGATACGATAGTTGTATTCCGTACTAGATAGCGTTAGTTGAACTTCGTTAGCAGTTAAATTGTACGTTTAAATAAATACATATAACGACTTAGATTACAAACGTAATATAATTAATTATATTTAACATAATTAATAATATAACATAATTAATTATAATTAATTAATAAATTAATAGAATCATGACTCAGACCAGAGCAGCAAAGCAAAAGGCTCAAGCTAATGGAAGCGCTGCGGCTCAGAGCAGAACTGGGGGGGGGCAGTTGTCCTCTGACTCACAGCCTTATAAAATGCACTGTTTGCTTGATGTTTGCAGAGCAATCGGGTACGGGACATGATACTGCCAAGAGGGATGTCTTTGTGTGTGCGCGATGCAAGGAGTGTATCGATATCAGGCAACAACTCGGCGTTCTTGTGGGCCTATATGAGAGCTTGAAGGACAGGGTGGATGCCCTCGAAGAAACTAAATTGAGGGGCCCATCAAGCTCTCAGCTGCCCACATCAACGCCAGAGCTTGCACTTGGGCATCGCGTGACACAGAGACAACCCCCAAGGCAGAATGCGCTGGTCCCGAAGGAACTAGTAGTTGTTGGTGACCCTATTGTCAGGGAAACGGGGAACATGCTTTGTAAAAAAGATAGGTGGAACAGGACCAGGGTATGTCTGCCAGGGCAAAGGTTGATGACGTAGAGCGAATATCATCTTTTAAGGGCACAAAAGGTGATATAGTTGTACACGTTGGCACTAATAATATTAAGAGTAGGAGACCGGCAGAATTACTTAACAAGTACAGGTCACTGTTGAACAAAAGCCGAGAATTAGGGTTGAATTTGAAAGTGTCTGCAATTCTGCCCAGACACGATAGGAGGGAGTATATGATGAGAGCCTTGTCGATCAATTCGGCCCTGGAAAGATTGTACAAGGCTCAAGGGGTAGAATTTTTTTCAGCCTGGACTGTACTTGTTAACAGGAGAGATTGCTTCTACAGGGATGGGATACACTTAAATAGAAAGGGTGCAAGAATATTTGCTGATGCTATCGAGGCAGTGTTAGGTGGGTCGGAAAACTGCTAGCTTGGGGGGAGACAAAGACCAATAGATTGACAGTAGCCACTGGCAGAGGTGAAAGAGATTCTTGCACTGCTTCTATTAGAATGAGCAGAAGCCTGAAAAACAAGATGCATGGTATTTCAGAGACTGCTGGGAGCCATTGCGGTACAAGTAAACACATGGGTTGTGTTAGGGTAGCTAAGAATAGAAACAGGTGCAGGTATACTTGCGTGTACACCAATGCTAGGAGTTTAGTAAATAAATTTGATGAATTTGAGGTATTGCTCAAAACATCAAAGGCAGATATTGTTGGGATATCAGAGACGTGGTGTCACACAGATATAAGGGATGCAGAACTGCAATTTGGGGAGTACAACGTCTACAGAAAGGATAGACAGGATAGGAAGGGGGGAGGGGTTATGCTATTAGTTAAGAAACACATAAAAACCAAGGAAGTGAAGCCAGTCGACATCGCTGAACAGTGCAGTGTTGAGTCAGTTTGGTGTGACATAAGCATTGGGAGATCAAAATTGAGAGTAGGAGTGTGCTATAGGCCTACTGACTCTGATGAGTATAATAAGGAACTGTACAGGGAAATAGAGTGGGCCAGTAAATCAGAGAGTCTTATAATGGGAGATTTTAATTTCCCAGATATTGACTGGAATTTGGGGGCTGGTTACTCACACACTAGCAGGGCTTTTGTGGATTTATTGGATGATTGTTTTCTACATCAGCATGTTCGGGAGGCAACTAGAGGGAGTAATACTCTTGATTTGATTATCAGCAGTGATTCTTCATGCATTAAGAATCTGCAGGTAAATGAACCACTAGGTGGCAGTGATCACAGTGTGCTGAAGTGGGATTTACTCAAAGAGGTAACTACCATTAGGGGTAAAGGGAAGGGTTATTGCTTCCGTAAAGGCGACTACGATGGACTGAGACAGTATTTAAATTCTATACAGTGGAACCAACTGATGATGTTACCAACAGCAAATTCAAAATGGGAAGCATTCAAAGAACTTATCTTGGAAGCTACTAGGCTTTACATACCAACTAAGAAATATTGTTCAAGGTTTAGGCCAAAATGGATGTCAGATGAACTAATGAGGCATATGGCAGAGAAGAAAAATGCATGGGATACTTACAAATTAACACATGACACAGAAGCCTATGATAGATACAAGTTGATATGCAACCAGGTTACAAAGGAGGTTAGGCAGGCGAAGGCAGATTACGAGAAATCCTTGGCAAGGGATGCAAAGAAAAACAGCAAAGAGTTCTTTACTTATGTAAAATCTAGAAGGAAGGGGATGAATCAGATTGGTCCACTTGATATTGATGGGTCAACTGTTGATGATCCTGCTCAGGTAGCTAACAAACTAAATGAATATTTTGCATCGACATTCACACATGAGGAGTTATTCAGCAAGGGGAATGCCAGAGGTGTATTCAACTCTAGCAGTAAGCTACAGAATCTTGAAATAACTGGGAGTAAAGTGGAGGAGAAACTGTTGAAGATAAACACAAGAAAGGCACCCGGGGTGGATGGGATCTATCCAGTTATATTAAAGGAGGCAGCAAAGGAGGTAAGCAAACCCTTAGCCATAATTATGAGAGCTTCCTTGGACTCAGGGGAGGTACCCATAGACTGGAAATGTGCAAATGTGACCCCAATTCACAAAGGAGGAGCAAAGGCTGACACAAGTAATTATAGACCTGTGAGCTTAACTTCTGTTCCCGGAAAATTAATGGAGGCACTGGTTAAAGAAGCACTGCAGGATCATTTAGACAAGACTTCAGTTATAGCTCAGACACAGCATGGTTTTGTTAAGGGGAAGTCTTGCCTGACCAACTTGATTGGATACTATGATGCAGTCACAAAAGAACTGGATGCAGGGAATAACTTTGATATTATATACTTGGATCTTAGAAAGGCTTTTGATACTGTTGCACATGGAAGACTGCTGCACAAATTGGAGCAGTGTGGCATTGGAGGCAAATTGCTGCTATGGATAAAGGGGTGGTTGAGGGGGAGAAGACAGAGAGTGGTAATCAATGGACACTGCTCATCGTGGACTAATGTTATTAGTGGAGTCCCTCAGGGCTCAGTGTTGGGTCCATTATTGTTTTCTGTATTTATAAATGATATTGATGATGGTATATCAAGCTTAATGTCCAAGTTTGCAGATGATAAAAAGGTTGGCAGGGTTGTCAAGGACACTACTGACACTATGCTGCTGCAACAGGATCTGGAAAGGTTGAGCAGATGGGCTGAGAAGTGGCAAATGAAGTTTAGCATTGACAAATGTAAAGTACTACACATGGGAAACAGCAACCCCAGAGCAATGTATCAACTCTGTGGTACTACACTGACAGTGGTAGAGAATGAAAGGGACTTGGGGGTGATTGTGCAGGCAGATATGAAGTTCTCTGAGCAGTGCAGATGGGCTGCAAGAGTAGCTCATGGAGTATTGTCAATGATATACAGGAATTTTTCCAGCAGGGATAAGGAGGTGATTATTCCATTGTATAAGGCAATGGTCAGGCCACACCTAGAGTACTGTATACAGGTCTGGAGGCCTCATTTCAAGAAGGATGTAGAGCTGCTGGAACGAGTACAGAGAAGGGCAACAAGATTAGTGAATGGAACAAAGGGGTGCTCTTACGAAGAAAGGCTTAAGTTTTGCAAATTACAGTGTCTGGAGACTAGGCACCAGCGAGGTGATCTGATAGAGGTGTATAAAGCCTTGAATGGTTTAAGCATGCTCAATGCTGATGGGATTCTTCCTCTAGCTCAGAAAAATCACCTGAGAGGGCATAAATTCAAATTGAGGAAAGACAGATGTAGGATAGACGTGCGGAAATTTGCCTTTAGCCAGCGGGTGGTTGGTTGGTGGAACAGACTGCCATCCCTTGTGATGGAGGTTGATAGCCTAAATAAGTTTAAGGCTCAGCTGGACAGGTATTTTGAACGAACAGAGGGGTGAAGTGGAAGTGGGTTTTTTTTTTTTTTTTTTTTTGGCTGATGCTGCATAAGCTTGCTTTCTTGCATCAAATGCCTCTGCTAATGCTAATGCTAACTATCTTCTCATATAGTAAACAAAAAAAAATAATAAGCCCTATAATAATAATAATAAATAATTAAAAATAATGTGAAAAAAAACAGCTTGGGGAAATTACTTTACTATTTATTGCTCAGCTTTTTTCTGAAAATGTTCCTTTAAAAAACACAGTATATTAAGCATTTTTCCTGATAGACTTGACCTTATTTTTGTGTTAAAGGACCAGTGATCGAAAACACTCTCAGATTGGACACTTGTTGGTTTAATGGTCAGCAGTGCTCTATAAACTTTCTCCAGCTTTTCACTTCTCCTGCTAGTTGCCTCCAAAAGTTTAAATTCTTTGCTGATTTCCAATTCACTCGGATATTTTGAAGGCTCTTCAGTTAATCTCTTTATTACACTATCATACTCTCGCATGAGTGTATCTCCAACATCGGAACTAGATGAGTCTTTGTTTTCTTCTAAAAGAACAGTTCGTTTATTTTCAGTTTCTTCATTCAACACTAAGACTCCTTCGGAATGTTTTGCAAATAATCTCTGATAAATCTCTTCAGCATGCTTTTTCAAAACCTGCTTACTTGTAAAATCAAAAGTTCTTGAATCTGAATCTTCTTTTCTAAACTTTTTGGGGTTGTGAGATAGCTCAGCAAAGCTACAAGTTTGGCAATTTCGTCTTGCATTGTAACGCTGCAAAAGGCTTTGGTGAAACTTTAAAGCAAATGGGTTTTCTGCTGTATCAAGCTTAGCAAGCAGAAATTCTATTGGACTCTACTTTGCGTAAGTTTGTATCTTCTGAGGTTATAGCCTTCAGAATCATTTCAACTGGTCGCAAAGTTTCACATAGCAATTCAAGTGTTTTCCAGTCATCGTCAGACACAGCTTTAGTTGACAGTACTGCACATAGAGCATTTGGAATGCAATTTTTCAATTTCAAAAATCTCTCAATCATATAGAATGTGCTATCCCATCTAGTCTTGCAATCTAATATAAGTTTATTCTTCCCATTAAATTTTGCTTTAACAAAATTTTGTAATATGTCATTTTTGGTAGGCGATTTTGGAAAAAGCTTGCAGTATTTACTATCTACCTGTAACAAAGTGTTCCCTCACTGCACCACCATCTTGTAAAGTCCTTTCTGATGAAGAAATTATTAGAACTTTAATTCAGAATTTGGTTTACATTTTTTTTTTTTTTAACTGATTCTTTGTTTGAAGAAAGTTTGAATGAAACAAATAATTATGTTTAATACTGAAACTTTTTCAAATAAAATACTTCTTGATTGCTCCATTATGGTGTGACTGGATTTTAGTTTTAATTGCTTTTTTTGTGTGATCATTAACTTGGGACTAAATGAAAAAAACTTCTACAAAGAAAGAAATTGGAAACAGTGGAAGAAAAGAAACAGTTTAGTATTGAGAGACATGGCCCAGAAAACCTTTATAAGAAACCCTTTATAAGATTAAATATTTAATCTTATAAATATTAAATATTTAAAATGTCTGAAAGGTTTTTATGTTTTATCAATCAGTTTTATATAATAACTCATGTAAACTCAAAAATAAATAATTTTTCAAGAGCTCGTATTCAGTATTCATTTATTTCCGTTTTCGAACTGGACTGGAACCGAAAGAAAGCATTAACGATGCTGTTCCACAAAGGATTAAATATTGAAAAAAACATTAAATATTGAAAAATATATATATAATAATAATAAATAAAATAATGCCAGTAGGGATCCGTTTTAAGGTATAGAGCATTCATTAGCATTAACTATCATAATATGCAACTTCACCTTTCGAAAAAGAGAAGAGTATAATCACTAGCAGTTATCTGCACTCTCCATTGTTTGTTTTCAAAATTTCAGAAGTTGCAACATGACATGCACTAATTATTGAGGTAGGCCATATTTCAATGAAATGAGAAGTGGTCATTAAAGTTACCATTGCATAAATATTAACTGTTATCTCTGTTGGTTATTTATGATAATTAAGTATGTGATAAATATTTCCTCTGAATATTTCATGGTTAATGATATAATGACATTCAGATGCTAAAAATAATTAATATATATATAGAGAGAGAGAGAGAGAGAGAGAGAGAGAGAGAAAGAGAGAAGAAATCTGTGATCAGATTCTCGGTTTATACAGCTGCTTTAATCTGTATAAATAAAGATGATATAGGGACTGATGTAAAATATTTTCTTATGGTAAATGTAACATTCTTCCATTCCTTAATATGTGAAAGCCTGATAATAGAGTCTCCTCTCTCAGAAAACAATCCACATGATTATTGCTCTAGCAGCAGACCAGTTCATGACAGTAGCAGGTAGTTAAGTTCTAAAGATGTGATACTTTCTCACATGCATTATTCAAAAAGTTTTCTCTTTGAATGAGACAAGAAGACATGGGGAGGCACTGAACAGGTCCCCGTGCTGGCTCCTCTAAATTTCATCAGCTGTCTGCTTCCAATAAGGAAGCAGACAGCTGATGAAATTTACATAGACATGTCATTCTCAGACTGATGAAGCAATTACTCGGTGATCGAATTTCGTGAAGAAGAAACTAAGTTCTAATTAATCAAATTCTAAAGTGTGCTGTAGTAACACAGGACTCAAATTTTGATTCAAGTTTCAATTACGCCTTAGGCTTCCAGATTCCTTAATGCACCACTGGGAATAGGCTATGTGTAACTTTGAGGATCATTAAGATATAATTTTTTTAGGAAAGGGCATTCGTAGCAATTCATCTGAAAGTGAATGATAAATTTCTTAAAATAACATTTTATTCTCCTAAAAAAAGTGTGTTAAGTGTCATTTGTCATAAGTATTTTATCAAGAAAATGTTTGTTTACTTACAGAGGCTGGATTGGCAAGAGATGCTCTGAATGGCAGGTATTTTGGTGGTCGTATTGTGAAGGCAGAACTGTATGATCAAACACTTTATGAAGCAAATGATCTTTCTGGTTGACCTGGTTTAAAAATGCATGTGTATATTTGTTTTATAAATTCTTTGCATTATATTAAGCTGTTTTAGTGCTAAAGATTACCGACTACAGAATTTCAGCATGTCTGCAAAATAAACAAAAAAAAACTGGGCATATTGATAATCAGGCTTTCTGTTACTAAATTCAATTATTGAATGAGAGCAAGAAGGATTACTCGCAGGAAAAATACATCCTTCCAGTAAGTGTACATATTATCTGTGAGAAGCTGTAGTATATGTATGAAAACAGTCATCATTTATTAAAAACAAAATGAAACTGATGAGTGGCTCTAAAAATTTGCTGAATAAAAGGTTTTAATTTTTATCTTTCATTAAAAATATATCTAAAAATAAAACACAGCTTATCATGCTCATTAATTAAATTTTACTCTGTTTCTGTGCCCTTAAAGTTTTGTTTCAAGTAAGTGGTATTTTCATGTAGTTGTAAATACAGTTCTGTAATAAACTTTTTAATTATTCTGCCAATATAGTGTCATTTCAGGGAAGGTGTTTTTTTTTTTGTTTGTTTGTTATTTATGTACTGGATTGAATTTTAAATTGATTGAAAGCAATATTGGATATTATTCATTTGATACAAATGGCATAGTATTGATCCCTTTTCCAATTAACACCTTAGAAAAAGGGATTATTGAAATTTAAGTTCATATAATTTTTATGCACTCATTTTTGATTAAAATTTTGTATTTGGTATAATACAATTACATATAAGCCAACTTCTCTTATCATACATGCCTTACATTTTTAGTGTTCAGCTTTAAAACCCACACCTGCCTCTAGGTATTTTACAAGACAATTCTATTGGTAGCCTCTAAGAAGCATTTGAATGAGCTACTGTATAATCTTGCTCCTTCTACTCCATCATTTAGTCTTTGGGGGAGTCTGAGTAGTGTGTATGCAGTAGGAACTGTTAGACCATGAAATATGTCAGGGAGTGAACATATTTTTACTATGTGCATGCCATACCCAAACACTTCATTAATTTATATATGTTCGATGTCCTCCTCTACTTTTGAATTATCTGCCCAATAAATCAATAGTCAAAGAAATAGAGCAATTTTATTGCAAGAAGATACTTCCAAAAATTTTCTCATTTTCTGTTCACAAATGGTCTTAGTTACAATCTTAGCGATGTCCATTTCTACCTACAATCTGACAGCATATAGCATCTCAATTTTTTTTTTTTTTTTTATGAAAACCACAAACAATAAAGTTATTATATCTTATAGTACAGGCAACTCTCGGTTTACAAACAAGTTCTATTCCAAGATGTTGTTCGTTATATTTTGTGTATCTTGCATTCCTGAGCTTTTGTGATACATATCGTATACGTTAGCAGCCATTTTAAACCATTAAAACCATGTACTAAACATCAAATATCATATATGATACATAACGTAAAATAAAATAAGAAAAGAATAAAAAAACAAGATATCGTACTTGTTAATTTTAACTAAAAACATGAGTTACAAAATAGAAATAAAGAAAATGAGTACTAACATGATATATATATACTGTACGTACATATGTATTCAACTTTTACTCATTAATATCTTCATCAGAGTTCAACATTTTACATGCCGTGGCATGTAAACCAATGTTTTTTTACTGGCTAGATCAGTTTTATTAACCAAGAACAGTTCAGTATAATTATCAAAATAATAATTGTAATCAATACATTTTTTAAAAGTTTGTTTATTTAAATCTTACAAATATGTTCACAATACATTTGGCATTTCATTTTATAAGGAACGCTATCTATTGGTGACTAAGAAATTTTGAATGAATTGTGATGTTTGTCATAGCGAATGTTCATAAACCAAGAGTTACCTGTACTTAATACCGTGTGTGTGTTGAAGGTTCAGAAAATGATAGAATAGACTTCTTGACTTTAGACTTGAATTTCTGTAGATTGTAATTTTCAGGAAATACACTTAATGAAAGTTTGTTTCAGAAAACAAGTTGAGGTGATAAATGTGGGGAGGGGGGGGGAATTGGATGTGCGAGTTTGAAGTTGGGCAGTTAATGGGTAGTTTGCTTCATTTATGTGTTTTCAAAGAGAAATCTAGATGAAAAACATGGAATCTGGGTTTTTGAAAAACGTTCCACCACATGTTTGGACAGAGGGTTTGGAAGGCCCAGTTATGAAAGTCGTAACTAAATATAACCATGCAGCTCAAGCTGCAAGGTCGGAAGCATTGCAATTGATTGGTCAAATTGTTGCATCAGTAATTGCAGAGGCTCATGCCAGTGTCACAGCATTACTTCCTAAAAAGGATTCACTTAAATGAACCATTCGTCATGTTCGATGCAACAATGTACTCCTGCTTTACCGAGCAATCTCCAGGATCTAGTAATTCCACAAAATTATCATCGATGCCAATGTACAACAGTTTTTGATGTGTGATTCTTAGGACGAACTGCTCCCGGGTCGCATGCTTATTTTTTCCACTAGTATCTTCAGTTATTGGTGCGTAGCCAGGAGTGGTTTTCTTATGGAACTTTTAGCACAGTACCCACGCATTTCTGGGAGCTTTATACAATTCATGTGGTTCAATTTAATGCAGTTATTCCAGTGGTCTACGCGCTTCTGCCAAACAAAACTTGTGCCACATACGTCAAGTTGCTTCAAGAAGTTAAAAATCTACAACCGGGTCTCCCCAACCCCAGCGACTTATTACAGATTTCGAACACAGTGCCATGCAAGCCTTCCAACAAGAATTTCCTGGTATTGTAAATACCGGTTGTTTTTTTCATCTTTCCCAAAGCGTTTTGCAAAAGGTACAGAATGAAGGTTTTTTTAAAAGCCCGATACGAACAAGACCATGAATTTGCTCGTTGGATCTGAATGATTCCGGCATTGGCATTTATTCCTCCTGCTAACGTTATTCAAGCATTTGAAGATTTAGTTGAAGTTGATGACTTCCCCATTGAAGCTATAGTGATTGCAAACTACTTTGAAGATACATATATTGGAAGAAGACAGCAGAGAGGCCGGCAATTATCCAATTTTTCCATCGAATTGTGGAATGTTTACACACGAACACTGAATGATCAGCGACGTACCAACAATGGCGTGGAGGGGTGGCACAGGGGATTTCAGGTAACTTGTGCTGCTTTATTCCCAAATATTTACCGATTCATTGATTCTGTAAAGAAACAACAAGGGCTACACAATTTCAAAATTATACAACTAATTGCCGGTAATTCAGGCAATCAAAGAAACCAGAAGTATGCTGCAATTTCTGCTAGAATCAAAAGAATAGTCCAGGATTTTCAAAATCGTAATGTGATTGATTACCTTAGAGGCATTGCATACAACTTTGAGTTTTAAACAATAATAATGTGCATTTATTCTATTAAAACAAAATAAATTAGAATTATTAAAAAATTAGGTGTATTATTTACATTTCTGTATCCTACTCAATATCTACAGGAGGCGAAATGTGCTGGGGGTAAAATGCGAGGGGCCACTTTTCCGGATCCCGTCTGCTAGTTTAGAGGGGGGGGATGGAATTACAGAAGCCAATTCAGAACAGTGTCCATAGAAGATATGCTGCAGAAACAGAATTTCTGAGACTGATTGGAGAGACTTTGTGAGAAATGGATCACTAATTAAACTAACTGCCCTCTTTTGAATGGAGTCTAGAAGCATGAGAGAGGTTATGGGTACACCACCCCAGTTTGGGAACATTCCATGGTAGGGCTGATTTGATGTTTGCACAGAGCAAGTAGCTGTTTAGAAGAAAAGTAATGCTGAGAGCGAAAGAGAAAATCCAATTTTTTAGATGCAGAAGAAATAATATTTGTGATTTGCTTATGCAAAGAGACATTAAAAGTAACGGAAATTCCTAATAATGATATGTGATCTTCTCTGGAAATCCGAATGCCATCACAGATAAACATAGTAGCAGAAGAATTCTTTTTTTGAGATATGACTGGACTGAGTTTTAGAAGAATTGAAATTAGTTAAGTTATTTGCTCCTCATTGGAGAATTAACTGGAGATCAACATTTAAGGAATTGGTAGTGGATATTCCAGAAGTTGAAACTGTTTGCACATGCAGGGTAAGGTTTCTCAAACTGGAAGGTACAATGCAATATACTATCATCAGCAAAACTATATAAGATTTCCAGTCAGTGGAAGAAGGTATTTAATATACAAGAGGAAAAGGATGGGAAAAAAGAACTGAACCTTGGGGAATACCGGTATTAGTGGAGTACCACTAATGCTAGTGGGGAATACCAGCATTAGTGGAGTACCACTAATGCTGGAGAAAGAAGTCAGGGGTCAGAGAGGAAACTGGATACCCAATACAAAATAAACAATTGGCAAATGATACGATGGAAGCTTATTTAGAAGACCTGTATGTCTAACAGGAGGTTTTGGCATACACTTCATAACAGAAGTTTTTGAAATGTCAAGAGCAACTGCATGAATTTCACCAAACTTTTCCACTGAATTTGTCCCGAGATGGGTAACAGCATATCACCAGTGGATCGACACTGATGGTGTCCATTCTAGCAATCATTATTATTAGCCATATGGTGCAAGGAAGTCTGAGGCTTATGCTACACCGGCCAAAAAAAAAAAAATTCTGAGTTATCCTGCGTGTGTGTGTGTGTGTGTGTGTGTGTGTGTGTGTGTGTGTGTGTGTGTGTGTGTGTGTGTGTGTGTGAGAGAGAGAGAGAAGTAGAAGGAAATCACCAAGAAAGAGAAGAATGATGATATCCAGCTGAGGACCCTGGGTGTGCTAAGGGTCCTCAGCTGCATACTCACCAGATGTGAGCCCCTGGGGTTAAATTAATCAAAGGTTTCAAGGTAGTTTAGAAGATGGCAGTTAATGAATTTCTCTGTTACTTTAGGAAGAGTAGAAGTGTTTGTCATCCTGTTTAGGAACTGGTTGGATATGAGCAAGTTTCCAACAGAAGGGAAAACACCAATCTCATTTTACCTTTGCATTCAGCTAACTCACACCACACAGATTCTCTGTTGGCAGATATAACTTCAGACTCGACAAAAGCTCTTTTCCTGCTCAAGGCCACTTTTGATAAGAAGCATGATCCCCTCCACATCTTCTATCTTTCCAAATACATTATACATACTGTAGTGGGATTCTTATTACTCATAATTGTTATTATTAGCCATATGGTGCTCTTCTATCTTTCCAAATACATTATACATATACATACTGTGAAATATTTCATTATACACTTCAGTATGTATAATGAAATGACATTATACATACTGTAGTGGAACTCATCATTGTTATTGTTATTATTAGCAATATGGAGCAAGGAAGCCTGAAGCTTATGCTGCACCAGCCAAAAAAAAATTTCTGAATTGCCCCGAGAGAGAGAGAAGCAGAAGGGGATCACCATGAAAGAGAAAAATGATGATATCCAGCTCAGAACCCTGGGTGTGCCAAGCCCATACTCACACCAGATGTGAGTCCCTGTGGTTGTCTGCAATTTCAGATGACACCACGTCATGTTTCTGTTGGCCGTATTATGTCCTAAGCAGGAGTTAATTCAAATATAGCCATTTTATGGACAATGCTCCTGATATTAATGTAGACACAGTTAAGACTAAGTATTCTATAGTGTCTGACACACCCTGACTACCCTGACACACCCTTTGAAATTAACAGGTTTGTATTCCAAGTTTTGTCTTCCTCCTCATTTAAAACGTTGCTGCCCTCAGAACACATTATGAGCATCAGCTGTTGTGGCAACAAACTTGAATTCTTGAGGTGGGTGCAAGCATTACTTGGACCCCCTATCATCAGATTAACTAAATTACCCTTACTCCCTCCCCATCCAACTAGCAGTTTCCCTGAATCCTTAAGTTATCCTCAATAATACTGGCAAAATCCTTGCATCACCTTTGTTCAACTGAATACCATCTCTACAAAACAGATTCCTACCTACAAATGTGGGTCATGCTGATAAAAGCCATTGTAATAAGAAAGTGACACAAGGGAAGAAATGATATCAAAATTTTTTTTTTTCCGGCCACTAATAACATGGTATTAAAGTTACCGCTTGACATCCACGTTATTATCATTAGTAGAAGCATATGATGCAAGAAAGCAAGCTTATACAGCATCACCAAAAAAAAAAAAAAAAAAAAACTGCTTCTCATTTCACCCATCCATTTGCTCCTAAAGTTTATACACTTCTTACTTAAATTTATTTAAGCTATCAACTCCACAGCAACAGATGGAAGTTTATTCCAGCAATAAGCTACCCACTGGCTAAAGTCAAATTTCCGCACATCTATTCGACAACTGTATTTCCTCAATTTTAGTTTGTATCCCCTCAGGTTTGTAATCTGAGAAAGAGGAACAATCACATCAGTATTAAGCCTGCTCAGTCCATTCAAGGCCTTTTACACTTCAATCAGATCACCTTGTCTCCAGAGCTGCAACTTGTAGAACAAGCCATTCTTTGTAAGAGCACCACCTGTTCCCCACACTAGTCTTGTTGCCTTTCTCTGTATTCGTTCTAGCAACTGTACATCCTTCCTAAAATTAGGCTTCGAGACCTGTATGCAGTGCTCAAGCTGTGGCATGACCATTGCCAAGGGGATAATCAACTCCTTATCCCTGCTAGCAAAATTCCTGTATATCATTGTCAAGATCCCATGACTTGCTCTGGCAGCCTGCCTGCACTGCTCAGAAAACTTCATATCTGACTGCACAATTATCCCCAGGTCTCTTTCATTCTCAACCATGGAATGAAATACTCACTACTTTGCATTTGTCAATGTTAAACTTCAGTTCCCACTGAAGCCCATCCGCCCAACTTTTCTAGATCCTGTTGCTGTAGCATACTGTCATTAAACAACCCTGCCAACCTTTGTATCATCTGCAAACTTCGACATTAAGCCTGATATACCTTCAACAATATCATTGATAAATACAGAAAACAATAATGGACCCAACACTGAACCCTGAGGGACTCCACTAATAACATTAGTCCACGATGAGCAGTGTCCATTGATTATCACTCTGTCTTGTCCCACTCAACCATCGTTTTATCCATTGTAGCAACTTAATGCCATACTGCTCCAATTTGTACAGTAGTCTTCCATGTGCAACAGCATCAAAAGCTTTCCTGAAATCGAAATATATAATATCAAAATTATTTTACATTGTTTCTTTGTGACCACATTATAGTATCCAATCAAATTGGTCAGACAAGACTTCCCCTTAACAAATCCATGCTGTGTCTGAATTATTACTGTAGTCTTTTCAATATGATTTATTTTCTATATATTTATTTATTTTATTTTATTTTTTTCTGGCTGATGCTACATAAGCTTGCTTTCTTGCATCATATGCCTCTACTAATGCTAATGATTCTGCATTGCTTCTTTAACCAGTAACTCCATTATTTTCCCTGGAACAGAAGTCAACTAACGGGTCTGTAATTACTTCTGTCACCTTTTGTGAATTGGAGATACATTTGCTCATCTCCAGTCTATGAGTACCTCCCCTGAAATCCAACGATGCTCTCATAATTTAATATTACTGGATAGATCCCATCCACCCCAAGTGCCTTTCTTATGTTTAACTTCAACAATTTCTCCTCCACTTTACTCTCAGTTATTATAAAATCATTTAGATCCCTGTTAGAGTTTAATAAGCTTCTGTTCTCCACTTCCCTACTGAATTCCTTAGTGTGAATGTAGATGCAAAACACTCATTCTGAGCAGGATCATCTATAGTCAAACCATTGATATCAAGCAGACCAATCTGATTCATTCCCTTCCTTTTAGAGGTGACATAATTAAAGAAGTCTTTGATGTTTTTCTTTGCATCCTCTGCCAAAATTTTCTTGTAATCTGCCTCTCTATCCTAACCTCCTTTGTGGCTTGATTCATCATCATCAGCCATTTTCAATCCACTGCAGGATGAAGGCCTCTCCAGCAACTTTCCAGTTCCTTCTGTTTTGAGCACTGGCCATCCATTTACTACTCAAAAACTCATGAATTTCATCTATCCATCTCCGCCTTTGTCTTCCAGGTTTTCTTCTAGCTCCTCTTGGGTACCATTCTGTTATTTTCTTAGTCCATCTGTCATCATGTCTTCTAGCTATGTGTCCTGCCCAAGACCATTTTAGTTCTTTAGTTTTGATAAGAATGTCCTTTACTTGAGTTTGCTGCCTAATCCATGTGTTTCTCTTCTTATCTAACAGTCTGATTCCCAATATAATTCGTTCCATTCTTCGCTGTGTAGTTCTCAGCTTCTCTTCCATTCTTTTGGTGAGTGCCCAAGTTTCACTTCCATAAGTCATGGTGGGGAGTATACATTGATTCATTATTTTACGTTTCAGACAAACTGGGATATTGCTCTTCAGTATGTGACTATATTTCCTGAATGCTATCCATCCAAAATTTATTCTTCTCTTGACTTCCAGCCATTTATCATTATTACAGCTAATAACTTGTCCCAGATAAGTATATGACTCCACCTTTTCAATTACTGCTCCTTCAATCATTATTTCCCTTTCCGTGGCATACTTGTTCATCATTACTTTTGTTTTAGCCATATTCATCTTTAGTCCAAAATCCTTACTAACTGTGCATAACTGATTAAGATTTTCCTCTAATTCTTTGAGATCGTGGCTTATGACCACAATGTCATCTGCAAATCGTAAATGGTTTAGGTACTCTCCGTTCACATTGACTCCTTTCTGCGACCAGTCTAATCTTCTGAAAGCTTCCTCAAGGGCAGCAGTAAACAGCTTCGGAGATATTGTGTCTCCTTGTCGAACTCCTTTCTCGATTTTAAATTTGCTACTGTCTTTGTCTAGTCTAATAAAGGATGTAGCACTCTCATATATTTTCTTCAAAATCATAATATATGGAGTATCTATGCCTTGTCTTTCCAGTGCCCGAAACATTGCCTTATGCTGTATGGAGTCAAATGCCTTTTCATAATCCACAAATGCCAGGCATAATGGTGTTTTATATTCATTTGCTTTCTCCATTAGCTGTGATATTACGTGAAGGTGATCCATAGTTGAGAATCCTGTCCTAAAGCCAGCTTGCTCTTTCGGTTGATTCTCATCAAGTATTCTTTCTAATCTGTTAGTAATGACCCTTGTGAACAACTTGTAGATATGGGATAATAAGCTAATTGGTCTATAATTTCCAATTTCTGATTTATCTCCTTTCTTATGCAGCAAAACTATGATTGCATTATTCCACTGCTTAGGCATCACACCTTTTCTAATGCACTTTGTGAAGAGCCTTGCCAGTTTTTGTGTTAACGTCTCTTCCTCCCAATTTTAACAACTCTACAGTAACTTCATCTTCCCCCGGAGCTTTCCGATTCTTCATTTTCTTCAATGCATGTTCTACCTCATCAGGAAGAATATCGGGTATGTCGTATGTGTTGCTACTTTGCAATCCATCTTCCCCACTGCTGGTATCATTCCCTCGCTCCTTGTATAATTCTCTATAGTAGTCTTCTGCTATTTGAATTATGCCTTCTCTGCTGTTTATAAGTACACCATCGCTGTTCTTCAGTTTCAGTATCATTTGTCTTTCTGTATTACTGCTCATGTCTGCTGATTTAAATCCTTTGTTTTCCCTTAATGCTTGTTCTACTTTTCTTGTGTTAAATCTTCTTATGTCCTCTCTGGCTTGATTACAGACCAGCTTATATCTACCATAGGCTTCTGTGTTGGCTGATAATTTATATGCATCCCATGCATTTTTATTCTCTGCCACGAGTCTTATTAGTTCATATCACATCAATTTGACAGTATTTTTTGTTGGTATGAAATGCCTTGTTGCCTCCAATTAATTCCTTGAATGCTTCCCATTTAGAATTTGCTGTTGGTAACACATCAGTTTGTCCCACTGTATTGAATTTAAAAAATCTATGAGACCCCTTTAGTCACTTTACGAAAGCAAAAACCCTTCCTTTATCGTAGTTACATATTGGAGTATATGCTGAATCAGTACCTTCTTAATGAATGAATAATCATTGCTGGCAATCAGATGAAGAGTATTATTCCCTGTGGTAACCTCTCGAACATGCTGATCCAGAAAACAATCATCCTGTAAATCCACAAAAGTCTTGCTAGTTTGTGAGTGACCACCGCAAATTCCAGTCAATTCCTGGAAAGTAAATCTCCCATTTTAAAACATTCTGATTACTGGCCCATTCTATATGTCTGTGTTCATTGTACTCATTAGAGTCATTAGGCCTATAACAAACTCATACCCTCATTTTTGCTTTTCCCGTGCTTATGTCACACTGAACTGATTCAGCGTTGCACTATCCACTGACATCAATTGGATGCACTTCCTTAGAATTTGTGTTTAACTTACAGCATAACCCCTCCTCCCTTCCTATCCTTTCTGTACACATTGTATTCCCCAAATTCCAATTCTGCATTCCGTATATCTGTGTGACACCACGTCTCTGATATCCAACCATATCCGCCTTTTGATTGCTTGAACAGCACTTCAAACTCATCAAATTTATTAACTATACTTCTAGCATTGGTGTTCATGCAAGTATACATGCACCTGTTCCTACTCTTATTTACCCCAACACAGCCCATGTGTTTACTTGTTTGTTTCACGACTCCCAGCAGTTTTAGAAATCCCCAATAACTTGCTTTCCAGGGTGCTGCTCATTCCAGTAGAAGCAGTGCAAGAATACTTCCACCTCTGCCTGCTGCTCTTAATCTATTAGTCTGTGAATCTCCCAAAGCTAGCAGTTTTCTGGCCCACCTAACATTGTCTTGATACCATCGACAAATAGTCTTGCACTCTTTCTATTTAAGTGTATCCCATCCGTGTATAAGCAATCTCTCCTATTAACAAGCACACACCACGCTCAGAAAAATTCTACCCCACGAGCCTTTTATTTCATCCCCCATTATGAGACATTCTGATTTACTAGTCCACTCTATTTCTCTGTACAATTGTTCATTGTACTCATTCGAGTCCTTAGGCCTATAACACACTCCTACTCTTATTTTTGCTTTCACAGTGCTTATGTCACACCAAACTGACTCAACAGTGCACTGTTCATCTATATCAACTGGGTGCACTTCTTTTGATTTTATGTTTTTCTTAATTAACAGCATAACACCTCCTCCTTTTCTATCCTGTCTATCCTTTTTGTACGCATTGTACTCCCGAAGTTCCAGTTCTGCATTCCTTATATCTGTGTGACACTATGTCTCTGCTATCCCAACAATATCCGCCTTTGATGTCTTGACCAACGTTTCAAATTTATTTACTATACTTCTAGCGTTGGTATACATGCTCCTATTCCTAGTTACCCTAACACATCCCATATACCCACCTGTTTCAGGATGACTGCCATCCGTCCCTGAAACCCCCAACATCCCTCACTCCAGGTTGCTACTTATTCTAATAGAAGTTGTGCAAGAATCACCTTCACCTTTGCCTGTGGCTACTGTTAAACTATTAGTCCTTGTATTCCCTTATCAGTTTTCCGACTCACCTAACACTGCCTCGATAGCATCAGCAAACATTCTTGCACCCTTTCTATTTAAGTGTATCCCATCCCTGTAGAAGCAGTCTCTCCTATTAACAAGTACAGACCAGGCTGAAAAAAAATTCTACCCCTTGAGCCTTGCACAGTCTTTCCAGGGCCAAATTGATTGACAAGGCTCTCTTCATATACTCCCTCCTATTGTGTCTGGGCAGGATTGCAGACAC
This sequence comes from Mastigoproctus giganteus, assembly GCF_048544385.1. Lineage (NCBI taxonomy): Eukaryota > Metazoa > Arthropoda > Arachnida > Uropygi > Thelyphonidae > Mastigoproctus > Mastigoproctus giganteus. The sequence goes on along the minus strand of NC_143579.1, from coordinate 144,124,094 downwards.
TTTCAATTTTAATCCTAACTTGCAACTTTTTTTCGTCATTGACCTGTACTTGTTAATTAAATCTGCAGATTTGCTCCACTTAATGTCAATAGTAAATAGAGGTCATATCTAGGTTGCACTGTATTTAAAAATTTGAGCAGTTTATGATTCTATGAAACTACACAAGGGTGTGTTCACAGCCAACACTGCACAATAATCATACTACAAGTTGTTTAGGTGTAATAAGTAGGTTATTTAGAGAGAGAGAGAAATTGGTATTAGTAATGGCCACATGTTGCAAGGAAGCCTATAGCTTATGCCGCACCATAAAATAAAATAATAAATAAATTAAAATGGGATAATAAGATTTTGGATCACTGAACAATTTGTTTTGGCATTATTTTCGTTATTGCAAACTTCCAAATTTGAGGTGAAGTTCATGAACAAAGGCAAGTGTTGACAACAAGGACAGTTTCAAAGTGAGTATAGCCTTTTAATAAAGATGTTATCAGGAGAGAATCTGAATAGTGTAGTTGATTCAGATTCTCCCCTGTTATCTCGAACTGATACCTTACGCTATCAGTTCGAGATATATATATGCTAAGCTATTTCTTATTGACTACGACATAGTCTACCAGTCTGACAGGCATGTCTGGGTGTGGTTTATATAATGTTTAACAGAACATGAGGGCTACTTGAGGCAAAATTGTCTGTTTAATTAATAATGAGATGGGATAATAAGATTTTGGATCACTGAACAATTTGTTTTGGTATTATTTTCATTATTGCAAACTTCCAAATTTGAGCTGAAGTTCGTGAAAAAAGACAAGTGTTGACAACAAGGACAGTTTCAAAGTGAGTATAGCCTTTTAATAAAGATGTTATCAGGGGAGAATCTGAATCAATGTAGTTACTAGGAATGCGAAAGGTTACTTGACTCGATCCATTTTAACCGTACATTGGTGTCACCCCTAATTGTTATGTTATGACCTCCTGACAGGTGAAAACTTTCTTTTAATTTCTGGAAAAAATTTATTGGTATTCTGTATTTTTAAGTATTTTTTATAAAAAATATTTAAAAAATATTGCATACAATAAGTTTGCAATATACTAAGAAAAGGTGAAATATGGTATGAAACATAAAGCTGATGCTGTTTTTTCCATATTAAATCCCTTATATCAGTGAAGTTATAAACATGCACATATATAAATAACTTTAAAAATTATTACTATAATTAATACCACTCATTTACCATATGAAATTAATGTAGTTTATTAAGCTAATCGCCTAAATCACTATAAAATTTAAGGTGATGTTTTAAGGCGAAATTTGAAACATAACATTGGAAGGCTTCACTGGACAATAAAAACAATGCCAGCATGACTTTTTAATTATGAAATTAATTTTCTTGTGAATTATTTATACATATTGAATAAATTGTTAATCATGTAATCATGAGCTATGGATCATTCATTGTTTTTTATCCCTTTTTCATAAGTACAGCAGGCCCCCGTTATAACGCGGTTCGCTTTATGCTGATTCGCTATAATGCTGTTCTTATATTATAACTCGTGTCTGACTATAACGCTGTCACAGATCACTATAACACTCTTTTATAGATTGCATTTTTGGCATATTTAATGAAATCGTTTCATTTGATGGAGTCGATAGCTTGAAAATGAATAGCAAAACAGAATTAAAACGTTTCCCACGTCGACTTGAGAAATTTTCTCGCACGCTAATTTAATTGCAGTACAATGAATTGTTACGTAGTTCCGAGATCAACATTTTAAAAAATGGTCAAGTATATTCATTTTCAGTAGGGCTTGTAATATTTGTGTTATATCAATTTATCCGAAGTCTAGTCATCACTCAGTACAGTATTAGACATCGTGCAAACTTGAACGTTGTATCATAATTAATGCAACCAATGCAGTTACATTTTCGAAAAGTTAATAATGGCCGATAAGAATGAAAAAGCAACATCTGAGCGGGTACGAAGACTATAAATGTAAGAAAAAGACTGAATTCGAAAATTAAATTAGACGTTTTGAAGCGAATCGATTCTGGTCAAAGACAAGCAGATGTGTGCCATAATTCCTAAATTATGCAATTATTGCAAGTCCTAACTTGCAAGTTTAACTGTAAGAACAATTATAAAAAATAATAAAGAATTAATTTTAGCAGCTGGAAAGATAGCTGTTCCACTGCAAGCAACTAGGGCTAGGCCGGCTATTAGGATTGAAATGGAAAGACTTTTAACTAATTTTATTGAAGATAATATCCAATGCAGAATTCAGTTAAATATTATTTAAAAAGGGGGGGAGGAGAGAGAGAGAGAGTAGCCAATATGATGATCTGAAGAAAACTCGCCTAAAAAAAAAAAAAAAAATGTGGAACCATTTAAAACTGTTAAGGGCTGGTAGAAACCATATTTCCCCATGTATAAGATACACCTTAATTTTGAGCCCCGAAATTTGAAAAAAAATGTATTACATAAAGTTATTGAACTGAAGTTTTATTCATCCTAAAATTCATACAACTCATCACTGAGAAAAATAGATACGTACAATGATAACCCAGTTTAATGTAATATAATAATAAGTAGCAGGCAGTAGCTTTCAAGACTAACGAGTCTCTTTTTAAACTGAATTTAAATACAATGGATAAGTACAATGAGCTCAGTAAGGCATGTTATTCATTTACTATTATTGTTGCATGGATGTGCGCTGTTTTTTTACTCCACTGATCATCTAGCATTAAAACAGTTGTCTCTAGGATGGGGTGTAGACGTATGCCTTTGGATTGTTTAATATGTTAAGTGACTCTAGCCATAGGCGGTGGCGAAAGTGTCGTGAGTGGTCTACTATTTCAAAGTCACGTTTGGGATCAAGATCATGGTTAGTGGCCCAAAAATGTTCCCCAACTGCGGACTGGTCAATTTTGGCAAGCCGGATTGCTCTGTCATGTTCCGTAAGGCGATCTTGGAGACGTCTTGATGTTTCTCCTATTTAGCAGCTGTCACAGTCTCTACAGGTGATGTGATATATTACATTGCTGCATAAGAGAGGTGTTTCGGCAATCCGGCTTGCCGAAACTGACCAGTCCGCAGCCGCGGAACATTTATGGGCCACCAACCGCGATCTTGATCCCAAACATGACTTTGAAATACTAGACCACTCACAACACTTTCGCCACCACCTATGGCTAGAGTCACTTATCATATTAAACAATCCAAAGGCAATAAACCGCCACAAAGGCATACATCTACACCCTTGAAAGCTACTGCCTGCTGGTTTATCATTGTACGTATCTATTTTTCTCAACCATGACCCCAGTGCACCAGGCCCATGCGTTACTATTACAACTCATCACTGTCTTCATATATTGCCTCATCCTCAGTTCGATCTATGGCAATTTGAAATGCCACACTTCTTAAATGACTTGACAATGATCTCAATCTTGATATTATCCCAGGATCTTTTCACCCAGGTACAAACTTCTCCTATAGTTGGTTTCTTCACTCTTTCTGCTGGTGTCAAATTGTCCCCAGAAGACTTCATCCATTGGTTCCATTCGTCTCTCATGGCAGCTTTGAAGGGTTTGTTAATGCTGACATCAAGTGGTTGGAGCTGGGATGTCAAGCCTCCAGGTATGATGGCAAGTTTTGTTTTTTGCTCTGCAGCAATCTTCTTTGTATTTTTTGTTATGTGTGCCCTGAACTGAACAAGCACCAATAGGGAAGGTTTTCGTAAGAGCCCATCTCGTCTCCTGCTCCAAACTTTCTCAAACCAGATCTTCATCCCATCCTGATCCATCCAACCCTTGTCATTAACGTGGACAAGGGTTGAATCACTCCTCGAGGAATGTCTTCTTTTGGCATTGTTTTGCGTTTGAAAATCAGCATAGGAGGCAGCTTGATTCCGTCGGCACAACAAGCTAGAACAACTGTATAATGTCTCTTTTCATGTTCACAGTTCTGTTTGGGACATCAAATTGAATGGGGACTTTGTCCATATTTGCAATCTGTCCCAACTCAATGTCTTCCAACATTGAATGACAAAACAATGAAATTCAAGGACCTTCTGCTCATAGCTTTCAGGCATCTTTTGGGCAAGTCTGGTACGTGTACGCATGCTTAGTCCATTCCATTTCATGAACCTGAAGCACCAATTGTGTCCTCCTTTGAAATCAGTAACTTCTTTTTCATCGGCAATTCTTCTTGCCTCATGCTGAACCATCTTTGTGGACACAGGGATTCCAATTGCCCTTTGCTCCTCAATCCATATCTTCAATTCCCTCAGGCACCTCTGTAGCCAGGTGGGAAAGAGTAAGAGTCCGTAGCACACGCTTCTTGATTACACTGGGGTTTGAGCCCGTCACCACCAAATACGGAAAGGTCAGGGAATGACCAATGCATATCCTGGAGCAATATGGCCTTAGTTGCTAATGCTCCTAAAAACCAAAAATAACTAACTAACTTCAATTCCCTCTCTAAATCAGGCCATTTTGCTGACTTTCCTCTAATGGCCTTTTTCTGCCGTGGCATTTTCAGTAGGGTTTCATCTTCCCGTAGCCAGTCTCTGATTGTTTTCTCAGTTGGAGGAGGACCAAACACGTTCAGTAGCACGATTTCTATTCACTTTTGCAAACTGGATCACTTTTAACTTGAATTCAGCACTGTACGAAAATCTTCTGGGCCATTTCTGGGCAGAACGTGGCAAAACGTAACCTAATATACCGGTTACAAGTGCGAAACAATGAGCACAAAGACATCAAGCGCGGAAAAGCGGGAAATGCAAATAAAAAAAAAAATCTACAACCGCTGTATAAGACACACCCAGTTTTCAGACCCCAAATTTTTCGAAAAAAGGTGCGTCTTATACATGGGAAAATATGGTAGATTTAAAATTCAGGGAGAAGCCGCTAGTGCAGATCAAGGAGCCGAAATTTTCAAAAAAGAACTTGTTAAAATTATTGAAGAGGGGCATTATGTGTTATAGTTCTCAACAAGTTTTTAAACATAGATGAAGCAGGACTTTTGTGGAAACGAAAGTTTCATATTGAAATAAGAAAAAACATGCCAGGTTTCAAAGTGGCGAAGGATCGGTTGACTTTATTGTTGGGTGGCAACGCTGCGGGGGATTTAAAATTAATACCCCTTTTAGTTTATTTGGAAGAGGGCCAAAGTTCAACCCAAAATCGACACATTTTTCATGACTAAATTCATGATTTTAATTGGAATTTTAAGTTTAATTTTGATAAGTAAGTAGTTACCACATAATTATATACATATGTAATAGAGAATATTTTATATGTACAAATATTTGAATATTAAATATTTTGACCAAAATTTGTGCATCTTTTCACTACCGTTTATTGTTGATTAGGAAATATCCTATGGCACCAACCGCAACTCACAAATACATATGTTAGCATTTGCATTAGCATTAGTAGAGGCATTTGATGCAAGAAAGCAAGCTTATGCAGCATCAGCCAAAAAAAAAAAAAAAAAAACCACTTCCACTTCACCCCTCTGTTCGTTCAAAATACCTGTCCAGCTGAGCCTTAAACTTATTTAGGCTATCAACTTCCATGACAAGGGATGGAAGTCTGTTCCACCAACCAACCACCTGCTGGCTAAAGTCAAATTTCCACACGTCTATCCTACATCTGTCTTTCCTCAATTTGAATTTATGCCCTCTCAGGTGATTATTCTGAGCGAGAGGAAGAATCCCATCAGCATTGAGCATGCTCAAACCATTCAAGGCTTTATACACCTCTATCAGATGTTACCTTATGGGAATGCAGCGCTCGCTTAACGGGGATTAACTTAGCGCTCTGTTTTTACGGAACAAATTATTAGCATTAAGCAGGGGTCACCTGTACTTAGTTGATGCCCAGTCATTCTCAGGTTTTAAAAATGGCAAGGTAAGTTGAAATTATGTGTTATTGGATTCATTTTGATAAGTAAGAGGATGAAATTTAAAACCAACCCTTGGGGGTCTTCCTCCCTAGATGAAATTGCAAGACAAAAAGCGAAAATGTGCCTGAGAGTATCTAAATGTTAACATGATCTGGGTAAATTTTAGGAACTGGTACTTTTGTCCTAATGTGCATACCACACATTACACAATAAGGCCAAGCTGTGTCAAACAGTTAAATTTTCTGCAGAAAACCCTGATTATGCATTCCCTTCTGAAGAAATGCATTTAAAATCTGGGCTTTCATTTCAACCATGGGTTACAAAGTAATTATGCCTACATAACAGCCAGACTGCAATGGTTTCCTAAAAATATTTATTGTTGGGTGGTAACGCTGCGGGGGATTAAAAATTAATATCCCTTTTAGTTTATTTGGAAGAGGGCCAAAATCCACACATTTTTCATGATTAAATTCATCAATTAAATTCATTATTTTAATTGGAATTTTAAGTTTACTTTTGATACGTAAGTAGTTACCACATAATTATATACGTATGCAATGCAGATTATTTTATATGTACAAATATTTGAATATTAAATATTTTGACCTACATTGCATCTTTTCACTACTGTTTATTATTGATTAGGAAATATCCTATGGCACTGACCGCAGCTCACAAATACATATGTTACCTTATGGGAATGCGGCGCTCGCTTAGCGCAGATTCACTTAGCGCTCTGTTTTTACAGAACAAATGATCAGCATTAAGCGGGGGTCACCTGTATATCTGTGTGCATGTGCATGATAAATGTAGTAAGTAACAGTAATAATAGTGAGCAGTATTCTTTAGTCCCTTGGATCTCGTTATAACCGAGTTCGATTTGTACGTCAAAAAATTACAAATTGCTTAAACTTAAAATTAAACAAGAAAGATCTCATTGCCTTTTAATTGAAACTCCCTGTATTAGGTTTTATTCTTCCATTTCCAAAACAGAAGAATAAAATCTAATTTAATGTGTTTTCATGTTATTCAAAAATAATAAAGAATCTTACAAAAATCTTACATTTGCAGCGGTTAAAAACTGTTGATGGGTCATTGGTAAATCACATGATAAAGTTATATAAATAATTACAGAGTATAAAGAAACACATCTCATGCTTTCTAGCTTTGGGTTCTCATGCTAGCATTTCTAGAGTTAAACGTGCAACAAACATGGTGGTACTGTATACTCATGCTGTAACTACGGGAAAATGATTTACATCTAGGAATGTCTTTGCATTAGCATAGTGGTCATAATAACTGGATTGTCCTAACACCAAATAGTAAAGGCCAGGTTTGAATGGCATCAAAGCAAGGAATTATGGGCTTTTTTCACTCCCAGGCTGGTCTTGATCAAGGATAGTAAGGTTTTTCCCCAGAAACTTGAGTTGTTCATCCAGCTAAACAGGTTAACTGATCAGAGAACACACACAATTAATGGACATAATACACATGGGTGAATGTGGTTGGGCTCGTGCAACACTAATCTGTTAGCAACGGATTAGTATTATCTGTAGGAAGGTATAGAAAATCACTGCTTTTTAACTATAAAGTTAATATAAGCTTATATTTTTTTAGATAACCTGAAATCAAACCAAGGCAAGACTTAGTTTGTTCTTCATATCCTGAAGAACAAACCAAGTCTTGCCTTAAGTTTAATTTGCCGTAGGAAATAAGATTGATAAACTTTCTCTTTTTTTTTTTTTGTCTTGAAATCTTTGTTTCCTTTCTTGTATATGAGGACTCACTGTTATAAAGTTGTTCCCACATTTACCTCACTCAAAATAAGTTTCATTTTTCCACAGCTACTGTGCTAGCACAGTATATGAGAGATAGTTGTCAAGAAAATTACTTTCATTGGTATCACTCCCTTCTTTCGAAAAGACACTATAATTTGCCAATATTTTCAAAATGCAATTTTAATACATCTGTGATATGAAATCCAAAATTTAAATAAATACTCTGTTTATATTCTGCAATGCTACATCAGGAGTTCAGTAATAACATTACTGCATTTTTGGTACACATGGAATGAAATATACATATGCACTTTCAACTATTTTGATTTTTTTAGTATGGAAATTTTATATCAGATGTGTTGTTTGAAAAATTATTTTAAGAAATATCCCATCCTGGTTTATTATTATAGACATCATTTCTTCAGCCTTTTTACCTAAGGACAAGGAACTGAAATAAATTTAATTTGTACAATTTTATTGATAAATTGCAATATTTAGAAAATAGCATTATATAAATTTATTTCATCAAGCTTAAGGTTTTCACCATTGCAAAATACACATTATATTCTTATAATCCTTTCTACAATATTAGAAAGGACTGTAGTGTTAAAATCAATTTCCTTAAGCCACACTTAAAACTGCAACAGTAGTAAGCACAACATCTTTAGATATTCAAAAATTTGGCATTACAATTAGAACACATGACTTTTCCATACTGACTAATAAATAGTCTTTTTTTTAGCTTTGGAAATAACTAAATTCAGTTCAGTACTACATGCAGTTCATATCATTCCCCTGTGTTCACAAACTTAAAAATTTTCCAAATATACTTTTTGGTATTTTCTCCGTTATTCATTTCAATTAATTGGGTGGGCCAGGTTTGAGTTTTGAAGTAATAACTGAGTTCCACAATATGCGTCACTAGAATTAACATATGAATATTGTTTTAACAATAGGAAAAGACTAAAAGATTAAAATATAATAAAAATTAAGATTAAAAACTGCACAAAATTATAGCCCACTAAAAAAGAACATTATCAAATGAAAAAAATAAAGCCTGTTTGTAGCACAATCTGCATCAAGACTGTTAATATTTATTCTTTTTTTTTTTTTAAACACAAATGAAATTGATGCAGCCATATAAAATTACAGTCCACTAGAAAAGTATGATAAGAAATAAACAAAATACATCTTTATTTCAAAAATTAATGAAGTAATTTTTCTAATTTATATATATTAGTTGTAACAAACTTGTTGTCCCTTTTTTTAGAACCGGGAGAAGAAATATCAAAAACCCAATGAAATACTGAAGAATATTTCAGGCAGTATTAAGTAATTCAGAAAACTGCTAGTGTGGGAAAATACACAGATGGGTATGCAATGATCAGGCCACGTCTTGAATAGTGCATAGAGGTCTGGAGGCGTCATTTTAGGAAGAAATAGAGCTGCTGGAATGGGTACAGAAAAGAATGAGGCTGGTGAGGGGAACAAAGAAAACCTTTGGTTCTACAAATTGCAGGTCTGGAAACTAGGCACCTGTGAGATGATCTGATTGAGGTGCATTTGAATGGCTTGAGCAAAGTCAATGCTGATGAGATTGTTCCTTTTGCTTAGACTATTGCACAAGGAGACAAATCCAAATTGAGGCAGGGCGGTTGCAGAATCGATGTGTGAAAGTTTCCCTTCACCCTACAGGTGGTTGACTGTTGGAACAGGCTTCAATCTCCATTGTTGTGGAAGTGGATAGTTTGAATAAATTCAAGGAAGAACTAGATAAACTATAATGGGGGGGATAGTTGAGATTTTAACCCCCACCCTTTTGGCTGATGCTGTATAAGCTTGCTTTCTTGCATAATTTGCCATTATTAATACTAATATTAACAGTAGCAGAGATGCAATTTATTTTTGCATTACTTCTATTGGTAAATGCCTAGGAAGCAAGGGTTTGATTACAAGGTCTTTTAAGAATCCACATGGAACTAAAAATTATATAGGCTACGTTAGAGTTTATACTCCAGAGAGGCTACTATCTTTTTAAAGCAAGCTCTTAATTTAAAATTCCAGAATAGGTGCCAGATGACACAACGTGGCAGAGAAAGAAATTCCATAAATGACTACAAATTGTAACTATAATTAGTCTGTAATCAAGTCATTCAGGGTTTTTTGTACACTAAGGTAGATTATAGAATTAATATTGGCAAGATGGTGCAAAGCTTATACAGAACCATAAGTAAAAAAGTAAAAGTTTATTATTCCCAGTTGATTGCTCTTTGCCTGAATCAAATTTCGCCATATATGTTGTACAAGCATCCTTTTCCCCAATTGAAATTTATGTTTTCCTCCCTATGTATCCAAAATAGAGTAAAGATGCCATCATTTAGTTTATGTAGTCCTTTCCTTTGTTCAATTGTTGGAACAAATTTACATCTATTGTGGGTAGTTTGAATAAATTGTGGAAGTGGGTAGTTTGAATAAATTCATTAAAAAACTAAAACTATTGGAGGGAAGGTGGATTTTGTTTTTGCTTTCTTGATATCCAGCTCTACTCTGTACCCATAAGCCTCAGGCTTCCTTGCACCATATGGCTAATAATAACACACATAAGAAAACAAATTGAAAATGATGGCTGAAGGATAGAGGTGTGAAAGTTTGATTTCAGTCAGAGAGTAATTGAATGTTGGAACTAACTGTTATCTGGTATTGTGGAAGTGCATAGCTTGAATAAATTATAGGAAGTACTGGACAAATTATCAAACACGATGGTCAGATGGTGTTTTTTTTTTGTTTGCTGCCCACATTTGGGGAAGTTTTCTACCAGTTTTTCAAACTGGAAAAAAAAAAAAAAAAAAAAATTGATTTATTTATTTCCCCTTCTTTGCTGGCCACCTGTGAGGCAGCATTACTGGCATCATGTGTCAGGATTGTTGATATCTCTTGATTGGCTCCCTGGAGTACAGGATAGCTGTCACTAACAGACCGGCACAAATCCATTATTGTTGCCATGATCCAGTTTGAGAAGTACCTGAAATCAAAAACAATTAAAAATGTGAACAATTATTTCAAAATAAGATGTCTGTTGGAATAGAATTTGATACCAGATGCCTTCATATATGAAACATATATGTACAGCAAATTTGATCTCTGATTAAAAATTTATTAACATTTCATCTTATTTTAAAAGTGCATTAAAAAACTGATTAATATCACTATTCATTTATTTTTGCTGTGTATGGATTTACTAAGTTAATGGAACATTTATTACCACTGATTAGTTTGTATATAAAATTTATGTGAAGAATATTGAATAATTTCACTTGTATTCCTTTCATAGGTATAAAATACCTCACCAAAATTGGGACCAACTTCAGGCTTCGATGAATCTACCATAACAGATACATATAACAACTCTCTGACTTACGTAGTGTTCCATGGAATGCTGCGTAAGTCGCAATTTTCCCCATGCTTGTGCAGCACTCACAACTGTGCTCACTGAATTGATTGAATCAAAAAAGAAATGTTCAACGAACATGTGAATAGATTTATTTATTGTATTCAATTTTTTATCTCATGCACATGAAAAAAATTACAAAAGCATGCAATTTAAAAAATTATAAAATTACAAAAAAAAGAGGAAACAGGCATAACGTCAGTAAGTTTTGCCTCACGAGCATCGTTGCCAGAATCGGCATCTTCAGCTGATAAGTATGCCACTGGGGAGGTTGAGGGCTGTGGAGATTTAGAAGGGGTTGGCTGCTCAACCTTACAAAAAAACATTAATGGATGACTGACAGTAGCTTTTTATTTTCATCGTAGATTTCTTTGTAGCAAGCAAGCATATCATTCACACCTCTCTTTTCAGAATGGTTTGCTGTCAGGATCCATCTGACCTCGCAATTGCCGATGCAATTTCACGATGAACCAAATCTCATTTGGTTCATCTTGAGCTTCGTTGGCATTTTCTTCTTTCACTATCGCTGCCTGCAAGTCAACAAGTTCTTCATTAGATAATTCCTTCTCTTCCTCTATTAACTCCACGTCTCTGGCAACCTGCCTCCAACTTACAGATAAGATTGTAACCTCTTCATATGATTCATCTTTTTCAAACCCTTCGAAGCCTTTTGCGTGCCCTGGGAATATTTCCTTCCAGGCACCATTTAAACAACAACCCAGTCCTCATTAATGTTTAAGATGCCATGGTAAATATTGCAAGATTTCCAAAAGTCTCTTAATGTAAAATTTTTCTCACTGTCTACTGCAGACAATGCCTGCATAAATAGTATGCTTTTAAATTTGAAATAACACCATGACCAGGGCCGCCCCGTGCAGGTTGTGCCCCACACAAAGGTGCCTGATCAGGAGGGGCACCACTTCAAGACAATAAATAATAGTAAATTTTTATACAATGCTCTTATTCATGAAGTAAAACTGCCTTGGATTTGTAATGTGGTATGGTGTATGCCGAATTAACTAGAATTCTGTGAAATCGCAGAGGCTTGAGTCTGCTATATCCACTGCAACTCCAGCTCCTTGAGCTCAATTACCGAAAGTTCTGTGAAATCATGGAGGCTTGAGTCTGCTATATCCACTGCAACTCCAGCTCCTTGTGCTGGCATTTCTGTCTCGGCAGCTGCTTGTGCTGGAATTTCTGCTCTCGGCAACTCCTGGTGCTGCTGGCTTTCCAACAGACTGTGAACAGATGCAGATTTTCCAATGAAGTTTGGACTTTGTCTGAAATTTAATTATATGTATATTTTATTTTTTATGTAATTTGATTATTTTTCAATTTATTCATATCAATCTTTTTTGGTCATGGCAGGTTTCTTCCCTCCCTGTACTTTGGCAAACAGGAGAGGGAGTATATTAGAGTACTGCTAAATTATGTGTAACTGACGGGTTGGCTGGGACCGCTTTATATAATAAATATCAATATCAATACATAGATTGCACGACTTAAAATAAACAGTAAGGCGAGAAAAAATGAACAGTAAACTCAACGACCGCTTTGCTTTGACATACTGCTTCATGAGTGGTGCGTCAAAGCAAGTTTGAACGTGTTCATTGCATCAATATGTGATCCGTGCTCTCCGAATTCTCAGAAACTTGTTTTGACTATTTTCAGTAATGCAAATAATGCCACGTGCCATGCCACCCCAATGTGTGTAATGCCGAACTGAAATTTCGAATGTAGTTGTGTTGTGTAAGCAACACTTTCGTATATTCCAGGGCAGGCGCCGGTTCCTCGATTATCTTTTCAAGCCTTGAAACCTGGCATTGTCTTTTCCTCTTTGGCAATGTATGTTCGTTCCAGCATTTTTTGTCCAATACAGAGCAGTCTCTTCAACGTTAAAAATTTGCTGCGTTGAATAGCTGCCTTCATCTATAATTTTTTTCCGACACCACAAAATTTCTTTGCAGCTGCAGAATCGGCACTGACGACTTTAACGTAGTAGAAACCAGCACGATGCTTGAACCTATTAAACCACCTGTTGCCACGCACTTGGCTTGGGGTTCACCGTATTTATCATAACTTAATATCTTCATAAATACTTCTTGCTTTTGCACTCAGAGGCACTTCCTTCTGAATCTGATTTTCCATCCATATTTTTAATAGCTGTTCCATCTTCGATATAGCACCTGAACACTGTTTTGTGATCATTATTGATCATAAGTGCGTTGATCCTTTGACATGTTCTTTTATACATGCACTGTCCTTTAAAATAGTATTCACTGTTGAAGCAGCGAGCCCTAATTCCCTTGCAGTAGATGACAAACTTTGTCCTGCTTCGTACTTCTTAATCATTTTAATTTCTAAGTCAATTTTGTTTCGTATTCCTGCACTGCCAACACCTGCACTTTCCGTTGGTCCCTTCATCATTGTAATACATAAATAGGAATGAAGAGAAGTTTCTGAAAATTCTTTTTTTATATAATTGAAGATTTCAGTGAAGGGGAACACATTTCACCACAATACTGTAACATAAATACTCAGAATTTCAGTTATCAGGATTATCGCTAATACAATAAGATTGAGTTTACTACCCGTTTATAATAGATTGCACTAACAGAAAAGCCCACTAAACCAGGAAGAACAAATTGGTTTTTGGTTTTTTTTTTTTTTTGTTTTTTGGTCGTGACCTCCAGAAATGTGCTTTAGGATGATAATGAAAGTGTAGTGTAATTTCCATTATAACTATTACCTTTTACAGCACTGCTTCCCAACCTTTTTCAAGTCGCGACCCCTGCCATATTTGCATAAAAAGGCATTTTTAATAGGGAAAAGAAAACACATTAAAAATAGATTTTTAAGAATATAATTCTAACCTAACACTTCATAAACCTAATATTTAATGTGATGGTTGTACTTGCATCTGGGCAACCAGCTTCAAATTTCGCGGCTGAGTGTTAAAGCCAACCTGGTGTCATCCTCAACATTCAAATCTGTTACTTGCCTTTTTTTTTATATGAAGAAGCGTTGAAAATCCACTCTCTCAGAGATATGTAGAGGCAAATGGAAGCAAAACTCAAAGCATGGTGACATTTGGATATGACGAATACATAGCACACCAGAACTGAGTCAGCAATTTTACATAAAACTATGTGCTGGGGAATCGTTCCGTAGTTCCAAGAATCCTGTACTTCATCGGAAATACTGGGTACATTCAGGGAAGCAGAGAATGGGTTTCGTATCACTGCAGCTTCTTCTGAAAGCTCAGGGAAGTACTGCTGAAATTCCTTTTCATGGGATTCAAGTTGTCCAGTAATCTTCAGATTCCTCTACCACCCTGCAAAGTTTTTCAAACATGGCAATGTTTCCAAGATTTACTTTCAGACAGTTTTGCAGCTTGGATACAAATGCCTAAAGATTGTCTTGAAATTGGATCATGTGTGTTTCCTTTCCCTGAAGTTTCAGGTTCGGTTTATTTAGTTTGTCTAAAATGTCTGCTAAGTAAGCAACACTTTTCTTCCAAGCTTGATCATTAAATTAAGCCACAAGGTCATGGTTCCCTTGCACTTCCAGGAACAATTTGATTTCATCTTTCAACTCAGACACGATTGACATTTCCTTTCGACAACCAGCAGTAGAAAAGAAGAACCTCGTGATCAGAATTCATGTGTTTACATTTTTTTTGAACAGACGGGTGTTGAGGGCTCCAGATTTGATCACAATTTTGATCAGAGAATGAAGTACCTCTTGCAGAGGAGCTGAAAGAGTCTTACTGGCAAGAGCATATCGGTGAATCATGCAGTGCTTGATTCACCGATATGCTCGGTGAATCAAATTCCCTTTGTCTGAAAGCCCGACTTTGACCCCAGCATAGCTGGTCCCCATATGTAGAAACCCCCCAGATGTTTTTCCACTCTAGTCCACCAATTTCAAAAAAGGTATTTATCTTCTCCATATCTTCACCTTTTGTAGTAGTTTCAAGTGCACTACAAAACAAGAACTCTTCTTTGATGTCATCTGAATGAATACATTTCACGAAGACAATCAACTGAGAACATGAATTTATGTCTGTTGATTCATCAACTTGAAAAGAAAACGATGGAGAAATCCATCGTTTTCTTTTCAAAGATTTCAATGAAATCTTTGATTTCATTGAAAACCTGCTCTTTCACGTCTACGGACATATATGAATAGTGTTATTGAACAGTGACATTTGTCGCATCGTTACCTTGCTGGCTACCACAAGAATTAACTACGCCATCTTCAACATGTAGGGTTTGATGACCGTGTCTCCAATCATGTAAGGTTTTTTTTGTTTGGCAGTTTCCAATGCGACTTCATATGATGCTTGCACTGTTGCTGAAAACTTCCTGTAGAATCGTCTCTGACGTCTAAGACCAGTTTTATCGCTTCGAAAGAACTCTAAATCTTTTTTAGTATGTTCTGAATGCTCTGCCTCTAAGTGACGTTTTAGTTTTGAAGGTTTCATAGATTCAGCACTGAGAAAGACATTGCACAAAACGCATTGTGGTTTTTCTATGCCTGCGCACTATGGCCATAGTTGCCGATGCGCCAAATAAATCTCTAAACCAACAACAACAAGTTCTCTGCCATTGCTGATGAAGGTAGTAAAGCCAAATTTTAGATAGTCTTTTGAATAATTACGTTTTTTCTCCATGGGGTGCGAGTTTAGCACGGACTGATGACGACCTACTGACGCTCTTTAAATTTTAGAAAGTTCAAGCAGTAGCTAACCCGCGCTCGACAGCGACTGGCTGGTTTCTATCATGGCGCCAACTAAAGACGGGTGACTATTGGCGAACTAAGTTCGCGCCAGTTTGCATTAGACGGCCCATCGCGGACATTACTGAATTACATCGTTGCAAACATGGCGGCGTCAGCAAAACATACGAGGTGATCTTCAACTGCGTTAAGAGAGCAACTCACCTTTATTCGAGTCTGTTATTCACACATCGAGACTGATTAAAAATGAATTTTGCATCATAGTGAACATTTTTTTCAGTTTACTATTTGTAACATAGAATTTTATTCTAACACTGCATTTGTATATTTTATTTATAACAAGTTAATCAAGGTCCGCTGTTGTGAAATTTGAAAAAATATTAAAGGCCCGCTATAGCAAATAATTAAAATAATATAAAATGTTTCATATATATGAAAAATTTGATTTCTTGTGGAAATGTCTCACCATGTCTGAAAGTGATGTGGATAGAAAAGCTTTGTCTTCATCAGAGCAATATCCTGGTGATCTTAACGGTGATGATTTTGGAAAAGAAATGCAACATTTACCCTCAGTACATAAAGTAAATTTGTAAATGCATAGTTAAAGCCATTAGATCTGTTGAACTTGTTAACACAGTACAGACTTGGTGATATGTTTCCAAATGTTTGTGTTACTTAAGAATAACTATTCTGCAGAGAGGTCATTTAGCAAATTCAAGCTGATTAAGAATTATTTAAGGTCTGCAATGTCTCAGGAACGTCTTGTGGATTTGGCCAGGCTAAGTATTGAATCAAACATTGCCAGAACAATTAATTTTCATGCTGTGATTTGAAAATTTTCACAAAAGAAGGCCAGGAAAGCTCTCTCCTTTTTTTTTTTTTTTTTTTTTATTTAATTACAGTAAATACTAAGCCTATCTATTTTTTTTTTTTTTTTTTTTTTTTTACATTTTAATTATGTCTTCTGATGATCTGATCTGCATTGCAATATAAAATGATGTTTCTATGTGAATTCTTTCTCCTTATCCTTATTGTAACATAAACAAAGACGTTCAAATAAAATGTGTTTTCTCTCTGATCCTCTTATTTTATTTATATTTGAAACGGACAGATAGTAGTTAATCCTGCTATAACATTGTCTACCAAAACTTAAAACGCGCACTTTCTGAAGTATGCGTTTACATAATTTGCAGATAGTATAGGCCTCTTCTGGCATATCATCTGTGTCATCCACTTCCTCCAAGTTAGCATCAGGTGTGCTGTCATCATGCGGCTTTGCCCTCTTACACCTAACTCCACGTCTACGGGAGAGTTTTATTTCGATCTTTAGGTTTGACTCAACCAATTTGGCTTCATTCCACATGCATTTCCAGTTATTTGGAAGTTTTGTCAGATCTGTAAGGAAAGTTTCTATGTTTGTTACTTCAACATCCAGTGTGGCATCTCTAGCTTGGATGACCTTGTTGCAAATATAATAAAACTTTATTTCTTGTTTTGACCGTCAAATTTAATTCTAGGAGGTCTTCCAGTGCTAATTTCATGCAAGACAAGTGAGCTGCAAAAGGCTTTACATATTCAACACGATCTGACCATCTTGTTTCAGACATACCGTGAAGAGAACAACCAATACAGTTTTGTAGTAATTACCACCGTTTAGAACTAGAACTGAACAGGTGTACACAGTTTGAACTTCCGACAAAGGTTATTGCTTCAGGTATACATTCAGCCACATCATTCCCACATAAGTTGAGTGTGTGTGACAACCGCAAGGTGAAAAAAATTGCTGTTGAGCATTGTTCTTGTATTTTTGCCTGTGCGCCGTTGTATTTTCCAGCCACATTTGCCCCATTATCGTAGGCTTGAACTCTGCAATCATTGAGAGGAATAGCATGTCCTTTCAATGTTTCAGTTATCAACTGAGCAATTTCTTTCCCTCTTTTGTTGCTACAATCTGAAAACTTTAGAAATCTTTCTTTAGAAATCTCATACTGCATTTCTTTTAAAAGTACGTATCTAAAGAGAAATGCCGTTTGTTCAACATGGGAGGAATCTGGTGTGGAATCTACTATTACTGCAAAGTACTTTGCAGACTGCCTCTCTGGCAAAATGTCTTTCACAAGATTCGAACATTCTGCAATAAATTCATTTTTTGAGTTAGGGAACAGATAATGAATTTGAAGCCTCTCACTCATTTTCTAGGCGCCTCCGTAGCCAGGAGCAGCAGTGCGTAGCACACGCTTCTTGATCAGACCGGATTCGAGTTCGTGACCACCAAATACGAAGGATGCGGAAAGGTCAGGAAATGACCACCGTATATCCCCGGAGCAATATGGCCTTAGTTGCTAATGCTCCTAAAAAACAAATAACAACAACAACTCCTTTTCTATGACTCCTCTACACTTAGCACATGTTCCTGAAGGATGGGGTCCCACCTGGAGAGCAGTTTAATAAGTCCTAAAAAGTGTCCAGTGTCCATTGTTTGAATCACCACTTCGATGGGATGAACCAGTAAATGCCAGTCCATGTTCTCCCAAGAAGAGTACAACATCGATGAAGCACTTTAAAAGATTGTACCATTTCACAGCTTCAGTTTTGAGATGGTGTCAACTCCTGTCCCATACAGCAGGCGCCTTTCTAGTTCTCACCAACCTAGGTAACATTCTCTGTGACTCTTGCCTTTTTCATGTTTTGGGATCCTAAAATTTCCGCCACTTCCCATTAGAATCCCAGCCTTCAGCAGATACCAGTGCAGATTTAGATGCAGAAGTGCTAGTCTTGAGACTATTGAATGTCTTGTGACAAAATAATCGACATGGAAAGCAATATAATGCTTGTTTCTGTTGACTCCAGATAAGCCAGTCTCATACATGTAGTTCTCCATTGGTGCTTTGAAATTTCAGTATGCTTTCTGGGAAAATTTGATTGCAAGTATCTTTTGGGAATTTTAGGCAGAAGGATGTGACAATTCGTAATATATTTTTCTATTTCCTTTTGAGATGAAAACTCAGTTGTGATACATCCAATGTCAAGGACTACATTTTGATTACTCCTCTCGTTTTCCAAATTCACTTCCACATGCTCCTGTGTGTCTGTTTCTTTCTATTTTCCATTTTCATTTTCTTCATCTGCCCCTTCATCAAAATCCTGTGCATGATTACCCAAATCAACTGCTCCTTGTTTGGGGATGAGGTTTCCAAAATTTTCTTGCTCCAATTCTATAGGTGAGTTCAATGAAAAAATTTTTGAAGCCGCACTTAATCCAAATTGAAAGAGTGTTTATTGATCCTTTTTTTCATTTTCCTCTCATTCTTTGTCTTTTCTTTTCTGGGCTCCTGATTTGTGAGAATACATTTTGGAGAGATAATTTATACTTTTATATCTGAAAAAGAAAAAAAAAAAGGAAGAAAAAAAAAGAGACAATAACACAAAAAAACATTATATACTAATAATTTAGTAGTAGAAGTAGTGGTAGCAGACTAGTATTAATTAATAGTAGTAATAGTACTGCTATAATCAACCCCGGGGGCTCACATCTGGTGAGTATGGGCTTGGCAAACCCAGGGTCCTGAGCTGGATATCATAATTCTTCTCTTTCTTGGTGATGCCTTTCTACTTCTCTCTCACACAGGGGGTAACTCGGGAATTTTTTTTTTTTTTTTTGGCTGGTGCAGCAATAATAATAATTAATGTGATGTACATTTAAGAGAACATGCTGCGGTAATTCGTAGCATGCGAGATGATCGTGCCGTGAGTCACGGTTAGCGCGCACGTCACAGCCAGCTCAAACCTGTCCTGAATGGCATTCTGATAAAGAGCAGTTCCGACTTGACTGAGCACGCGCGACACTCACTGTATGCTGGCAATGTACTATGTACTCGCAGTAATTTATTTTTTATTTTTAGAAAGAATAAAAAACAATTTACTGACTCCATAAGAATTTGATTATAAAAGTAAAAGTAGATAGTTATAAAAACAATAATAATGGAAATAGGTAATTATTATTTTCAGATAATACATTTTGTATACAAATTATTACAAATATAGCCATAATATATATTTTTTCAGGCAATACAAAATGTATTATCTGAAAATAATAATTAAAAATTAATAATAATTACATATTTTCATTATTGTTTTTATAACTATCTACTTTTATTTTTATAATCAAATTCTTATGTAGTCAGGAAATTGTTTTTTATTCTTTCTGAAAACTAAAAATAAATTACTGCGAGTATAGTATAGTACATTGCCAGCATATAGACAGGCAGATACAGATAGTGTCGCGCATGCTCAGTTAAGTCGGTACTGCTCTGTCAGAATGCTATTCACGACAGGTTGGAGGTGGCGATGACTTGCGAGCTGACCGTGACTCACCACACTAAAGTGCAGGATTACTCATGCTACTACAGCTAAGTTCAAGGAATGCCAACATCCACCAGCCAACGATAAAAGCCAATCCGATTTTTAATATTGTATATTAATATACACTTTACCTTTTCATGATTCACGTACAAATTGCATACCCACTTAAGTTTCTTTGTAGCATAAAATCATGGGCTTATCAGAACGTAGAATATGTGAGGCCTGATTCTTTGAATAGGCTTAGCCAAGCTGGCGATCATTGTTATCATAATTACACAGAGTAGTAGATACATAATGGACTCTCCCATAGGCGATAATGCAGAGGCGGATTTAACGGCAGGCGCACCGGGCGCGCGCCCGGGGCCCCGACTTCTGAAGGGCCCCATCAAAACCCCAACTTTACATTTTTTTTCTAATGACACAAAGTTTGGTTTCATATGTGCAATTTTAATTACGTACAAGTTTACAATCGGCGGTAAAACCTGATAGTATGTTTATATTCGCTTATTTTCATTATTTCATTACTACTCTGCATACTATGCGCATACTACGCTGCATAGGCCCCGCGCGGCTGCGCTACCGCTCATCAGAGGAATAGAATCGTATTTGCTCCTTTGTACTTACAAAGGTTCTCCTGCAGTGCAAACTTACGATATACGCGTATATCGTATATTGTTGAAATTATATTAAGATAAAATTAATTCCTGTTGTTACATCAGCGCCTGGATTTTCATAGTTTATGAATTTTTTTTCTTTGAATTTTAATTAATCATTAATTTATTGCACTATAACGAAAAATCTCTTCTTTAGTATTCTAATCATCAGACTATTAAATTTTATATTTTTCTTTTCATTGATAGGCTACCAATGGTAGCTAGAAAAATGAAACGACATCTATGAGGGGCTGAAAAAAGACAAATTAAAAAAAAGACGCGAATATAATATAATACATATTATATTCAATTTTTATTGGAAATAAAACATTAATAGTACATAATATTTTTTATTTATTTAAAAAAATGGTTAACATGTATTTTTATTTTCCCTGTCTCTCTGTTTGTTTTTTTAACAGGTCCAATATTTTCTTCTGCGCCCGGGGACTCAGCCGACCTTAATCCGCTTCTGTTAGTCATTAACTAACAGAAGCGGATTAAGGATTTAACTTCTAAAATCAAGTAATTAACTCTTTGTAAAAAGCAAACGTTTAAAATTTTTTGTTACAATTTGTTTCCTTGGTGAACAGCAATAGTTGCCCTGTTGTTGTAGCAGCTGCAACTGCCCGTCGATGTTGTCTCCCTCCCCAGGTTTTTTGGGAAGGGACACATAATGAAATGTCTTACATAATGAAAGTCCTACTACAAAATACACATATGAAGTAACAGTCAATATTACATGAAAAATGAGGTAATACAGGCGGCGGCTTTAATAATATAGAACATTGCTCTACAGCGGAACACTTGGGGAGGAAAGCAAACGGAATAGGAACGTGTTATAAAACGTGGGTTATAAAAAGTAGACATAAAGCAGTGTAATAAGAAGATTGTGGCGATTTAGAGAGCTGTATGTCAAGGAATTGGAAGAAATTTGACACAAGAAATTGATTGTGTAAGATGCGTACAAGAAAGATACTATTACAAGTAACGATATATTTCCAAGAATTTTTATAAAACTTAGAATTGTTCTAACGTTACCCTTTCATTCAGCAGAATCAATAATCCTCCTCTATTTCATTTTGGGCCCAATGTAGGTGACGTCACCTACATAATACCCATGTAGCGTCACCTACATGGGGGCCAAGTGCCTCGTCATCTAACACGTGACGCTTACTTGAGGGCCAAGTGCCTCGTCATCTAATAGGTGACGTCTATATAGGGACCAAGTGCCTCGTCATTTAATAGGTGACGCCTATATAGGGGCCAAGCAGCATTGTCTGCAGAGCCCATCTTCCCTGTCAGCCCCTTCCTTCTGTTTCCTACCCTCCAGTGTTCTGCCTCCCCACCTTACTTTTCTCTTACACAACGTTTTTTTTTTCATTGGTTATAAAACGTGGGTTATAAAAAGTAGACATAAAGCAGTGTAATAAGAAGATTGTGGCGATTTAGAGAGCTGTATGTCAAGGAATTGGAAGAAATTTGACACAAGGAATTTGATACATCGAAATTATATCAGCGAACAACCTCTACTAAAATTACAAAAATTATGATATTAGGGTCCCCTGTAAACCCCAGGTCTGGGGGGGAAAAACCTTGCTATTGCCTGAGACCGACTAACTCTTAAAATTACAACCGTTGCTCAAGAAACAGCGATCATTTCATTCTCAAATCTGGTCTTAGCCACTGAAATCCCAGGAGTGGCGCATGGACTACGTGGGTCATGCGCCAAAAACAAAGGGCACAACACAATATACACACTTTCAAATCTCTGACCCGATACAACGCACACCCGCGGAGATGGGAGAAATCCCAGAAGCCGTTGGATACCTTACAACCAGAGGCGGATTTAACAGCGGGCGCACCGGGCCCCGACTTCTGAAGGGCCCCTCAAAACCCAACTTTACACTTTTTTCTAATGACACCAAGTTTGGTTTCATATGTGCAATTTTAATTACGTACAAGTTTACAATCGGCGGTAAAACCTGATAGTATGTTTATATTCGCTTATTTTCATTATTTCATTACTACGCTGCATAGGCCCCGCGCGGCTGCGCTACCGCTCATCAGAGGAATAGAATCGTATTTGCTCCTTTGTACTTATTTATTTATATTACTATTAATTTATTTCTTAACCTTTGTTAAATTTATTAATTTAACAAAGGTTCTCCTACAGTGCAGACTTAAGAAATAGGCGTATTGTTGCGCATATTGTTGAAATTATATTAAGATAAAATTAATTCCTGTTGTTACATCAGCGCCTGGATTTTCGTAGTTTATAAATAATCTTTGAATTTTAATTAATCATTAATTTATTGCACTATAACGAAAATACACATATGAAGTAACAATCAATCATCAGACTATTAAATTTTATATTTTTCTTTTCATTGATAGGCTACCAATGGTTGCTAGAAAAATGAAACGACATCTATGAGGGGCTGAAAAAAGACAAATTAAAAAAAGACGCGAATATAATATAATACATATTATATTAAATTTTTATTGGAAATAAAACATTAATAGTACATAATAATTTTTATTTATTTAAAAAAATGGTTAACGTGTATTTTTATTTTCCCTGTCTCTCTCTCTTTTTTTTTAAGGGGCCCAATATTTTCTTCTGCGCCCGGGGCCTCAGCCGACCTTAATCCGCTTCTGCGATAATGTTAACTTTTTTTACATGGTAAAGCGCATAGAAAGTGGAGCCATCAATTGTATGAACATGGAAACAGGCCGGAACATTGCGAAGGGTTCCTGGAGAATTTTCTACAGTTTCGTAGTTGTGATGAATACTATATTGATTCACTGATTATTAGTATGAGATACTCGTAATTAATTATTATTTCTATACAAAAAACAGACGCTATGAAAGACGACTGAATAGCGAAATATAAACTTAAGTAAATACGCTGGTAATCGGTAAAAATATCCCCGGTAAAAATAAATAAATAAAATAATAAATTACTGCGAGTATAGTATAGTACATTGCCAGCATATAGACCGGCAGATACAGATAGTGTCGCGCATGCTCAGTTAAGTCGGTACTGCTCTGTCAGAATGCTATTCATGACAGGTTGGAGGTGGCGATGACTTGCGAGCTGACCGTGACTCACCACACTAAAGTGCAGGATTACTCATGCTACTACAGCTAAGTTCAAGGAATGCCAACATCCACCAGCCAACGATAAAAGCCAATCCGATTTTTAATATTGTATATTAATATACACTTTACCTTTTCATGATTCACGTACAAATTGCATACCGATTAATTGTACAGTCGAATTTTGTAATTCGGTGAAGGCGAGAGCGTCGAGGGGGGGATCTTAGCTGAGGTAGGGTGTTTTCCCCCTATCCAGCTGTTTTAAAATCGGTAAACGAGTTCGTGATTTAAAAACATCAAGTGGGGAGAAACACCCTAGGCTAGGCGCCTCGGTAAAAATGGATGGACTGTACAGTCGAATTTTGTGATTTGATGAAGGCGAGAGCGTTTTCTTTCTTACTGATTTGTGTCGTCGGGGGAGTCTTAGCTGAGATAGGGTGTTTCCCCCCCTATCCATTAATAAAACCAGCTGGTCTTCGCCTTCTTGAACTGATTCAGGTTTTGGAATGTTTCCATCCGTTCCATATAGCAAGTAGCAACTAGTAATCAACCACCATCCTAAAAAGTGTCCATTTTTTGAATCACCACTTCGATGGGATGAACCAGTAAATGCCAGATCATGTTCTCCTAAGAAGAGTACAACATCAATGAAGCGGTTTAAAAGATTGTACCATTTCACAGCCTCCTCCTATACCCACCTGTGACACCTACTTCTGTCAATGGGGGAAAGAATATTTTAAAAGCATCAAATATCAGACAACTTCATTCTGTTCACACTCAAATATATATATTGATTTTTCTCCAATATACACAGATGGCTTCAAATCTAATTCAAACGTTGCAGCAAATGCAATATTTCTAAATATCCACGTTTACTCTCCAGAGCTAGGTTCTGGTGGTTGAGACTCATGTTTAGTCTCCAGAGCTAAGTTCCGGTCAATCCTTTTCTATCATGCAGTATGATTGATGTCTTTTGAGGTTATAATGAACATCATGGCGAGACCCAAACTTCCTTACATTTCTACCGCTCTAAAATGGTGTTCGCAGGCCGCCGCTAGTTATTACACCGGACTGAACCTATTAGTAACTCCCTAGGAGGCTTCCGGATCAGCTTATGTATAATCTTGCTACCGCTCTTCTGCCAGATAGAGACTTGAGGTAGCCTGTATGCGGGAGGAATTGTCAAGGCCACGTTATGTTTAGGATCTGGGTATATTCTTACCATGTGTACGCCATATCCAAAAATTTCATTACTTCTTACAGCATCCCCCCCCCCATTTTTTTCCCTATTGAATACACCATGAATTGTCAGATTAATAGAACAAGCTTGTCTGCTAAAAGATCCAAACCTCCCAAACACTTCCTAGTTCATTTCCCAAATATGTGAAATGAACTAGGAAGTGTTTGGGAGGTTTGATTGTTGGCAATGGACATCGTTGAGATTAGAACTGTGGTCTCAGTTCTAATCTCAACGATGTCCATTGCCACTTGCCGTCTGCCAAACCCCATGTACTATTTCTGACAGAATCTCAGTTATCGGTTGATTCAACTACTGCTCAACTCAGATGCCCAAATTATTCGCTGTATGATTCCTTTCGCCTCAAAAGTGGTACTTCTGCATGTCTGTTCCGATATTCCTTATCAGACTTGGTAATTTGGAACCTCCTCTTTTCGACCTTCTGTGGTTTAAAATCTCTCTACCTAATTCTTTCAAATTCATATGTTCTCTACCGTTCTCCCAACTACACTAAACACTTGGAACTCTTTGAAATCTTTCTTTGCAACTTGACTTTTTCCAGGCCAACTTTCTGAACAGTAAGGTAATTTTTCTAGGTGATTTTAATGTTCACAACTCTGGCTGGCTTCCGCTTTTCTAGTCACACAGATCCAGCTGGTTGAAATGCTGAGGCTTTTGCAATTTCTAACTACCTCGCACAAATTGTTCATTTGCCTACCAGAATACCGCAAAATCCTAACTATACAGCCAACATGATTGATCTTTTTCTCAAAAACAACCCTTCTAAGTACACAGTTGAAGTGAAAGGTCCTTTAGGCACTTCAGGTCACAACTTGGTGATTGTCTCTTCTCCAATGGAGTCTTTATCTCATGGCTATTCCCAACCTCGTGTTGTTTGGCATTACAAGAATGCAAAATGGGAGATTTCTGCAAGATTTCTTTTCTTCTTTTCCTTGGTCAGATTACTATTTCAAAACTTCTGATGTCAATGTTTGCTCAGCTCATGTCAGTGAAATTATTCTTGCAGGAAAGGAATGCTTTGTCCCACACTTCACTTTAAAATCTCGTCCTTTATCTAAAACCTTGGTTTTTCAATAAATGTGCTAAGGCTGTTCAAGAGAAGAATGTTGCATATCGTAATTGGCTTGTTTCTAATTCTTCACTTTCATTTTCTGCCTACACCAAAGCTCGCAACAATTGTAAAGCAGTTATTAATCAGTCGAAACTAGAGTTTGAACAGGCTAAGAGTAGAAAATTGCTTCTTTCCCTAATGGTAGCCAAGCATTCTGCTCTCTTGCCAAAGCAATTGGCTGCAACTTTTGTCCGTCTCTGCCAAAATTAGATGGTTTTATTCTCACTTCAGCTGAGGATAAAGTTGACCTGCTAGCATCCCATTTTTCTTCCAACTCATGTATTAATGATCGTGGTAAAACACCTCCCACCATTCCCAATATGCTCCATTTAATACCTCCTGTGGTATTCCGTCAATAGGATGGCTGAAGGATTTTGACGAATCTTGATGCTATGAAAACTCCAAGTCCTGATGGTTTTTCTGCACTTTTTCTCAAAACCTAAGCGCCTCAACTTACTCCTGTTCTTTGCCGCCAAAGGAGTTTTTCCTTCTGCCTGGAAATTTGACCATATCCAGCCAGATTCTAAAAAGATTGACAAATACCTCCCATCCAATTACCGTCCATTGCAATTACTTCTACTCTTTCTAAAGTAATGGAGAGATCAATTAACCAACTCTTAAACTATCTAGAAATATTCTGTGAGTGTTGATCCACTGGTGATATTCTGGATTATATTACCCATTTTATGGACAAATTCAATGGAAAAGTTTGATGAAACATAAGCAGTTGCTCTTGACATCTCAAAGGCTTTCGATCGTGTTTGGCCAAAGGTCTTTTAAACAAGCTTCCATCTGGTTTGACAACTGTTTTTAGTAATTGGTTATCCAGTTTTCTCTCTGATCGCTCACTGAAGGTGATGGCAGATGGCTATCTTCTAACTTCTCCACTAATGCTGGTGTCGCCCAAGGTTCAGTTCTTTCCCCCACTCTTTTCCTCTTGTATATTAATTACCCATTAATTTGCCCATATCTAGCCAGATCCTAAAAAGATTGATAAATCCCTCCCATCCATAAG
The DNA here is from genome assembly GCF_048544385.1 of Mastigoproctus giganteus. Taxonomy (NCBI): domain Eukaryota; kingdom Metazoa; phylum Arthropoda; class Arachnida; order Uropygi; family Thelyphonidae; genus Mastigoproctus; species Mastigoproctus giganteus. The sequence continues at coordinate 144,096,723 of NC_143579.1, read as the reverse complement.
ATTTCCTTTGACCGGAAATCTTATCCGTAGTTTTGCTGATGACAGCACATTGCATTCCCCTTGTCCTGCTCAATCGACTTAAACGTGTCGAAGACCCCGTACCAATTCCTTAAATGCTGTTCTCCAGTAGGGCAACGAAAACTTAGCTGATTTCAATCCTTCTAAAACTCAGTCCTGTCTTATATCTCACAGAAAGGATTCTTCTGGTTATGTGCTTATCTTTGGTGACACTCCGATTTCTAGGAAAGATGGTATATCTCTTCTGGGGATTACCATGACCTCTAGCCTCTCTCGGCACAAGCACATTACAAATATTGCTTCCTCTGCATATAAAAAACTTGGTTTTCTCTTTCGTTCTCGTCGTTAATTTTCTTCCAAACAGCTGGTTACTCTGTACAAATCGCAAATCCGCCCTACCATGGAATATTGTTCCTACATCTGGGGCGGTGCCCCAAAACCTCTCCGGGCTTCTAGATCTCATTGAGAAGACGGCAGTTAGGTTAATTAATGACTCATCTCTAACAGAGTCTGTCTCATAGATGTCTACTGATTGGTATTCTACAATTGCTACTATTACTAGCACTTTATTTTTGAATGACAATTGTGAGGAAGATAGTGTACAGCAGCAACAAATTAGACAGGGGAATGAACAATACACTGGATCATCTGAGATGGAATTGTTTAATATTGATGAAGTGAAATTTGTATGTTCTAAGGTTGGGGATAATAAAACACCAGGTTTAGACTTGATTGAAAATAATTGTGTTAAAAAGTTTGTAGACTTGTGTCCAGAAATAATGGTTAATATGTATAATAAGTGTTTATTGAAAGGAGTTTTTCCAGGATTTTGGAAAATTGCTCTGTTAAAATTATTACAAAAACCTGGCAAATTGTTGACTGATCCTAGGGGTTATAGACCCATTTCTTTGTTAGCAAATTTGGGCAAAATATTGGAAAGGTTGTTGTTGTTAAGGCTAGAGAAATTGTTCAACGAACAAAATCTTCATTTTAAATATCAATATGGTTTTAAGAGAAATAGTTCAACAGAGGATGCCCTACGCGATTTGATTAATTTTAGTGTAAATTCTGGTGAGAAATATGTGTTAGCATTATTTATAGATTTTGAAGGAGCATTTGATACTGTATGGTATCAAAGTGTGCTTTTTTCATTAAGAGAATTAAATTTTCCCAATTTGTTATACCAAATTATTAAAAGTTATTTAATGGATAGACAGATTATTATAAGATCCCAACATTTAACTTTTAATAGAATTATTGATCGCGGTTGTCCACAAGGATCTGTGTTGGGTCCTATTTTATGGAATCTGGTCTTAAACCAGTGGTTAAATAGAACAGTTCCTAATTGTTATAAGGTGGCTTATGCTGATGATTTGGTTTTGTGCGTGACAGGAAGATCTAGAGCAGTATTAGAAAGTAGAATGGAGGTTATTGTTCAGGATTTGACTGATTGGGCTACATTAAATAAACTAAAAATTTCATCTTCTAAAACTGTCATGATGTTATTAAAAGGAAAATTAGACTACAACAGACCACCTCGATTATTAGTAAACAGTAAACAAATTCCTCTTGTTTCCCAGGTAAAATATTTAGGGGTTATCTTGGATGACAAGTTATTATTTTTCCAACATTTGAATTATTTAAGTAGGAAAATAAAAAATTACACTGCTTCTATAGTTAGGGTTACCAGAAAAGATTGGAGATTAGGTAAACGCATTTTGTATCTATATTATAAAGCTATCTTTATTCCGATTGTGTCGTATGCTGCATCAATTTGGTATGTTCGTACTGTCAATGTAAAATTTAAACAAAAACTATTATCAATATAAAGAATAATGTTGTTAACTATTTTGCGTGTTTGTAAGACTGTTTCGACTAATGCTCTACAGGTGATTGCGGGGGTATTGCCTTTGGATTTAACAGTCGTGTATAGAGCTTTTTGTTATTTTATAAGAAAAGGAATACAAATTACATTTTTGGGGATTACTAATGAAGTTTCTTCTGCAGTCAGCAAACAGAAGAAAGAAATTTTGGTGAAATTAATTAAATTATGGCAGGACCGTTGGGATTCCAGTAGTACTGGTAGAGTAACTTATTTATTTATACCTAGTGTTGAATTTAATTTTAATAACAAATTGCATCGCTGGTTTTATCCAAGTATGGAATGCTCATATTTGATTACGGGGCATGGTTCCTTAAAAAGTATGTTGCATCAGTTTAGTTTAGTGGAAGGTTGGAAACATGGGATCATATTTTATATGAATGCAATTTGTATGATGAATTTAGATTAGACTTATTTAATTTGGTACCTAATTTTATTAGGGGTTCTGAATTAATTTGGCTGTCTAATGAAAGGAATTTTGTTGAATTTCAACGGTTTTGCAGGTTGACATTTAATAAAAGGAGGAGTATACATGTTGTTACTAATACTGACTAAAGACCTGTTTTTTTTTTTTTCCCCTCCTCTGGATGGATAGGCATTCTGTCTTGGAGGCGGGGAGAATTTTTTTTATTTTTGGCTGGCCTTGTGGAATGACCATGAGGCGGGATTGTTGCACTCACTAGTAAGATGTATTCTCCTAGTTGGTGCATTTTTTTTTTTTTTTTTTTTGCTGGCTCTTGGGTGTGGGCACCCCGGGAGCGGGACTGCTGGCACCCACCAGTCTTGCACCCTTACTGGTGGGTGCGGGATTTAGGTGCAATATGCACAGCCAGAGTTAATAGATCCAGGCATAGCTCTTCGTGCCAGGGATGGGTACCAGGTGGTAATTGCCAAATGGACTATCACCTGGTGGCAGAGTAGCCTGTTTGACTTATAACACATTACACACACGTGTACACACACTTACACTAACAGCCCATTATGAGAATATGATAAATTGGTGGAGATGGATGTATGTCCGGGTGCCACCCTTCGACAGTTAAATGCATACATACATGTCTCATAGATGTACTGTTCCTGCTGCATGCGTTTTATACAGATACTTTCATGGGCACTGTTCTTCTGAATTAGCTTCTGTAATTCCTGCTCTCTCCTTCAAAACAGTCCGAACATGTTCCGCCACCAGCCAACATCCATTTACTGTCCAACTTCAAACTCACAGAACCAACTTTGTCTTTCTCGTTTATTCATTCAAGTGCCATTTTAATCTATTTTTAACAAATATCTTCTTTCGTCTTCTCAACCCAAAGCTATGCACCAAGCAATACTATAGATTCTAATACCTTTCATGTTTGAGATTCTTTTAAAAAAAAAAAAAAACCGCCATTTCAGCATCCCTTCCATCTGAATTCAGTAACTTTTCAGCCGAATTATATGCAATTAGCTTTAGAAAATTCCTGTTCTTTAAAATCTGCTATTTATACTGATTCCCTCAGCTTAATCATGGCATTATGCAGTTCCTCAGATAAAATTCACTGTTCTTGATGAAATTAGAAGCTTATTACTGAAGATTGGAAAACGCCACCATCTAGTCACCTTCAGTTGGATTCCAGCACATTTCGGTATTTTGGGCAATGAGCTTCCTAACCAAGTTGTAAAAAAATCCAACCACAATAGATGTAGCCAATATCCCCGTTCTAGATTCATTATTATCATTTTTATTGGCCAATATGGTGCAAGGAAACCTGGGGCTTGTCCTGCCCGGCCAAAAAAAAAAAAAAAAAAAAAAAATTCCCGAGTTACCCTGAGAGAGAGAGAGAGAGAGAGAGAGAGAGAGAGAGAGAGAGAGAGAGAGAGAGAGAGAGAGAGAGAAGTAGAAAGTAATCACCAAGAAAGAGAAGAATGATGATATCCATTCTTCAGCTCAGGGCCCTGGGTGTGCCAAGCCCATACTCACCAGATGTGAGCCCCCTGGGGTTAACATCAGACTATGCACTAATCATCCACGCTGCATGCCTATTAGAATGGACAACAATCTAGCACTCTAAAACTAATAATAAACTCTTGCAGTTTAGACAGGATCCAAAAATGTGGCACTCCAGTGTCAGTACAACAAAATGGCAAGTATAGGTCATACTCACCTGACCCAACTTTATTTATTCACAGGAGACGATCCACCTGTATCCACGTTCTTCTCAAAATCTTACTGTTAATCTTACTTTATCCTCAGCTGAGGTACATTCTCTTTGCCCCTACTACAGACAAGACAGAACTTCAACCGTGCTATCACTGCTAAATCTTGATAAACTAATAACTTTAAAGAATCTCATTGGTGACAAGGCAAATATTTCCGAATTTTTCAACTATCTCAAGTTAACTGGACTATTTAATCACTTCTGATTTTACGACTTTCTCATTTCCTTATATTATAAATCATAGCCATAACAGCTTATCATCAAACCCCCATAACAACATGGCGCCAAATAATCTCTCATATATAAATCCAACAATTCATTTTAAGTTTACTATCTTGTGTTCACGACTAAGGTAAGAATCCCATCCATTTAAGGAAAGTAAACAAGTTTTAAGGATTTTCGGATGTTATTTGTATTCATTTTTAATTTATTGACAGTGACTTCTGCCACTCGTCGTTCGTTGGAGTTCCGATGTATTTTGGTGACAGGTTTAGTCTCTTGGACCACGGATGCCAGGTACGTTGGATCGCTACTAATTTGCCTCCGAGGGTAAAATTCATTTTGTTATTTTAATAGTCGTTTAAATTGAAGGAGTTAGTGTATAAACGTCCTACATGCATATTAGTATTAGTAATGGCCGCATGGTGCAAGAAAGCTTATGGCTTATGCTGCACCAGCCAAAAAAAAAAAAAAAAAAAAAAAAAATACCGAATAAAACAATGACAAAAAAAAAAAAATAATAATAAATAAATATTAATAAAAGAAAAGGAAATTAAACCTATCATCCTATGCGCTTCCCTCACCCGAAGGTACAGATGACCTTTGAATTTCCCCAAACTGTCAGCCTCTACCACCCATGTAAGCAACTCAGTCCAGTAATTTATAACTCGCTGGCTAAAAAACTTCCTGCAGTCCAATCTAAACATTTCCCCCGTAACTTGAATTTATGTCCCCTAGTTCTAGCATCATTTGTAATCTTGAAAATTTCTTCCTCATTCATTTTACTGATGCCTCTCAGAGCCTTAAACACCACATTCAAATCTCCTCTAAGGTGTCTAGTTTCCAAACTCTGCAACCCACATATTCGAAGTTTTTCTTCATAAGGAAGCCCTTTTGCCGATCTCACCAGGCGAGTTACCCGTCTTTGCACCCTTTCAAGAAGCTCGATGTCTTTCTTTAAGTGCGGTCTCCATACTTGAACACAGTATTCCAAGTGTGGTATAACAAAAGCCTTAATGGGATTATCTCTACTTGCAAAAGTTCGATAGATCGTCGATAGGACACAATGGGCCTTCCTTGGAACCTGTTTACAATGCTCAGAGAATTTTATGTCTGACCGCATCGTAACACCCAAGTCCCTTTCCTCCAGTACTGGGTTTAGTTGAACTACACCAAGTGAATAAGTTATTTTGGGATTACTGTTTCCCAGGTGTAATACCTTACACTTTGTTGGATTACAGCATGCCATTTTCTGGCCATTCCTGAAGTCTATCCAGGTCTCTATGAAGAAGCTCAGCTTGACAGTGACCATTAACTACTCTACCAATTTTATCATCAACCGGTGCAATACCACCACTTTGCTTATTGGAGGCTTGAAGTGGTGAAACCCATGTTTAGTCTCTAGAGCAAAGTTTCCGGCATCCCCCCCCCCCATACTTCTCCTTCAACCCATGCACGATACTAAATACTATAGGTTTTGATACCTTTCATGCTTGGAGGCTTCATAAAAAAAAAAAAAACATCATCTGCAAAGTAAAAAAGGCCTACGTGCTCTGGATTCATTACGAAAACTTTTTTATTTTTGTTGCTCAGAGCAAAACTGTAAATACAACTAATGAGCTTTCGGCTGGGAGGCAGCCTTCTTCAGATTGAATACATGAATGGCAGTTGGAATAGAGATGTGCACTGCCAGGATGGTGCGTGAGGCGCGTGGTTAATTGTTTGATGCTTGTGGCTGTGACATATCGTGGTGACGTGGCCAGCGTTTGTCTATGGATAGAATTACTGCCTCTGTGATGGGGTTAACTTGGCAACCACTGTTCCTGTTTAAGGAGGCATCCGAGCATTTTATATTTAACGATTCCAACCAGGTGCGCTTTAGGTAATGGTGGGACCTGTCCACAACCACGACATCGCGGCGTGGGTCGATGTCGTGGCAGGTTGTCTAGACATGCTCGGCGAAAGCTGAGTGTTCTATATCTGCCGAGCGGATCGCCCTTTTATGCTCTGAGAGACGTTTCTCGAGTCGACGTTCAGTCTCTCCAAAGTAGCAGCTGGTGCAGTCACGGCAAGAGATGCGGTAGACCAAACCGCTCTGTAGAAGAGTGGGAACGGGTGTTTTTACGTTGGAGATAAGAGAACGCAGTTTCTTGCCTGGGAGTTGGATGCACTTTATCCCATATGATTTTAGAATTCTACCGATCTGTTGTGACAGGTTGGGGTAGTATGGGATAAATGCCCTCGTGGATGACTCGTCCCTGTTGGCGTTGTTGTTGGTCGTCACGTTGTCACGTGCCTGTAGATCACACCTGTCAAGGACGTCGATGGGATAGCCACACCTCGTAAGGTCTACTTTGACTCTGGTGATCTCTTTGCGTCTTTCATCTGCGGAGCTGGAGTGTGTCCAGGCGCGAGTTAGCAAGGTTCGGGCAGTGGAGAGGAGGTGGCCCCGCATGTGTGCTGACCGGAAGTTGGTAAATTGGCCAGCACACATAGGTTTGCGATAAACTGCCGTCTTCAAGCATGTGCCTTCGCGCCGGACAAGTTTTTCTAGGTATGGTATAGAGTTGTTCGACTCCAGCTCAATCGTAAACTTTATGAAGGGCGATAGTGAGTTGAGGTGGGTTAGGAGTCGTTGACCTGAGTCTCTAGGGATGACAACGAACACATCGTCTACATAGCACCACCAAAAGGCGATGTGATCTGGCGCGTGTGTAAATGCACGTCCCTCTAACTCCTCCATCACGATGTTTGCTGTGACAGAGCTGACAGGGGAACCCATGGCTGTGCCATGTATCTGCTGGTAGATGGAGTCGTTAAACATGATTGCACCCCCTGTTAAGCACAGTCTGAGGGCGGCGGAAATGTCATCAGGCGTCAGCCTAGTTCTGTCGCTAAGGGTATCATCGTTGTCCAAGAGTTGTTTTGCGCAAGACATGGCAAGTTCCACTGGGATGGAGTCTCTCCATCGACGTCCAGTCTCTCCAAAGTAGCAGCTGGTGCAGTCACGGCAAGAGATGCGGTAGACCAAACCACTCTGTAGAAGAGTGGGGACGGGTGTTGGCAGATATAGAACACTCAGCTATCGCCGAGCATGTCTGGACAACCCGTCCAGACAATGCTCGTCCCCACATTTCTACAGAGCGGTTTGGTCTACCGCATCTCTTGCCGTGACTGCACCAGCTGCTACTTTGGAGAGACTGGACGTCGACCCGAGAAACGTCTCTCAGAACATAAAAAAGGGCGATCCGCTTGGCAGATATAGAACACTCAGCTATCGCCGAGCATGTCTGGACAACCCGCCACGACATCGACCCACACCGCGATGTCGTGGTTGTGGACAGGTCCCACCATTACCTAAAGCGCACCTGGTTGGAATCGTTAAATATAAAATGCTCGGATGCCTCCTTAAACAGGAACAGTGGTTGCCAAGTTAACCCCATCACAGAGGCAGTAATTCTATCCATAGACAAACGCTGGCCACGTCACCACGATATGTCACAGCCACAAGCATCAAACAATTAACCACGCGCCTCACGCACCATCCTGGCAGTGCATATCTCTATTCCAACTGCCATTCATGTATTCAATCTGAAGAAGGCTGCCTCCCAGCCGAAAGCTCATTAGTTGTATTTACAGTTTTGCTCTGAGCAACAAAAATAAAAAAGTTTTCGTAATGAATCCAGAGCACGTAGGCCTTTTTTACTATGTTCGGACTATTCTTGGCCAACCAGCATATGATATGGTCGTGAGACTACAGAAAGATTTTATATTTATAGCCCGTGCCAGACAACACCTGAGGTTTGCACATAGATGCAAGGCTAACAAGATTATACCGAAAGGGTTTCGGTACAAACAACCGTTTTCTAATGAACGTATGGGACGTGCCTGTCGGAACTTCGGCTTCAAGACTCTGCGCATATGGATTGGCTGCCTCCATCATGACATACAACGTGCTTCAGCGAGCAAAGCATGCCAACTAGCTGACCTTAAGACTTTGATTCCCGATCCGGTCTACAGCAATATTATCAATACTTTATGTTACCAGGCCGTCAGAGAATCAGATCGTTATTGTGCCCGACAGAAACGTAAGTTCAATACTTTATTTAATGAATCCCAACAATTTCGTCGCCAGCATAATACCCCTCTCACAAATTGTACGGACTTTGTACTGAACCTAAGCAGCAAGCAGTTATCTGCAGAACAAATAAACTTACTGACCATTGGCATGACATTTGCCGTTCTTCCAAAGCACCCACCGGTTACCGACATCGCCTTGGGTGTGGAAGCGAGCTTATCACGCCTCCCGGAAGATACAGCCAACGCTATCCGGTTGAAGACTGCAGCAGTTCTACACCATGCTCGCCCCGTCTCTTCAAACCTCAGCCGCATGCAGATTTCTACCCTCAAGGCACTGAAACAGGATTCGTCCATCGTCATCCTACCGGCGGACAAAGGCCGTCGTACGGTTGTGATGAACCACGCTGATTAGATGGCGAAAGCCTTACTGCTTTTACGAGACACTTCCGTCTACAAACTCTTAGCCGTTAACCCCAACAGAGCTTTGGAACGATGGGAGTCAGAGGTGAATATCCTCATCAACAGCTGGCTGAAACAAGAAAAAAAAATCACACAGTCAACCCGTAATCACCTCCGTGCCTCCGGGTGACAGATCCCACGGTTTTACGGCCTGCCAAAGGTGCACAAAGAAGACACACCACTAAGACCAATTGTATCCTGCTGTGGATCACCGACTTACGAGCTGTCCAAGTTTGTCTCGAGACTTCTTTCTCCTCTAGTTGGCAAGACCACCTACACCGTCTCCAACAGTGTTGAGTTCATAGAAAGGATCCACTCTTTATCCATCTCACAAGATCAGGTCATGGCTTCGTTCGATGTAATATCACTATTTACCTCCATCCCAGTGGAACTTGCCATCTCTTGCGCAAAACAACTCTTGGACAACGATGATACCCTTAGCGACAGAACTAGGCTGACGCCTGATGACATTTCCGCCGCCCTCAGACTGTGCTTAACAGGGGGTGCAATCATGTTTAACGACTCCATCTACCAGCAGATACATGGCACAGCCATGGGTTCCCCTGTCAGCTCTGTCACAGCAAACATCGTGATGGAGGAGTTAGAGGGACGTGCATTTACACACGCGCCAGATCACATCGCCTTTTGGTGGTGCCATGTAGACGATGTGTTCGTTGTCATCCCTAGAGACTCAGGTCAACGACTCCTAACCCACCTCAACTCACTATCGCCCTTCATAAAGTTTACGATTGAGCTGGAGTCGAACAACTCTATACCATACCTAGATACACTTGTCCGGCGCGAAGGCACATGCTTGAAGACGGCAGTTTATCGCAAACCTATGTGTGCTGGCCAATTTACCAACTCACCGGTCAGCAGACATGCGGGGCCACCTCCTCTCCACTGCCCGAACCTTGCTAACTCGCGCCTGGACACACTCCAGCTCCGCAGATGAAAGACGCAAAGAGATCACCAGAGTCAAAGTAGACCTTACGAGGTGTGGCTATCCCATCGACGTCCTTGACAGGTGTGATCTACAGGCACGCGACAACGTGACGACCAACAACAACGCCAACAGGGACGAGTCATCCACGAGGGCATTTATCCCATACTACCCCAACCTGTCACAACAGATCGGTAGAATTCTAAAATCATATGGGATAAAGTGCATCCAACTCCCAGGCAAGAAACTGCGTTCTCTTATCTCCAACGTAAAAACACCCGTCCCCACTCTTCTACAGAGCGGTTTGGTCTACCGCATCTCTTGCCGTGACTGCACCAGCTGCTACTTTGGAGAGACTGGACGTCGACTCGAGAAACGTCTCTCAGAACATAAAAGGGCGATCCGCTTGGCAGATATAGAACACTCAGCTATCGCCGAGCATGTCTGGACAACCTGCCACGACATCGACCCACACCGCGATGTCGTGGTCGTGGACAGGTCCCACCATTACCTAAAGCGCACCTGGTTGGAATCGTTAAATATAAAATGCTCGGATGCCTCCTTAAACAGGAACAGTGGTTGCCAAGTTAACCCCATCACAGAGGCAGTAATTCTATCCATAGACAAACGCTGGCCACGTCACCACGATATGTCACAGCCACAAGCATCAAACAATTAACCACGCGCCTCACGCACCATCCTGGCAGTGCACATCTCTATTCCAACTGCCATTCATGTATTCAATCTGAAGAAGGCTGCCTCCCAGCCGAAAGCTCATTAGTTGTATTTACAGTTTTGCTCTGAGCAAGAAAAATAAAAAAGTTTTCGTGTCAACTGCAAATTTAGACATGACGCCCTCTATCTCTTCATCAATGTTGTTTATGAAAATTAAAAACAAACAACGGTGGTCCTAGTACTGATCCTTGAGGAACACCACTTCTTTCATCAACCCAATCTGAGGAATAGTCATTTATCACAACCCTCTGCCTCCTGCCCTGAAGCCATCCTGCTATTCAGCTAAGGATTTTCCCACTGATTTCAACCTGTTCCAGCTTATAAAGCAACTGCTCATGTGGGACTGATTCAAAAGTTTTGCTAAAATCTAAATAAACAATGTCGAAATTATTCCCTAAATCCAGCTCGTGAGTGACCCTTTCGAAATAGCGAACCAGATTTGTTAAACATGATTTTCCCTTTACAAAACCATCCTGAGTATCCTTGAGAATTTCATTTCGATCCAAGTGATTCTGAATTGCATCCTTGATCACTGCCTCCATGATTTTCCCTACCACTGAAGGCAGACTGACAGATCGATAATTTCCCACTTCACTCTTAGAGCCACCCTTATGTATGGGAGATACATTGGCACTTTTCCCAGTCTAGTGATGCTCGCATAATTAGTCTCAATGGTACAATGCACTCACTTGCCACCTCCCTTAAGATTATAGGGTATATTCCATCAACTCCAGGAGCCTTACTGGACTGTAGGCTCGAAAGTTTTTTCATTAAATAATCTTGCGAAATTTCAATATCATTAATTACATATTTTTTAACTTCGCTCCCACAATTTCCCATTGCCACAAAAGGTTTTTCATTTGTAAATATCGATGCAAAATAACTGTTGTTCATCTGCAACGGCAGCTCGTGTATTTAATACTGTCCCCTTTCCCTTACGTAAAGGCCCGATCTGGTTTGTCCTTCTCTTCTTGGCATTTATATATGTGAAGAATTCATTTTCCCCCCTCTTTGCTCTATTTGCTAGAGATTTCTCATAACCTGCCTTTGCCTGTTGAACCTTTTCTGTGGCTCTATTACAGATCATCTTGTAGCTGTTATAGGCTTCAGTACTTTTTATTGCTCTGTAACCTTTCCATTCCACCTTTTTCTGCTCAAGCAATGTGGCAACTTCACTATTCATCCAACTTGGAACCCTCCTCGTGGAGTATTTTTTTAATGGTAAATACGCATTCAAGGCATCTGTGATTAGTGTTTTAAAAGCATACCACAGTTCAATTGTATTCATTCTCTGCGCGATTGTTTGTTTGTTATTTGGTTTTTAGGAGTATTAGTAACTAAGGCCATATTGCTCCGGGGATATGCGGTGGTCATTCCCTGACCTTTCCGCATCCTCCGTATTTGGGAGGTGATGGGCTCGAACTCCGGTCTAATCAAGAAGCATGTGCCACGCATTGCTGCTCCTTTCCACCTGGCTATGGAGGCGCCAATCTCTGCGCGATATCTACCCAGTTAATAGAGGCCATGTAGTACCTTAAGTCATCGTAATTTCCTTTTCTGAAATTAAAATCCATTCCTTTGCCTTTTACTACTGCTACCTCTCTCATCATCATCCACCGTAGAACTCTGTGATCACTTCCTGCTACTGGTTCCTCTACTGCAGGGTTTCTTAACCAGGGGTTCACGGACCCCCGAGGGGTCCGTGAGTTTGGATGGGAAAAAAATCAACTTATTAATTTCCTTCTCTTATGAATGTATGTAATAAATTACAATTGTATTAGCTGTATCTGTAGTCACCAATAGAAATAACAGATATTTTCATATCATGTTATAGTTATTGCATATTTCCAAAAATCGCTTATTGAAATTACGGCAGTTATTAGACCTGCCGCTAGATCGCACTTGATTGCAGTCCTGCTGTGGACAGACTATCGTGCGACGTAGTTGGCAAACTATCCGGAAAATCAGCACCTAGGCCACTTTTAACACGAATAGACACGCTGGCTACGAGTGTAAACCAGGTACGTTCAAACACGTCCTACGGTTTAGATAACAGTTGCACTGTGTAATTTAATTTATTCCCTGCTGTGTGCTTGTATAACGTTCCAACGGTGGAGGCCCCTGGAGTGCTACAGGCGTGTATGCATGTCCACCGTGTGTCTGTCGATTATTATTAATTAATAGCCATATGGTGCAAGGAAGCCTGAAGCTTATGCTGCACCAGGAAAAAAAATAATTCCCAAGTTACCCTGAGAGAGAGTCAAAAGTAGAAGGGAATCACCAAGAAAATGAAGAATGATGATATCCAGCTCAGGACCCTGGGTGTGCCAAGCCCATACTCACCAGATGTGAGCCCCCGGGGTTAAATGCACACAGTCTTCTTATATGTCTTTCTTAGTTGCTAATATTGCATTAATTATTTAACATTTGCTACAGACCAAATTTAAGTTGAAATGTCGAAGAAAAGGAAGTATGATTGAAACTATGTATTATTTGGTTTCACTTGCATTAATGAACTTGACGGGACTCAAATACTGCAGTGTTTTTTGTGCGGAAAAACTCTTGCAAACGGAAGTATGAAGTCAGCAAAACTGAAAGACCCTCTCAAGTCTGTCCATGCTGAAATTGCATCTAAAGATGCTGTTTTTTTTCGTGCGAAAAAATCTCAATTCGAAAAAGCAGGGACACTTCCAAAACTTGGATTTGCCATTTCATGAAAACCTTTTCTTGAAGCGTCTTATAAAGTTGCTTACTGGATTGCCAAGCAAAAGAAGCCCCATACTATTGGAGAGACTTTATTAAAGCCATGTGCACTGGAAATGGTCAAACTGGTCTGTGGACTGGAACAGAGAAAAAAAAAAAAACTGGAAGCTGTTCCCTTGTGAAATGATGGAATACATTCTAGAATAGTTGATATGTCTTTTAATATTTTTAAGCAGGTCATCGAGGAAGTAAAGTGTAAAGTGTGTTTGGGGTCAAAGGGCACCAGGGGTTTCCCCCATCTCCGTGTAGTTTACATTGTCGTGTGAGTACGCTGTAAAGGACAGAGATTTAAAAGTGTATGGATATTGTACATGAGTAGTGTTGTGTACCATAGAACTATCCTGTTAACCATTACCAGAGCCTGCAGCACCACTAGCATTGTTGCCCTACAGGTCTTGGCCGGCTGAAAAGAACAGGCTGCAGAAATGCCTAAAACAAACCTGGCAATACTGCTGGACAAACACAACAAAAGGGAATATCACCAAAAAGTCCATCCCGGACGTAGACAGAGTATACTCCATTCTCCCAACCTGGTTGCAACCCGGACTTTACACGACCTACTTCCTTACGGTTAATGGGGCTTTCAATGCAAAGCTTACAGCATTGGGAATAGTGGAGGACCCACGTTGTTGCAGAAAACAAGAAAGCTGGGTGCATATCATGTTTGAGTGTGCCCAATACGAAGACCTTGGATGCAGACTAATAACTAGAGTTCACTATCTACCGAGGATTCTTGAGTCACATCTACTAGATATACAAGAAGAATATTTAGCTTTAACTGATTTTGCCCAGGGATTATTTACCAGGCACCAAACACTAACCGCCATATACAGAAGACCTTAAAGGAATGAGACAAAACAAACCTGCAAAAGCAGCGAGACGGCACAGAGGATACTACTATACAGACCTTGGACTGACTACAAAATGCACTGGAAAAAGACAAGTGACAATATATTGTCTAACCACAAGAGTCATGATTACCGCCAATGGAAGCGAAAAACACCTTTAAATAATCGTGACATTAGAACAAAGGGACACTGCCCAAGACCTTGCAGCATAGACATACTACATAATGACAAAAGGTAGTGTGAGGACTAGCAAACATCAGGGAAGGGATAAAACCTCCATAATGACAGCCAGTAGACTTGATTTGATAATGACCAGAAAATAGGACCCAGACCACATGCAGTCTGGAAGGATGACATCCCAGATTTGACCCCCTATTAGTGTCCCACCTAGATGAGACTCAACGGCCAGCTTTTTAGGGCTTGCAAACTGATGGAGGCGACATACAGTGGCACTCTCCCGGCGGGACAGCCTATTGGTGACCCAAATGCGCACTCTTTTGATCCGATCTTTCTTCCCGAACTCCTGGGGAGGGGGGTGGAAGGAGAGGCTTGCCTCTCCTCGCTTCCCCAATTTTCTCACTCTGGTGGGGCACGGGCATGCCTCACTACCTGCAGGGGTATTCTACTCTGTCGGCCCCTTATTTCCAATTTCTCCCCCCAGTCTTCATCCTTCCCCCAAACATTTGTCTTGCACAGCGTTTAGCACTACATTTCAAAATCAAAAGAGAACATCAAAATTCTTGCCCGAACCTATTTGGTTTTTAAAAAATTGTTTTTCAGATTATGGTCAGCTTTGATGGGTACTTGCATTCTCTTCATTGCGGTGGTTGCGGCTGGGGGAAGGTCCGTCTTCTGCTGAAGAGGCCCTGAGCGAATTTTGTTAGCGCTTTGTAGCTGTATTCTTCTAGGATGAGGTTTTCCTAGTTTTGCAGTGTGAATCGAATTTCAGTGATGAGCAGGCAGCATAGATCTTGATACAGGTGACAGTGATACATGAGGTGCTCCCATGTTTCTGTTTGGTCGCAGTGGCAGAGAGGAGTGTCACTGAGTTGGAAGCCTGATAACTTGTGTCTGAATGCACCGTGTCTGGTGAGTAGGTATGTGACCAGGAGTCCTGGAGAGAGCCAGTGGGGATATTTTGGATATACTGTCAGAATTGTCGGTACGAATTTCCGAGTGATTTCACCTTTTATTGAATTTTCCCAGCGGGTTTGCCAGTGTGAGTTTCTTCTTTTCCATTTTAGGGTCACTGAACTACACGATAATTCAATCGTGTAGTTCAGGCAAGTGGACGTCTTTCCTTTGCGGAGGTGGTGTAGGATTCCGCGACAAACGATCTTCACGTCCAGGGGAAGGGCACCCAGAAGGACCTGCAGCGCGTGAGTACTCACCGTCCTGTAGGCTCTGGAGATCGCTAGCAGGGTATATCTTTGTATGGTCTCGAGTTTTCTCCTGTTGACCACGGTGGTCGCTTTGTGGTACCAGACTCCGGAGGCATATGAAATGGCTGGCAGGAATACTGTCGTGTAGAAGAGGGCGAGGGTACTTTTCCTCAAGCCCCAGTCCTTACGGGTGACTCTTGCAAAGAGTGCAGAATAGTTTCTGATTTTATTCCTGATGTATATCAGATGTGGTGTGAAGGATAGATTCCTATCGAGCATGACTTCCAAATGTTTTAATTCCATTGCGAGTTTGATGGTTTCCCCCTGGACTTTGATTTGGGGAGGCCTCCTAATATCTAGGGTCCCGTGAGTAGGACTGAACATGTCTTGGTTGGAGAAATTGTGAGTTTGTTGTTGTCAGCCCAGTCTTGCAGGATAATGACTGCTCTATTTCCGGAGTTCTCTAATTGTGCTCGGGAGTTCTCAGCAAGCATCAGAATAAAATCGTCTGCGTAAGCCTAGGATGTGACGTTTCCAAGGTTGAGATTTAGGAAACCGTCTAGGACGACATTCCAAAGAAGAGGGCACAGAATGGAACCCTGTGGGCATCCTCTGTGTATCCACCGCGATACGGGGCAATGACTGTGACTGATCTGTCTGAGAGGTATGTACTGATGCATTTATATAGATTTGCTGGCAGGTTAGCCTCCCGGAGCCTGCCGAGGACACTTGGCCACCAGATAGTGTCAAACGCCCCAGAAAAATTTATTGCGATGACGAGGAAGTACTTTTGGTTGGTTGTGGTTGCGGGATTAACAATATTTTCCAATGCATCTACGGTGGAGTCCTTTTCTGAACCCGAACTGTCGGGACTAAAGGGCTGCGTTTCAGTAGTGAGTTTCTATCCGATTTCATAGGTGTTCCATCAGTTTGCTCAGTACGGACAGTAAGGCTATGGGTCTGTAGGACCCCTGGAGGTCCTGCTGCTTTGTTGGATTTTTTTGGATGAGCCGAAGCTTTGCCGTTTTCCAAGTGTGTGGGAAATAGTCTTCTTTTAGGCAGTGGTTAAATAAATTTAGTATTTTTTCTGGGATAGTCTAAAGTGCCTTTTTTACAATTTCCGGCTCTAATAAGTCTGCGCCTGGTGATTTCCTGTTTCTTAGTTTGGCGGCTGCAATGTCCAGTTCGATCCTAGTAAAGGGCCCCTCCTCTTCGATTGTTGTGTAGGTACTATTTCTTAGGCAGAGCGATGTTTGTTCTGGGGTGGTCGGATCCAGGTGTTTCTGAAACATGGCATCTAGGATATTATTGATGGATTCTTGCCACATTTTGGTGTACTCTCCTTGTGGCTTCTTGGTTGTGGGGATGACTTTGCCTCTGGGGTTTATTTGTGGTCACTCTGTAGACCACTCCCCAGGGGTTGTCGTTTCCACCTATGGATACTAGGTGCTCCCAGGACGTTGTTTTCGATCAAGGAAATGGCAGCCTTCCCATTCCCCTTCAGTATGCAATTGGATGAAACTACAGACATTTCTCAATGAAGCCAGCTCCTTGTTTTTGTTCGCTATGTGCATGCTGACGCCATCAAAGAAGAATTCTTATTTTGTGAATCTCTTTCGGAAACTACAAAGGCCGTCAATGTATTCGAAATGGTAAAAAGTTCTTTTTACAAACGAAACTTTGAATGGAAAGGAAAACTTCATTCTCTTTGCACTGATGGAGCTCCTGCGATGCTTGGTAATACATCTGGTTTTGCTACTTTAGTGAAAAAAGAAGCTCCTCAAGCCGTCACTCAATGCTTTTTACACAGACATGCACTGGCAACAAAGACTCTTCCAACAACCCTGAAAGAAGTATTGTCAACAGCCATAAAAGTTATCAACTTTATCAAAAGAAGTTCTCTGAATCATCGCATTTTTAAAAGATTTTGTTCAGAAATGCGAGTAGAATATGAAGTGCTTCTCTACCACACAGAAGTGCGCTGGCTTTCAAGAGGACAAGTCTTGAAGCGCTTGTTCGAACTAAAGGCAGAAGTTTCACTTTATCTGGAACAAAGAGAAAACCCACACTTGGAACATTTTGAAAGGAAGGATTTTATCCATGGGTTGGACAACCCATGGCTTACCTGGCAGATATTTTTTACCATATGAGATAAATCTTTCCATTCAAGGTCATGAAGTCACCATTTTGGATGCAACTGAAACATTACAAGCTTTCTTGGCTAAGTTACCAATATGGAAGAAGAGAGTAGAGACCGACATTCTTGCAAACCTTCCACTATTGCAGGAAATGCTTTACCAAGATGTAGTTGAAATGCAAACTTC
The DNA here is from genome assembly GCF_048544385.1 of Mastigoproctus giganteus. Lineage (NCBI taxonomy): Eukaryota > Metazoa > Arthropoda > Arachnida > Uropygi > Thelyphonidae > Mastigoproctus > Mastigoproctus giganteus. Next base: position 144,078,875 of record NC_143579.1, on the reverse strand, counting down.
TCTCTCAATTTTTTGAAAAGAGATATCTGCGAACACTTAGAAACATTACAGAACTCTTTTAAAAGTTATTTCTATCTTGATGGCATGTAAAATTGAACCATGGATACGAAATCCTTTTCTTTCTGATATAAACTGTATCGAAGATGTTGACTTAACCAAAGATGAATTCATTGATCTTAGGTCAAAAAAATTACTATGATTGGAGTTTACCTGAAAAAGCCTTGGAGAATTCTGGTGTTCCCTGAGGGAAGCCTATCCTCGTCTTGTAAAGCGAGCTATGGATGCTTTGATACCATTTGCAACAATATATCTGTGCGAATCGGGATTTTCAGCACTTGTAACAATGAAAACAAAAAAAGTCTAAATCGATTAGACGTCCAAGATGACATGCGTGTTGCCTTGTCAAATACCACACCAGTTTAATGTTCTTATTCAAGATAAACAACAGTCTTCACACTGATGTGTCCTTAAAAATAAAATTTAACTTCAACTTTCCTATATTTTAAATGTATTGTATTAATATTCAATGTGTTAAGAAAGGAACACATATATTACTGTATAATGTTTTTTTTTTAATTTTGGTAACTATTTCATTAAACTGTTTTTTTCGTAATTTTATTTTATGCATTTTAAAACATTCTGAGAAGGGGTCCATGGCATTCACCTTACTGGAAAAAGGGGTCCGTGGAACTAGGAAAGTTAAGAACCCCTGCTCTACTGTCAGCCCTGTTATGTCATCTGATTCATGGGTGATGATGAGGTCTAGGCTATTCTTTTCTCTAGTACTTTCCCTGACATATTGATACAAATAACAGTCATCTAGTTGATTTAAAAATTTTGTTCCCCATGTCGAGTTTCCTTCACATTTACTCCAATCAATTAGAGGCAAATTGAAATCACTCATAATAAGACATTGACGCTTACTTGCCCATTCCATTTGAATGTAGAGGCTTTCGTCATAATCTTCACAATCGCCTGGTCTGTAGATTACTCCTACTCGCATTATACCTTTGTTTCCAACTATTTCACACCATACAGATTCTATACTGGTACGTGAAACGTCTGAATCCGGGAAAGCTAACGTTGCACTCAGGCTGCTTCTGATAAGAAGCATTACCCCACCACCCCTTCTATCTACCCTATCCTTCCTAAATACATTATACAAGCCGTACTGAAACTCATCATCCATTTTCGGGTGAGCCCTATTATGTCCGCGTTACTTGTTTTAACCAGCTGTTCGAATTCGCTCATTTTATTGACGACACTTCTAACATTACTATATAAACAATTAAGACTTACTGTTCTTGTATATTTAACTACCCTAACACAACCCTTGAAGTTTTTTAGGCTCTTCCCTGGCATTAGCTACCCGCTCACTTGAAACGTTTCTGCCCCCAGAACATCTAGATAATATGTCCAGTTGGGGGTAACAGATAAGAACTCTTGAGGTATGTGGAAGACATACCTCATGATAATATTTGACCAATATTATCAGATAAATGCGTGTCAGTATTAGCCACATCCCCCCTAACTAGCAGTTTCCCTTCAATAATACTGGCAAAAACTTTTGCACCACCTTTGTTTAAGTGTATCCCGTCTCTACAAAACAAATTCCTTCTACCTACAAGTGTGGGCCATGCTGATAGAAATATTCTCCCTAAAACCTTGCAGAATCCTTCAAGTCTTGAATTAATCCATATAATCCCACCTATCGTCTCTGGGCAGAATTGCAGACACATAGACATTGTGGGCTAGCCCGCGACATTTCCTCAGCATGGTCCATTTTTTTTAACAAATCGTCAGGTCGTGTACGTTGAATGTCATTAGTCCCCACATGAATAATAATATCCTCTTACCCCCCTTAAAATCTGACAATCTGTTGGTGACATCGTTAATAGTTGCTCCCGGGAGACATACCCTGGCTCTACTCCACCTATCCTTATTACAAAAAATATTCCCCGTTTCCCTGACAATGGAGTCTCCCAATAAAACAATGTCCCTTTTAACCAGAGTAGTTTGCACTTGGTTTTTCTGTTTTGAGGCCCGAATCGGGTGTGCATCACTTGGTAGATTGTTGGAATATTGAGTCCCTGACGAGCTCCCAGATGCATTATTCTCGAGGGCAAGCACCCATTTTTTCAGTGACTCAAATTGTTCCGGCAGTGCACCAAATTGTAATTTAAGATCAGTGCACTCCTTACATCGATCACAAAAAAAAGAATTCCCAGGTGAGCTATGATTAGTCACCAGGTCGACCTTGGAAAACATTCCACATGTTCCACAACCGATTAAATCGTGACTCACCCGTAAATTGCCGTCGGCTATTTCCGTATGAGTCACGATAACCTGTGACATGTTTAAGGCAGATCTCGTAACTACCATTCTAAAATTAGCCAAATATCAATGAAAATTAACTTTTAAAAATTATATCTATAATATTATAAAAATCAAACTGTTAAAGGAAAACCTATAACAAAATAATCCAACAATACCTAAAAAAATCAAATATTTAAAAGCACTAACCAACAGTAGTCCAATCCACTTAACTGAGGAGCCCTGACGAAGCGCGTCCGCTCACCTTGAATGCCAACACTCGAAAAAAGCTGAAATAATTCATTTATAATTATCTCATATATTGAGATAATTCAGATTTTACAATAACTGAGAGCAAAGTGGAAGAGAAATTGTTGAAGTTAAACATAAGAAAGGCTCCAGAGGTGGATGGGATCTATCCAGTTATATTAAAGGAGGCAGCAAAGGAACTAAGCAAACCCTTAGCTGTAATTATGAGAGCATCCTTGGACTCATGGGAAGTTCCCACGGACTGGAGTTGTGCAAATGTATCTTCAATTCATAAAGGGGAATCAAAGGATGACACAAGTAATTACAGACCAGTTAGTTCAACTGCTGTTCCGGGTAAAATGATGGAGTCACTGGTTAAAGATTTAACGTAGGATCACCTAGACAAGACTGCAGTAATAGTTCAGACACAGCATGGTGGTAAGGGGAAGCCTTGTCTGATCAATTCGATTGGATACTACAATGTGGTCACAAGGGAACTGAATGCAAAAAATAATTTTGATTTCATTTACTTGGATTTCGGGAAAGCTCTTGATACTGCTGCACATGGAAGACTACTGTACTTTAACAAATTGGAGCAGTATGGCATTAAGGGCAAGTTGCTACAATGCATAAAAGGATAGTTGAGTGGGAGAAGACAGAGTGGTAATCAATGAATGCTCCTTTTCATGGACCGTTATTAGTGGAGTCCCACAGGGTTTGGCATTGGGCTCACTGTTGTTTTGTATAGTTATTAATGATATTGATGAAGGTAATCTGGCTTAGTGTTGCAGTTTGCATATGATACAAAGGTTGGCAGAGTTGTTAATGACAGTGTGCTACTGCAAAAGGATCTAGAAAATTTGCGCAGATGGGCTGAGAAGTGGCAACAGAAATTTAACATTGACAAATGCAAAGTACTGCATATGGGTAGAAGTATCCCAGATGAATGTACCGTGTGGTACTACACTTAGGGTGGTAAAAAACGAAAAATACCCGGGAATAATTGTGCACTCAGATATGAAGTTTTCTGAGCAATGCAGATAGGTTGCCAGAGCAGATCATGAGGTTTTGTCAATGATGTACAGCAATTTTGCTAGCAGGGAAAAGTGATTATCGCTTTGTATAAGGCAATGGTGAAGCCATGCCTTGAGTACTGCATACAGGTCTGGAGGCCTCATTTTAGGAAGTATGTAGATTTGCTTGAGGATGTACAGAGAAAGCAATAAGATTGACAAGGGGAATGAAGGAATCCTGTTACGAAGAGAGGCTTAAGTTCTGCAAATTGCAGCAGGTGGAAACTAGGCACCTGAGAGTTGATCTGGGTGAGGTGTTTAAAGCCTTGCATGGGTTGAGCATGCTGAATTCTGATGGGATTCTTCTGCTTGCTCAGATTACGACCCTAAAGGGGCATAAATTCAAATTGAGGAAAGGCAGCTGTAAAACAGATGTTCAGAAATTTTCCCTTAGCTAGCAGGTGGTTAATTGTTGGAACAAATTTCCATGTGTCTTTGTGGAAGTTTATAGCTTAAAAAATTCAAGGAACAGGACAAACGTTTAGAGGGACTGGTTGTGTGAATTTTTTTTTGGCTGATGCTACATACAGTGATGAACCAAAACATTATGAACAGCGAGTCAAAATGCAACTCGAAGCAACTGCAGGTGAACGGGTCGGGACAAGGTATAAAAAACATCTGATACTGATCTCCGTTAATCATTGTTACTCTTGTTCTTCAGATAGGAAAGGCAGCGGACTTAAGCGAGTTTGACAAAGGCCAAATTATAATGGCCATATGACTGGGTCAGAGCATATCTGAAACAGCATGGCTGGTGGTGGGGGTGCTCACGGTCAGCCATGGTTAGTACCTACCGAAAATGGTCCGAGAAGGGGACCATTTTCGGTAGGTACTAACCACGAACCACAGACCAAACCCAGGAACCGCTGGCAAGGTGTAGGATGACTACAGCTCATCGATGCTGAAAGTGAGCGAAGGCTTCCTTGATGGTACGTGGCAACAGAAGAGGGACTGCGGTGAAACTTGCTGGTCATTGGAATGCGGGAGTAATGTGTCGCAACGCACAGTACACAGAACCCTGCTGAAAATGGGGCTGCGTAACAGCAGGCCATCGAGTGTCCATGCTAACCACAGTTCACTGACAATAGTGCCTTGCAATGGGTACACGAGCATTGAAACTGGATGTTGAGTGATTGGAAAAACGTTGTCCGGTCTCGTGAATCACTTTTCCTGTTGCACCATGCAGACATATACGTGCATCGTTTACCTGGGAAAGTGATGGCACCTGGATGCACCATGGGATGAATACAAGCTGGCAGCAGCTCTGTCATGCTTTGGGCGATGTTCTGCTGGGATATCATGGATGCAGCCATTCATGTGCCGCGCACTCTGTCTACCACCTACCTAAACATCATTGCTGACCAGGTATACCCGTTTATAGCAAAGGTCTTCCCCTATGGTGGTACCGTCTTTCAGTAGGATAATGCACCATGCCACACTGTCCAGATTGTTCGAGACTGATTCAAAGAATATGAGGAAGACTTCCGGCCCTGGCCACCAAATTCCCCAGACATCAATCCCATCGAGCATCTGTGGTTTGTGTTGGAACAGCAACTCTGATCTGCGGCTTCTCAACCCGACCTTACAGTAGTTAAAGGATCTGCTGGTTACGTGTTGGTACCAGATTTGACTGCACATGGAGGACCAACATCATATTAGGTAGGTGGTCATAATGTTTTGGCTCATCAGTTTAAGCTTATACACTTGCTTTCCTGCATCACATGCCTCTACTGCTATAATTCCTCTCATTATTTTGACAATTAAAGAAAACTTAAAAAAAAAAAAAATTAAAGATTTATAATTTTCTGTGCAGAAGAAAACCTATTTTAATGATTCATATATAGTCACACATTTTTTTTTGGAATCGTTTTTCAGTCTACTTCAATCCATAAGATTTTAGTAATATGGATGCAGTTGTTAAGGATTTAAATTTAGTTGGAGATCAGGGAATGCAGAAAGATAACTGAAATCCAACTCAGCTTTTCAGTAGGAATGTTTCTAAACAAAATACATAGGTCCTTTTAAGCAGTACAATGAATTCTTCAACTACGAAACTAGTGATGGCCTTTTAATTTCATGAAATTGTTGTTGTCAAACACTTATAGTGGTATTGGATGGTCTAGTGCAGGGGTTGGCAACCTGTTTTGAGTGAAGTTCCATTTTTGATCTAATTTAAAAAAAAAAAAAAGAATCCGATGAGCCACACCTTAAGCTCAAACTGGGAGGGCAGGAGGAGTTTTTTAAGAAATGGAATAGTGGGAAGGTTTTTGTTAATAAATATATATTTTTTGGAATATTATTTATTAATGCTCACAATTTGCAGGCAAACTAAACTGAGCAGTGTTTGTGGCTTGTGCCAAAACTAATGTTATATTCACATCGCCACTCACTGCACGTTGCTCTTGTCATACAATTGCTCTTGTTAACTTTTAGCCCACAAGAGCACATTGCTCTTGTGGGCTAAACGTTAAAGCGCTGCAGTTACATGTTCAAAGAGTGGCATGCAGCAGATTGCCAGCCCCTTGTCTAGTGGTATGGATTTTATTTGAATACACCTGGGATAATGAGTGGCCCCTACCCATGTTTTGCTTTTCTTTTTCTTCATTTGCAGTTGATAAAAACAGATGGGGCATCTTTGGTTGGACATTCTGCAAACACATGCCTTGATTTGGCATGTGTCCACAAGAATGGGTGTTTTGTTTAAAGGCAATGCAGTTATAATCTTTTCAAATAGGATTTAGTTACAAATCAGAAGCTTGCTTCATTGGTAACCTCATCCATACCAAAACCAAAATCTTTTTTTAACTTTTGCTGATAAATATACAGTCCATTCTGCTTGGACATTAACAAACACTAAAACTAGTTTGGAGCTCTTTGGCCATACAGGAACCATGCAGAATTCAAGGAAGGAGAAGAAATGCTTTTCAATGCCACCATCATTGTTTTTTTATCATTTTAATATCTTTGTGTTTTTAAGTCATATAGTTTTAATTTTTACCTCTTTTGCTGTTTAAGGATTTAGTAACCTTGCAAGTATACGAGATAGATGATTGGTTAACATAGGTGTTGATCCTTTTTCTACTTAGTTTTAAACCGTAAGGTATAAAGATGAACCCTCTTGAAATATGTATGGATTTAAAAATATTTTCACACGATATATCAAAATTAACAAATATTTATGTTAATTTTGATATATCGAATTTTATATTTGTATGATCAGAAACATTAGGCTAAATCTTCAGAGAGGAAAGATCCTTGTTAGGATAAACTTAAATTTCGCAAAGTTCCAAAGACTAGTTTTTAATGTATAGTAAGTCCCTGACATACATAAGAGGTATGTCCAAGACTTCTTACGTAAGTAGAATTTTACGTAACTTGGAAATGACTAATAAAATATTGCGATTATATCCCTGATATGCCAAAATTACAAAGACCACATAAAATCCTCGAAGAATGAAGAAAAATAGTTACATATTTTTCAATTAATCAGTTGTATATTTTTTACATAAGTCATATATACAGAAAATAATCATATATTTTTAGTTAGTTCAATTAAAAGCTTTATCTGAGGACAGCAGTGAAGTAGCTGGAGTGGCACATAAGAAAATATTTTTCTAAAGCACATTTCTGGAAGTCATGACCATAAAACAATAATAACAATTTGCACTTTCCGGTTTATTGACTTTTCTGTTACTGCAAGCAATTATAAATGGGTAGTAAACTCGATCTTCTTGCATTTGCGAAAATACCGATAGCTGGAATTGTGTGCATTATTATGTTGAAATGTGTTTTCCCTTTACTGAAATCTTCAATTGTATAAAAAATATAAATAAATTTTCAGAATCTTCTCTTCATTCCTTTTTTTTTTTTTTAAGCTTCGTAAACTTGTTACTCCGAGCAAATCGTGCTGGTTGCAATTTGTGCATTCCGTTAAAAAATGCTTATGCATGCTATTGAAATTTATAAAGAAAAGAGAAGATTATCTTGGAAATAAATGCCTCTTGAAGCATTTCTGAAGATGATTCCTTGTGCAACAAACCAACAAGTGCCGAGCCAATAATGAGTGATCAATGATTGTGCATTTAGTCGATGATGATGTTGAAGAATAAACATTCTTTAACATTTGTAAGTCATAAATAATTTCTCTATTATTATAATTTGCTTGATTTTACAGGCTACGTTTTCATTTATTTGGATAAATCAATCATTGTTTAAACATAAACTAATTAGCTAATTTCATTGTTGATAACATAACCCTTATTTTTAACATTATGTCTAGGGGAAATAAATTCTTGCTTTATGAGTTTTCGCTTTATGAGCGCACGCTAAATCGAGAACTACCTGTAATTAAATCTATTCACAGTTTACTACTTCAACAAGAGATCCTAGTATAAAATTAATGGGTTTTTGGCTACTCTTCTTCTTCTTTTCTTTCTCTCTCTCCCTCTCTATCCCCCCTCCCTCCCTCCCCCACTCAAAAGACTGATAACTGAAGGTATAAAAAAAGTTTCTTTATCAGGAGAGTTAAAAATTAAACAAAAAAAAATTCTCACAGAACCATTTTAAGAAATGTACTTCATTACTACAAAATCTGTTCACAAATTTACTACTTGGACAAGACGTCTCACTGTAAAAAATGAACAGCTCTTTGGGCACTTTTCTTTTTTCACCCTTTTTTTAAAAAGGTTTATCACTGAAGGTAAGTTGGAACTCCCTTCTTCTAATTCCCTAGAATTAAAGTATAAAAAAAATAAGAAACTGTAATATGAGTACCAATTTTATGAATTAAAAACTGCCAGAAATATAGTAAATTGATTTCGGAGGGGGAAGAGACAAGAATGCAGCCAAAAGAAATGACTATTTAAATTATATAAAAACTAACACAGTTCATGGTGGCACAGGGATACATCATGTAATACACTAACATCATGTGTACTAAACTAAGAACTCCAACATAGCCTTTGTCCAGTGCATCAGCCTGATGATATTTTTCCCCTCCCTCAACACTGACCCCATGAACCATTAGCATTCTGGTACTACATGTGGGAGGAAGAGAGAGAGAGAGAGAGAGTGAGAGAGAGAGAGAGAGAGAGAGAGAGAGAGAGAGAGAGAGACATGAAGCTGAAAGAAATGACAATTTAAATTATATGAAAACAGCAAAAACTAACGGTTCATGGTTACACAGGGATACTTTGTGTAATACACTAGCACAGTGTTTCTCTACCCTTTCGTTGTTGCGACACACTTCTAAAGATGGTAATATTTTGTGGCACAGTACAATAACTATTATATATGTGATATACACCAATCAGCCAAAACATTATGACCATCTACCTAATATGATGTTGGTCCTCCCCGTCCATGCCTTGCCGGGTACAAGCCAAAACAGCTTGTACCCAGCAAGGCATGGATGCTACAAGATTTCTAAATTTGTCTTGTGGTATCTGGTACCAACACGTAACAAGCAGATCCTTTTACTCCTATTAGATCCATGGTTGAGACGCCACAGAGTAGAGTTGCTGTTCCAACACAAACCACAGATGCACGATGGAATTGATGCTTGAGGAATTTGGAGGCCAGGAAAATATATGGGATGTATATAAACCTGTAAGTGTTACTCATGTTCCACGAACCAGTCTTGAACAATCTGGGCAATGTGACATACCGCATTATCCTGCTGAAAGACGGCACCGCCAGAGGGGAAGACCGTTGTTGTGCAAGGGTGTACCTAGTCAGGAATTATGTTTAGGTAGGTAATAGATGTAAGAGTGCCCGGCACATGGATGACTGAACTCAGGGTATCCCAGCGGAACAAAGCATGACACCACTTCCACCGGCTTCTTTTTGTCCCACGGTGCATCCAGCTACCATCGCTTCCCCAGGTAAACGACGCACACGTACCCAGCCGTCCATATGGTGCAACAAGAAACGGGATTCATCAGACCAAACAACATTCTTTCAATCACTCAAGGTCCAGTTTTGATGCTTGCGTGCCCATTGTGGGGGGCTGCCGCCAGTTAACCGTGGTTAGCAAGGGCACTCGGATCGGCCTGCAGCTAGGCAGCCGCATTTTCAGCAGGGTTCTATGTACTGTGTGTTGTGACATATTACTCCCACTACCAGAATTCCAATTACTGGCAAGTTGCAGCACAGTCACCCTTCTGTTGCCATGTACCATTCGGGAGAGCCTTCGCTCACCTGGAGCATTGATGAGCCATGATCAGGCAACACCTCGCCGGTGGTTTGTGGCTTTTTCCTCCTCAGTCCACTTTCAGTAGGTACTAACCACGGCTGACTGTGAGCACCCCACCAGTTGTCCTGTTTCAGCGACCCAGTCGTCTGGCCAGTACATTTTGGCATTTGTCAAACTCACTTAAGTCCGCTGCCTGTCCCATCTGAAGAACAAGAGTAACACTGATTAACGGAGCTCAGTATCAGGTATTTTTTTTTTACCGTGTCCCAACCCGTGCCGTAGTTCACCTGCAGTTGCTTCAGTCTGCATAACGATTTGCTGATCATAATGTTTTGGCTCATCGGTTATGTATATATATATATATATATATATATATATATATGGCTTTTCAATGTAACTCTTTAAAATAAAAGTTTAAACTGTCACATAGAAAAGAGGTGAAATGGTTTCGGTGAAAGCAAGATTAATAAATTAGGTATGACAGATGCACCTAAGAGTGCAAAGCAGCATTAAAGCTTACTTAATTTAATTTAATATTAATACAAATTATATACATACATACACACACACACACACACACACACATATATATATATATATACAGTGAAACTTCTCCTAACGGACACCTCTCGTTAACGGACATCTCTCTACAACGGACATTTTCAAATTCCCCAACTCACCTCCATTGGTTTTAACGTGTTTACAGCTTCTGTCTAGCGGACATTCTCTGTAATGGACGCGGACAGGCAATCTGCACTGTTTCGTTTATATTAGCACTTAATTTGATCTCCCCATAACGGACAGCGGACGAGCTCACGGCCCTTTTTCTAGGAACGTTTCTTCCACAAATTGCCTCAATCGTGTGTTTATTTTCTATTTCCGATTCTCTGAATTTTATCAAGGTTTACGTCGCGGCTCTAAACCCTTTTTCAAGAATTTTAAGGCACGTGTAAAACTTCTGATGAATTCGGTGTGTGCAGGGGGGGGGGTTGTCGACCTTTCGTCTTTTGAGTTTGAGTTCTCAGTTTCGTTCAGTGTCGTGTGAAGTGCACAATGTCTTCTCGTAAACATTTAACTTTAAAAGATAAAGTCGAACTCATTAATGTGTATGATCGGCAAAAAAATAGTGTTCGCAATCTCGCTGTAAAATTCAAAATCGGGAAGACGCAGGTAAGCGACATCCTAAAGAAAAAAAATGAACTGCTCAAACAATTTTGGCAACACGTAAATGATCAGGGTCAAAAATCATTCCCGAAAACTGTTGGACTTCAAATTTGTCGCGCACGTGCTAAAAAAATTCCCATTAACGGGCCTATTATTAGGGAAAAGGCTTTGGAGGTTGCGAAATCTATGGGAGTAAATGAGTTCAAAGCTTCTGTGGGATGGCTAGACAAGTTCAAAACTCGGCATAAAATTTCTTGGAAAACCGTAAGTGGTGAAGGTGGATCTGTTGATACTGGGGTTGTAACAGAGTGGACCGTCAAATTGGAAGATTTATGTCGTGATTTTGAAGCTAAGGATATTTACAACTGTGACGAAACAGGGTTGTTTTTTTAAAACTCATCCTGAAAACACGAGTCTAAAAAACGAAAAGTGCCAGGGCGGAAAAATTTCTAAGGAACGCTGGACTGTACTATTGTGTACAAATATGCTGGGAGACTTTGAACAACCTCTTGTTATAAGAAACCCACAAAATCCTCGTTGTTTCAAGGGCATAAAGTTGACTCTTTTGGATGTTGACTGGAAGTCTAATAAAAAAGCGTGGATGACACGAGATATCATGAGCGAATGGATAGTCACTGTAACCAAAACATGATTCGTCAAAACAGAAAAATTATTCTTTTCATGGATAATGCTGCATCTCACCCGCACATTGAATTGTCCAACATTCAAATCATTTTTCTGCCACCAAACACATCTGCAGAGTGTCAGCCCTTGGATCAAGGGATAATAAAAAATTTTAAACTTCACTACAGAAAACGTGTTTTAAGACATCTCATTGCAAACATGAACGATGTAACCTATGCGAGTGACCTTGCAAAGAAAATCAGCATCCTAGATGCAATTCAATGGATTTCCTCTTCAGTAAATGCAATTAGAAAACAAACTGTCGTGAACTGTTTTGTAAAGTCTGGCTTCTCAAACGCAAAAATTGAAGTTGTGAACAGCAATGTGGAGCACCAAGAAGAACAAGAACTTCAACATCTATTGATAATATATGATACTTCAGCTACAAGTGACCCTGGCTACAAAGATATAGACTCGAACCTCACTACAGATGGTTCTCTAGATATCAACGACATTATCATCGATATTTTTCAAGAAGTTCCTCATGAAGAAATGGAAGGAGGTCATTCTGTCGAAGAACATATTAACGACGAACCACCGATGAAAATAGAAGAAGCGCTCATACAAATCAATCGTTTAAAAATGTTTTTCGCCGCTGAAGAAGATACTGAAGGACTTTCGATGGTTTCTTCACTCCAAACAAATGTTGAAAACAAAATTATCAGCCGGAAGAAGGTGCAGAAGAAAATAAGTGATTACTGTATGCATTTTTCTTAAGATAAAGTCATAATATGCATAGCACAATTGTATGTATATTATTTACAAAAATATTGTGCAAAATCTGTATATAATTTAATTTAATTTTACATTAAACGTTTAACGATTTTTCTTTATCTCTTGTGTATGTAATTGTATATTATTTACAAAAATATTGTTCAAAATCTGTATATATTTTAATTTAATTTTACATTAAACGTTTAACGATTTTTCTTTCTTTTTTTTTTTTCTCCCTCAGACTTCTTGTTAGCGGACACTTCTCTCTAACGGACACATTTTCGTTCCCCATGGCTGTCTGTTAAAGGGAAGTTTCACTGTATATATATATATATATAATAAAGAATAATAGTATTAAGAAGCTCAGTAATCATGGAGGGTGGAGAGTAACAGTACGAAAAGGAAGATAACATTGATCATAGATCAGGGACACTGCATTAGCAAAACGTAATATGTTTTGCTACAGCCATAATGTGTGTGGTGTGTATATATATATAGTATGTAGAAAGTGTGAAGAAGATTTTTGTTTCAAATCTTCTGTGAGAAAGATTTGAAACAAAAATCTTTCAGAAAACATCAGAAAAAGATGGCATGGAAAAGTTACAGAACAATAAAAAGTACTAAAGCCTATAACAGCTACGAACAGATATGTAATAGTGTACCGAAAAGGTTAGGCTGGCAAAGAGAGAAAAGAGTGAGGATAAGGAATTCTTCACATATATAAATGCAAAGAAGGGCAGGACAAACCAGATTGGACCCTTATGTAATGGTTGCAGCATAGTATTAGATACCCCAGCTGAAGTAGCAGATGAATTCTACAGTTACTTTGCATCGATATTTACAGAAGAAAAAAAATTAATTAATGATGTTGAAATTTCACTTGTTTAATTAATGAAAAAACTTTTGAGCCTAAAGACCATTAACACTGATTAACGGAGCTCAATATCAGATGTTTTTTATAACGCATTTTGACCCACACCGTAGTTAGCATTAGCATTAGCAAGGCACATGATATCTGCAATAAGGCCTCTGAGGTTGAGATTATTCATACCACCAATTTTAAACACACACACCAACCGTTTATGACCGATTGAATAATGAAATAAAATAAAATAAAATGATAGAAAAGACTAAAATAATATTTACAAAAAACTTTTAATTATTTACAAAAAACTAAACTATAACAAAAATAAAATAAGTAAATAAGTTAAAATGTATTAAAATATAAATATAAAAGCAATAAAAAGACGATAAAAAACACTATTAGAGCTTTCGGAGGTGTCTGCCTCCTTCCTCAGTAATAGTGAGATTCACCTCCGAAAGCTCTAATAGTGTTTTTTTATCGTCTTTTTATCGCTTTTATATTTATATTTTAATGCATTTTAACTTATTTACTTATTTTATTTTTGTTATAGTTTAGTTTTTTGTAAATAATTAAAAGTTTTTTGTAAATATTATTTTACAGTCTTTTCTATCATTTTATTTTATTTCATTATTCAATCAGTCATAAACGGTTGGTGTGTGTGTTTAAAAAAGGCACATGATGCAAGAAAGCAAACTTATATAGCATCAGCCAAAAAAAAAAAAAAAAAACAAACAAACAAACAAAACCCTTCATTTCACCCATCCACTCGCACTAAATGTTTGTCTAGTTCTGACTTGAATCTATTTAAGCTATCAACTTCTACAATGACAGATTGAAGTTCTGTTCCAGCAATAAACCACCTGCTGGCTAAAGGCAAATTTCCATACATCTATTCTACAACTATCTTTCCTCATTTTGAAACTGTGCCCCATCAAGTTTTTAGTCTGAGCTGTAGAATCCCTTCAGCATGCTCAACCCATTTCAAGGCCTTATACACCTCAATCAGATAACCTCACATGTGCCTATTCTTCAGGTGCTGCAATTTGCAGAACTGAAGCCTTTCCTGGTAAGAGCACCCCTTTGTTCCCCTCACCAATTTTGTTGCCCTTCTTTGTACTTCTATCCTTCCTAAAATGAGGCCTCCAGACCTCTACACAGTACTCAAGGTGTGGCCTAACCATCGCCTTATACAAGGGGATAATCACCTCCTTATCCCCACTAGAAAAATTCCTATATATCATTGACAAGAAACATGAGCTACTCTTGCAGACTGTCTACACTGCTCAGAAAACTTCATATCTATCTGCACAGTGACCCCAGGTCCACGAAGAGCAGTGTCCGTTGATTACCACTCTCTGTCTTCTCCCACTCAACCAGCCCTTTATCCATAGCAGAAATTTGTCTCCAATGCCACAGTGCTCCAATTTGTGCAGCAGTCTTCCATGTGCAACAGTATCAAAAGCCTTTCTAAAATCCAAATATATGATATCAAAATTATTCTTTGCATCCAGTTCCTTTGTGACCACATCACAGTATCCAATTAAATTGGTCAGGCAAGACTTTCCCTTAACAAAATGCTGTGTCTGAGCAATAATTGAAGTCTTGTCTAGAAGATCCTGCAATGCTTCTTTAACCAGTGTCTCCATTAATTTCCCTGGAACTGAAGTTAAACTAACAGGTCTGTAATTACCTGTGTTTCCCTTTGATCCTCCATTGTGGATTGAGGTTACATTTGCACATCTCCAGTCCATGGGTACCTCCCACAATTATGGCTAAGGGTTTGCTTACTTCCTTTGCAACCTCCTTTAATATAACTGGATAGATTCCATCCACCTCAGGTGCCTTTCTTATGTTTATCTTCAACAATTTCTCCTGCACTTTACTCTCAGTTATTACAAGATTATCTAGCTTACTGCCAGAGTTTAATACATGTCTGGCATTTCCCTCCATGAACAATTCCTCATGTGTGAGTCTAGATGCAAAATATTCATTTAGTTTGTTAGCTAACTGAGCAGAATCTTCAACAGTTGAACCATAGATATCAAATGGACCAATCTGATTCATCCCCTTCCTTCTAGAGTTTACATAATAAAAAAGAACTCTTTGCTGTTTTTCTTTGCATCCTTTGCCAAATATTTCTCGTAATCTGCCTAACCTGCTTTGTGACTTGGTTACAGACCAGCTTATATCTATCATAGGCTTCTGTGTCACCTGTTAATTTATATATATTATATATATTATTTATATATATCTCATGCATTTCTCTTCTCTGCCACATATCTAATTAGTTCATCTGACATCCATTTCGGCCTAAATCTTGAACAATATTTCTTAGTTGGTATTACTTAGCAAGTAATACCAACTTGCTTACTAAGAACAATATTTCTTAGTTGGTATTAATTACCGGCGGAATTACTTAGCAAGTACAGGTCACTGTTGAAAAAAAGCCGTGAATTAGGGTTGAATTTGAAAGTGTCTGCAATTCTGCCCAGACACGATAGGAGGGAGTATATGATGAGAGCCTTGTCGATCAATTCGGCCCTGGAGGGATTGTGCAAGGCTCAAGGGGTAGAATATTTTTCAGCCTGGACTGTACTTGTTAACAGGAGAGATTGCTTCTACAGGGATGGGATACACTTAAATAGAAAGGGTGCAAGAATTTTTGCTGATGCTGTCGAGGCAGTGTTAGGTGGGTCAGAAAACTGCTAGTTGGGGGGATACAAGGACTAATAGATTAACAGTAGCCACTGGCAGAGGTGGAAGTGATTCTTGCACTGCTTCTATTGAAATGAGCAGAAGCCTGAAAAACAAGATGCAGGATATTTCAGAGACTGCTGGGAGTCATTGCGGTACAAGTAAACACATGGGTTGTGTTAGGGTAGCTAAGAATAGAAACAGGTGCATGTATACCTGCGTGTACACCAATGCTAGGAGTTTGGTAAATAAATTTGATGAATTTGAGGTATTGCTCAAAACATCAAAGGCAGATATTGTTGGGATATCAGAGACGTGGTATCACACAGATATAAGTAATGCGGAACTGGAATTTGGGGAATACAATGTGTATAGAAAGGATAGACAGAACAGGAGGGGAGGAGGGGTTATGCTATTAGTTAAGAAACACATAAAGTCCAAGGAAATGAAGCCAGTCGACATCGATGGACAGGGCAGTGTCGAGTCAGTTTGGTGTGACATAAGCATGGGGAAATCAAAATTGAGAGTAGGAGTGTGCTATAGGCCTAATGACTCTGATGAGTATAATAAGATATTGTACAGGGAAGTAGAGTGGGCCAGTAAATCAGAGAGTCTTATAATGGGGGATTTTAATTTCCCAGATATTGACTGGAATTTGTGGGTTGGTTACTCGCACACTAGCAAAGGCTTTTGTGGATTTATTGGATGGTTGTTTTCTACATCAGCATGTTCGTGAGGCAACAAGAGGGAGCAATACTCTTGATCTGATTACCAGTAGTGATTCTTCATGCATTAAGAATCTGCAGATAAATGAACCACTAGGTGGCAGTGATCACAGTGTGTTGAAGTGGGATTTACTCAAGGAGGTAACTACCATCAGAGGTAAAGGGAAGGGTTTTTGTTTTCGTAAAGGCGACTATGATGGTCTGAGACAGTATTTAAATTCTATACAGTGGGACCAACTGATGATGTTACCAACAGGAAACTCAAAATGGGAAGCATTCAAGGAACTAATCTTGGAGGCTACCAGGCTTTACATACCAACTAAGAAATATTGTTCAAGGTTTAGGCCTAAATGGTTGTCAGATGAACTAATGAGACATGTGGCAGAGAAGAAAAATGCATGGGATACATACAAATTAATGGGTGACATGGAAGCCCATGATAGATATAAGTTGGTCTGTAACCAAGTCACAAAGGAGATTAGGGAGGCAAAGGCAGACTACGAAAAATCCTTGGCAAAGGATGCAAAGAAAAACAGAAAAGAGTTCTTTACATATTTAAACTCAAGAAGGAAAGGGATGAATCAGATTGGTCCACTGGATATTGATGGTTCAACAGTTGAGGATCCTGCTCAGGTGGCTAACAATCTAAACAAGTATTTTGCATCTACATTCACGCATCAGGAGTTATTCAGGAAGGAGAATGATGTAGGTAAAGTAAACATTGGCAGTGAGCTGGATGATTTTGTAATAACTGAGAGGAAAGTGGAGGAGAGATTGTTGAGGATAAACATAAAAAAGGCACCCGGGATGGATGGGATCTATCCAGTTATATTAAAGGAGGCAGTAAAGGAAGTAAGCAAACCCCTAGCCATAATTATGAGCGCTTCTTTGGACTCAGGAGAGGTACCCATAGACTGGAGATGTGCAAATGTAACCCCAATTCACAAAGGAGGATCAAAGGCTGACACAAGTAATTATAGACCTGTTAGTTTAACTTCTGTTCCAGGTAAATTAATGGAGGCACTGGTTAAAGAAGCACTGCAGGATCATCTAGACAACAATTCAGTTATAGCTCAGACGCAGCATGGTTTTGTTAAGGGCAGGTCTTGCCTGACCAATTTGATTGGATTGAGAAGGAAGGGGATGAATCAGATTGGTCCACTTGATATTGATGGGTCAACTGTTGATGATCCTGCTCAGGTAGCTAACAAACTAAATGAATATTTTGCATCGACATTCACATATGAGGAGTTATTCAGCAAGGGGAATGCCAGAGGTGTATTGAACTCTAGCAGTCAGCTACAGAATCTTGAAATAACTGGGAGTAAAGTGGAGGAGAAACTGTTGAAGATAAACACAAGAAAGGCACCCGGGGTGGATGGGATCTATCCAGTTATATTAAAGGAGGCAGCAAAGGAAGTAAGCAAACCCTTAGCCATAATTATGAGAGCTTCCTTGGACTCAGGGGAGGTACCCATTGACTGGAAATGTGCAAATGTGACCCCAATTCACAAAGGAGGATCAAAGGCTGACACAAGTAATTATAGACCTGTGAGCTTAACTTCTGTTCCAGGAAAATTAATGGAGGCACTGGTTAAAGAAGCACTGCAGGATCTTTTAGACAAGACTTCAGTTATAGCTCAGACACAGCATGGTTTTGTTAAGGGGAAGTCTTGCCTGACCAATTTGATTGGATACTATGATGCAGTCACAAAAGAACTGGATGCAGGGAATAACTTTGATATTATATACTTGGATCTTAGAAAGGCTTTTGATACTGTTGCACATGGAAGACTGCTACACAAATTGGAGCAGTGTGACATTGGAGGCAAATTGCTGCTATGGATAAAGGGGTGGTTGAGGGGGAGAAGACAGAGAGTGGTAATCAATGGACACTGCTCATCGTGGACTAATGTTATTAGTGGAGTCCCTCAGGGCTCAGTGTTGGGTCCATTATTGTTTTCTGTATTTATAAATGATATTGATGATGGTATATCAAGCTTAATGTCCAAGTTTGCAGATGATACAAAGGTTGGCAGGATTGTCAAGGACACTAATGACACTATGCTGCTGCAACAGGATCTGGAAAGGTTGAGCAGATGGGCTGAGAGGTGGCAAATGAAGTTTAACATTGACAAATGTAAAGTACTACACATGGGAAACAGCAACCCCAGAGCAACGTATCAACTCTGTGGTACTACACTGACAGTGGTAGAGAATGAAAGGGACTTGGGGGTGATTGTGCAGGCAGATATGAAGTTCTCTGAGCAGTGCAGACGGGCTGCAAGAGTAGCTCATGGAGTATTGTCAATGATATACAGGAATTTTTCCAGCAGGGATAAGGAGGTGATTATTCCATTGTATAAGGCAATGGTCAGTCCACACCTAGAATACTGTATACAGGTCTGGAGGCCTCATTTCAAGAAGGATGTAGAGCTGCTGGAACGAGTACAGAGAAGGGCAACAAGATTAGTGAATGGAACAAAGGGGTGCTCTTACGAAGAAAGGCTTAAGTTTTGCAAATTACAGTGTCTGGAGACTAGGCACCAGCGAGGTGATCTGATAGAGGTGTATAAAGCCTTGAATGTTTTAAGCATGCTCAATGCTGATGGGATTCTTCCTCTAGCTCAGAAAAATCACCTGAGAGGGCATAAATTCAAATTGAGGAAAGACAGATGTAGGATAGATGTGCGGAAATTTGCCTTTAGCCAGCGGGTGGTTGGTTGGTGGAACAGACTGCCATCCCTTCTGGTGGAGGTTGATAGCCTAAATAAGTTTAAGGCTCAGCTAGACAGGTATTTTGAACGAGCAGAGGGGTGAAGTGGAAGTGGGTTTTTTTTTTTTTTTTTTTGGCTGATGCTGCATAAGCTTGCTTTCTTGCATCAAATGCCTCTACTAATGCTAATGCTAATGCGAATACTATGATGTAGTCACAAAAGAACTGGATGCAGGGAATAACTTTGATATTATATATTTGGATCTTAGAAAGGCTTTTGATACTGTTGCACATGGAAGACTGCTGCACAAATTGGAGCAGTGTGGCATTGGAGGCAAATTGCTGCTATGGATAAGGGGATGGTTGAGTGGCAGAAGAGAGAGAGTGGTAATCAATGGACAGTGCTCAACGTGGACTAATGTTATTAGTGGAGTTCCTCAGGGTTCAGTGTTGGGTCCGTTGTTTTCGGTGTTTATGAATGATATTGATGATGGGATATCAAGTTTAATGTCCAAGTTTACAGATGATACAAAGGTTGGCAGGGTTGTTAAGGACACTCCTGACGCTATGCTGCTGCAACAGGATCTGGAAAGGTTGAACAGATGGGCTGAGAGGTGGCAAATGAAGTTTAACATTGACAAATGTAAAGTACTACATATGGGAAACAGTAACCCCAGAGCAACGTATCAACTCTGCGGTACTACACTGACAGTGGTGGAGAATGAAAAGGACCTGGGGGTAATTGTGCATACAGATATGAAGTTCTCTGAGCAGTGCAGACGAGCTGCAAGAGTAGCTCATGGTGTCTTGTCAATGATATACAGGAATTTTTCTAGCAGGGATAAGGAGGTGATTATTCCCTTGTATAAGGCAATGGTTAGGCCACATCTTGAGAACTGTATACAGGTCTGGAGGCCTCATTTCAAGAAGGATGTAGAGCTGCTGGAACGGGTACAGAGAAGGGCAACAAGATTAGTGAATGGAACAAAGGGTTGCTCTTACGAAGAAAGGCTTAAGTTTTGCAAATTACAGAGTCTGGAGACTAGGCACTGGTGAGGTGATCTGATAGAGGTGTATAAGGCTTTGAATGGTTTAAGCATGCTCAATGCCAATGGGATTTTTCATCTTGCTCAGAATAATCACCTCAGAGGGCATAAATTCAAATTGAGGAAGGACGGATGTCGGATAGATGTGCGGAAATTTGCCTTTGGCCAGCGGGTGGTTGGTTGGTGGAACCGACTTCTATCACTTGTTGAAGTTGATAGCCTAAACAAATTTAAAGCTCAACTGGACAGGTATTTTGAACGAACGGAGGGGTGAAATGGGAGTGGTGTGTGTTTTTTTTTTTTTTTTGGCTGATGCTGAATAAGCTTGCTTTCTTGCATCATATGCCTCTACTAATGCTAATGGTATGAAAAGTCTAGTAGCTTCCAAGATTAATTCTTTGAATGCTTCTCATTTTCAATTTGCTTTTGGTAACATCATCAGTTAGTCCCACCGTATAGAATTTAAATACTGTCTCAGATCACTGTAGTCATCTTTACGAAAGCAAAAACCCTTCTCTTTACCCCTGATGGTAGTTATCTCTTTGAGTAAATCTCACTTCAGCACACTGTGATCACTACCACCTAGTGGTTCCTTTATCTGCAGATTCTTAATGCATGAAGAATCACTACTGATAATCAGATCAAGAGAATTACTCCCTCTAGTTGCCTACCGAACATGCTGCTGCTGTAGAAAACAATCATCAAATAAATCCACAAAAGCCTTGTTAGTGTGTTAGTGACCAACCCACAAATTCCAGTCAATCTCTGGGAAATTAAAATCCCCCATTATAAGACATTCTGATTTACTGGCCCACCCGAAATTATCTGGCCCTGATGGTATTTCTCAACTTGTTCTCAAAGCCTGTGCTTTTAAATCTACTCCTATGTCACTTTTTTACACTTTCTTATTCCACTGGTTTTTCCCTTCTGCTTCGAAATTTGCTCATATCCAGCCAGTTCCTAAAAAAGGGTGACAAATCACACCCAGTTACTGTCTCATTGCCCTTATTTCTACTCTTTCTTAAGTAATGAAGAAATCCATTAACCATCAATTCCTATACTCTCTAGACACCTCCCATCTAATCAATTATCACTAATATCGATTCCGTCAGTACACTGGTGATATACTGGTTTATGTTTCAAATCTCTCGAAAAATTTAATGGAAAAGTTTAGCGAAACTCAAGCATTTGAGTTTTTGAGTATTTCAAAGGCTTTTGATCATGTTTGTCAAAAAGGTCTAAATATGTGTCCATCTTATAGTTTTCAAACTGTTTTTGGTAATTAGGTACCCGTTTTCTCTCTGACAACTCACTGCAGGTGATGGCAGATGGCCCTTTCTTCTAAGTTCTCTACTAATGCTGGTGTTCCCCAGAATTTTTTTCCTCCCACACTTTTCTTCTTTATATTAATAACCTCCTTTCACTGACTGGAAACCCTATCCATAGTTTTGCTGATGATACCACATATTCCACCTTCCAGTTTGAGAAATCTTTCCTTACATAAACAGCTTCATAATATCAAATATTAACTCCTAATTCCTTAAAGGGTGATTTCCAGGTAATTTCTGAAATGGGCAAAGATAACCTAGTTAATTTCAATCTGTCTAAAACTCAGTCTTATCTCATAAAATCTCATATCTAGTAAAAAGGATTCTTCTGCTCTTATACTTTGCTATTCACTCTGTACAAATCAAATCCACCCTTACCATGGCATATTGTTCCAACTTCTGAGGCAGTGTCCCCATAACCTCTCTCAGACTGCTAGACTCCATTCAAAAGAGGGCAGTTAGGTTAATTAAAGACCCAACTCTTAAAAAGCCTTTCTATTCTCTGTCTTACAGATCTTACATTGATGCTACATGCCTTTTCTAAAGATACTGCCATGGACACTGTTCTTCTGAATTGGCTTCTATAATCCCCCTCCCCCCACACAACTACTTTGAACATGTGCCACAACCAGTCAACATCCTTTTACTTTCAATTTCAAACTTACAGAACTAACCTTTCTTCCTCCTCATTAATTCCTTCAATTTTAATTTTCTGGGACAACCTTCCATAAGAGTTTCTGCATGTTTAGCCTTATTAATAAGGTCAAGAATGGCATTAGAATAAAATTTCTTAACTATCATAATCTTTCTAAGGAGTAAGCAACACATATTTCCTGATAATTACAAAAATTCATATCTAATTGTAAACAAATCTAATGTTTGTTGTTTTCACATATATTAAAAAAAAAAAAAAAAAAAAATATATATATATATATATATATATATATTATTTTCACACTAGCATAACATTAAATTATTGGGAGAGGGGAGTTAATGGCACAGGTTTGAGTCTCCTGACTATGAAAAGGACCTGTGTTCAAACTCTGTCAAAATGGAACCAAGGCTAAAGAATCATTAATTTTTAATTATTATGTATCATTACAAATAATCCACATTATTTTGATCATTTCCTTAGCCCTATTTAGTGCCAACCTAGAACTACCTTTGGTTATATTGATTGAGAGTAGCATTCCATTTGTAGAACTAAATGGTAGTCATAATGTGGCAGAGAGTTTGTCAGTCTTGGGTGAGGGCTGCATGAGTTTATCTTCTGAAAACTAAGGTTCTTCATTCACCAATTTATCTTATACTAGCACCTCGTAGCTTTAGCTGTTTTGGTGCTGAACATATTTTATTAAAGAATGGTATCCATTCTTCTTCTCAAAAACACTAAGAAAATCAAGTGAGAAAAGAAAAGCTTGCAATGCACTTATTTTAATTTTTCCGTTGGGTAAAAAAAAAAAAAAAAAAAAGCCCATGTAACCATGGCCTATATTAACTTGAAGGGCACTACATCTAGATATCACTTCTCGGAGGTATGAAAATAAGTAGTTTGTGACTTTTTTCGTGTAATGAGTGGGGCATTTACTGTTTGCATCCAGGCATTGTAATGGCTTGATGCATTCCTACCTGCAGCGGCAAAGCTACAATTTTGCCAGGTATGCCACTGCAGAGGTGCCAAAATTTCAGAACCCAACACTGGTTGTTAATGAACATAGGGAAAACTTATTGGGGAAGGGTGGCAGAATTTGTAATTTTGACTCTGCAATTTTGTTTTTTTTTTTCAGAAAGCTTTTATATCAGCATGACTAGAATCATAGTGTGCCCAAGATGCCTTCATGAAAAGTCTTATTGACCCCCCCCTCCCCCAAATAATAAAGAATTGTACATACATATTTTAATATATTTTGCAATGATCGATAAAAACGCAAAAAAATATATTTTGGAATTAAAAAAACTGTTCTTATACGTTTTTTTTTTTTTTTTTAAACGAAACCCCCCAAATACAACAGGTATCAGAACATATAGTATTTAGTACCGTGCATGGGTTGGAGATTGAGAAGATGAAATAAGTTATTTGTTGACATTAGACTTGAATTTCCAGAGATTATAATTTTCAGGAAATACATATGAAGGAAGGTTGTTCCAGAAATGAAAAGTGAATGAATAAATGAGAAAGAAAAAAAATTGATACCGTTCGTAAATTGCCGCCATTGTTACGCGATAATAGATAGCATAAGTTTAATATAGTATAGTACATAATATTGTCAATTAATCAGATAATTAATCTTGTTAAACGTCATTGTCAATTAAATTGTACTTTTGGTCAGCAATCATGTTTAGGTGTAAGGTGTATTTAGTGTCAGACGGCACCAGCGGTTTCCCCCATAACTATACATATAACGACTTGGGTTACGTAACATAAATAATTAGTAAAAAATAAATAATTAATACTTAACTTGATACGGAAGTTACATAAAGGGATTTCGTAGATAACACTCGATACTGAAATATAAATATAGCATTATAACTGCGTTGGGATATAAGTTTAGGGTTTTAATTTTGTACTGAAATTGAAATTTTATTGAAATTAAATCGAAATCATGACTCAGACCAGAGCAGCAAAGCAAAAGGCTCAAGCTAATGGGAGTGCTGTGGCTGAGGGGAGAACTGAGGGGGGCAGTTGCCCTCTGAATCACAGCCTATTAAAATGCACTACTTGCATGATGTTTGTGGAGCAGTCGGGTACGGGACATGATACTGCCATGGGGGATGTCTTTGTGTGTGCACGCGATGCAAAGAGTGAAAGGAAATCAGTCGCCAACTCAGCATTGTTATGAGCCTATATGAGAGCTTGAAGGACAGGGCGGATGCCCTCAAAGGATTAAAAGTGAGGGACCCATCAAGCTCTCAGCTGGCCACACCAATGCCAGAGCTTGCACTTGGTCATCACGCAACACAGCGGCAGAATGTGCTGGTCCCAAAGGAACTAGTAGTTGCTGGTGACTCTATTGTCAGGAAAACGGGAAACATGCTTTGTAAAAAGGATAGGTGGAACAAGACCAGGGTATGTCTGCCAGGGGCAAAGGTTGATGATGTTGTAGAGCGGATATCATCTTTTAAGGGCACAAAAGGTGATATAGTTGTACACGTTGGCATTAATGATATTAAGAGTAGGAGACCGGCGAAATTACTTAACAAGTACAGGTCACTGTTGAAAAAAAAGCCGTGAATTAGGGTTGAATTTGAAAGTGTCTTCAATTCTGCCCAGACACGATAGGAGGGAGTATATGATGAGAACCTTGTCGATCAATTTGGCCCTGGAAAGACTGTGCAAGGCTCAAGGGGTAGAATTTTTTTCAGCCTGGTCTGTACTTGTTAACAGGAGAGACTGCTTCTACAGGGATGGGATACACTTAAATAGAAAGGGTGCAAGAATGTTTGCTGATGCTATCGAGGCAGTGTTAGGTGGGTCGGAAAACTGCTAGCTTGGGTCACAGACTAAAAGGTTAAAAGTAGCTGCAGGCAGAGGTGAAGGTGATTCTTGCACAACTTCTATTAGAATGAGCCGCAGCCTGGAAAATAAGATACAGGATATTTCAGAGACCGCTGGGAATCAATGGGGGTACAAGTAAACACATGGGTTGTGTTATGGTAGCTAAGAAAAAGAACAGGTACATGTATACTTGCGCATACACCAATGCTAGGAGTTTAGTAAATAAATTTGATGAATTTGAGGTATTGCTCAAAACATCAAAGGCAGATATTGTGGGGATTTCAGAGACGTGGTGTCATACAGATATAAGGAATGCAGAACTGGAATTTAGGGAGTACAATTTCTACAGAAGGGATAGACAGGATAGGAAGGGAGGAGGGGTTATGCTATTAGTTAAGAAATACATAAAATCCAAGGAAGTGAAGCCAGTCGACATTGCTGGACAGTGCAGTGTCGAGTCAGTTTGGTGTGACATAAACATTGGGAGATCAAAATTGAGAGTAGGAGTGTGCTATAGGCCTAATGACTCTGATGAGGATAATAAGAAATTGTACAGGGAAATAGAGTGGGCTAGTAAATCAGAGACTCTAATAATGGCGGATTTTAATTTCCCAGATATTGACTGGAATTTGGGGGCTGGTCACTCACACACTAGCAAGGCTTTTGTGGATTTATTGGATGATTGTTTTCTACATCAGCATGTTCGGGAGGCAACTAGAGGGAGTAATACTCTTGATTTGATTATCAGCAGTGATTCTTCATGCATTAAGAATCTGCAGGTAAATGAACCACTAGGTGGCAGTGATCACAGTGTGCTGAAGTGGGATTTACTCAAAGAGGTAACTACCATTAGGGGTAAAGGGAAGGGTTATTGCTTTCGTAAAGGTGACTACGATGGACTGAGACAGTATTTAAATTCTATACAGTGGGACCAACTGATGATGTTACCAACAGCAAATTCAAAATGGGAAGCATTCAAAGAACTTATCTTGGAATCTACTAGCCTTTACATACCAACTAAGAAATATTGTTCAAGGTTTAAGCCTAAGTGGATGTCAGATGAACTAATGAGACATATGGCAGAGAAGAAAAATGCATGGGATACATACAAATTAACACGTGACACAGAAGCCTATGATAGATACAAGTTGATCTGTAACCAAGTTACAAAGGAGGTTAGGCAGGCGAAGGCAGATTACGAGAAATCTTTGGCAAGGGATGCAAAGAAAAACAGCAAAGAGTTCTTTACTTATGTAAACTCTAGAAGGAAGGGGATGAATCAGATTGGTCCACTTGATATCAGTGGGTCAAATGTTGATGATCCTGCTCAGGTAGCTAACAAACTAAATGAATATTTTGCATTGATATTCACACATGAGGAGTTATTCAGCGAGGGGAATGCCAGAGGTGTATTCAACTCTGGCAGAAAGCTAGAGAATCTTGTAATAACTGAGAGTAAAGTGGAGGAGAAATTGTTGAAGATAAATACAAGAAAGGCACCTGGGGTGGATGGGATCTACCCAGTTATATTAAAGGAGGCAGCAAAGGAAGTAAGCAAACCCTTAGCCATAAGTATGAGAACTTCCTTGGACTCAGGGGAAGTACCCATGGACTGGAGGTGTGCAAATGTGACCCCAATTCACAAAGGAGGAGGATCAAAAGGCGACACAAGTAATTATAGACATGTTAGTTTAACTTCTGTTCCCGGAAAATTAATGGATGCACTGGTTAAAGAAGCACTGCAGGATCATCTAGACAAGACTTCAGTTATAGCTCAGACACAGCATGGTTTTGTTAAGGGGAAGTCTTGCCTGACCAATTTGATTGGATACTATGATGCAGTCACAAAAGAACTGGATGCAGGGAATAACTTTGATATTATATACTTGGATCTTAGAAAGGCTTTTGAAACTGTTGCACAAATTTGAGCAGTGTGGCATTGAACGCAGATTGCTGCTATGGATAAAGGGGTGGTTGAGAGGGAGAAGAGAGAGAGAGTGGTAAGCAATGGACACTGCTCATCGTGGACTAATGTTATTAGTGGAGATACTGCAACAGGATCTGGAAAGGTTGAGCAGATTGGCTGAGAGGTGGCAAATTAAGTTTAACATTGACAAATGTAAAGTACTGCATATGGGAAACAGCAACCCCAGAGCAACGTATCAACTCTGTAGTACTACACTGACAGTGGTAGAGAATGAAAAGGACCTGGGGGTGGTTGTGCAGGCAGATATGAAGTTTTCTGAGCAGTGCAGACGGGTGCAAGAGTAGCTCATGGTGTATTGTCGATGATATATAGGAATTTTTCTAGCAGGGATAAGGACGTCATTATTCCCTTGTATAAGGCAATGGTCAGGCCATACCTAGAGTACTGTATACAGGTCTGGAGGCCTCATTTCAAGAAGGATGTAGAGATGCTGGAACGAGTACAGAGAAGGGCAACAAGATTGGTGAATGGAACAAAGGGGGTGCTCTTACGAAGAAAGGCTTAAGTTTTGCAAATTACAGTGTCTGGAGACTAGGCAACGGCGAGGTGATCTGATAGAGGTGTATAAAGCCTTGAATTGTTTGAGCATGCTCAATGCTGATGGGATTCTTCCTCTTGCTCAGAATAATCACCTGAGAGGGCATAAATTCAAATTGAGGAAAGACAGATGTAGGATAGACGTGCAGAAATTTTCCTTTAGCCAGTGGGTGTTTGGTTGGTGGAACAGACTTCCATCCCTTGTTGTGGAAGTTGATAGCCTATATAAGTTTAAGGCTCAGCTGGACAGGTATTTCGAACGAACAGAGGGGTGAAGTGGAAGTGGTTATTATTTATTTATTTATTTTTTTTTGGCTGATGCTGCATAAGTTTGTTTTCTTGCATCAAATGCCTCTACTAATGCTAATATATATACAGGCATACCTCGGTTAACGTTACCTCTGATAACGAAGCTTCGATATAACGAAGTCCGCAATTTCAAGCCCCATTTAACATAAAAAAAATATTCCAGTTTAATCACCTGAAATCTAAACAAACTGAAGAAATTACGGAAACCTTTGGGGCTTCTCGTGGTTGGTTCGAGAAATTTAAAAAACGGGCCAGGATTCATAGTGTAAAATTAACAGGAGAAGTTTCCAGAAAAACTAAACGAAATAATTGAACGTGAAAATTTTCGACCAAATTTGGTGTTCAATGTTGAAGAAAGCGGTTTGTTCTGGAAACGGCTACCAACAAAAAGCTTCATTTCTATTGAAGAAAAATCAGCTGCTGGGTTCAAAGCAGCAAAAGACCGTTAACGTTACTCTTTGGATCAAATGCCTCTGGCGATTATAAATTAAAATTGTTATTAGTTTACCATTCAGAAAATCCGAGGGCGTTAAAAGGTAACATAAAAATTAATTTACCTGTAATATGGAAAGCAAATAGAAAAGCGTGGGTTACCAAGGGGTTATTTACTGATTGGTTTGTTAACCACTTTTGTCCTGAAGTAAAATGGTATTGTCAAAAAAACAACTTTGAAGAAAAAGCTCTTTTGTTGTTAGACAATGCTCCGGGACATCCTACTGATCTTAACACGTTGGACACATGCATTCCTGTCAAAGTTGTGTTTCTTCCAGCAAACACAACTTCCCTGCTTCAACCATTGGATCAGGGAGTAATAGCATCATTTAAAGCTTATTATCTGCGTCGAGCATTAAGCAATTTAACTGAACTAGAGGATAAAGGGGAAATGACAGTTAAAACTTTTTGGAAAAACTACACCATTAAAAACGCATTTGAAAACATTGATAGTTCTTGGAAAGAAGTCACTAAGAAATGCTTACCATGGAGTTTGGCGCAAAATATGGCCAGAAGTTGTACTAGAATGCGTAGAAGAAGAAAATAACATCCAAGAAATTAGAAATGAAGTTATCCAGATGGCTCAATCAATAGGTTTCGAAAATGTCGATGAAGAGGATGTTAGAAATTTATTGAATGCAGAAGATGGTTTTTTAGTGGAAGATTTAGAAAACCTTGTTAGCAACGAAGACAAAGATAATGAAGACGAAGTTAAAGCAGTTCCTGCCGAAAAAGTGTTAACAACAAAAGATTTAAAAGGTGCTTAAATGACATTGAAAACGTTTTAATTTTTTTAGTGAAAATGATCCTGATTTAGGAAGAAGTTTTATTGTTAAGCGATCAGTGTTAAATGCAATAACTCCGTATAGGCAATTGTTAAATGAAAGAGAAAAAAAGCATAAGCAATCAACTTTAGACTCATATTTTAAAATGTGATTTCACTTTGTATGTATGTTGACTGTTTATTTAATAAAACTTTTCTTTGTTCAAAAAAAAAGCTTTTCATTTTCTTTACGTAGGAACGTATCCCTATTCTGGCCATAGTATTTTTACCTCTGAAAACGAAGTTTCGCTTAGCGAAGTAATTTTGTGGAACGCATCCTATTCGTTATTCGAGGTATGCCTGTATATACAGGGTGTTTCAGTTAAACGTTTCAGAACTTCTAAGAGGGGTAGGGTATATCCTGACAACTCGAAATCATATAGCAATGTGGGGTCGGAAATGCTTTCCTGAAGCGGTGTTGTACACAGAAGCACCATAAAGAAAAGAGACCGTAAGTGAGAAATCGTTTTAATAATACATGAAAAGAAGCAAAAGGTACATGGATTAAAGTAAGTGTTCGAAGTTTCTTCCACGGGCTACAATGCACGCCTCACATCTCCTACGCATGGACATCCGAACATTCTGGAATACTCCAGGCGAATTTCGAATTTCTTCGGCAGCTACTGCGATTCTTGCAACCAGCTCCTCAGCATTGTCAACAGGGGTGTCATAAACTAGCGATTTCATACGACCGTGAAAATTCCTTCACAAGGGAAGGAATTTTCAACACGCATAACGACCATATCTGGGTGGTCGAGAACCCGCATGCAATACGACGTCGTGCAGCACAGATTCGATTTTCGGTCAATGTATGGGCCGGTATTATGGGAGATCACCTCATCGTCTAACTGGACCTCTCTACTTGATCTTTCTGCAGCAAGTATTGCCACAACTTTTGAGAGATGAACAGATTTCTGCATCGACGCAACAGACAATGTGGTTCCAACACGATGGAGCCCCTGCCCATTATAGCGGAGATGTTCGTAACTACCTGGATGTCACATTTGGTCAACAGTGGATCGGATGTGGTGGTCCCGTGCGTTGGCCTGCTTGGTCACCCAACCTATCATGTCTTGATTTTTATTTCTGGGGTCATATGAAATCGCTAGTTTATGACACCCCTGTTGACAATGCTGAGGAGCTGGTTGCAAGAATCGCAGTAGCTGCCGAAGAAATTCGAAATTCACCTGGAGTATTCCAGAATGTTCGGATGTCCATGCGTCGGAGATGTGAGGCGTGCATTGTAGCCCGTGGAAGAAACTTCGAACACTTACTTTAATCCATGTACCTTTTGCTTCTTTTCATGTATTATTAAAACTATTTCTCACTTACGGTCTCTTTTCTTTATGGTGCTTCTCTGTACAACACCGCTTCAGGAAAGCATTTCCGACCCCACATTGCTATATGATTTCGAGTTGTCAGGATGTGCCCTACCCCTCTTAGAAGTTCTGAAACGTTTAACTGAAACACCCTGTATATATATATATATATATATATATAATATGTACATATTTAATAACATTAACTTCATAGCAAAATATGTATTATTGCTGCACAACCAGTGCATAGTTTTTTTTTTTTTTTTTATGCAAACCCCAAACACGAGAGGTGTTAGAACCTATAGTACTTAGTATCGTGCTTGGGTTGGAGGTTGAGAAGACGAAAGAAGATATTTGTTGACAATGGACTTGAACTTCTGTAGACTGTAATTTTCAGGAAATACGTATGAAGGAAGGTTGTTCCAGAAAACGGCAGTTGAATGAATAAACGAGGAAGATGAAAAGTTGGTTCTGTGAGTTTGAACAGTAAATGGATGTTGGCTGGTGGCGGCACATGTTTGGACTGTTTTCAAAGCGAGAGCAGGAATTACAGAAGCTAATTCAGAAGAACAGTGCCCATGGAAGTATCTGTAGAAGAGGCATGCAGCAGGAACAGTACGTCTATGAGACAGCGAGTGCAGAGACTCTGTGAGAGATGAGTCGTTAATTAACCTAACTGCCCTCTTCTGAATGGAATCAAGAAGCCTGAGAGAGGTTTTGGGGGCACCACCCCAGATATGGGAACAATATTCCATGGTAGGGCGGATTTGCGATTTATACAGAGTGAGCAGTTGTTTGGAAGAAAAGTAATGCCGAGCGCGAAAGAGAAAACCGAGTTTTTTTAGATGCAGTGAGGAAGCAATACTTGTAATGTGCTTGTGCCAAGAGAGATTAGAAGTCAGGGTAATCCCCAAAAGAGATATATCATTTTGCCTAGAAATCGGAATGTCATTAAAGATAAGCATAGGAGCAGAAGAATCCTTTTTGCGAGATATAAGACAAGACTGAGTTTTAGAAGGGTTGAAATCAACTAAGTTGTCTTTGCCCCACTGGAGAATTACCTGAAGATCGGCATTTAAGGAACTGATAGCAGATTTTCGAGAAGTTGAAGCTGTTTGAGCAGGATAAGGTTTCTCAAAATGGAAAGTGGAATGCAATGTGCTATCATCGGCAAAACTATGGATAGGATTTCCAGTCAATGGAAGAAGGTCATTAATATACAAGAGGAAAAGAGTGGGGGAAAGAACTGAACCTTGGGGGACACCGGCATTAGTGGAGAAGTTAGAAGACAGAGAGCCATCTACCATCACCCTGAGTGAGTGATCAGAGAGAAAACTGGATAACCAATTACTAAAAGCAGTTAGCAAACCATAAGTTGGAAACTTATTTAGAAGACCTTTATGCCAAACATGATCGAAAGCCTTTGCGATGTCAAGAGCAACTACTTGTGTTTCACCAAACATTTCCATTGAATTAGTCCATAAATGAGTAGGTAACATAAGCCAGAATATCACCAGTGGATCGACACTGACGGAATCCATACTGGTGATCGTTGATCAGACGGAAGGTTTCTAGGTAGTTTAAAATTTGGCGGTTAATTGATTTCTCCATTACTTTAGAAAGAGTAGAAGTAATTGCAACGGGACGATAACTGGATGGGAGGGATTTGTCACCCTTTTTAGGAACTGGCTGAATATGAGCAAATTTCTAAGCAGAAGGAAAAACACCTTTGGAATAAGAAAGTGAAAAAAGGTGGCAAAGAATAGGAGTAAGTTCAGGAGCACAGGTTTTGAGAGCAAGTGGAGAAATACCATCGGGACCTGGAGCTTTCTTAGCATCAAGATTCGTCAAAATCCTTCTGACATCCTTTTGACGGAAGACCACAGGAGGCATTGAATGGAGCGTGTTGGGAAAGGTGGGAGGTGTTTTACCAAGATCGTTAATCCATGAGTTGAAACAAAAATGGGATGCTAGCAGGTCAGCTTTATCCTTGGCTGAAGTGACATCAGAACCATCTGGTTTGGACAGAGGTGGGAAAAAGTTGCGGCCAATAGCTTTGGCAAGAGACCAGAATGCTCGGCTAGCATTAGGGCAAGAAGCAAGTTTTCTACTCTTAGCCTGTTCAAACTCTAGTTTGGACTGGTTAATAACTGCTTTACAATTGCTGCGAGCTTTGGTGTAGGCGGAAAATGAATCTGAAGAATTAGAAACAAGCCAATTATGATATGCAACATTCTTCTCTTGAAGAGGCTTAGCACATTTGTTGGAAAACCAAGGTTTAGATAAAGGACAAGATTTTAAAGTGGGGTATGGGATAAAGGATTCCATTCCTGCAAGAATAATTTCACTGACACGATCTGAGCAAACATTGACATCAGAACTCTTGAAACAGTAATCCGACCAAGGAAAAGAAGAAAAGAAGTTTCGCAGGTCGGGATGATTGCTGCATTAGATATATTATTTTACTGTAGTATTCTTAATTATATTGATTTTGAACAGGAAATATGTCTCAGCCCAAGGCAACAAAGCAAAAGGATTCAAGGTAGTGGGAGTGCTGTGGCTCAAAGGAGAACAGGGAGCAGTTGTCCTACAAATCACAACCTTACGAATTGTTCTGCTTATCTGATGTATGCCAAGGGGAATGGCGTGCACTCTTGTGTGTGTGTGTGCGCTTGATGTAAATAGTGTGCTTGAAGTAAATAGTGTGACGATATTAGGCAGCAACATAGCATTATTGGCCTTTATGAGAGCTGGAAGAACAGGGTAGATCCACTTGAAAGTTTAAACTGGGGTCCATCAAGCTTTCAGCTGCCCACATCAATGCCATAGCTTGAACTTGAAAATCAGGGAACACCCAAGGCAGAATGCCCTGGTCACACAGGAGCTAGGTTGTTGTAGGTGTCTTTAAACAAATATATTGTGGAAAAAAGGATAGGTGGAATAGGTGTATTGGCCCCAGCTGCCGGGGGCAAAAGTTGGTGACAAAAGTTGGTTGGAGCAGATATCATCTTTTTGGGGCACAAAAGGTGATATCTAAACATATTAAGTACTAACGACAATTAAGAGTAGATTTTCTGACTTACTTAACAAGTACAGGGCAACATTGAGGAAAAGTCACAAATTAGGGTTAAATTTGAGTGTCTGCAATTGTGCCCAGGCACATTAGGGCAGTGATGTCCAACCTTTTCACATACAAGGGCCATATTCAAAGTTAGCTTTGTTTCACAGGCTGCAATTAGTGTGTTACACTAATTATACTACTACACTAATTTAACACACTAAAAAGTAGTGTGTTAAATTAGTGTAGTAGTATAATTAGTTTTTCCATACCGTGTCACATGTAAAAGTAAATTTCTATTTTCATGTTACCGTTTTTTATTTGAAGACTATATATAAAAAATGGAAATTCCCCACACCTTTATGTGCAACAAATCTATGTGTTAATAAATTGATGTGAAAATTTGTGGAAACAAAAAAAAAAAAAAAAAACTGCTGAGGAAATGAGCACTATTACAGCATTATTATTAAATAACGTGTACTTCATATAATCAACAAGACCACAGAAAAATATTTCAACATGAGTTAAAAGAGGGCAGCAATAATTCTGGACATTAAAAGGTTTTAGGGAAAAAAAAAAAAAGAATCTGTAAAAAGAATGGGCCTGAGATGTTCTTTAAAAAAAATGAGATGGGGGGGGGGGCTCAGTTCAAGAATCCAGTACCAGAAGGAATAAATTACACTTTCTATGTTACATGTTTGTAAATGTGGTAAAGTATAAGTTGGCAAGACCAGAAGAAAATTTTAAACTGCACAGCCAACCACAAGATATACTTAGCTAACGAGAATACCAAATAATCGGAATCGGTAGAACATGCAGTTGCTGTCACTATATGCCTGAATTGAAATTCAGGCATATAGTGACAGCAACTTTGCAATAATGGTGATAATGAAGGGATTGGGATACTTTGAAAAGAGAAAAATAAAGAACTTTACATTAAGAAATTTAGCCAGGTGGTTTCAAACAGGTACAAGGGAAGAAATATAGGGGAACTGTGGAACTTTTCAACAATAAAATGAAGTAGGAAGCCTAATAGAGCACAACTTAGGGTGCTGTAAAATGAGAGGCTGTGAGACACTAGACATTGGATTGGAGACATCAACAATTTGAGAAAATCTAAATTGTAATCATTGTTCTAACCCAGTGGTTTTCAGGGGTTTCCCGGGGTGCTGCAACAACATTCCAGGGGTGCCATGTAATTTTGGATTAAGTTACTTAAACTTATTTTTTTTAAAATCTATATATTTATTTCATTATGAAAAGGTGTACGGTACCGTATCTTTTTAATTTTGTGGGATTTTAATTGATGTTTATTTAGTACCTCTATATAAAGAATAAAATTATTATATTAGTATATATAATTTGCATTATAAATTTTAATTTTGTTTATACTTATATTATTATAATAACTATCATATAATATATATTTATAACTATCATATAATATATATTTTTTTAACACACACACACACACACACAATTAAATTATTAAATGGTTAAAAACCACTGTGTTTCATGGCCTGGAGTGCAGTGAAAAAATTACTGGGACATTAAGGGCGCTGTGAACCAAGAAAATTTGGGAACCTCTGTACTAACTAGGGCTTGCAAACCGGTTTTATAAAACCGGTTAAATCGGTTTTCATATTGAGTTGTTAAAACCGAAACCGAGCTTCTAAAACCGGATTCGAATATTTTCTTAGTTAGCTCTCGAATATAGTTTTTTGTTACGCACATTTTCTTTTGTTTGTTCGTTTGTCTGGATCATTCAACTGCTTTATGTTTTAAACATGTTTTTTATTTTATTTTATTTTATGTTTGGGAACGAATCTCATGGGCAAGTGGCCCAAATCTAGGATGGAATACCTTTTATCTTCCCACCTGTATCATGGCACAATGCAGGTGTACTCATTTACGACTGAGTGAGTCGGAGCGATAGCGTAAAAGAAAATGCTCAACATTTCTCCGTTCCATCTATCTTGTTCGCCAAGCAAGTTATGGTACGCGCCTTATTGATGGTTACCCACTAGAAACAGATTCGCTGAATATTGCATCAACTTTCAATCGTAGAAAGTTTTTTGCTTCTTTATTCCTATTAAATTTGCGATCAAATGTTCTCCAAAAAGCAGCTTCACCAAATTTAGCTTTTATGTAATTTTGAAAATACAATAGATTTAATTGGGGGAAAAAAAATTGCGAGTAAATAAATAAAAAATTTCTTTTGTGAAAATTTTGAAACTTGCCTCGTTTAGACTCTTCATTCAGTGCTTGCGGGAGTGACGCATAGTATTGTGCCTTTGTTATCTTCAATATTTTTATTTAAAATTGTCGGTGATATAAATTCCTACTAATTAATATTTATTACTCTTAATATGTCTAAGATGAAATCAAATGTATGGAATTATTTTGCTCGAAAAAGCAAAGATGAAACACAATGTTCGAAATGTCAGAAGATAATGAAGTCGTCTGGAGGATCTACATCATCTTTGATGTTGCATTTAAAGAAAATGCATCAGATTAACATTAAACAAGATAACAGTCAGTGAACCTCCCATAAAAATGGTAAGAACATTAGCAAACTTTATCGTTAAAAAATCTATGGAAGAAGAGATTTCAAAATTAGCTGCTTTAGATGGATTTTCTTTTAATTCAATTGCCAAGAGTGAGTTTATACAATCAAGCCTTCACCTTCAGAGAAATAAATACGATAAATTACCACCAGCCTCAGTGAATGGAATTAAAAATATGGTTCTGAATTATTATAAAACTAAGAAAGAAGAACTCATTCAGCATTTCAAAAATTCATTGGTTTTGGGTGCACGGTATTCATTGACTCTAGACGAATATACGTCTATACAAAATAAAAGGAATATGAATATAAATGTGCATTCAAAAGATAATCATTGGTCGTTAGGTCTTATTGAGATTAATGGTTCACTTGATACCAGAAAAACTGAGCAAATTGTGAATGGACACTTGAAGAAATTTGGTTTGAACTTGGATGAGGATATTGTTGCCTGCCACCGATGGAGCAGCAATGATGATTAAGTTTGGGAAGAAAATTACGCCTAATCATCAACAATATATAGCCCATTGTATACATCTGTCAGTTATATATGTACTTTATGAAAAAGCAATCAATTATAGTGCCACAGTCTCTGAGTCTCCCAAAGACAATGAAGAAAATGAAAATAATGAAGAAAGTAGTGATGATGAAGCAGTTGAAGAAAGACAGCAAGGCATGCTTTATCAAACTGACTTTACCGATGAGTTCATTTATTTCTTCAATCCAATGGCCAGTATTGCACAAACTATTAACAAAGTCAGAAAAATTTGCAAGCTTTTTCAAAAATCGCCTACCAAAAATGACGTATTACAAAATTTTGTTAAAGCAAAATTTAATGGGAAAGAATATAAACTTATATTAGATTGCAAGACTAGATGAGATAGCACATTCTATATGATTGAGAGAGTTTTGAAATTGAAAAATTGCATTCCAAATGCTCTATGTGCAGTACTGTCAACTGAAGCTGTGTCTGAAGATGACTGGAAAACACTTGAATTGCTAAGTGAAACTTTGCGACCAGATGAAATGATTCTGAAGGCTATAACCTCAGAAGATACAGACTTCTTAAAGCAGAGTCCTCAATAGAATTTCTGCTTGCTAAGCTTGATACATCAGAAAACCCATTTGCTTTAAAATTTCACCAAAGCCTTTTGCAGCGTTACAATGCAAGACGAAATTGCCAAACTTTGGCTTTGCTGAGCTATGTACACAACCCCAAAAAGTTTAGGAAAAAAGATTCAGGTTCAAGAACTTTTTGATTTTCCAAGTAAGCAAGTTTTGAAAAAGCATGCTGTAGAGATTTATCAGAAATTATTTGCAAAACATTCCGAAGGAGTCTTAGCGTTGAATGAAGAAACTGAAAATAAACGAACCGTTCTTTTAGAAGAAAACAAAGACTCGTCTAGTTCCGATGTTGGAGATGCACTCATGTGAGAGTATGTAATAGTGTAATAAAGAGATTAACTGAAGAGCCTTCAAAATATCCGAGTGAATTGGAAATCAGCAAAGAATTTAAAATTTTGGAGGCAACTAGCTGTAGAAGTGAAAAGCTGGAGAAAGTTTATAGAGCACTGCTGACCATTAAACCAACAAGTGTCCAATCTGAGAGAGTGTTTTCGATCACTGGTCTCTTTAACACAAAAATAAGGTCAAGTCTATCAGGAAAAATGCTTAATATACTGTGTTTTTTAAAGGATCATTTTCAGAAGCTGAGCAATAAATAGTAAAGTAATTTCCCCAAGCTGTTTTTTTTCACATTATTTTTATTTATTATTATTATTATTATAGGGCTTATTATTTTTTTGTTTACTATACGAGAAGATATTTTTTATTCAAAGGATTTGAATACAATTTGTAATTTTGTATAATCTCAAGCTGGTTACTTTTTTGGAGAATTTTAATTTTTTTATTTTTTTTACTATAAGAGGTGATAGATTTTGTTTAAAAGATTTGATTACGATTTGTACAATCTACCCAAGATAAAATAAATACCTGTGTTATAAGCTTTTAATTATTTTCCCTAAGTCTGAAAAAATCGGTTTTAAAACCGGTTTTAAGAGTAAACTTCGGTTAAACTCGGTTTTGAAATTTCTCGGTTTTATGCAAGCCCTAGTACTAACCCATTGTGTATGTGAATATGATCATGGTAAAGGGTTTGCAACATGAGGCATGTGTACTAAAATTATTTATTACAGTGTATAAAGTATTGAATAATTTATTTCTTGATGAGTAACATCCAAGAAGAAAACATTTTATTTAAGAACAGTTTTCAGACTGCTAAATTTAAGTAATGTTTATTGTAAAGTATAAACAAATATGAGAATAATCATTCTCAGTTTTAATTTCTGAATTATTAACACCCCCTTGTTACAGTATTCAACACTACACTTACATGATGTGGCTCCTGAGCACCACTACTTAAAAAGTGAAATGGATGAGTGTTGCTATTTATTATGATAATGTTGTCATGCTATGTTAACAAAATTATATATTATTAACTTGAATATCATATATTTAGTTCAGAAAATGGCTTTACATAAAAACTGGGGCAAGCATCCCTAAAACATTTTTGGGTGGGGGGGGACACCAGGACATTATGCCCAAAATGGAGAAAACCATGGAAAATCTGGTCACCCTATTTATGTAGCATACAAAAGTAGAAAAAAAAAAAAAAAGTGAACACAGAACACATTCAATTTTATTAAGTTGAAGTGAACACAGATATATTTAGAAAATTATTTAATTATTTATTAAATTAATTAATTTAAGAATGATACAGCATCTTGGGTGTTGCTTATTATGGATTAAATCTTTTACTTTTGTTGGCTTTGAGTTTATATATGCATGCCATGTTGATTAATTGTTTATTAACTATTCAATACTTATTCCATATCACATAAATATATGTTAAACAATATCCAGCACTCCCCCAACTCCCCCACCCCTTTAATGAGTTTTTTTAAAATTAGCAAGATTATCTACAACTTTTAATTGAACAAGTCAGACTAAGACGGCTATTTAATTAAATTTGTGCATGATAGATTTGGATAGCATTATGTTACACAGATTTGGGAATTTCATCAATGTACTATGAAAAATTCATTATAAGGCATTTTTCTACTGAAAAAGAAAAGGTTATTTCTTAAAAAACTATTATTATAACAAAATTATATTTTAAATAAAATTAATTTTGCAAAGTAATCAAATCGCAAAATGAAAGTTGCATTATTACAAATTTACTAACAATGCAGGGCTTACCATTTCACGTTGGTTGCTTTCTGAATCATAAGTTTCTCTGCACTAGACCAACTGAAGCGAACTAACTGAGGAAATCCAAAAACAGGGTTGACATTTTCTGAGAGAAAGCGCTTAGTAATAGGATCTGGAATAATTTTAAACAAATAAGATCGCAAACACTAAAATACAAATACAGCAAGTTTTGCAAAAGAGATACTGATAGAAATTTTTAAAACTTAAACCACATCTTATCACTGTGATAACCTGGATTTCCACTGAATAAGAGAGTAGTTCTATAGAATGGTTTTGAAAAAATACACCTTGTGGAAAAAGTTTTTATTTTGGTGTTCAACAACAGTTTCCATGAATTCCCACATGCCTTTCTTGATAGTGCTTAAATCCTTTCATACAGTACAAAAAATGGCCACTGTCCTTCTCTGCAAGCCAGTCTCTCTCTCTCACATTACATGTTATCTCTTTGTACAAGTGAAATCTTTGTCTCATGAAATCTTACACTCATCGACTTGTGTAAGGATTGCATTCTGCAGAACTCTAAGGAAGTCGGAATGTCCGTAAATGCTTAAGCAGCACTCGCAAATCTGATTGAAGCAAAAAAGAAATGTTCAATGAACATGTAAACAGAATTATTTATTCAATTTTTTTAACTCATGCAGAGGAAAAATTACAAAAGTGTACAAAATTACAAAAGTGTACAAAATTACAAAAATTTCAAAATTATAAAATTACAAAAAGAGAGAGTAGATAGGCATAATGTCAGCAAGTTTTACCTTTCCAGCATCATTGCCAGAATTAACTCTCCAGCTGATGAGCACGCTGCTGCAGAAGTTGAGGGCTGTGCAGATTTAGAAGGGAATTTTTCCAATACATCACAAAATTTCTCTGCAGTTGCAGAATCGGCACTGGCGACTTCACTGCCTACTTTAATGTTTTGGAAACCAGCGCAATGTTTGAACCTCTTAAACCACCCGTTGCTTACCACAAATGTGGCGCCGACAGGGCTAGCCAGGCGGGTAAAGTGCCTGCCTGGCAATCCAAAGGTTGCGGGCTTGAATCCCGCCTCGGGCTTGGATCAGAGTAAAATGTAAAAACTCTTTGGGCGGTGCATTATGGCCACAGAAGCCAATGCGCCAACAACTAACAAAAAAAAAAAAAAAAAAAAAGAACTTGGCTTGGGGTTCGCCATACTTATCCTTAATATCTTCATAAATACTTCTTGCTTTTGTTTGAATGGCCATTGGACTCAGGGGAACTTGCTTCTTAATCTGATTTCCCGTCCATATTATGAATAGCTTTTCCATCTTCGATACAGCACCTGAATGCTGTTTTGTGATCACTATTGATCTTAAATGCATTGATCCTTTAACATGTTCTTTTATATGCGCACTGTCCCTTAAAATAGTATTCACTGTTGAAGCAATGAGACCTAATTTCCTTGCACTAGATGACAAACTTTGTCCTGCTTCGTAATTCTTAATTAATCATCTTCATTTCTAAATCAATTTTGTTTGGTTTCCTAGCACTTCCAGTACTTGCACTTTCCGTTGGTCCCTTTCCCTTCGCCATCATAATAAGTAAATAGGAATGAAGAGAAGATTCTGAAAATTTATTTATGATTTTAATATGATTGAAGAATTCAGTGAAGGAGAAACACCATTTTGCCATAATTCCAGTTATCGGTATTATCGCAAATGCAATAAGAGTGAGGTTACTACACATTTATAATAGATTGCACTAACAGAAAAGTCCAATAAACCAGAAAGCACAAATTGTTTTTATTGTTTTATGGTAGTGGCCTCCAGAAATGTGTTTTAGAAAAATATCACAAAGGCATTCAAATTTGATTCTTATAACAATGAAAGTGTAGTGCAATTTCCATTATAAAAATGACCTCTTAGAGAGATAATTAGCTTAGTTATATTGCGAAAATTTCAACTTCCAAGGTCTACCAAAAAAAAAAAAAAAAACAATGTGTTATTGGGTTCACATTACTATATTTTCACAATACCTCCATTTATTCCTACAGGATCCACGATTTTTTTAAGTTTGCACCAGCTGGCAAAAACTTATGTAAATTCAAATTTCCATACGTCGAGTATTACGTTAACAGGGGAGTGGCTGTATTTTGCAAATGGGTTTCCAGACAGTATTGCACACAGCTTGGAAGAATGTTTTTTGAGGAATTTCAAAGTATGTAAAAACTGGAAAAATAAACTATGCACATAAATACTTTAAATATATATATTTTTTTTCCCTTTTGAGTTTTTAGTTGAACATAAAATGGAATTACTGTCAAAAATAAAATCAAAACTTCATCAAAATAAAGATATTAAAAAATCATAAAAAATAAAAACTTTTCATTAGTTAATCATGTTTTTGCAGTAATATCCTCCATATCTATATAAAGTGAAACCTCTATAAGCAAACCACCTAATCAATAAGATCACTTTTCAAAAGACCAATAATTTTTAGAATGGTTTTAAATAAGTTTCCTGTGTATTAAAACTATTCTCTGGGCTACTACTCTCTGGCCCAACTGTAACTGTTAATCCTGTTGTTTGACATCCCGGGTATTGACATAGATTTCTAGGAATCTGTAAATCTCTAGGACAACCTCTTATCTGACCAGGACCATTAATCATATTGTAAGTGTATAAACCATATTATAATTGTAAAAAACCATAAATGTATTAATCATATTGTAAGTGTGTAAAAATATTGAACAGTGTTCTCCACAGAAAATTTTGCCAGCCAGGTAGCATTATGAAGTAGGTGGGGAAGTGTAATACTTAGCAATATTATAAAATTTTCTGTTATTTACAAAGGTGACTTAAGCAATCCAGAGCAAAAACGTATTGCATAATTTAACATTATATTGATTTAATGATAATTTATGCCACAAACATTGAAAAAATTTAATATTGGCTAGTGCTATATTTTTGAACTGAAAAATGAAAATTCCAACACTAAATTTAACAAATAAGAGACTTTTTATTTAAAAAGTAGAATGTTTTAATAACAATGGAAGCACACCTCCTCACCACCTCCCAAAAAAGGTAAAGCCACTCCACTCCATCTGTGAAGAAGGTGATGTCCGTGTTAGTATTAGTATTAGCAAAGGCCACATGGTGCAAGGAAGCGTATGGCTTATGCTGCACTAGCCAAAAAAAAAATTAAAATAAAATAATAACTAGGGGGCTTTGCTCGCCAAAACCAGCACACACTTTTCTACGTAATATGTAGAGCAGTGGTTTTTGACCGGGGTGCGGTAACAATATTCCAGGGGTGCCATGTAATTTGGGTTTAACTTATTTTTTTAAAATTTATATATTTATTTCAGGCACCTCCATAGCCAGGTGGGAAGGAGCAGCAGTGCATAGAACACGCTTCTTGATTAGACCAGGGTTCGAGCCCGTGACCACCACATATCCCCGGAGCAATATGGCCTTAGTTGCTAATGCTCCTAAAAACCAAATAACAACAATATTTATTTCATCATAAAAAGGTGTAAGGTATCTTTTTAATTTTGTGGTGATCTATAACTGATGTTTATTTAGTACCTCTATATAAAGAATAAAATTATACAGTATATAGGGTGATTCACTACCAGTGCGACAAACTTGCAGGAGATGTAGGGGGCACAAAGACGA
Source organism: Mastigoproctus giganteus (assembly GCF_048544385.1). Taxonomy (NCBI): domain Eukaryota; kingdom Metazoa; phylum Arthropoda; class Arachnida; order Uropygi; family Thelyphonidae; genus Mastigoproctus; species Mastigoproctus giganteus. The sequence continues at coordinate 144,035,622 of NC_143579.1, read as the reverse complement.
ATCGGAATCACATGGCATTGCAGGGTCCAAAATGCCTTCGTCATGCGGTAGAGGATGTTGAATGGGAGGTCGTATGAACAGCGATCCCGCTGGAAGTCAGCATTTGCGAACCATTTCTGTTAAAGAAACCAAGTAGCAAAAGTCCTCCGGAGTGGATAATCCGCAGGCTCCAATGATTGGATGTGTTGCAGATGGTATGAACTCATTTGGTTTGTTGACAGTATTCTCCATACAACGGATTGGGAAATACCCAATCATTGGCCTATCGTAGGATATTCTCCTCATTGTCTGGCATCCTCATCGTTCACTCTCGATTCATGGTACCTCTCGTGAAACAACCAGTCTCACGTAACCTTCTGTGCACACGTGCGAAGATCGTATGATGAGGAGCACGGCTGTGCGGGAAATGTTCCTGGTACAAGCGCAGAGCGGCACGCCCATTACAGTCTGCAGCTCCATACGCAAGGTGCATGTCGGCCAGTTCAACGTTTGAATACTTGTCCATCCTACTGCCTCGGGAACTGGTTCACAAATGCTGACTTCCAGCAGGATTGCTGTTCACGTGACCTCCCGTTCAACGTCCTCTACCGCATGACGAAGGCATTTCAGACCGTGCAATGCTATGTGATTCCGATTTGTCTTTGTGCCCCCTACACCTCCTGCCAGTTTGTCGCACTGGTAGTGAATCACCCTGTATATATAATTTGTATTATGAATTGTAATTTTGTTTATAGCTATATTATTGTAATAACTATCATATAACATATTTTTTAATATTATATATACACACACACAAAGGTAGAATCGGATCTAACAGGAAGAAAACTGAGTAGGGGTGCCACAAAATAAAATAAATTACTTAAGGGGTGCTGTTATTAAAAATATGTTCAAAACCACTGATGTAGAGGTATGACGGAGTAAGTCAAATCTTTTCTATGTAAAAGACTCACCTGTTGAAACGCACTGATCAATATCTAATCAGGAAATGACCTATATAATTATTTACTTGTGCCTATGTGCCTTGTGCCACAAGTAAATAATTACCTATGTAATTATTTACTTGTGGTAAATTACCTATGTAATTAATTACTTGTGCATTTGTAGTGAGCGGCATAATCAAGGTTGAATAAATATCACTATGTAATTATTTACCCATTTACATAGGTCACTTACGAAAAGGCTTGGTAAAATTTCAGATCTTGGGTACCACCCCATACTTTGACTAAAGGCAGGAAGAAGGCACTGATTGGCAGGTGCCACTCACTGTTTAGTCCCGCCCCTTTCCTCCTAGGTTGACATGCATAGGGTGTTTACCCCCCCCACTTGCTGGTGTTTTAAAATCGGGAACCCATTTTCTGATTTTAAATAAAAGTGGGATGGGAGGGATAAACACCCTATCTAAGCCCAAGCACCCCACTCTTGAGGACACAAAACAATCAGAAACAAAATGCATTTAGAATAATCACCAAATCACAAAACTCAACCATACAATCACTCTATTCTACGACCACCACACCCACTGCATGGAGACAAGTGACACCCAAAGAACAGATTTTAGCTCGCTATGTAATTATTTACCTGCGGATACATAGGTCACTTAGGAAAAGGCCTTTTGCTTTGGATTCCACAATGCACGAGAAGTACTGTTGCATCCGAAAGAGGACTAAAATATTTAACTGAAATATTTACAAACTATAAAAATATTTAAAATATTTACAAAATACTAAACTATTTAAAAATATACAATATTCATTAATATACAAAAAACGTTACAATGGAACATCAAATGTTAGACAGTGAAGCGCATGCACGAGGTTGATGAACGTTATGGAGGAAACTGTCAATAATTAATTGCATTTGTAGTGACGTAATTGCCTCGTCCTCTTCTCCCATTGGCTCGAATAAATATCACTAAGAGGAAAACTTTTTTCATGTATAGAGATAAAAAAAATTAAGTAAAAAAAATAAAATAACAAAAAAATAAATAAAATAATAACAAGAACAAGAAGAAAATTAATAAAAAAAATAGTAATAATTAATAAGAGAAAAGGAAATGGACAACCCATGCATTTCCCTCCTCCCGTAGGTAATTATCCAGCTGACCTTTCAATTTCCCCAAACTGTCTGCCTCTACCACCCATGTAGGTAACTTATTCCAGTAATTTATAACTCACTGGCTAAAATAAAACTTCCTGCAATCCAGTGTAAAACATTATTTCTCCCACCATAACTTGAAATTATGGCCCCTTGTTCTAGAATCATTTATAACCATGAAAGTTTTGACCCCATTCATTTTGCTTATGCCTCTCAGAGCCTTAAACACCTCAATCAAGTCTCCTGTAAGGTGCCTAGTTTCCATGCTCTGCATGCAACATATTCGAAATCTTTCCTCATATGGACACCCTTTTTCCGATCTCACCAGGCAAATTATCCATTTTTGGACCCTCACAAGAAGCACAACGTCTTTCTTTAGGTGCAGTTGCCATACCTGAACACATTATTCCAAGTGTGGTCTAACAATAGCCTTATATAATGGGTTTTATATCTACTAGATATAAAACCCATTATATAAGGGTTTTATATATCTAGTAGATATATAACGATATATCTAGTAGATATATATCTACTAGATATATCGTCCTTATCTCTACTAGAAATTTTTCAATAAATCATCAATAGGACACCATGGGTTACTTGCAACCAGTCTACAATGCTCAGAGAACTTCATATCCGACTGTTTCATAATACCCAAGTCCCTTTCCTCCACTACCATCTTTAGTTCAACTCCACCAAGTGTATAAGTTATTTTGGGGTTACTGTTCCTCAGGTGCAATACCTTACACATTGCTGGATTAAAGCATAGCTGCCATTTTTCTGACCACCCCTGAAGGCTATCTAGGTCATTCTGAAGGAGATCTGCTTGGTGGAAATCATTAACTACTCTACCAATCTTTACATCATCTGCAAATTTAGACATCACATCCTCTATCCCTTCATTGATGTCTTTTATGAAAATCAAAAACAACAGTGGCCCCAATACTGAACCTTGAGGAACTCCATTTCTTACAACCCAATTTGAGGAATAACCATTTATCACAACCCTTTGCCTCCTGCCCTGAAGCCATCCGGCTATCCATCTAAGGGATTTCCCCTGTTATTCCAACCTGTTCCAGCTTATAAAGTAACTGCTCATGTGAGACTGAGTTAAATGCTTTGCTGAAATCCAAATAAACAATATCGAAATTATTCCCAAAATCCAGATCTTGAGTGATGCTGTCAAAATAGCTAACCAGATCAGTTAAACGTGATTTTCACTTTACAAAACGCTGAGTATCCTTGAGAATTCCACGTCTACCTAAGTGATCCTGAATTCCACCTGTGTTTTGGGACAGAAAAGGGGTTACCTACCTCATGGTTCCACACTTACGTAACGGAGAATACTACAGAAATCTTTTTAAAAAGTTATGCGAAGCTTTGAAGGTGAAAAGGCATGGAATGTTAATGAAATGTGTCCATCTTCTGTCAGACAATCCACCAACTCACACAGCTATTTCCACCACCAACTTTGTTGCAGAGTGCGGCTTCGAACTACTGCAGCACCCACTCTATTCTCCTGACCTAGCACTGTCCAAGAAATGAAGACACCATTGTGTGGACATCGCCTTGATTCATCTGAGGAAGTCATGAATGAAGTGAAATCGTGGTTTCAAGAAAAAAAAAAAAGTGCAGACTTCTATGATCAAGGCATTAAACAGCTGATCCATAGATGGGAGAAATGTGTTACTAAACATGGAGTAGATAGAAAAGGATTAAAACTCCTGTGAAGATTCTCCTTTCTGGGGCTATTATTTCTAGGTAAAGGTACGAACTTTTTGATACCCCCTCATATATACTGAAGAACAAAGTGCTTTTTTTATCAATGGAAACATCCCATACTGCCATTGCTTTTTCTCTCCCCCCTTGAAAACTATAAATTCAGCTTTCATTCTTTTCAGAAAAACGTGAAGATGTTTTTCTTTTAAACTGATGATGGGAAAGAACTTTCTGATTGATAAAACAGCAGTTGGTTAGGAAAATTTAAATTTAGAAATCAAGTGCTTTTTTTTATCAATGGAAACGTTGTCCAATTAGTCCAATTTTAATACAAAATTGAAATATTTCAGCAGAGATATGCAAAAAAATGCAAGAAAGCAAGCTTATTCAGCATCAGCCAAAAAAAAAAAAAAAAAAAGCACAACCACTACTCCCATTTCACCCCTCCATTCGTTCGAAATACCTGTCCAGCTGAGCCTTAAATTTGTTTAGGCTATCAACTTCAACAACAAGTGATGGAGGTCTATTCCACTAACCAACTGCCCGCTGGCTAAAGGCAAATTTCCGCACATCTATCCGACATCCGTCCTTCCTCAATTTGAATTTATGCCCTCTCAGGTGATTATTCTGAGCAAGAGGAAGAATCCCATCGGCACTGAGCATGCTCAAACCATTCAAAGCCTTATACACCTCTATCAGATCACCTCGCCGATGCCTAGTCTCCAGACTCTGTAATTTGCAAAACTTAAGCCTTTCTTCATAAGAGCAACCCTTTGTTCCATTCACTAATCTAGTTGCCCTTCTCTCTACTCGTTCCAGCAGCTCTACATCCTTCTTGAAATGAGGCCTACAGACCTGTATACAGTACTCAAGGTGTGGCCTGACCAATGCCTTATACAAGGGAATAATCACATCCCTATCCCTGCTAGAAAAATTCCCGTATATCATTGACAAGACACCATGAGCTACTCTTGCAGCTCGTCTGCACCGCTCAGAGAACTTCATATCTGCCTGCACAATTATCCCCAGGTCCTTTTCATTCTCTACCACTGTCAGCGTAGTACCACAGAGGGTTACTGTTTCCCATATGTAGTACTTTACATTTGTCAATGTTAAACTTCATTTGCCACCTCTCAGCCCATCTGCTCAACCTTTCCAGGTCCTGTTGCAGCAGCATAGCATCAGTAGTGCCCTTAACAACCCTGCCAACCTATGTATCGTCTGCAAACTTGGACATTAAGCTTGATATACCATCATCAATATTATTTATAAATACAGAAAACAACAATGGACCTAGCACTGAACCCTGAGGAACTCCACTAATAACATTAGTCCACGTTGAGCAGTGTCCATTGATTACCACTCTCTGTCTTCTGCCACTCAACCATCCCTTTATCCATAGCAGCAATTTGCCTCCAATGCCACACTGCTCCAATTTGTGCAGCAGTCTTCCATGCGCAACAGTATCAAAAGCCTTTCTAAGATCCAAATATATAATATCAAAGTTATTCCTGCATCCAGTTCTTTTGTGACTACATCATAGTATCCAATCAAATTGGTGAGGCAAGACCTGCCCTTAACAAAACCATGCTGTGTCTGAGCTATAACTGAATTCTTGTCCAGATGATCCTGCAGTGCTTCTTTAACCAGTGCCTCCATTAATTTTCCTGGAACCGAAGTTAAACTAACAGGTCTATAATTACTTGTGTCAGCCTTTGATCCTCCTTTGTGAATTGGGGTTACATTTGCACGTCTACAGTCTATGGGTACCTCCCCTGAGTCCAAAGAAGCTCTCATAATTATGGCTAGGGGTTTGCTTACTTCCTTTGCTGCCTCCTTTAATATAACTGGATAGATCCCATCCACCCCGGGTGCCTTTTTTATGTTTATCCTCAACAATTTCTCCTCCACTTTCCTCTCAGTTATTAGAAAATCATCTAGCTCACTGCCAATGTTTACTTCACCTAAGACATTCCCCTTCCTGAATAACTCCTCATGTGTGAATGTAGATGCAAAATACTTGTTTAGATTGTTAGCCACCTGAGCAGGCTCCTCAACTGTTGAACCATCAACATCCAGTGGACTAATCTGATTCATCCCTTTCCTTCTTTAGTTTAAATAGGTAAAGAACTCTTTTCTGTTTTTCATTGCATCCTTTGCCAAGGATTTCTCATAATCTGCCTTTGCCTGCCTAATCTCCTTTGTGACTTGGTTACAGACCAACTTATATCTATCATAGGCTTCCATGTCACCCATTAATTTGTTTGTATCCCATGCATTTTTCTTCTCTGCCATATGTCTCATTAGTTCATCTGACAACCATTTAGGCCTGAACCTTGAACAATATTTCTTGGTTGGTATGTAAAGCCTGGTAGCTTCCAAGATTAGTTCCTTGAATGCTTCCCATTTTGAATTTGCTGTTGGTAACATCATCAGTTGGTCCCACTGTATAGAATTTAAATACTGTCTCAGACCATCATAGTCACCTTTACGAAAGCAAAAACCCTTCCCTTTACCTCTGATGGTAGTTACCTCCTTGAGTAAATCCCACTTCAGCACACTGTGATCACTGCCACCTAGTGGTTCATTTATCTGCAGATTCTTAATGCATGAAGAATCACTACTGATAACCAGATCAAGAGTATTACTCCCTCTAGTTGCCTCCCGAACATGCTGGTGTAGAAAACAATCATCTAATAAATGCACAAAAGCTTTGCTAGTGTGTGAGTGACCAAATCACAAATTCCAACCCACAAATGTTCAGAAGTAAAATGGCCAAAATCTGATGAAATGAAACCGATGTACATGAAAAAAATTCAAGCCAATTTCCTCACCAAATGCCTTTTAATTGAAATATCCAGTGTGTGTGTGTACACGAGGTATTTCAATTAACATAGATAAATTCATGTCAGAGATTATTAAAATATATACAAGATAATACATAAAAATGCCTATTGTTACATTCCTATAATCTGGATGGTTTTTTCACGGATCAACTAGAATATAGATTGAATTTTTAGCATGTTTAAAGAAAAAGCAATTAGCCCATATGAAGATATAAAGAAAGCGAAGATATAAAGAAAGCCTTAAAAAAAATGTGGAACCATCTTACTAGTGCTCTGTATAATTGAAGTAGCATACATCTATATACTTCCCACTTTGCTGCTGACGGGAAATTCAGGATGTTAGCATTAGCATTAGTAGAGGCATTTGATGCAAGAAAGCAAGCTTATGCAGCATCAGCCAAAAAAAAAAAACCCACTTCCACTTCACCCCTCTGTTCGTTCAAAATACCTGTCCAGCTGAGCCTTAAACTTATTTAGGCTATCAACCTCCACCACAAGGGATGGAAGTCTGTTCCACCAACCAACCACCCGCTGGCTAAAGGCAAATTTCCACACGTCTATCCTACATCTGTCTTTCCTCAATTTGAATTTATGCCCTCTCAGGTGATTTTTCTGAGCTAGAGGAAGAATCCCATCAGCATTGAGCATGCTTAAACCATTCAAGGCTTTATACACCTCTATGAGATCACCTCGCTGGTGCCTAGTCTCCAGACACTGTAATTTGCAAAACTTAAGCCTTTCTTCGTAAGAGCACCCCTTTGTTCCATTCACTAATCTTGTTGCCTTTCTCTGTACTCGTTCCAGCAGCTCTACATCCTTCTTGAAATGAGGCCTCCAGACCTGTATACAGTACTCTAAGTGTGGCCTGACCATTGCCTTATACAATGGAATAATCACCTCCTTATCCCTGCTGGAAAAATTCCTGTATATCATTGACAATACTCCATGAGCTACTCTTGCAGCCCGTCTGCACTGCTCAGAGAACTTCATATCTGCCTGCACAACCACCCCCAAGTCCCTTTCATTCTCTACCACTGTCAGTGTAGTACCACAGAGTTGATACGTTGCTCTGGGGTTGCTGTTTCCCATGTGTAGTACTTTACATTTGTCAATGTTAAACTTCATTTGCCACCTCTCAGCCCATCTGCTCAACCTTTCCAGATCCTGTTGCAACAGCATAGTGTCAGTAGTGTCCTTGACAACCCTGCCAACCTTTGTATCATCTGCAAACTTGGACATTAAGCCCGATATACCATCATCAATATCATTTATAAATACAGAAAACAATAATGGACCCAACACTGAGCCCTGAGGGACTCCACTAATAACATCAGTGCACGATGAGCAGTGTCCATTGATTACCACTCTCTGTCTTCTCCCCCTCAACCACCCCTTTATCCATAGCAGCAATTTGCCTCCAATGTCACACTGCTCCAATTTGTGTAGCAGTCTTCCATGTGCAACAGTATCAAAAGCCTTTCTAAGATCCAAGTATATAATATCAAAGTTATTCCCTGCATCCAGTTCTTTTGTGACTGCATCATAGTATCCAATCAAGTTGGTCAGGCAAGACTTCCCCTTAACAAAACCATGCTGTGTCTGAGCTATAACTGAAGTCTTGTCTAAATGATCCTGCAGTGCTTCTTTAACCAGTGCCTCCATTAATTTTCCTGGAACAGAAGTTAAGCTCACAGGTCTATAATTACTTGTGTCAGCCTTTGATCCTCCTTTGTGAACTGGGGTCACATTTGCACATTTCCAGTCTATGGGTACCTCCCCTGAGTCCAAGGAAGCTGTCATAATTATGGCTAAGGGTTTGCTTACTTCCTTTGCTGCCTCCTTTAATATAACTGGATAGATCCCATCCACCCCGAGTGCCTTTCTTGTGTTTATCTTCAACAGTTTCTCGTCCACTTTACTCCCAGTTATTTCAAGATTCTGTAGCTTACTGCTAGAGTTGAATACACCTCTGGCATTCCCCTCGCTGAATAACTCCTCATGTGTGAATGTCGATGCAAAATATTCATTTAGTTTGTTAGCTACCTGAGCAGGATCATCAAACAGTTGACCCATCAATATCAAGTGGACCAATCTGATTCATCCCCTTCCTTCTAGAGTTTACATAAGTAAAGAACTCTTTGCTGTTTTTCTTTGCATCCCTTGCCAAGGATTTCTCGTAATCTGCCTTCGCCTGCCTAACCTCCTTTGTAACTTGGTTGCATATCAACTTGTATCTATCATAGGCTTCTGTGTCATGTGTTAATTTGTAAGTATCCCATGCATTTTTCTTCTCTGCCATATGCCTCATTAGTTCATCTGACATCCATTTTGGCCTAAACCTTGAACAATATTTCTTAGTTGGTATGTAAAGCCTAGTAGCTTCCAAGATAAGTTCTTTGAATGCTTCCCATTTTGAATTTGCAGTTGGTAACATCATTAGTTGGTCCCACTGTATAGAATTTAAATACTGTCTCAGTCCATCGTAGTCGCCTTTACGGAAGCAATAACCCTTCCCTTTACCCCTAATGGTAGTTACCTCTTTGAGTAAATGTTTTAAGTTCTTTAGACATGTAATGCAGATTTGTTTAATGTGTTCCAGTAAGGTTAATTTCTTGTCTAAGATAATACCTAAGAATTTCATATTTTGTACAACTCGAATTACCTATCTTTCCAATTTTTGTTCAGGGTCAGGATGAAGGTTTCGTTTCTTGCAGAAGTGTATGCATGCAGTTTTCTGCACAAAGATTTAAAAGATGTTTGTGCCCATTTACTGACTTTGTTAATTGTTGCTTTAAACCAAATCCAGTGGTTCTCATGTTTTGAGATTGGTAGTAGATACTAAAATCATGTATATACAGAACTGTATTTATGTTTTTTGATAGCTAGAGTCAACAGAACATGCTCTTTAACTGGACCGTGGTAGAAGCTGTTGTAACTGCTGTTGTATCAACAACTCACAACAAAACAAAAACTTTTTACAATGTAGTCCAAACTTCTTCCCCTGTAATTTGAATTTATGGTCCCTGGTTCTGGAATTCTTTATAACAGTGAAAATTTCAATCTTCATTCATTTTACTAACACCTCTCAGAGCTTTATAAATCTCAATCAAGTTCCTTCTAAGGTGCCTAGTTGCCAAGCTTTGTAGCCCACATAATTAGTCTTTCTTCATATGGTCACTCTTTGGTCAATCTCACTATGCAAGTTGCCCATCTTTGGAGTTTTTTTCCTAGATGAGGTACTTGGACAAAGTATTCCAAATAGAGTCTTACAATTGCTTTATACAGTGGGTTTATGAATTTCCTATCTCTATAAGCTATCATTTCATAAACGTTCATATTCAAGTCATCCTAAAGGAGTGCTGCTTGGCACTGATCACTGACTCTCCAAATATTTACATCATCTGCAAAATTTTGACATCATGCGTTCTATCCCTTTGTTAATGTCGTTTATGAAAATCAGAAACAACAGTGGTCCATGAACCCATCCTTTGGGGGACTCCACTTTTGATGCTACAATCTGAAGAATATCCACTAATCACAACCTTCTGTCCTGCAGCCACCTTGCAATCCATCTTATAAATCAATTCACCTTGCAAGCAATCTCAACATGTTCCACGAGAGACTGAGTCAATGCTTTGCTAAAATCTAAATAACCTATGTCGAAATTGTTCCTTACATTACTTTAAACTGAACTTTACTTAAACTTTACATTACTGTGGTTTAAACTGAAAAACCACATTTATATAAGTTAAGCAAGGTGTTACCTTTTACAGATTTTATGATACCTGGAAAATCTTGTGTCTTCTTAATTTTACATCATATTTCTTTAGCATCTCACAGAAAGACATTATTAATTACATTCAATTGTACTAGTACTATAAAATTATTGCACATAACATCACTATTATCGTATACTTTTCTATTTTTTTAACGTAGACTACCACAGCACACTTGAAGGCAAATATGTTAACGAAAATAAGAAGAAACTCACAAAATTAAAAAAAAAAAAAAAAAAAAGAAAAGAAAAAAATCCATAAAATTGAACTTTTGTAAAAAGACAGAGAAACTCTTTGCTACCTACTATATTAAGCCAATAAAACAGAGGAGGATCAAATCAAGTAAAAAAAAAAAAAAAAATGGATTCTGCATTGTAAATCCAGAGTGGGCAGCTGTGTATACTTCTATCACATATATACAGCTGACAATTCAAATGGGCACCTTTGCTGCTGACCAGGAAATAAATATTTAGTGAAACAAGAGGCACTGAATGCATTTGAAGCATTTACCATTGCCACATTCAACAAGCACAAAATGGCAAGCAATAGACACATTATAGGGCCAAACAGAACAGTGAAAATAATACTTGTCTCAGAGCCACCACAGCATCCAACTGATTCAAACTAGTCTCTCACCTCATTCTGACATGCAAAAGATTGCCCATCATCATATTCACTCCACCCTGATGGCATCCATTAGATTTGCCAGTGCAACCTAATTTTTCAGGGTTGGCATAAGTAAAACTAGCCACTAAAAATTGCTGATGCCCTTCCTTAGGCTGTTGGGATTAGGCAAATGCTTTTCCAACATTTATTAACCAAGTCCCTTCCCTGTACCATGCATGGTAACAGTCAAAATAATTAATTTAAAAAAACAACACTAACTTCACTAGGCAGTAACTTTTACTCCCCAAAAGAAACACATCAAAAAGTTAATAAAAAAAAAAAATAACAACAACCCATAACCCCCCACCATTCCCCTTCCTGTTAACACCTCTCATTCTGCTCATGTCAGACCTCTCCTGGTTGCCACTACAGCTGTGGTTGGGCCAAAAACATGACAGTGTTTAAACTCAGGTCACCTGGGTTGGATGCAGAATTTCCTGAACATGATGACAATTAAAATTATGTAAGTTATGCAATGTTATACAGTTACCATTAAAAATGCCAAGGTCGACAAACAGAATACTCCAATGATTACCCTGTGATAATGATTCCTCTATCACCTTCTAACACTGCCTTCTAGTGCAGTACTAAATGCAATTCTACCCAACCCTCCCACACTTCATTATATCACTGCAATCCATATTCTTCCTTTCATATTGAAATTTTTAATAATTAATTTCTACTTTAATTACTATTTTATTTATTTCTTTTAGTTTTATTCTTCATAAAAATTTTATTTTTATTTTATTTACTGGAGACTCTCACCGAAACTCCAAGGTTGTGGCCTAGCCACAACCTTTGAGTTGCAGTGGGGGAACCCAAGTGACTTTTGCTGGCTGGTTGCTAAGAGACCAGTCATATTAGCATTAGTAGAGACATACGACGCAAGAAAGTGAGCTTAGCTTGCAGCATCAGCCAAAAAATAAACCTATCATTTCACCACTCCATTCATTCCAAATGCCTGTCCAAACAGATTTATTTGGGCTATCAACTTCCACAACAAAATATGGAAGTACAGTAAACCCCTGCTATTTGCGGTATCTGTATTCGAGGTTTCGCGTATTCGCGGTCGCTGATTTAATATAAAATGAAACTTAAAAAAATTTTAAAGCGCCGTGAACATTTTCGCCATAAAAAACCATGGGCGTGGCTAAAATTATCTTTCCCGGTCAAAACAGCGCTCAGTTGAGAGGGGTGACAAAATCGCGAGCGTGAATGTTTCTCGCTAATTCTTGTTCAGTATGTGTTATGCGCTTGTCATGGAAGGTTTCGTCGTTTGCTTTTAATTTATATGCTTATAAATTTATCAATTTATAAATTGATAAATGCCCTTCAATTTATAAATTGATCAATTTATAAATTGATATGCTTTCAAAAGTGATAAATCTACCGTTTTGAAGTGTAAAAAAGACTTTTTCGAGTATGTTAACGGAAGAAAGTGACTTTATTTGGACAAGTTCTTTCTAACCCGTACAAAAATATGGCTACGAATAACAATGGAAATGTGAAAAGATCAAAGAAGGTGATGACATTAGGGAATAAAATTGAGCTATTAGACAAAATTTCTAATGGCGAAAGTGTCTCCTCAGTGGCAAAACATTATAAAATCAATGAGTCAACAGTACGATCAATCAAAAAATCGGAAGAAAAAATCCGCCGTAGTGTCCGTGAAAATGTGCTAATTGGTTCAAAAATTTGCTCTGTAACTCGTGATGTTAAATTAGAAAAAATGGAAAAAGCTTTAAATCTGTGGATAGAACTCAAAATAACATTCCGTTATGTTCACTCATCATTCGTGAAAAGGCAAAACTCCTTTATCAACACTTTAGCGAAACTGGTGATAGCACTGGCGGGATAAGTTTTTTAGCTAGCAAAGATGCTGGTTTGAAAGATTTGTTTGAAATTTCTAATAAATATTACATTTAACATTAAATTGTTTCTTATTTTCATTTCGATGCCATATGCTTGCATTTCACTATGTACTGTCTATGTACATAGTCATATTATGAAGGTACATATAATACATACATAGACAAAATTTTAGACTAGTTTTTCTTATATACTGTATTTCATACTTTGGAACGGAACCCCCTTTTTACTATGGGAGCCATAACTCAGTATTCGCGTCATTTCTCAGGAACCCTGTGAATAGCGGGGGTTTACTGTATGTTCCACCAATCAACTACCTGCTGGCTAAAGGCAAATTTCCGCACATCTATTTTACAACTGCCTTTCATCAATTCGAATCTATGCCCCCTCAGGTTCTTAATCTGAGCAAGAGGTAGAATCCCATCAGCATTTAGCATGCTCAACCCATTCAAGGCCTTATACACCTCAATCAGATCACCTTACATGTGCCTATTCTCCAGGTGCTGCAATTTGCAGAACTGAGGTCTTTCTTGGTAAGAGCACCCCTTTGTTCCCCTCACCAATCTTTTGCCCTACTTTGTACATGTTCTGGCAACTCTACATCCTTTCTAAAATGAGCCCTCCAGACCTGTATACAGTACTCAAGCTGTGGCCTAACCATTGCCTTATACAAGGGAATAATCATCTCTTTATCCCTGTTGCAAAATTCCTTATATCATTGACAAGGTCCCACGACCTACTCTGGCAGGCTGTCTACACTGCTCAGAAAACTTCATATCTGACTGCACAATTACCCCCAGTCTCTTTCATTCTACACAACCCTGAGTGTAACAACACCCAGTTGGTACATTTTGCTTCGGTTACTGCTACCCATATGCAGTACTTTACATTTTTCAATGTTCCTGTTGTAGCATCATACTGTCATTAACAACCCTGACAACCTTTGTGTCATCAGAAAACTTTGACTTTTGATTACCACAGGGGCTCACATTTGGTGAGTAGGGGCTTGATAAAACCAGGGTCTGGAGCTGGATATCATCATTCTTCTCTTTCTTGATGATTCCTTTCTACTTCTCTCTCTCTCTCTCTCTCTCAGTGTAACTCGAGAATTTATTTATTTATTTTTTTGGCTGGTGCAGCTTAAGCCTCAGTCTTCCTTGCACCATATGGCTAATAATAAATATACAAAACACCATTGGGCCCAGCACCGAACCCTAGGGAAATCCACTAATAACATCAGTCCATGTAGAGCACTGTCTATGTATTACCACTCTCTTCCGTCTACCACTCAACCAACCATTCCTTCATCTAATGCAGCAGCTTGCCCTTAATGCCATACTGCTCCAATTTGTATAGTAGTGTTTAATGTGCAACATATCAAAAGCTTACCTGAAATCCAAGTATATGATATCAAAATTAATTTTTGCATCCAGTTCCCTTGTGACCACATCATAATATCCAATCAGATTGGTCAGAAAAGACTTCCCATTGACAAACCCATGCTGTGTCTGAATTATTACTACGGTCTTGTCTAGATGATCCTGCAATACTTCTTTAATCAGTGACTCCATTATTTTCCCTGGAACAGACATCAAACTAACAGGTCTGTAATTACTCGTGTCACCCTTTGATCCCCCTTTGTGAATTGTCCATGGGAACTTCCCCCCGAGTCCAAGGATGCTGTCATAATTATGGCTAAGGGTTTTGCTTACTTCCTTTGTCACCTCCTTCAATATAACTTGGATGTATTCCATCTATCGCAGTTGCCTTTCTTAAGTTTAACTTCAACAGTGTCTCCTCCACTTTGCTGCTCTCAGTTATTACAAAATCAGTTAGCTCCCAGTTCCAGTTGGATAAAAATCTGGCCCTCTCCTCCTTGAATAACTCCTCATGTGTGAATATAGATGCAAAAGTACCCATTTAGTTTGGCAGCAATCTGGAAATGATCACCTACACAAAAACCATTGATATTAAGTGGACCAATCAAAATCATCCCCTTCCATTTAGAGTTTATATAAGTAAAGAAGTCTTTGCTGTTTTTCTTTGTATCCTTTCCCAAAGATTTTTCATAATCTGCCTTTGCTTGCCTAACCTCCTTTGTGACTTGATTACAGACTAGCTTGTATCTACTATAGGCTTCTGTGTCACCTGACATTATGTGCATCCCATGCAATTTTCTTCTTTGCCACGAGTCTCATTAGTTCATCTGACATTCATTTGGACCTAAACCTAGAGCAGTATTTCTCAGTTGGAACAAAAAGCCTAGTAGTTTACAAAATTACTTCCTTGAATGCTTCTCATTTAGAATTTGCTGTTGATAACATCATCAGTTGGTCCCACTATATAGAACTCAAAAAATCTCTGAGACCACTGTAGTCGCCTTTTACAAAAGCAAAACCCCTTCCATTTACCCCTGATGGTAGTTACATCTTTAAGTAAATCCCACATCAGTACACTGTTGTACTGATTTGGTCACTGCCACCTAGTGGTTCCTTTATCTGTAAATTCTTAATGTATGAATAATCACTGCTGATAATCAGATCAAGAGTGTTACTCCCTCTAGTTGCCTCTCTAACATGCTGCTGTAGAAAACAGTCATCCAATAAATCCCCGAAAGCCATGCTAGAATTTTGTGCGAGTGACCAATCCACAAGTTCCAGTCTATATCTGGGAAGTTAAAATCCCCCATTATAAGACACTCTGATTTACTACCCCACACTATTTCTCTGTATAATTGTTCATTGTACTCATCAGAGTCATTAGGCCTATAACCCACAAGTTCCAGTCTATATCTGGGAAGTTAAAATCCCTCATTATAAGACACTCTGATTTACTACCCCACACTGTTTCTCTGTATAATTTTTCATTGTACTCATCAGAGTCATTAGGCCTATAACAAACTAAAGGTCGACCACCACTAATCCGGACATAATTTCCGCGAACATAATTTAAAATTTCCCAGGTCAGCACACTGGCCTGCCACTACTGTTTTGGTGGCATTGGTTGCAGCATCAGCTGTTGGCAAGAACTCGTAAACACTGGCAAGGCACTCCCACTTAATATAACCTGCTCACATTTAGCCCCAGCCATTGTTCCAATGCATAAAGGAAGTGCCTCTTGTGGTGTAAAGCGCAAACACTGTACATTGTCCACAACAGATAAAGTTGAACTTCTGAAAAAACTCGACAGCGGTGTGTCCTGTGAGAAGTTTAACTCTGATTAATTGTAAATTCTAGCAATTTCTCTCAGTTCCTCTTTTTACTAATTTTCTTTTAGCCATTCCTTTTTAGATTTTTTTTTTTTTTACAAGACACTTGTACAAACTTGCAGAAAAACACAACACAATATGATGGATAATACAGCGTGCTAACAAACTTGTTTAAACAAAATCTCTAACAAATACTTATTGCAACGTTTGTTTGTTTGTTTGTTATTTGGTTTTTAGGAACATTAGCAACTAAGGCCATATTGCTCCGGGGATATGCGGTGGTCATTCCCTGACCTTTCCGCATCCTCCGTATTTGGTGGGCACGGGCTCGAACCCCGGTCTAATCAAGAAGCATGTGCTATGCACTGCTGCTCCTGCCCACGGAGGTGCCTGCAACGTTTGAGAGTTTATTTTATCACAATTAGTTTTATTGCAGTGCTTGCCGCGCGTGCAATAAACTATTCACAAACGACCTTCATATGTATGCCGTAATAGCGTCACACGTACGTGGCCAACATGGCTTCTCAAGAAATAAAGTAACCTACTGGGTCATATATATGCGACATAAAAAAAAGTCTCTTTTTTTATATATATTTTAAGCAAAAAAACGACAATGCTGACATTACAATATTTAATTTAGAATTATTAATCAAATTATTTGCTAAATATTTTTTGGCCCCTGGAGAATTTTTTCTTAAATTTGCTTGGCAGTCAATGTTTTAATTGAAGGTAGGAGGAGGCGGTTAGCTGTTGGGTAAACTGTATGTGCTAAAATAACCACCGGTGTCCAGCAAAATCACTAATCCGGCACCCCACAGGTCCCAACGCTGCCGGATTAGTGATGGTCGACCTGTACTACCCTCATTTCTGTTTTCCCAGTGTTTATGTCACACCAAACTAACTCAATGTTGCACTGTCCATCTATGTCAGCCAGATGCACTTCCTTAGATTTTATATATTTCTCAACTAACTGCATGACCCCTCCTCCCTTCCTATCCTTTCTGTACACATTAGCATTAGCATTAGCATTAGCATTAGCATTAGTAGAGGCATTTGATGCAAGAAAGCAAGCTTATGCAGCATCAGCCAAAAAAAAAAAAAAAAAAAAAGTAACATAAATAAATAAAAATAACCACTTCCACTTCACCCCTCTGTTCGTTCGAAATACCTGTCCAGCTGAGCCTTAAACTTATTTAGGCTATCAACTTCCACGACAAGGGATGGAAGTCTGTTCCACCCACCAACCACCCGCTGGCTAAAGGCAAATTTCCGCACATCTATCCTACATCTGTCTTTCCTCAATTTGAATTTATGCCCTCTCAGGTGATTTTTCTGAGCTAGAGGAAGAATCCCATCAGCATTGAGCATGCTCAAACCATTCAAGGCTTTGTACACCTCTATCAGATCACCCCGCTGGTGCCTAGTTTCCAGACACTGTAATTTGCAAAACTTAAGCCTTTCTTCGTAAGAGAACCCCTTTGTCCCATTCACCAATCTAGTTGCCCTTCTCTGTACTCGTTCCAGCAGCTCTACATCCTTCCTGAAATGAGGCCTCCAGGCCTGTATACAGTACTCTAGGTGTGGCCTGACCATTGCCTTATACAAGGGAATAATCACCTCCTTATCCCTGCTAGAAAAATTCCTATATATCATTGACAATACACCATGAGCTACTCTTGCAGCTCGTCTGCACTGCTCAGAGAACTTCATATCTGCCTGCACCACCACCCCCAGGTCCCTTTCATTCTCTACCACTGTCAGTGTAGTACCACAGAGTTGATACGTTGCTCTGGGGTTGCTGTTTCCCATATGTAGTACTTTACATTTGTCAATGTTAAACTTCATTTGCCACCTCGAAGCCCATCTGCTCAACCTTTCCAAATCCTGTTGCAGCAGCATAGTGTCAGTAGTGTCCTTGACAACCCTGCCAACCTTCGTATCGTCTGCAAACTTGGACATTAAGCCTGATATACCATCATCAATATCATTTATAAATACAGAAAACAATAAAGGCCCCAATACTGAACCCTGAGGGACTCCACTAATAACATTAGTCCACGATGAGCAGTGTCCATTGATTACCACTCTCTGTCTTCTCCCCCTCAACCACCCCTTTATCCATAGCAGCAACTTGCCTCCAATGCCACACTGCTCCAATTTGTGCAGCAGTCTTCCATGTGCAACAGTATCAAAAGCCTTTCTAAGATCCAAGTATATAATATCAAAGTTATTCCCTGCATCCAGTTCTTTTGTGACTGCATCATAGTATCCAATCAAATTGGTCAGGCAAGACTTCCCCTTAACAAAACCATGCTGTGTCCTAGCTATAACTGAAGTCTTGTCTAGATGATCCTGCAGTGCTTCTTTCACCAGTGCCTCCATTAATTTTCCGGGAACAGAAGTTAAACTCACAGGTCTATAATTACTTGTGTCAGCCTTTGATCCCCCTTTGTGAATTGGGGTCACATTTGCACATCTCCAGTCAATGGGTACCTCCCCTGAGTCCAAGGAAGCTCTCATTATTATGGCTAAGGGTTTGCTTACCTCCTTTGCTGCCTCCTTTAATATAACTGGATAGATCCCATCCACCCCAGGTGCCTTTCTTGTGTTTATCTTCAACAATTTCTCCTCCACTTTGCTCTCAGTTATTACAAGATTCTCTAGCTTACTGCTAGAGTTGAATACACCTCTGGCATTCCCCTCGCTGAATAACTCCTCATGTGTGAATGTCGATGCAAAATATTCATTTAGTTTGTTAGCTACCCGAGCAGGGTCATCAACAGTTGACCCATCGATCTCAAGTGGACCAATCTGATTCATCCCCTTCCTTCTAGAGTTTACATAAGTAAAGAACTCTTTGCTGTTTTTCTTCGCATCCCTTGCCAAGGATCTCTCGTAATCTGCCTTCGCCTGCCTAACCTCCTTTGTAACTTGGTTACAGATCAACTTGTATCTATCATAGGCGTCCGTGTCACGTGTTAATTTGTATGTATCCCATGCATTTTTCTTCTCTGCCATATGCCTCATTAGTTCATCTGACAACCATTTAGGCCTAAACCTTGAACAATATTTCTTAGTTGGTATGTAAAGCCTAGTAGCTTCCACGATAAGTTCTTTGAATGCTTCCCATTTTGAATTTGCTGTTGGCAATATCATCAGTTGATCCCACTGTATAGAATTTAAATACTGTCTCAGTCCATTGTAGTCGCCTTTACGAAAGCAATACCCCTTCCCTTTACCCCTAATGGTAGTTACCTCTTTGAGTAACTCCCACTTCAGCACACTGTGATCACTGCCACCAAGTGGTTCATTTATCTGCAGATTCTTAATGCATGAAGAATCACTACTGATAATCAAATCAAGAGTATTACTCCCTCTAGTTGCCTCCCGAACATGCTGATGTAGAAAACAATCATCCAATAAATCCACAAAAGCCTTGCTACTGTGTGAGTGACCAGCCCCCAAATTCCAGTCAATATCTGGGAAATTAAAATCCCCCATTATAAGACTCTCTGATTTACTGGCCCACTCTATTTCTCCGAACAGTTTCTTATTATACTCATCAGAGTCATTAGGCCTATAGCACACTCCTACTCTCAATTTTGATCTCCCAATGCTTATGTCACACCAAACTGACTCGACACTGCACTGTCCAGCGATGTCGACTGGCTTCACTTCCTTGGATTTTATGTGTTTTTTAACTAATAGCATAACCCCTCCTCCCTTCCTATCCTGTCTATCCTTTCTGTAGACATTGTACTCCCCAAATTCCAGTTCTGCATTTCTTATATCTGTGTGACACCACGTCTCTGAAATCCCCACAATATCTGCCTTTGATGTTTTGAGCAATACCTCAAATTCATCAAATTTATTTACTAAACTCCTAGCATTGGTGTACACACAAGTATACATGCACCTGTTCTTTTTCTTAGCTACCCTAACACAACCCATGTGTTTACTTGTACCCCAATGATTCCCAGCAGTCTCTGAAATATCCTGCATCTTATTTTCCAGGCTGCGGCTCATTCCAATAGAAGCAGTGCAAGAATCACTTTCACCTCTGCCAGTGGCTACTGTTAATCTATTAGTCCTTGTATCCCCCCAATCTAGCAGTTTTCCGACCCACCTAACATTGCCTCGATAGCATCAGCAAACATTCTTGCACCCTTTCTATTTAAGTGTATCCCATCCCTGTAGAAGCAGTCTCTCCTGTTAACAAGTACAGACCAGGCTGAAAAAAATTCTACCCCTTGAGCCCTGCACAATCTTTCCAGGGCCGAATTGATTGACAGGGCTCTCATCATATACTCCCTCCTATCGTGTCTGGGCAGAATTGCAGACACTTTCAATTTCAACCCTAATTCACGGCTTTTTTTCATCAGTGACCTGTACTTGTCAAGTAATTCCGCCGGTCTCCTACTCTTAATGTCATTAGTGCCAACGTGTACATCTATATCACCTTTTGTGCCCTTAAAAGATGATATCCGCTCTACAACGTCATCAACTTTTGCCCCTGGCAGACATACCCTGGTCCTGGCAGACATACCCTGGCAGGGTATGTCTGCCAGGGGCAACTTTTGCCCCTGGCAGACATACCCTGGCAGACATACCTTGCACTCCCCAAATTCCAATTCTGCATTCCTTATATCTGAGTGGTACCAAGTCTCTAATATTCCAACAATATTTGCCTAGGATGTCTTAAGCAGCACTTCAAATTCATCAAATGTATTTACTATACTCCTAGCATTGGTGTACATGCAAGTATACATGCACATGTTTTTACTCTTAGTTACCCTAACACATGGGGACTCACATCTGGTGAGTATGGGCTTGGCACACCCAGGGTGCTGAGCTGGATATCATCATTCTTCTATTTCTTGGTGATTCCTTTCTACTTCTGACTCTCTCTCTCTCTCTCTCTCTCTCTCTCTCAGGGTAACTTGGGAATTTTTTTTGGCTTGTGCAGCATAAGCCTTAGGCTTCCTTGCATCATATGGCTAATAATAATAACAGCCCATGTATTTACTTGTTTCATCACTCCCAGCAGTTCCTGAAATCCCCAGCAACTGGCTTTCCAGGCAGCTGCTCATTCCAATAGATGCAGTGCAATAATAATTTCCACCTATGCCTGCTGCTTCTGTTAATCTATTAGTCTGTGAATCCCGCTAAGCAAGCAGTTTTCTGACCCACCTAACACTGCCTCGATAGCATCAGCAAATATTCTTGCACCTTTCTATTTAAGTATATCCCATCCTTGCCAAAGCAATCTCTCCTGTTAACAAGTACAGACCACACTGAGAAAAATTCTAACCCATGGGCCCTCTGCACAATCTCTCCACGGCCGAATTGATTGATAAGGCTTTCCTCATATACTCCCTCCTCTCGTACCTGGACAGAATTGCAGATACTTTCAAATTTAATCCTAACTTGCAACTTTTTGTCAGCATTGATCTGTTCTTGTTAAGTAAATCTGCAGATCTCTTACTCTTAAGGCCATTAGTGCCAACGTGTACAAAAATACCATCTTTTGTGCCCTTAAAAGATAATATCTGTCCTACGTCATCAACTTTTGCCCCGGGAAGACATACCCTGGTTTTGTTTCACCTATCAGTTTTGCATAATATATTCCCTGTCTCCCTTACAATAGAGTCACCAACAATAATTACTGCCCGCCACAGGCAATAATTACTGCTTGTGGGACCAGCGGTTTCTGCCTTGGAGATTGCCACTGTGTTGCCTGATGCACAGGAGTGAGCTCTAGCATTGAGTTGGGCAGCTGAGAGCTTGATGGGCCTCTCATATTAATTGTCCCAGTTGATCTGATCCTGGTAAATCGAGAGTCTGCTGTACAACTTCTGAGTCTTCTATTGATGGATAAATGTGTTGTCTTTTTATAGTTTTTAAATAAAGGCTCTAGAGTGATATATATATTTTTTTATTTTCATTCATCATTATCAGCCCTTGTCCATTGTTATTTTGAGTGGCAGGTGTGAAGACAGCGGGGGTTTTCCAGATAATAAGTACATTCATCTCCCAGTCAGGACGACTTAAACACTGCTTCTTATCACTTATTTACGACTTGAAAAACATCTGTTTATACCCATTCTATTTATTACTTGTATTTTATGATTTCTAGTGGACATATATATTTTTTTACTTCGGAATCTTGAAGTGCCAATGTAAATCAAGAGTCTGCTGTACAACTTCTGAGTCTTCTATTGATAGATAAATGTAAATTGTCTTTTTATAGTTTTTAAATAAAGGCTCTAGAGTGATATATATTTTTTTATTTTCATTCATCATCGTCATCAGCTATTTTCAATTGACTGCAGGATGAGGGCCACTTCAGCAACTTTCCAGTACCTTCTGTTTTGCGCAAAGGCCATCCATTTACTACGCACAAATTTGTGAATTTCATCTGTCCATCTCCGTTGTTGTCTTCCAAGTTTTCTTCTAGCCCCTCTTGGGTACCATTCTGCTATTTTCTTAGTCCATCTGTCATGATGTCTTCGAGCTGTGTCCTGCTCAAGATCATTTTAGTTCTTTAGTATTGATAAGAATGTCCTTTACTTGAGTTTGCTACCTAATCTGTGTGTTTCTCTTCTTATCTAATGGTCTGCTTCCTGCTTCCTAATATAATTCATTCCATCCTTTGTGTAGTTGTTAGCTTCTTTTCCATTCTTTTGTTGAGTGCCCAAGTTTCACTTCCACAAGTCATGGCAGAGAGTACACATTGGGTCATTATTTTACGTTTCAGACAAATTGAGATATTGCTTCTCAGTAAGTGATAATATTACCTGAATGCTCTCCATCCAAAATTTATTCTTCTCTTGAATTGCAGCCATTTATCATTATTACAGCTAATTACTTGTCCCAGATAAATATATGAATCCAACTTTTCAATTACTGCTCCTTCAATTATTATATAACCCCAGGGGCTCACATATAGTGAGTATGGGCTTGGCACACCCAGGGTCCTGAGCTGGATATCATCATTCTTCTTTTTCTTGATGATTCCCTTCTACTTCTCTCTCTCTGGGGTTAATTCAGAAAATTTTTTTTTTTTTTTTTGCCTGGTGCAGCATAAGCCTCAGGCTTCCTTGCACCATATGGCTAATACTAATAATAATAATAAAATAATAATATCCCTTTCTGTGGCATACTTGTTCATCATTACTTTTGTTTTAGCCATATTCATATTTAGTCCAAAATTCTTACTACCTTTGCATAACTGATTAAGATTTTCCTCTAATTCTTTGGGATCATGGCTTATGACCACAATGTCATCTGTAAATGGTTTAGGTACTCTCCATTACATTGACTCATTTCTGTGACCAGTCTGATCTTCTGAAAGCTTCCTCAAGGGCAGCAGTAAACAACTTCGGAGATATTGTCTCCCTGTCGAACACGTTTCTCAATTCTAACTTTGCTACTGTTTTTGACTAGTCTAATAAAGCAGGTAGCGTTTTCATATAATTTCTTCAAAATCATAATATATGAGGTATCTATGCCTTATCTTTCCAGTGCCCAAAACATTGCTTGTACTGTATGGAGTCAAATGACTTTTAATAATCCACAAATGCCAGGCATAATGGTGTTTTATATTCATTTGATTTCTCCATTAGCTGTGATCCATATTTGAGAATCCTGTCCTAAAGCCAGCTTGCTCTTTTGGTTGATTCTCATCAAGTATTCTTTCTAATCTGTTAGTAATGTTGTTCACCTAAAAGTTGTTCACCCTGGTGAACAACTTGTAGGCATGGGATAACAAGCTAATTGGTTTATAATTTCCAGTTTCTGATTTATCTCCTTTCTTATGCAGCAAGATTATGATTGCACTATTGCACTCCTTAGGCGTCACACCTTTTCTAATGCATTTTGTGAAGAGTCTTGCCAGTTTCTGTGTTATGACTCTTCCTCCCAATTTTAACAACTGTACAATAACTTCATCTTCCCCCAGGGCTTTCTGATTCTTCATTTTCTTCAACGCATGTTCTACCTCATCAGGAAGGATATCGGATATGTCATACGTTTTGCTAATTTGTGATCTACCTTCCCTACAGCTTGAATAATTTCCTTGCTCCTTATAAAATTCTTTATAGTAGTCTTCTGCTATTTTAATTATGCCTTCTCTGCTATTTATAAGTACATCATCAATATTCTTCAGTTTCAGTATCATTTATCTTTCTGTATTCCTGCTCATGACTGCTGGTTTAAATCCTTTGTTTTCTCTTAATGCTTGTTCTACTTTTCTTGTGTTTAATATTATTATGTCCTCTCCCAGTCTCTTTCTAATGGCTTTGCATAACTCAGTATACTCAATTTTGTCCTTGTCAGTGTTTACCTTGCTCTTGATTTATCGTGTTCAGTTCATCATGACAAGTGCTTCTTGACTAATTTTTTTTCTTCTTTGGATTTCTTTTTCCCTATAGGTTTCTTGGGCTTTATCACTTTCAGAAAGTTGTAATATTCCTCGTCGATATCTTGATCCTGAGCAGTCTGCAGGTAATTTGGTATGTCTGCCAGGGGCAAAGGTTGATGACGTTGTAGAGCGAATATCATCTTTTAAGGGCACAAAAGGTGATATAGTTGTACACGTTGGCACTAATAATATTAAGAGTAGGAGACCGGCAGAATTACTTAACAAGTACAGGTCACTGTTGAACAAAAGCCGAGAATTAGGGTTGAATTTGAAAGTGTCTGCAATTCTGCCCAGACACGATAGGAGGGAGTATATGATGAGAGCCTTGTCGATCAATTCGGCCCTGGAAAGATTGTGCAAGGCTCAAGGGGTAGAATTTTTTTCAGCCTGGACTGTACTTGTTAACAGGAGGGATTGCTTCTACAGGGATGGGATACACTTAAATAGAAAGGGTGCAAGAATATTTGCTGATGCTATCGAGGCAGTGTTAAGTAGGTCGGAAAACTGCTAGCTTGGGGGGAGACAAAGACCAATAGATTGACAGTAGCCACTGGCAGAGGTGAAAGAGATTCTTGCACTGCTTCTATTAGAATGAGCAGAAGCCTGAAAAACAAGATGCATGGTATTTCAGACACTGCTGGGAGCCATTGCGGTACAAGTAAACACATGGGTTGTGTTAGGGTAGCTAAGAATAGAAACAGGTGCAGGTATACTTGCGTGTACACCAATGCTAGGAGTTTAGTAAATAAATTTGATGAATTTGAGGTATTGCTCAAAACATCGAAGGCAGATATTGTTGGGATATCAGAGACGTGGTGTCACACAGATATAAGGGATGCAGAACTGCAATTTGGGGAGTACAACGTCTACAGAAAGGATAGACAGGATAGGAAGGGGGGAGGGGTTATGCTATTAGTTAAGAAACACATAAAAACCAAGGAAGTGAAGCCAGTCGACATCGCTGGACAGTGCAGTGTGGAGTCAGTTTGGTGTGACATAAACATTGGGAGATCAAAATTGAGAGTAGGAGTGTGCTATAGGCCTAATGACTCTGATGAGTATAATAAGGAACTGTACAGGGAAATAGAGTGGGCCAGTAAATCAGAGTGTCTTATAATGGGAGATTTTAATTTCCCAGATATTGAGTGGAATTTGGGGGCTGGTTACTCACACACTAGCAGGGCTTTTGTGGATTTATTGGATGATTGTTTTCTACATCAGCATGTTCGGGAGGCAACTAGAGGGAGTAATACTCTTGATTTGATTATCAGCAGTGATTCTTCATGCATTAAGAATCTGCAGATAAATGAACCACTAGGTGGCAGTGATCACAGTGTGCTGAAGTGGGATTTACTCAAAGAGGTAACTACCATTAGGGGTAAAGGGAAGGGTTATTACTTCCGTAAAGGCGACTACGATGGACTGAGACAGTATTTAAATTCTATACAGTGGGACCAACTGATGATGTTACCAACAGCAAATTCAAAATGGGAAGCATTCAAAGAACTTATCTTGGAAGCTACTAGGCTTTACATACCAACTAAGAAATATTGTTCAAGGTTTAGGCCAAAATGGATGTCAGATGAACTAATGAGGCATATGGCAGAGAAGAAAAATGCATGGGATACATACAAATTAACACATGACACAGAAGCCTATGATAGATACAAGTTGATATGCAACCAAGTTACAAAGGAGGTTAGGCAGGCTAAGGCAGATTACGAGAAATCCTTGGCAAGGGATGCAAAGAAAAACAGCAAAGAGTTCTTTACTTATGTAAACTCTAGAAGGAAGGGGATGAATCAGATTGGTCCACTTGATATTGATGGGTCAAGTGTTGATGATCCTGCTCAGGTAGCTAACAAACTAAATGAATATTTTGCATCGACATTCACACATGAGGAGTTATTCAGCGAGGGGAATGCCAGAGGTGTATTCAACTCTAGCAGTAAGCTACAGAATCTTGAAATAACTGGGAGTAAAGTGGACGAGAAACTGTTGAAGATAAACACAAGAAAGGCACCCGGGGTGGATGGGATCTATCCAGTTATATTAAAGGAGGCAGCAAAGGAAATAAGCAAACCCTTAGCCATAATTATGAGAGCTTCCTTGGACTCAGGGGAGGTACCCATAGACTGGAAATGTGCAAATGTGACCCCAATTCACAAAGGAGGATCAAAGGCTGACACAAGTAATTATAGACCTGTGAGCTTAACTTCTGTTCCAGGAAAATTAATGGAGGCACTGGTTAAAGAAGCACTGCAGGATCATCTGGACAAGAATTCAGTTATAGCTCAGACACAGCATGGTTTTGTTAAGGGGAAGTCTTGCCTGACCAACTTGATTGGATACTATGATGCAGTCACAAAAGAACTGGATGCAGGGAATAACTTTGATATTATATACTTGGATCTTTGAAAGGCTTTTGATACTGTTGCACATGGAAGACTGCTACACAAATTGGAGCAGTGTGACATTGGAGGCAAATTGCTGCTATGGATAAAGGGGTGGTTGAGGGGGAGAAGACAGAGAGTGGTAATCAATGGACACTGCTCATCGTGGACTGATGTTATTAGTGGAGTCCCTCAGGGCTCAGTGTTGGGTCCATTATTGTTTTCTGTATTTATAAATGATATTGATGATGGTATATCGGGCTTAATGTCCAAGTTTGCAGACGATACAAAGGTTGGCAGGGTTGTCAAGGACACTACTGACACTATGCTGCTGCAACAGGATCTGGAAAGGTTGAGCAGATGGGCTGAGAGGTGGCAAATGAAGTTTAACATTGACAAATGTAAAGTACTACACATGGGAAACAGCAACCCCAGAGCAACGTATCAACTCTGTGGTACTACACTGACAGTAGTAGAGAATGAAAGGGACTTGGGGGTGGTTGTGCAGGCAGATATGAAGTTCTCTGAGCAGTGCAGACGGGCTGCAAGAGTAGCTCATGGAGTATTGTCAATGATATACAGGAATTTTTCCAGCAGGGATAAGGAGGTGATTATTCCATTGTATAAGGCGATGGTCAGGCCACACTTAGAGTACTGTATACAGGTCTGGAGGCCTCATTTCAAGAAGGATGTAGAGCTGCTGGAACGAGTACAGAGAAGGGCAACAAGATTAGTGAATGGAACAAAGGGGTGCTCTTACGAAGAAAGGCTTAAGTTTTGCAAATTACAGTGTCTGGAGACTAGGCACCAGCGAGGTGATCTGACAGAGGTGTATAAAGCCTTGAATGGTTTAAGCATGCTCAATGCTGATGGGATTCTTCCTCTAGCTCAGAAAAATCACCTGAGAGGGCATAAATTCAAATTGAGGAAAGACAGATGTAGGATAGACGTTCGGAAATTTGCCTTTAGCCAGCAGGTGGTTGGTTGGTGGAACAGACTTCCATCCCTTGTGGTGGAGGTTGATAGCCTAAATAAGTTTAAGGCTCAGCTGGACAGGTATTTTGAACGAACAGAGGGGTGAAGTGGAAGTGGGTTTTTTTTTTTTTTTGGCTGATGCTGCATAAGCTTGCTTTCTTGCATCAAATGCCTCTACTAATGCTAATGCTAATTCTTCAGTTTCAGTATCATTTATCTTTCTGTATTCCTGCTCATGACTGCTGGTTTAAATCCTTTGTTTTCTCTTAATGCTTGTTCTACTTTTCTTGTGTTAAATATTATTATGTCCTCTCCCAGTCTCTTTCTAATGGCTTTGCATAACTCAGTATACTCAATTTTGTCCTTGTCAGTGTTTACCTTGCTCTTGATTTATCGTGTTCAGTTCATCATGACAAGTGTTTCTTGACTAATTTTTTTTTTCTTTGGATTTCTTTTTCCCTATAGGTTTCTTGGGCTTTATCACTTTCAGAAAGTTGTAATATTCCTCGTCGATATCTTGATCCTGAGCAGTCTGCAGAAGCTCAAACTTGTTCTTAAGTTCCAGTACATACTGCTTTTTCTCCTCTTCTGTTATCTCAAACACCTTTGTATTATTTACTCAAGTCAGTTTTTTCTTTCTTTTCTTAGGACTATATCAAGTGTGCATCTTACCATTCTGTGATCACTTCCAACATTTACCTTGTATAGGACTGTAACATCATTCATGATATATCTTCTGTTAGTGAGGATGAAGTCGATTTCATTAGTTGTTAATCCATTTGGGCTCTTCCAAGTCCACTTTCTGTTCACCATTTTCTTGAAAAAAGGTGTTCATTACTGACATTCCTCAAGATTCTATGAATTCCACAAGTCTTTCCCCTCTTTTATTTCTTTCGTCAGTCCAAAAATTTCCCCTTTCTGCGCTGTTTTGTCTCTTTCCAACCTTAGCATTAAAGTCACCCATAATGATAGTGTAGTGGGTTTTGTGCTCAATTAGAACACTCAATTTCAGCATACATTTCTTTAACCTGTTCATTATCACAACTTGATACTGGTGCATAAATCATTATAACTTTTAGCTTGTACCTCTTAGAAATCCTGAGTAGTAGTCTTGACATCCTTGGTGATGTCATTTTGAATTCTAAAATGTTGTTTATATTATATATTTATGGACCAGAAGCCAACTCCGCCTTCCCTGCTTTCAATGTTTCCATTGGTGTACAGCAGATTTCCACCTGATAAAGTTATAAGTGAATTCTCTCGCTGCTGTAAGAGGGGGAGCAAAAGTCATTGGGGGACTGAGGGCCATTTGTTTTGTCATGCTGTCATGTGCAGGAGGGTTTGTTCTTTTCCTTTTCATGCTGACCAGGTGTCTTGAAGAGAACCACTCTACACATTCGTTGCCGAGAAGGTGTGCATGAGCTGATTTTAGGCAGGCAGGCCAACCGGAATTCTTCTAAATCTTCTGAAATAGAAATATATTGGATCCATCAGTGTTTTAGACCGAGTGTCTGATAACACACAGAATGCCTGTTCCCCTCTAAGCCCCTTATTTTCGTTAGCACTACCTATATCATTAAATTTTCTATTTATTTGTTTTCTAAGTTTTTGTGTCTTTTAGGAATATATTTTGCTTCACTAATCCAGATGACCTTTCCCCCTAATTAATCTGGATTAGCAAGGATTTCCTGTATGTATATATATTTTTTTGGCTAATGTTGTATAAGCATGCTGTCTTCCATCATTTGCCAATTACTAATACATTTAGATGTTTTAAATCATCACCACATTATAGAGGAGCTTGACAGAATTTCTATATTCAGAGGGGAAAAATGGGTTTGCCTGTTTGGTAACAGAGTGATCAGCATTTTTGGGATAGGGGAAGTAAAGATGCACTGTTTTGATTATTTCTGGTTCTGCTTATAAACTGAGCTTCACCATATCTTCACCAAATAGGTATAATAGTTTTAGTGCATCCTTTATATGGGATTTAGAATATGCATTAATTGAATCTTGTTGAGGACATTAAGTATGATAAACAAGGGGATAAATATCCCCTTGTTTTCATTTTGCATGGTTTGAATATTAAACTAGCCAACACGATTTTTACCTTGAAGAACTTAAATGCCGTTTTTAACCAATTTTTAAGTGCAGATTTTAAAAATCACCATGATAGTTTCACATCACAACACAGCTATTAAGCCGACAGGACTAGCTGGGTGGGTAAAGTACCTGCCTGGGAACCCAAAGGTTGTGGGTTCGAATCCCGCCTTGGGCTTGGATCAGAGTAGTGCAAAAACTTTGGGAGGTACATTATGGCCACAGAAGCTGATGCACCAAGAAGTAATAAAAAAAAAAAAAAAAAAACCCCAGTTATTAAATATAGAGGGAGATTACTACTAAAATCTGCCAATTTCACATAATCTAGCCAGTAATGTATGACATACTGATATTTTAAGAGACACAATCTAAATCTCTTAATTTAGCAATCGATTCTGGCCTCAGGTATTCTTTTGTGATAAACATTATCAGACTGCTACCACTGGTTCTTAGGTTCAAATTCTGCTGCAACAATTTACAATTTGAAGAGAGCCCACAGCATGTTTGGTAAGGATTTTTGTAAGCTGTGCCAAGGTTTTCCAAGTATTAACTGATTGTGATATATTGTCAGGGTTGTAAATTTATTTAAAAGCAGTTTTGCTTCATAATGGCAATGCATTTCCATCAGTTCCTGTGTTTCATTCAGTTGGACTTAAAGAAAGTCATGAAAGCATGTCTAAAGTTCTGCATGCTATAAAATGCCAAGATTATGGTTGGAACATATGCAGTGATCTTACGGTTATTGGTTTGCATGGAGGTTTTACAAAATATTGTTTTTTTTTTTTTTTTTTGTGTTTGTGGGAAAGTCATGCAACAGAAGAACATTATATTGTGCAACACTGCGACAAGCAGGACGAGTTCATATCAGAACAATGTAATGCAAAATATATTCCTTTAGTGCAATCAAACATAGTTCTTCTTCCACTCCTGCACATAAATCTTGGATTGATGAAAAAATTTTGTGAAGGGACTAGATAAAGAAGGTAACGGATTTACATACTTGAGAAGTGTGTTTCCTAATTTAACATAGGCTAAACTTAAGGAAGGAATTTTCTTAGGACCCCAAATTAGGAAACTCCTGAAAGAAAATGGGTTTGAAGCCAGTTAAAGAAAGTTGAATTGGCAGCTTGCCGATCATTCAATTCAGCAGTATATGTTTTTTTTTTGGTAATAGGAAAGAAAAAAACTATGGAATATTGGTGTCTAATTTACTTGAGTGCTACAAAAATGTGCACTGTTGAATGTTGTTGAAATTCATTTTCTTCATTCCCATCTCAACTTTTTTACCGAAAATCTTGGAGATGTGAGTAATGAATAAGGGGAGCAGTTTCATCAAGTTTTTTCCATGATGGAAAAGCTGTACCAAGGTCACTGGGATCCTGTAACAATGGGGATTACTGCTGGTTCCTTGTGAGGGAGAGTAAGCAGGAATACAAGAGAAAATCTCTTAGTAGAAAACATTTTTAAGGACAATTTCAGGTATGCTGATTATAATATTACTGAAATATAACTATTTTGCTATGATTGATATTTTTTCCAAAGTTAAATGAGTAATAGAGAATGTATAATATTTTTTTACACTTATTACAAACTTGAATTACACACACACACACACACACACACACACACACACACACACACACACACACACACACACACACACACACACACACACACACACACACACATATCCCTTTATTTTGACATTAAACATTGGTACACCTTTTGATATACACGTGATAGATTTTTTATTGTGATTTTCAGAAACAGGGCATTTATTTCCTCCAGAATGACATATTTTCATTGCATAGATATGACAAAAAATATTTTTCGTTGGCTAATGTTATCAATCTATCTGCACTTTAGTGATTTGGTTCCCAAATTCTATCTGTTACACAGTTTCTGTGGACATGTAATAATTGCTTAAGGATACTGATTAAAGTTTCAGTGTTTTTCATTAATGTTTAAATATACTGAAACAACTGTAACTTAAGAGTCCAATTCTTCCTGTATAAATTTTCTTGACTTCACTTTTATATTTTGGACAACATTTGCCACATTGTCATGCTTGTCTGTTGTCTGCCACTTTAATTTTCACATTCATCATACTCACTTGATTAGGAAGATTTTCTCTATTTTTACACTATCTTTACACAGTTGCCTAGTCTAGCTGTGTTGTTTTCATAACTATGGCCAAATATGTGCCAAGACACTGGACAGTTGAAGAAGTTAACTCTGATTTCTGATAAAACTTTGACTTTCCTGTGGTCTTCTCTGCGATTTCTTCTGATACTGGAGTCCCATATTTTGTGGATTTTATTTAATGTAATTTGTTGTTGATTTAGTTTCTCTATACCTAGTGCCCATTCATCGTCACTCACTTTTATAATAAATGGTTTAAAGTCAATGTAAGGGACAATCATTGTTTTGTTTGGTACTTGTGATGCTGACTTAGCTGCTTTATCACTGCCTGCTATTCCGTAACATCCTGGAATTCAACAAAGAGTTATTTCAGTGATATATTTATTTATTTATCTTTTTTATAGGTAGATTAAAATGCCAATTTCCTGCAGAGGGGATGATATGAAGAATGTTTACCCCAAGATTGCACTGAGTGAAATAGAATATATTAGTGCAGAAAGTGGTGAATGATGACATATTTCATTTAATGCAAGCTGGATAGCATATAATTTTGCAGAAGGTATGCTGTGCACAACTAGACAGGATTCTGAGACTATATATGATGGAAATACAGCTACTGCACCTAATGAGTGGGTCTAAGAGCCATCCATATAGATTTTTCCACTTATGTATGATTTCTTGAAGGCATATCCAGCAGACCTAGGTGCCTTAGGCTAAGATCCATATAGTTTGGCCAAAGAGAATGGTTGAGATATATCTGGCAAGGGGGGGGGATGGAAGACTTCTTATTTTTGGCAGTGTATTAGCATTAGCAGTGTCGTATGATACAAGAAAGCATGCTTATACAACATATTGTAGTTTTAAATGTTTTTTATATTGTAGTTTTAAATGTTTTCCACCACCCTTATGTAGAAATAAAACACCAGTAAAACGAAAACTGGAATCTTGATAACTATGTATTTATAATAAATTATATTTGCCTGTATTTACAATAGATTATATTTAACTTTACAACTAAAATATATAAAATATACATTAAAATATACTGGGTTAAGAACAATAGAACCATAAAATACATTAAAATATACTAAATTAAAAGCGATAAAACCAGCTTTCGAAGGCTACTGCCTTCTTCTTCAGCGGTATTTTCTTTGTTCTGCGGTGCATCTTTAAATACGAGCAGGTTCACGGTACTCATCACGTGTTTCATTCCCACGTGTTCCGTTCTCTTGTGTTATGGAACTGGAAGTGGCTCGGGAGTGGGTCATATGGAACCGTTCATCCCTTCTGAGGATAATAGCCTTGAAGAGGGGATGGATCCATGTTCCTCTATCTCTATTAATGTTCACTGTGGAACAGATCCGCAAACTCTCGAGCCACTTGCAGTCCCAGAACGTATGCACCTGATCGGTGATGATAGCATCGTCTGGGGGAGCTCTGGTGCTGCTTCTACCAAAAATGCTCGGCCACGGTGGACTTACCATACTCTGCATTTCTTATTGCCTTAGTGTGCTCCCCCAAACGATCTTTGAGACGGCGTTTTGTTTCCCCTACATAAAACTCCCCACAATCCGGGCATCTAATACTATATATGACCTCACATGCATTCTCTTTTTGAATGGGGTCCTTTACTTGTGACACGATTGTGTGCAGCCTCCGCCCCGGAAGCTGCACACAACGTGTCTGATAATTTCTTAGTACTCTAGTTATATGCTCGGTTAGACCCGGATAGTAGGGAATGTATGCAGTGGATACTGGCGTAAAAGATTCGCCTCTCCTCTGATTTCCTTTAATATATTTTTCTATGGATCTTTCAAAATGTGGCTACCCTGGGGGTAACCACATTTTGTAAGATCCGTCGTGACATGTTCATACTTTACCTTCCTATCCTCGGAGGTACTACAGTGTGATTTTGCCTTGTCAACTAATGTTCTAACCACACTGTTCCTATGATGGCTGGCCTGAGCTGAATTGTGGTGCAAATATTGACCTTTACACATCGATTTCCTATAGACCTTAGTCTTTAGTTGTTGGTCTTCCCTACAGACCAACACATCTAGGAACGGCAAAACTCCTCCTTCTACCTCCGAGGTAAATTGTATGAATGGGGAGAAGCCATTTAAAATATTCAACACCTGATCTTCACTCCCCTTTCGAATAATGAAAACGTATCATCCACGTATCTTTTCCAGGGACGCATAGGGAGAACACTAACATTAAATATTCTAGCCTCGAGCTCCTCCATAGCTGTACCGTTAACCTGCTTATACATAGTATTATCAAACATAGTGGTGCTTGAGAGGCATAATTCTATACCTTTCTCAATATCCTCTAAATTTAATTGTGTTCTAGTATTTAGGGTGGTATCTCTCTGTAAGGCCATGTGTGCACAACGCACTCCGTGGTCAATCGGAATACATGTAAATACATGAACATTTAATGTTTGTGTTCTCCTTATGCGTCCCTGGAAAAGATACGTGGATGATACGTTTTCAATTATTCGAAAGGGGAGTGAAGATCAGGTGTTGAATATTTTAAATGGCTTCTCCCCATTCATACAATTTACCTCGGAGGTAGAAGAAGGAGTTTTACTGTTCCTAGATGTGTTGGTCTGTAGGGAAGATCAACAACTAAAGACTAAGGTCTATAGGAAATCGATGTGTAAAGGTCAATATTCGCACTACAATTCAGCTCAGACCAGCGATCATAGGAACTGAGTGGTTAGAACATTAGTTGACAGGGCAAAATCACACTGTAGTACCTCCGAGGATAGGAAGGTAGAGTATGAATGCGTCACGACGGATCTTACAAAATGTGGCTACCCCCCAGAGGATTGTAGAAAAATATATTAAAGGAAATCAGAGGAGAGGCAAATCTTTTATGCCAGTATCTACTGCATACATTCCCTACTATCCGAGTCTAACCGAGCATATAACTAGATTATTAAGAAATTATCAGATGCGTTGTGTGCAGCTTCCGGGGCGGAGGATGCACACAATCGTGTCACAAGTAAAGGACCCCATTCAAAAAGAGAATGCAAGTTTTTTTTTTTTATGTGAACCCCAAACACGAGAGGTATTAGAACCTATAGTACTTAGTACCGTGCTTGAGTTGGAGGTTGAGAAGACGAAAGAAGATATTTGTTGACATTGGACTTGAACTTCTGTAGATTGTAATTTTCAGGAAATACGTATGAAGGAAGGTTGTTCCAGAAAACGGCAGTTGAATGAATAAATGAGGAAGATGAAAAGTTGGTTCTGTGGGTTTGAAGTTGGACAGTAAATGGATGTTGGCTGGTGGCAGCACGTGTTCGGACTGTTTTGAAAGAGAGAGCGGGAATTATAGAAGCCAATTCAGAAGAACAGTGCCCATGGAAGTATCCGTAGAAGAGGCATGCAGCAGAAACAGTATGTCTATGAGAAAGCGAGTGGAGAGACTCTGTTAGAGATGAATCATTAATTAACCTAACTGCCCTCTTCTGAATGGAATCAAGCAGCCTGAGAGAGGTTTTGGGGGCACCACCCCAGATGTGGGAACAATATTCCATGGCAGGGCGGATTGCGATTTATACAGTGAGCAGCAGTTTAAAGAAAAGTAACGCCGAGAGCGAAAGAGAAAACCAAGTTTTTTAGATGCAGAGGAAGCAATATTTGTAATGTGCTTGTGCCAAGAGAGATTAGAAGTCAGGGTAATCCCCAAAAGAGATATATAATTTTGCCTAGAAATAGGAGTGTCACTAAAGATAAGCATATAGGAGCAGAAGAATCCTTTTTGCGAGATATAAGACAAGACTGAGTTTTAGAAGGGTTGAAATCAACTAAGTTGTCGTTGCCCCACTGGAGAATTACCTGAAGATCGGCATTTAAAGAATTGGTAGCAGATTTTCGAGAAGTTGAAGCTGATTGAGCAGGACAAGGTTTCTCAAAATGTAAAGTGGAATGCAATGTGCTATCATCGGCAAAACTATGGATAGGATTTCCGGTCAATGGAAGAAGGTCATTAATGTACAAGAGGAAAAGAACTGAACCTCGGGGGACACTGGCATTAGTGGAGAAGTTAGAAGACAGAGAACCACCTACCATCACCCTCAGTGAGCGATCAGAGAGAAAACTGCATAACCAATTACTAAAAACAGTTGGCAAACCATAAGATGGAATCTTGTTTAGAAGAACTTTATGCCAAACACGATCGAAAGCCTTTGAGATGTCAAGAGCAACTACTTGTGTTTCACTGAACCTTTCCATTGAATTAGTCCATAAATGGGTAACATAAGCCAGAATATCACTAGTGGATCGACACTGACGGAATCCATACTGGCGGTCGTTGATCAGACGGAAGGTTTCTAGGTAGTTTAATTAATTTCTCCATTACTTTAGAAAGAGTAGAAGTAATTGCAATGGGATGATAATTGGATGGGAGGGATTTGTCACCCTTTTTAGGAACTGGCTGGATATGAGCAAATTTCCAAGCAGAAGGAAAAACACCTTTGGAATAAGAAAGTGAAAAAAGGCGGAAAGAATAAGAGTAAATTCAGGATCACAGGTTTTGAGAACAAGTGGAGAAATACCATCAGGACCTAGAACTTTCTTAGCATCAAGATTCATCAAAATCCTTCTGATATCCTTTTGAGGAAGACCACAGGAGGCATTGAATGGAGCATGTTGGGAATGGTGGGAGGTGTTTTACCAAGATCATTAATATATGAGCTGGAAGAAAAATGGAATGCTAGCAGGTCAGCTTTATCCTTGACTGAAGTGACAACAGAACCATCTGGTTTGGACAGAGGTGGGAGCAGAGATGGGCAAAAGTAGCGGCCAATAGCTTTCGGAAGAGACCAGAATGCTCGGCTACCATTAGGGCAAGAAGCAAGTTTTCTACTCTTAGCCTGTTCAAACTCTAGTTTGGACTGATTAATAACTGCTTTACTATTGTTGCGAGCTTTGGTGTAGGCAGAAAATGAAACTGAAGAATTAGAAACAAGCCATTTACAATATGCAACATTCTTCTCTTGAACAGCCTTAGCACATTTATTGGAAAACCAAGGTTTAGATAAAGGACGAGATTTTAAAGTGGAGTGTAAGGATTCGATTCCTGCAAGAATAATTTCACTGACACGATCTGAGCAAACGTTGACATCAGAACTTCTGAAACAGTAATCCGATCAAGGAAAAGAAGAAAAGAAGTCTCGCAGGTCATTCCATTTTGCATTCTTGTAATGCCAAACAACATGAGGTTGGGAATATCCATGAGATAAAGGTTCCATTGGAGAAGAGACAATCACCAAGTTGTGATCTGAAGCTCCCAAAGGACCTCTGACTTCGACCGTGTACTTAGAAGGGTTGTTTGTGAGAAAAAGATCAAGCGTATTGGCTGTATGATTAGGATTGTCCGGTATTCTTGTAGGTAAATGAACAATCTGTGCTAGGTCATTAGTAATTGCAAAAGCCTCAGCGTCTCGACCTGCTGGGTCGGTGTGACTAGAAAACGGAAGCCAGCTGGAGTTGTGAACATTAAAATCACCAAGGAAAATTACCTCACTGTTAGGAAAGTTGGACTGGAGAAAGTCAAGTTGCGAAGAGAGGAAGTCAAAAAGCTCCAAGTGATTAGTGGAGTTGGGAGAACGGTAGAGATAACAGATGAATTTTACACAATGAGGTAAAGAGATTTTAAGCCAGAGAAGATCAATGAGAGTAGATTCCAAATTGCCAAGTCTCTGACAGGGAATATCAGAACGGACATATGCACAAGTACCACCTTTGAGGCAAAAGGAATCATACAGCGAATAATCATAAAGCGAACACGGATTCATCCCCT
The DNA here is from genome assembly GCF_048544385.1 of Mastigoproctus giganteus. Lineage (NCBI taxonomy): Eukaryota > Metazoa > Arthropoda > Arachnida > Uropygi > Thelyphonidae > Mastigoproctus > Mastigoproctus giganteus. Next base: position 143,997,598 of record NC_143579.1, on the reverse strand, counting down.
TTCGAGGCTATTATCCTCAGAAGGGATGAACAGTTCCATATGACCCATTCCCGAGCCACTATCAGTTCCATAACACATGAGAATGGAACACGTGATGAATACCATGAACCTGCCGGTATTTATAGATGAACCGCAGAACAAAGAAAATACTGCTGAAGAAGAAGAAGGCAGGAGCCTTCGAAAGCTGGTTTTATCGCTTTTAATTTAGTATATTTTAATGTATTTTATGGTCTATTGTTCTTAACCCAGTATATTTTAATGTATATTTTATATATTTTAGTTGTAAAGTTAAATATAATCTATTGTAAATACAGGCAAATATAATTTATTATAAATACATAGTTATCAAGATTCCAGTTTTCGTTTTACTGGTGTTTTATTTCTACATAAGGTTGGTGGAAAACATTTAAAACTACAATATGAATATACCCAACCTCAGAAGCCTGTTTTAAGAAATGCTTATACAACATCGGACAAAAAAAAAAAGCAAAAAAACCTCCCATTTTACATATCCATTCCCTGAATAGGTTTGTCCAATTATTCCTTCAATTTATTTAAAATACCAACTTCCACAGTGACAGATGGAAGTTTGTTCCAGCAATCAACAACTTGCGAGCGAAAAGCAAATCTCCACACGTCTATTCTGCAACCGTCCTTCCTCAATTTGAATTTATGCCCCATCAAGTCCATAATCTGAGCAGGAAGAATCCCATCAGCATTGAGCTTGCTCAAACCATTCAAAGCCTTATACACCTCGATCAGATTACGTCACAAGTGCCTAGCTTCCAGATGCTGCAATTTGCAGAACTTAAGCCTCTCTTGATAAGAGAGGCTTAAGTTCTTAAGAGAGGAAATGGGATTGATGAGGAGAACTACATTGTTCTCCTCATCAATCCCATTTCCCTTCTCTGTACTCGTTCCAGCAGCTCTACATTTTTCCTAAAATGAGTCCTCTAGACCTGTATGCAGTACTCAAAGTGTGGCCTAACCACTGCGTTATACACAGGAATAATAACCTCGTTATTCATGCTAAAAAAGTTCCTGTTTCTCAATGACAAAGCCCAATGAGCTGGCCTGGCAGCCTATCTGCACTGCTCAGAAAATTTCATATCTGACTACACAATTACTCCCAGGTCTTTTTCATTCTATACTACCCTGATTGTAGTACAGCACTTTAACCTACCTGTTACTCCAGGATTAATGCTACCCACATGCAGTACTTTCCATTTGCTGTATTAAACTTCAGTTGCCACCTTTCAACAAGTTTAATACGGCATACTGTCTATACTGTCATTAACAACCCTACTAACCTTCGTATCATCTGCAAACTTAGACATTAAGCCTGATATCTGATATACCTTCATCAATATCATTGATGAAGGTATATCAGGTACAGAAAACAATAAAGACCCAACACTGAACCCTGGGGAAATCCACTACTAACATTACTCGTTACAGCAGCTCTTTGCCTATCTTCTCCCACTCAACCATCCCTTCATCCATAGCAGCAACTTGTCCTTAATGCTATACTACTCCATTTTGTACAGCAGTCTTTCATGTGCAACAGTATCAAAAGCAGTACTGAAATCCAAGTATATAATTATTAAAATTATTTTTTGCATCTAGTTCCTTTACGACCTTTTGTACCAAATTTTATCATGGTAGAAAATTTTATTTGGTATCTTGTCATGCACAAAAGATAAGGCCTGCTCCTTATCTTTTGTGCATGACAAGGGTAAGCAAGGTACTGGAGACTAGGCACTTGCAAGGTGATTTGATTGAAGTGTATAAGGCCTTGAATGGGTTGAGCATGCTGAATTCTGATGGGATTCTGCTTGCTCAGATTACGAGCCTGAGGGGGCATAAATTCAAATTGAGGAAACACAGTTGTAGAATAGATGTGTGGAAATTTGTGTTTAGCCAACGGGTGGTTAATTACTGGAACAAAAGTCCATCTGTCGTTGTGGAAGTTGATAGCTTAAATAAATTCAAGGAGGAACTGGACAAACTTTTAGAGGGAATGGATGTGTGAAATTGGTTTCTTCTCTTTTTTTTTTTTTTTTTTGGCTGATGGTACATAAGTTCATATACTTGCTTTCTTACATCACATGCTTCCATTACTACTAATACTACTAGTGACTCAGGGTTATCAGTAGGAGAGTATCAAATGACCACATTGTAGTATCCAATCAAATTGGTCAAATAAGACTTCCCCTTAACAAACCCATGCTGTGTCTAAACTATTACTGCAGTCTTATCTAGGTGATCTTGCATCCAGTGACTCCATCATTTTCCCCAGAACAGAAGTTAATCTAACAGGTTTATAATTATTTGCATCCCCATTTGAACCCCCTTTGTGAATTGGGGATACATTTGCACATCTCCAGTCCATGGGGACCTCCCCTGAATCTAAGGATGCTCTCATAATTATGGCTGTTTGCTTACTTCCCTTGCTGCTTCCTTCAATATAACTGGATAGATTCCATCTGCCCCAGGTGCCTTTTTTTATTTTTAACTTGAAAATTTCTCCTCCACTTTGCTCTCTGTTATTACAAAATCATTTAGCTCCCTGTTAGCAAACTTCTGGCCTTCCCTTCCTTACAGAATTCCTCATGTATGAATGTAGATGCAAAATAACTCATTCAGTTTGTCAGCTATCTGAGCAGGATCGTCAACATTCAAACCACCAACATCAAGGGGACCAATCTGATTCTTCTGACCCTTCAATCTGACCCTTCCTTCTAGAGTTTACATAAGTAAAGAAGTCTTTGTTGTTTTTCTTTGTCTCCTTTGCCAAGGATTTCTCATAATCAGCCCTCACTTGCCTAACCTCCTCTGTGACTTGATTACAGACTAGCTTATATCTACTATATTCTGTGTCGCCTGATACTTTATATGCATCACATGCATTTTTCTTCTCTGCCACGAGTCTCATTAGTTCATCTGACAACTATTTAGGTCTAAATTACAGCTGTGAATTACAGGCTCTGAAAAAGCGATGTGTTTGCTTTTTTATTTACCTAATTGTTATTTTATATTGTACTTTATGCATAGTTTTATAGTTATAGTTATGCTGGCTATTTTTATTTTTAATTTAGATAAAGAGTTTTTGTAGATTACTACTTAATATACGTAAAACCGTTATTTCGTTCGAATCTTGCAGCCACTGTTTTTGTATAGAGCAGTAGGGAATTAAAATTTTTAATTGTGGTAACTAGGTAGCTCTAATGTATAATTATTTAGCATAATATGCATCACTGCATTTAGGATTCTATTAGATAGCGTAGTATTGACAATTAATTAATTAAATTTATTGATCTTATTATTTTAAAATATCATGCCCCAGACTAGAGATGCAAAGCAACGGGCACAAAGTGGCAGCAGTGCTGTGACTCGGGTGAGAGCTGAGGGGGGGGGGGCAATTCTCAAACGCATCACAGCCTAAAAAAAATGTGCAACTTGTGAAATGTTTGCTGAACTTTGTGGAACAGAAAATGATCTAGCCAAGGAGGAGAATGTCTTTATGTGTGCCAGGTGCAGAGAGTGTCTAGAAATTAAGACTCAGCGTTCTACTCAACTCAGCGTTCTACTGGGCATCTATGAGAGCTTGAGGTGTAGGGTAGATGCCCTCGAAGAAATTAATATGAGGAGGCCCGTCAAGCCCATCTCAGCTGCCCAACTCAACGCCAGAGCTCACTCCTGGGCATTAGACAACACAGTGGAAATCTCCAAGGCAGAATGTGCTGGTCCCAAAGGAACTAGTTATTGTTGGTGACTCTATTGTCAGGGAGACGGGGAATATATTGTGTAAAAAGGATAGATGGAACAGGACCAGGGTATGTCTGTCAGGAGCAAAAGTTGATGATGCTGTAAAGCATATATCATCTTTTAAGGGCACAAAAGGTGATATTGTTGTACACATCGGCACCAATGACATTAAGAGTAGGAGATCTGCAGATTTACTTAACAAGTATAGGTCAATGTTACAAAAAAGTCTTGAGTCAGGGTTAAATTTGAAAGTGTCTGCAATTCTGCCCAGACACGATAAGAGGGAGTACATAATGAGAGCCTTGTCAATGAATTTGGCCTTGGAGGGAATGTGCAAGGCTCAAGGGGTAGAATTTTTTTTCAGCGTGGTCTGTGCTTGTTAACAGGAGAGACTGCTTCTACAGGGATGGGATACACATAAATTGAAAGGGTGCAAGAATATTTGCTGATGCTATCGAGGCAGCGTTGGGAGGGGTCGGAAAACTGCTAGCTTGGGGGGGATTCACAGACTAAAAGGTTAAAAGTAGCCGCAGGAAGAGGTGAAGGTGATTCTTGCACAACTTCTATTAGAATAAGTAGCGACCTGGAACGAGGGGTGCTGAGGTTTCAGAGACTGATGGCAGACATCGTGAAACAGGTGGGTATATGGGATGTGTCAGGGTAACTAGGAACAGGAATAGGAATAGGTGCATGTATGCTTGCATACATGCACCTATTCCTATGTATACCAATGCTAGAAGAATAGTAAATAAATTTCATGAATTTGAAGTGTTGGTCAAGCATCAAAGGCGGATATTGTTTGGATATCAGAGACGTGGTGTCACACTGATATTAGAAATGCAGAATTGGAATTTGGGGAATACAATGTGTACAGAAAGGATAGACAGGATAGGAAGGGTGGAGGTGTCATGCTGTTAATTAAGAAAAACATAAAATCAAAAGAAGTGCATCCAGTTGATATAGATGAACAGTACACTGTTGAGTCAGTTTGGTGTGATATAATCACTGTGAAAGCAAAAATAAGAGTAGGAGTGTGTTATAGACCTAATGACTCGAATGACTACAATGAACAATTATACAGATAAATAGAGTGGGCTAGTAAATCAGAATGTCTTATAATGGAGAATTTTAACTTCCCAGATATTGACTGGAACTTGTGGGTTGGTCACTCACACACTAGTAAGACTTTTGTGGATTTATTGGATGATTGTTTTCTGCAGCAGCATGTTCGAGAGGCAACCAGAGAGGGGTAATACTCTTGATCTGGTTATCAGCAGTGATCATTTGTGTATTATGAATTTGCAGATAAAGGAACCACTAGGTGACAGTGATCACAGTGTACTGATGTGGGATTTACTTAAAGATATAATTACCATCAACAAGGTAAAGGAAAGGGGTTTTGCTTACGTAAAGGTGAGTACAGTGGTCTCAAACAGTTTTTAAATTCTGTACAGTGGGATCAACTGACGATGTTACCAACAGAAAATTCTAAGTGGGAAGCATTTAAGGAATTAATCGTGCAAGCTACTAAAAGTTTAGGACTAAATGGTTATCAAATGAACTAATGAGACTCGTGACAGAGTAGAAAAATGCATGGGATGTATATAAATTATCAAGCGACTGAGAAGCTTATCGCAGATATAATCAGGTCACAAAGGACATTAGGCAGATTACGAGAAATCTTTGGCAAAGGATGCTATGAAACACAGCAAGGATTTCTTTACTAATATAGCCCCAGGGGCTCACATCTGGTGAGTATGGGCTTGGCACACACAGGGTCCTGAGCTGGATATCATCATTCTTCTCTTTCTTGGTGATTCCTTTCTTCTTCTGACTCTCTCTCTCTCTCTCAGGGTAACTCGGGATTTTTTTTTTGGCTTGTGCAGCATAAGCCTCAGGCTTCCTTGCACCATATGGCTATTAATAATAATAATAAATAATAATAAATAAACTCAGATAGAAAACAAACTGAATGAGTATTTTGCATCTACATTCACACATGGGGAGTTATTAAGGTTTGAAAATGGCAGAAGGTTATCAAATTGTAGCAGGGTGCTTAATGATTTTGTAATAACTGAGAGCAAAATGGAGGAGAATTGTTGAAGTTAAACATAAGAAAGGCACCTGGGGTGAATGGGATCTATCCAGTTATTAGCATTAGCAGAGGCATATGATGCAAGAAAGCAAGCTTATGCAGCATCAGCCAAAAAAAAAAACACACTTCCGTTTCGTCCCGCCATTCGTTCAAAATACCTGTCCAGCTGAGCCTTAAATTTATTTAGGCTATCAACTTCCACAACAAGAGATGGAAGTCTGTTACACCAACCAACTACCCGCTGGCAAAAGGCAAATTTCTGCACATCTATCCTACATCTGTCTTTCCTCAATTTGATTTTATGCCTTCTCAGGTGATTATTCTGAGCAAGAGGCAGTATCCCATCAGCATTGATCATGCTCAAACCATTCAAGGCTTTGTACACCTCTATCAGATCACCTCGCCGGTGTCTAGTCTCCAGACACTAATTTGCAAAACTTAAGCCTTTCTTCGTAAGAGCAACTCTTTGTTCCATTCACTAATCTTGTTGCCCTTCTCTATATTCGTTCCAGCAGCTCTACATCCTTCTTGAAATGAGGCCTCCAGACCTGTATACAGTTCTCGGTATAAGGGGTAAACAGTATCAGTATACTGTATATGGGTAAAATAATGGAGTCACTGGTTAAAGATGCATTGCAGTATCGTCTAGACAAGACTGCAGCAATAATTCAGACACAGCATGGGTTTGTTAAGGGAAAGTTGTTTGTTTGTTATTTAGGAGCATTAGCAACTACGGTTATATTGCTCCGGGATATGCGGTGGTCATTCCCCAACCTTTCCGCATCTTCCGTATTTGGTGGTGACGGGCTCGAACCCCGGTCTAATCAAGAAGCGTATGCTACGCACTGCTGCTCCTTCCCACCTGGCTACGGAGGCGCCGTTCAGGGAAAGTCTTGTCTGACAAATTTGATAGGATATTATGATGGGGTTACAAAGGAACTGGATGCAAAAAATAATTTGGTTATCATATATTTGGATTTCAGGAAAGCTTTTGACACTGGTGCGCATGGAAGACTATTGTACAAATTGGAGCAGAATGATATTAAGGGTAAGTTGCTACAATGGATTAAAGGATGGTTGAGTGGAAGAAGACAGAGGGTGGTAATCAATGAGTGCTGCTCTTCGTGGACTAATGTTACCAGTGGAGTCCCACAGGGTTCGGTGTTGGGTCCACTGTTGTTTTGTATATTTATCAATGATATTGATGAAGGTATACATCAGGCATAGTGTCGAAGATTGCAGATGATACAAAGGTTGGCAGATTGTTAATGACAGTAATGGCAGTGTGCTACTGCAACAGGATCTAGATAATTTGGGCAGATGGGCTAAGAAGTGGCAACTGAAGTTTAACCTTGACAAATGCAAAGTACTGCATATGGGTAGAAGTACCCCAGAGAAACGTACCAACTGTGTGATACTACACTTAAGGTGGTAGAAAATGAAAAAGACCTGGGAGTAATTGTGCAGTCAAATATGAAATTTTTTCTGAGCAATGCAGACAGGCTGCCATGGCAAGTCATGGGGTTTTGTCAATCATGTATAGGAATTTTGCTAGCAGGGAAAAGGAGGTGATTGTCCCTCTGTAGAAGGCAGTGGTCAGGCCACGCCTTGAGTACTGCGTGCAGGTCTGGAGGCCTCATTTTAAGAAGGATGTAGATGGGGTGTGAGAATGAGGGTATCCTGTGCGGCCATACATTTTTGCCGCTCCTGGAACCGAGAAGTTTTTTCTGATTTATTTTCTGTTTTATTTGCTTAAATTGGCATATTAACTTATTTTCTAGAGTAGTTTTATATTCTTATTTATGATACTTAGATTAAAGTAACTTAGATAGAGATTTTGTAGATATTACTTAGTATCGGAAAGGGTATCAAATCCATGTGTTTACCGTTCGTAATTGCTGCCATTGTAACGCGATACAAAATATCTCGAAATAGATAGCATAAGCTTAATATAATATAGTATAATACATAATATTGTCAATTAATCTGATAATTAATCTTGTTGAACTTCATTGTCAATTAAATTGTACTTTTAATTATACATATAACGACTTGGGTTACGTAACATAAATAATTAATAAAAAATAAATAATTAATACTTAACTTGATACGGAAGTTATAAAAAGGGATTTCATAGATAACACTCGATACTGAAACATAAATATAGCGTTATAACTGTGTTGGGATATAAGTTTAGGATTTTAATTTTGTACTGAAATTTAAATTTTATTGAAATTAAATCGAAATCATGACTCTGACCAGAGCAGCAAAGCAAAAGGCTCAAGCTAATGGGAGTGCTGTGGCTCAGGGGAGAACTGAGGGGGGCAGTTGCCCTCTGAATCACAGCCTATTAAAATGCACTACTTGCTTGATGTTTGTGGAGCAGTCAGGTATGGGATGTGATACTGCCATGGGGGATGTCTTTGTGTGCACGATGCAAGGAGTGTAAGGAAATCAGGCGACAACTCAGCGTTGTTATGGGCCTATATGAGAGCTTGAAGGACAGGGTGGATGCCCTCGAAGGATTAAAAGTGAGGGGCCCATCAAGCTCTCAGCTGCCCACACCAATGCCAGAGCTTGCACTTGGTCATCGCGCAACACAGCGGTAGCCCCCAGGGCAGAATGCGCTGGTCCCAAAGGAACTAGTAGTTGTTGGTGACTCTATTGTCAGGGAAACAGGAAACATGCTTTGTAAAAAGGATAGGTGGAACAGGACCAGGGTATGTCTGCCAGGGGCAAAGGGTTGATGACGTTGTAGAGCAGATATCATCTTTTAAGGGCACAGAAGGTGATATAGTTGTACACGTTGGCACTAATGATATTAAGAGTAGGAGACCGGCGGAATTACTTAACAAGTACAGGTCACTGTTGAAAAAAAGCCATGAATTAGGACTGAATTTGAAAGTGTCTGCAATTCTGCCCAGACACGATAGGAGGGAGTATATGATGAGAGCCCTGTCGATCAATTCGGCCCTGGAAGGATTGTGCAAGGCTCAAGGGGTAGAATTTTTTTTTTTCAGCCTGGTCTGTACTTGTTAACAGGAGAGACTGCTTCTACAGGGATAGGATACACTTAAATAGAAAGGGTGCAAGAATGTTTGCTGATGTTATCGAGGCAGTGTTGGGTGGGTTGGAAAACTGCTAGATTGGGGGATACAAGGAATAATAGATTAACAGTAGCCACTGGCAGAGGTGAAAGTGATTCTTGCACTGCTTCTATTGCAATGAGCCACAGCCTGGAAAATAAAATGCAGAATATTTCAGAGACTGCTGGGAATCATTGGGGTACAAATAAACATATAGGTTGTGTTAGGGTAGCTAAGAAAAAGAACAGGTGCATGTATACTTGCGTGTACACCAATGCTAGGAGTTTTAGTAAATAAATTTGATGAATTTGAGGTATTGCTCAAAACATCAAAGGCAGATATTGTGCGGATTTCAGAGATATGGTGTCACACAGATATAAGGAATGCAGAACTGGAATTTGGGGAGTACAATGTCTACAGAAAGGATAGACAGGATAGCAAGGGAGGAGGGGTTATGCTATTAGTTAAGAAATACATAAAATCCAAGGAAGTGAAGCTAGTCGACATTGCTGGACAGTGCAGTGTCGAGTCAGTTTGGTGTGACATAAGCATTGGGAGATCAAAATTGAGAGTAGGAGTGTGCTATAGGGCTAACGACTCTGATGAGTATAATAAGAAACTGTACAGGGAAATAGAGTGGGCCAGTAAATCAGAGAGTCTTATAATGGGGGATTTTAATTTCCCAGATATTGAATGGAATTTGGGGGCTGGTCACTCACACACTAGCAAGGCTTTTGTGGATTTATTGGATAATTGTTTTCTACATCAGCATGTTCAGGAGGCAACTAGAGGGAGTAATACTCTTGATTTGATTATCAGTAGTGATTCTTCATGCATTAAGAATCTGCAGGTAAATGAACCGCTAGGTGGCAGTGATCACAATGTGCTGAAGTGGGATTTACTCAAAGAGGTAACTACCATTAGGGGTAAAGGGAAGGGTTATTGCTTTCGTAAAGGTGACTACGATGGACTGAGACAGTATTTAAATTCTATACAGTGGGACCAACTGATGATGTTACCAACAGCAAATGCAAAATGGGAAGCATTCAAAGAACTTATCTTGGAAGCTACTAGGTTTTACATACCAACTAAGAAATATTGTTCAAGGTTTAGGCCTAAGTGGATGTCAGATGAACTAATGAGACATATGGCAGAGAATAAAAATGCATGGGATACATACAAATTAACACGTGACACAGAAGCCTATGACAGATACAAGTTGATCTGTAACCAAGTTACAAAGGAGGTTAGGCAGGCGAAGGCAGATTACGAGAAATCTTTGGCAAGGGATGCAAAGAAAAACAGCAAAGAGTTCTTTACTTATGTAAACTTTAGAAGGAAGGGGATTAATCAGATTGGTCCACTTGATATTGATAGGTCAACTGTTGATGATCCTGCTCAGGTTGCTAACAAACTGAATGAATATTTTGCATCAACATTCACACATGAGGAGTTATTCAGCGAGGGGAATGCCAGAGGTGTATTCAACTCTGGCAGTAAGCTAGAGAATCTTGTAATAACTGAGAGTAAAGTGGAGGAGAAATTGTTGAAGATAAATACAAGAATGGCACCTGGAGTGGATGGGATCTATCCAGTTATATTAAAGGAAGCAGCAAAGGAAATAAGCAAACCCTTAGCCATAATTATGAGAGCTTCCTTGGACTCAGGGGAAGTACCCATGGACTGGAGATGTGCAAATGTGACCCCAATTCACAAAAGGAGGAGGATCAAAAGGCGACACAAGTAATTATAGACCTGTTAGTTTAACTTCTGTTCCTGGAAAATTAATGGAGGCACTGGTTAAAGAAGCACTGCAGGATCATCTACACAAGACTTCAATTATAGCTCAGACATAGCATGGTTTTGTTAAGGGGAAGTCTTGCCTGACCAATTTGATTGGATACTACAATGCAGTCACAAAAGAACTGGATCCAGGGAATAACTTTGATATTATATACTTGGATCTTAGAAAGGCTTTTGATACTGTTGAACATGGAAGACTGCTGCACAAATTGGAGCAGAGTGGCATTGGAGGCAAATTGCAGCTATGGATAAAGGGGTGGTTGAGGGGGAGAAGACAGAGAGTGGTAATCAATGGACACTGCTCATCATGGACTAATGTTATTAGAGGAGTCCCTCAGGGTTCAGTATTGGGTCCACTACTGTTTCTGTATTTATAAATGATATTGAGGATGGTATATCCAGCTTAATGTCCAAGTTTGCAGACAATACGAAGGTTGGCAGGGGTGTCAAGGACACTACTGACACTATGCTACTGCAACAGAATCTGGAAAGGTTGAGCAGATGGGCTGAGAGGTGGCAAATGAAGTTTAACATTGACAAATGTAAAGTACTACATATGGGAAACAGCAACCCCAGAGCAACGTATCAACTCTGTGGTACTACACTGACAGTGGTAGAGAATGAAAGGGACCTGGGGGTGGTTGTGCAGGCAGATATGAAGTTTTCTGAGCAGTGCAGACAGGCTGCAAGTGTAGCTCATGGTGTATTGTCGATGATATAAAGGAATTTTTCTAGCAGGGATAAGGAGGTGATTATTCCCTTGTATAAGGCAATGGTCAGACCCCACCTAGAGTACTATATACAGGTCTGGAGGCCTCATTTCAAGAAGGATGTAGAGATGCTGGAACGAGTATAGAGAAGGGCAACAAGATTAGTGAATAGAACAAATGGGTGCTCTTACGAAGAAAGGCTTACGTTTTGCAAATTACAGTGTCTGGAGACTATGCACCGGCGAGGTGATCTGACAGAGGTGTATAAAGCCTTGAATGGTTTGAGCATGCTCAATGCTGATGGGATTCTTCTTCTTGCTCAGAATAATCAACTCAGAGGGCATAAATTCAAATTGAGGAAAGACAGATGTAGGATAGACGTGAGGAAATAAGTTTAAGGCTCAGCTGGACAGGTATTTCGAACGAACAGAGGGGTGAAGTGGAAGTGGTTATTTTTTATTTATTTGGTTTTTTTTTTTTTTTTGGCTGATGCTGCATAAGCTTGCTTTCTTGCATCAAATGCCTCTACTAATGCTAATGGTAATTAGCTTGAACATGTACAGAGAAGGGCAACACGATTGGTGAGGGGAATGACGGAATCCTCTTACAATGAGAGGCTTAAGTTCTGCAAATTGCAGTGGCTGGAGACTAGGCACCTGCGCGGTGATCTGATTGAGGTATATAAGGCCTTGAATGGGTTGAGCACGCTGAATTCTGATGGGATCCTTCCACTTGTTCAGATTACGAACCTAAGGGGGCATAAATTCAAATTAAGAAAAGACAGATGTAGAACAGATGTGTGGAAACTTGCCTTTAGCGAGCGGGTGGTTAATTGCTGGAACAAACTTCCATCTGTCGTTGTGGAAGTTGATAGGTTGAATAAATTTAAGGAGGAACTGGCAGGTATTTGGAGGAAATGGTATGATTTTTTTTTGGCTGATGCTGCATAAGCTCATACACTTGCTTTCTTGAATCACATGTCACTACTACTACTACTACTAAACCTCGAAGAGTATTTCTTACTTGAAAAGCCTAGTAGCTTCCAAGATTAATTCCTCGAATGGTCCTTCCCATTTAGAATTTTCTGTTGGTAACATCATCAGTTTGTCCAACTGTATAAAATTTAAAAACTTTCTGAGACCACCATAGTCACTTTTACGAAAGCAAAAACTTTTCGCTTTACCCCTGATGGCAGTTACATCTTTAAGTAAATCCCACATCAGTACAATGTGATCACTGCCATATCTAGTGGTTTCTTTATCTGCAAATTCTTAATGCATGAATAATCACTAATAATAATTAGATTAAGAGTATTACTTATTAATAATTAGATGCTAATAATTAGATTAAGAGTATTACTCTTTCTAGTTGCCTCTCAAACATGCTGCTGTAGGAAACAGTAATTCAATAAATCCACAAAAGTCTTGCGAATGACCAACCCACAAGTTTAACTTTCCATATCTGGAAAGTTAAAATCCCCCATTATAAGACATTCTAATTTACTGGTCTATTTGTGTGTGCAGCTGTTTGTTGTATTCATCAGAGTCATTAGGCCTATAACACTCTCCTCTCATTTTTGCTTTTACAGTGCTTATGCCATCCTAAACTGACTCAACATTGCACTGGTCACCCTTGTCAATTGGATGCATGCCTTAGATTTTCTAAGACATGTGTCCAGTTGACAAGGATTCCTAACTAACAGCATAATCCTATTGTGTGTGTCCTTTCTGTATGCATTGTAGTCCCCAAATTCAAATTCTACATTCCTTATATCTGTGTGTCACCATGTGCCAGCAATATCACTTTTGATGTCTTGACCAGCACATCAAATTTATTAACTATACTCCTAGCATTGGTGTACATGCAAGTATACATACACCTGTTCTTACTCCTAACACAGCCCATGTATTTACATATTCCATGACAAATAGGCTTTTTTTTTTGTCTTCTGAGATAAATCGGGAGGTATGCAGTTCTACAAGCTATGAACTGGCAGGGTTCTGTGAGCATCTAATGCAGATTGATGGTAATTTTGTTCAGTGGTGTTCAGAGATCATATGATGCTGTTTTTATCTGATGCATAAACTATAGCTCCATAGTCTAATTGTGATGATTAAAGCATGTTATATATTCAACAATGACTGCCTGTCAGCACCCCAAGATGCTGAGAATACTGCACGAAAGATATTTAATTTCTGGAGGCACATAGTTTATAGGTAGGTAATATGTTTATGAAAATTTAGTTTTGTTTCAAAAATTAAATCTAATAGTCTTATGGAATTTGTCATGTGTATTTCTATGCCTTTTAGTTTTAAGACAGGTACCGGATGAAGAGACCACCATTTACCAAAGTGTATTGCCTGGAGTTTTCCCTTCAGTTAATAGACAGCCATTGCATTTTATCCAAGTGTCAATTTTGGTTACTGCCAAGTGTAGTCTCTCAGCAGTAACCTTTGAGTCTCTGGCCAGACAAAATATACTTTAATCTTGTGATCAAAGGGACAGAATAATTAGCATTAGTTGTATCAAATGATGCCGGAAAGCAAACTTATACAGCATCAGCCAAAAACAGAGCCATCATTTCCTGTATCACCTGTTCATCCCTTCTAACAGTTCATCTAGTTCTTTGCTGAATTTATTCAAGCTACTCACCTCTACAGAGATTTGTTCCAACAATGAACTACTTGCTAGCTGAAAACAAATATCTACATATCTATCCTGCAACCATCCTTTCTCAGTTTGAATTTTTGCTCATAATAGTCTGAGCAAGTAGTAATCCATCAGCACTGGGATTATTCAATCCATTCAAAGCCTTAAACATGTCAATGAAATCTCATTGCAGGTACCTAGTTTTCAGGCACTGATGTCTTCGTTGGTAATAGCACCTTTTGTTCCCCTCAATAATCCTGTTTCTCTTCTCTGCACTCATTACAACAGGTCCATGTGCTTCCTAAAATAAGGTCTCGAGGAATGCAACACTCAAGATGTGGCATGGCCTGTTTCCAATTTTCAAAGTTTATTGACCTTTGCCTTATACAATGGGAAATAACCTTTAATAATTACTGCACCCCATATGTTCCAACATTTTGCATTTATCAATATTTTTCATCAACTATCACTTCTCAGCCCATCTGCCTAATTTGTGTAGATCTTTTTGCAGTAGCATACCCTGATTACTGTGATTGGCCCCTGCCAACCTTTGTAGCATCTGCAAACTTAGACATTAAGCCTGATATGCCTTCATGAACATCATTAATAAATATAGAAAACAACAATAGGGCAAGCACTGAATCCTGGGGGCCTGTCCTAATAACATTACTCCAAGAAAAGCAGTGCCTATTCATAACCATCCTCTGTCTTCTCCCACTCAACAGTCCCTTTATCCACAGATGTAACTTGCCCTTAATGCAACACACTGCTCCAATTTGTATAGCATTCTTTTATGTACAACAGTATCAAAAGCTTTTTGAAAATCTAAGTACACGATGTCAAAATAATTTTTTTGCATCTGATTCTTTCGTTATTGTGTCATAGTATCCAATTATATTAGCATTAGTAGAGGCATATGATGCAAGAAAGCAAGCTTATGCAGCATCAGCCAAAAAAAAAAAAAAACCCACTTCCATTTCACCCCTCATTCGTTCGAAATACCTGTCCAGCTGAGCCTTAAATTTATTTAGGCTATCAACTTCCACAACAAGGGATGGAAGTCTGTTCCACCAACAAACTACCCACTGGCTAAAGGCAAATTTCCGCACATCTATCCTGCATCTGTCTTTCCTCAATCTGAATTTATGCCCTCTCAGGTGATTATTCTGAGCAAGAGAAAGAATCCCATCGGCATTGAGCATACTCAAACCATTCAAGGCTTTATACACCTCTATCAGATCACCTTGCTGGTGCTTAGTCTCCAGACATTGTAATTTGCAAAACTTAAGCCTTTCTTCGTAAGAGCAACCCTTCGTTTCGTTCACTAACCTTGTTGCCCTTCCCTGTACTCGTTCCAGCAGCTCTACATCCTTCTTGAAATGAGGCCTCCAAACCTGTATACAGTACTCAAGGTGTGGCCTGACCATTGCCTTATATAAGGGAATAATCACCTCTTTATCTCTAAATAGGCCTACAAGGCTGGGACAATTCATATCGAACAATTAGACTTTACATCAGCCAGTATTCAAATAAACAAATTACAATCCTGCAACTAAAACAATTTATTTGCAATAAAATAAAATATAATAGTCTAAAACTAATGTGATTTAATTTACAATAAAATACTAAAATATATAAAATATGATGATAAAAGTGATAAAAACAATTAATAAAATACTGCAACAACTGTAGCTTTCGGAGATAGCGATCTCCTTTCTCAACAGCATATTTCTGCTGTGTGGTACATCCTTAAATAGCAGATCTATGGCACTCGTCACATGGTTCCTCGGGAGTAAGGCCGGAATTTCCCATTTATGCACCGGAACCGGAAATGGCTCGGGAGCGCACTAGCTGAAACCGTTCATCTCGCCCAAGAACCACGGTTTCCAAGAGGGGATGTAAGCGTACACCCTTGTCTCTATTAATGGAATTGCTAGCTGCCCCAATACGTAAACTCTCAAGCCATTTACGGTCCCAGAACCCCTGTGCATGATCCGTGATGACAGCATCCTCCGGGGAGATTTGATGTTGCTTCTCCCAAAAATGTTCTGTTACGGCAGACTTCCCATAATTTGCAGACTTTATTGCTTCTCCCAAAAACCATTTAGTTAGGGCTACCAATTGGTTCCAAAAAGGATTTTGTGTATCTGGATCCACAAACTACATGATGATCTGAGGATTACCAGAAGCCAAATTGGTTTGGCTCTAGAATGTCTTAATAATATAACTCCTGTACATCGATCATTGGTAATGAAATTAGTCTTGGAAAAAACAACTAAGGTTTCAGATGTGTATAAACAGAGGCAAATCAGCAAATTTAATAGATTATTAGAGGAGACAGTGATTACACATGACCATGTTAATACTAATTTTATTTGTAATCTCAGTAGAAAGTGGCTAACTAAGGAACAGGAGGGGGTTTTAAGCTTGGGTACCAAGTTTGCTCTGATGCCCAACAAACCTCCCATCGCGGAAATAGCCATGGGCATCGAGAGAGCTGTTTATAAGCTACCAGCAATCCAGGCTAATGAGGTACGTATTAGAACTGCAGCTATCCTGAGCCAGGCCAAGTCTGCCCCCTCTAACCTTAGTACTAGTAAAAAAAAGGGCTTTGAGGGAAATCAGGGAAATCACGATGAAATCGTAGTTTTACCCGCGGACAAGGGTAGAGCCACAGTTATTTTAGACAAGGAGCAATATTTTAATAAAGCTTTGGAATTATTGCAAGATACCACTATGTACAAAGTTGTCCGTGTTCACTTGTATCCCTATTGAATTCGGAGTCCAGTGTGTTAGAATGGCATTAGAAAAGGATGTTTTGTTAAGTACTAAGTCTGTTCTTAGTGTTAATATTTGTGAGGGTGTGGAGTTCTGTTTATCCAGTACCACCATGGTTTTCCAAGATGTCATGTATAAGCAGATCCATGGCACAGCCATGGGTTCCCCCATTAGTGCCATAGTGGCTAACTTAGCTATGGAAGAGTTGGAAGTTAGAATTTTTGAGGGTTTGGAATTTCCCATGCATAAATGGAAAAGATTTGTTGATGACACATTCACCATTATACAAAAGGGGAGGGAGGATCAGATACTTGATGTACTTAATAGCTTCTCCCCTTTTATTAAATTTACTTCGGAGGAGGAAGCAGAGGGAACCCTACCATTCCTTGAAGTGTTGGTTATTAGGAATGGTTGTAGGCTCAAGACCAAGGTATTTAGAAAGCCCATGTGCCGAGGTCAATATACTCATTATACCTCGGCACAAGCCAGGCAACACAAGGGTAGTGTTGTCAAGGCTTTAGTAGATAGGGTGTGGTCCCACTGTAGCACCTCCGAGAACAGAGATAACCAAATTATTCGTGTCACGGCAGACCTCAAGAAATGCAGCTACCCCCAGACAGATTTATTAGAGGAGCGGAGTCCACCCGTACTGAGCCGTTCGCCCCTGTGAGCACTGCATACATTCCCTACTATCCGGGCCTTTCAGACCACATTACACGAGTAATTCGGGGGTGCCAGATGCGCTGTGTGCAACTCCCGGGATGGAGGTTGTACACAGTGATATCTTGTGTCAAAGACCCCATAACGAAAGAAGCCAACAGTGGGGTAGTATAAGAGATTAAATGCCCGGATTGTTGGGTGTGTTATGTAGGTGAGTTGGGGCGACGACTGAAAGACCGTCTGAGGGAGCATATGAATGCAATAAAGTCCGCAAATTATGGGAAGTCTGCCGTAGCAGAACATTTTTGGGAGAAGCAACATCAAATCTCCCCGGAGGATGCTGTCATCACGGATCATGCACAGGGGTTCTGGGACCGTAAATGGCTTGAGAGTTTACGTATTGGGGCAACTAGCAATTCCATTAATAGAGACAAGGGTGCACTTACATCCCCTCTTGGAAACCGTGGTTCTTGGGCGAGATGAACGGTTTCAGCTAGCGCGCTCCCGAACCATTTCCGGTTCCGGTGCATAAATGGGAAATTCCGGCCTTAATCCCGAGGAACCATGTGACGAGTGCCGTGGATCTGCTATTTAAGGATGTGCCACACAGCAGAAGTATGCTGTTAAGAAAGGAGATCGCTATCTCCGAAAGCTACAGTCGTTACAGTATTTTATTAATTGTTTTTATCGCATTTATCATCATATTTTATATATTTTAGTATTTTATTGTAAATTAAATTACATCAGTTTTAGACTATTATATATTTTATTTTATTTCATTTAATTTCATTTTATACGCTCATATTTTATTTTATTTTATTGTAAATAAAGTGTTTTAGATGCAAGATTGGAATTTGTTTATTTGAATACCGGCTGGTGTAAAGTCTAATTGTTCAATAATCACTTCTTTATCCTGCTAGAAAAATTCCTGTATATCATTGACAAGACACCATGAGCTACTCTTGTAGC
Organism: Mastigoproctus giganteus; assembly: GCF_048544385.1. Lineage (NCBI taxonomy): Eukaryota > Metazoa > Arthropoda > Arachnida > Uropygi > Thelyphonidae > Mastigoproctus > Mastigoproctus giganteus. Next base: position 143,979,080 of record NC_143579.1, on the reverse strand, counting down.
CTGTCTGCACTGCTCAGAAAACTTCATATCTGCCTGCATAATTAACCCCAGGTCCTTTTCATTCTCTACCACTGTCAGTGTGGTACCACCGAGTTGATATGTTGCTCTGGGGTTACTATTTCCCATATGTAGTACTTTACATTTGTCAATGTTAAACTTCATTTGCCACGTCTGAGCCCATCTGCTCAACCTTTCCAGATCCTGTTGCAGCAGCAGCATAGTATCAGTAGTGTCCTTAACAACCCTGCCAACCTTTGTATTGTCTGCAAACTTGGACATTAAGCTTGATATACCATCATCAATATCATTTATAAATACAGAAAACAACAATGGACCCAACACTGAACCCTGAAGGACTCCACTAATAACATTAGTCCAAGATGAGCAGTGTCCACTGATTAACGCTCTCTGTCTTCTCCCCCTGAACCATCCCTTTATCCATAGCAGCAATTTGCCTCCAATGCCACATTGCTCCAATTTGTGCAGCAGTCTTCCATGTGCAACAGTATCAAAAGCCTTTCTAAGATCCGAATATATAATATCAAAGTTATTCCCTGCATCCAGTTCTTTTGTGACTGCATCATAGTATCCAATCAAATTGGTCAGGCAAGACTTTCCCTTAACAAACCCATGCTGTGTCCGAGCTATAAATGAAGTCTTGTCTAGATGATCCTGCAGTGCTTCTTTAACCAGTGCCTTCATTAATTTTCCTGGAACAGAAGTTAAACTCACAGGTCTATAATTACTTGTGTCAGCCTTTGATCCTCCTTTGTGAATTGGGGTCACATTTGCACATCTCCAGTCTATGGGTACCTCCCCTGAGTCCAAAGAAGCTCTCATAATCATGGCAAAGGGTTTGCTTAATTCCTTTGCTGCCTCCTTTAATATAACTTGATAGATCCCATCCACCCCAGGTGCCTTTTTTATGTTTATCCTCAACATTTTCTCCTCCACTTTGCTCTAAGTTATTACAAAATCATCTAGCTCCCTGCCACAGTTTACTTCACCTCTGGCATTCCTCTTCCTGAATAACTCCTTATGTGTGAATGTAGATGCAAAATACTCATTTAGTTTGTTAGCCACCTGAGCAGGATCCTCAACTGTTGAACTATCAATATCCAGTGGACCAATCTGATTCATCCCTTTCCTTCTAGAGTTTACATAGGTAAAGAACTCTTTTCTGTTTTTCTTTGCATCCTTTGCCAAGGATTTATCATAATCTGCCTTTGCCTGCCTAATCTGCTTTGTGACTTGGTTACAGACCAGCTTATATATATCATAGGCTTCCATGTCACCCATTAATATATATGTATCCCGTGCATTTTTCTTCTCTGCCATATGTCTCATTAGTTCATCTGACATCCATTTAGGCCTAAACCTTGAACAATATTTCTTAGTTGGTATGTAAAGCCTAGTAGCTTCCAAGATAAGTTCTTTGAATGCTTCCCATTTTGAAGTTGCTGTTGGTAACATCATCAGTTGGTCCCACTGTATAGAATTTAAATACTGTCTCAGTCCATCGTAATCACCTTTACGAAAGCAATAACCCTTCCCTTTACCCCTAATGGTAGTTACCTCTTTGAGTAAATCCCACTTCAGCACACTGTGATCACTGCCACCTAGTGGTTCATTTACCTGCAGATTCTTAATGCATGAAGAATCACTACTGATAATCAAATCAAGAGTATTACTCCCTCTATTTGCCTCCCGAATATACTGATGTAGAAATCAATCATCCAATAAATCCACAAAAGCCTTGCTAGTGTGTGAGTGACCAATCCACAAATTCCAGTGAATATCTGGGAAATTGAAATCCCCCATTATAAGACTCTGATTTACTGGCCCACTCTATTTCCCTGTACAGTTTCTTATTATACTCATCAGAGTCATTAGGCCTAAAGCACACTCCTACTCTCAATTTTGATCTCCCAGTGCTTATGTCACACCAAACTGACTCGGCACTGCACTGTCCAGCGATGTCGACTGGCTGCACTTCCTTGGATTTTATGTGTTTCTTAACTAATAGCATAACCCCTCCTCCCTTCCCATCCTGTCTATCTTTTCTGTACACATTGTACTCCCCAAATTCCAGTTCTGCATTCCTTATATCTGTGTGACACCACGTCTCTGATATCCCAACAATATCTGCCCTTGGTTTTTTTGAGCAATACCTCAAATACCTCATATTGGCCAGTCAAGATTGCCCCTTAACAATATGACAAAAAGTTCAGAACATTCTAACAGAGAAGCAAGAGACAGAATAACCCTCAGAAAGAAGATTAAAACAAAACTTCAAAATGCTGAAGGCCCCAGATTTTTGGATAGCATATAAAATTTGCCTTTTCCCTTACTTTTATTTGGGTCGTCATTCAAAGTTCATACACATAAAAAGAAATCTCCCCTCAAACCACCTTGCTTTACTACATGGATGGTATTTTTTGCAAGTGAAAAACTGTTGAACTCATGAAAACAGAATTTCATTTAAAACTGAATTAGAAACCAGTAACTTTCTGCTATTTTTAAATTATCTCCTTTGTGATTACAATATTCATACAAAAGTTTTCTAGAAATCTCGAGATACAGATACAGTTCTGGAGTTCATATTCTTTTACTCATCAGAAACAAAAGCAGGCATCACGGACAGACTAATTTTCATCTTCAAAATTCTTAATATGTATTCCCAATCTGAAACCCTGAAGACTAAACTTGTAACATCTTAAACAGTTTCATCAAAAATACATTTATAATAAAAAATAATATAAAAATCAAGTTTTTCAAAACTATACCTTAATTCTGATAAAATATAAGGTGTGGCCTTTACCATTTTTTAAAATGAGGCATTTTATGTTGCAGGGGTAAAGGCCACACCTTATATTTTATCGGAATTAAGGTATATTTTTGAAAAACTTGATTTTTATATTATTTTTTTATTTTCTTATTATTTTTTATGAATAGAAATTTTCGTACATTTATTATAAACAAAGTATATGATTACATCAAAAGAGGTTGTTTACAAAATTACACCCTTCTAATCATATAAGAAGTGGGGAAAAGGTCCAAAATCTTGGTCAGGTATAAATCCAGGTAGCCAATATATGGACATGCAATGGCTGCACCACTTGATAGATTTAGCTCAAATTTTAATAGAATGCATTTTCATGCGAATTAGGAATATGTACAAAATTTTAGCTTTCTATCTCTATTAGAAGTAACTGAAAAAGTGATCGGCAGATTTGATGACAGAGCCAGTGACTTAATATAAGGTATATAAAAAAGAAAACACAGAGAAGACACCGACCAAAAATTTAGTAATCTCCAAATCAAATCCTCAAATTCCAACCATATAGCAATCCAATATATATGAACTTCAGTTCTTTGGTTTTAAAATCATAAGAACAGTAGTAAGATACAACATTAAAACCAGCTTTACAAATAAAGTGATGATAACATCAAAAACATTCTCCAGAAAAAAAAAAAAAAAAATGTAGTGAGTCCTTGGAGCATACCAGAAGTCCAATTTACCAACTAAACTTTTAAAGCAGTCATATACTGGTCAGTCCCAAAGGAAGTTATCCAAAAGAATTAAAGATTATGTCAAATCTGCCAGAATTTACTCGACATCGCATCTTCCATGGACACCATCAATTTCTATACTAGATGCAACTGGTGTTGATCTTGAAAGAACCTAGGGTTCTTGCCAAAGATCAACACTAATTGCATACAATTAAAAATAAAGTAATACCTTTAACAGAAAACAAAAATCTTTGCATAAACAATGGTTGGATCAATATCTTCACATGTGGCAATTGAAATATTTTGTTTAGTATCCAATAACAACTTTCGTTCTAAAATGAACACCTACAGAAAGTGTTACCAAAGATCAAACAGCTTCCTTTAGCCTTGATATGCATCAGTGAATTCCACCAACCAATACAAAATGTCCAACAAAGTTTACAATTTTGCAACCGGGAGGTCACTATAAACAGAAATCCTTTTACAGATGACGACCTGCAGCAAGTCAAGGCTATGCAGAGAGTGCCTTGTAGATTTACATTTTGTGTGTGTGTCTTTTTGAACAAGTGGGTTTTATGTATGGTGAAGTACAATTCTAGTAATAATACAAGAAATAAATTTTAATGTTTATTTCTCGTATTATTGCTAGAATGATTCAAATTCGGCCTTGAAAGTTAAATCAAAAAGTGCACTTAACGTTATCTACAAAACTTTTAGTTTTGTAGATAACGTAAGTGCACTTTTTGATTTAACTTTTGCAAAACTGGTCAATGATCACACAATTAACAAACTTCATTAAACACAAAACAGGTATGATTTTTTGTTCCATTCTTAACTTTTAATTTTCATAGTTATTACTACATATCTAGTTTGTGAAGAAAGCAAAAAGAAGTACAGTTAGTCCCTGACTTATGTAAGCCCAAGTTACGTAACTTCATAAAAAATTTACATAATGAATGTCGGTATGAAATCTGTTTCAAAACAGATTTCAGAAGAACAACTCCAACTCTGTTTAGCATTCATATGTTACACAATTTATTTACTGAAAGAGGCTTATAACAAATATGACTGAAAGAGTCTTATAACAAATTTCTGAAAAGAACTGCAGTATTGAATGTTGATAAATTTTATTCTGTAATTATGCTTTTTTACTTTGCAATATTAAATATAGATCAAAAAGGTTGACAAATTTAATTTGTGTTTCTTATTTAGTAAAAATAACTCACTATGGCTAAGTAAGGCTATCACTATAAGATTCCAGTATGTCTTTAGTCATTGCTCCCCCCCTCCCCCAATAAATATAAAGATGAGTCAAGGGACAGGTGATCTTATCACAGAACAATTGCCACGAACAGCCAGAGTGTCACACGTCAATTATGCACCCCCACCCAAGAGGGAGAACTTAGAACAACTATGTCAATACATGCAAAACAGATATTTTGTTTCAAAAAGCTGAAAATTAAATTTAGGGCAAATATACTATTTTATAGTGAAATCTCTGTAGTGCTAACAGTTGGTAGACTACAAGAACAGCAGGTATTATAATCATTGTTTCACAAAAAAAACTGATCATTCACTTTTCGTGGAGAAAACAAGCGATAAATACTTTCTAATACAGACTGATACTGATTTAGACACATTTTGCACCCATAAAATGAAATGAGTTTACAACTCCCACTATAATATGGAGGGAGACAGAGAGAGAGAATCATGAACTATGACGCCCCCCCATCCACCCTAAAGTTTTGAATCACAGAATACGACAACAGAGTTTTCATTAATTTTTTTTTGAAATTAGCTATGAGAATATAAGTTTTATATTCTTTCTATATATATATGTTACCAGCAAAGTGTGAAAAGCAGGCATTCTATACAATGCCTTACGTTTTTAGGCAAAGTATGAAATGTCTGTTTTATTTTAATATTTTACATACTTTCTCTAGGCATTTATACCTAGGCATTATATAGAATGACAAATACTATTTCAGCAAAGTATGAAAAAGGCTTTTATTGAAAAGATGCATGTGAAAATGTAAGATACGGGATTTTTCTACAGAAAGAGAAAAGACCAGTGCTGAACTACTTGTTGCTACAAGGTAGACTGGAACGGCATTTTGAATTGCATTTAACTGCCTTTTTCATACAAAAGCACTTGGTCTTGCACCTCACGAACCCTTGGCCGCTACCCATGGACTGAGCGGAAGCGGCTGACCGGAGAGCTATTTCGTGGTCAGGAATGTCTCCAACTCTCAGTAAGTCCTTGGGACATAAAGTGAATTGATATCTGGCATAGAGTTGGTTTAAAATTCCTTCAGCAGTTCCAAGTCGGTAAAAACCATCATCTGTCACACTCATAACAACTGCCAGCAGATTGTGCGAGTCACCCCATCCCTTGTCGACATCTGGGCTAGGAACTCGCACAGTGGCCCCCGAAGGTGCAGGAGGAAATTTTTTGTCGGAATCCATTTTCATTTTTTTGGCCTGTATTTCCAGATTCAATTTAGATCGAATTTTACCTTCAACAGCATTCTCAATATTGAAGCAAAGAGTACACAAAATATTAACATCATAGCCTTCTATTTTCTCACTTCCATCGTCTTTAGTCTCATGTCCACAGGCGGCACGAATGTTTCGGTGACAGTTTCTGCACATATGGGCACCACTGGTTTCCTTCAAACAGATGCAGCAGGTAGCAGAACCAGAAGCCTCTTCGGTAGACATGTATTCATCACCAATTTCGTTTCTTCCATCGTTGACTACAGTCTTGTCTGTGTTTTGTGCAACAGACTTTCTCTTGGATAGGGTGACCTGTTTCTTCTTGTATTGTTTGAACGTTTTCCATCATTTTTTTCAGTTGCTCCTCAGTGTGTATTTCTTGTAAAACATCCTGGGGTAAGGAAGACGTTGTGAGACCCACTTTAGCTTTGCAGCCAAAGAGAGCTTCATATAGTGTTCTCTTAATCCCAGAATGAAATGCCCTGTTCTTCATAAGTTGCACGAAACGTAGTCCCTCACTCCATCGGTCAGTTTTTTCATCTTGCATCCATGTACACAGCATATTTTCAATGTCCTGATTAGCTCTTTCAATACTTCCTTGTCTCTGTTTTTTTTTTTTTTTTTTTTTTGGTAGTTGTTGGTGCATCGGCCTCTATGGCTATAATGCACCTCCCAAGGTTTTTGCAGTACTTTGATCCAAGCCTGAGGCGGGATTCGAACCCACAACCTTTGGGTTACCAGGCAGGCACTTTACCCACCCGGCTAGCCCGGTCGGCCTCGGCTTTGTGAGTAGTGAGGCTTGCCATGGACGATCTTCAAAGTCAGTCAGTACTCCTTTAGGCTTCTCACCACATTATTAGCAAATTCTCTGCCATTGTTGGATTGTAGAATTGATGGTGCTCCAAGCAGCGTAAATATGTCCACGAGGTTATATGCCACTTCTTCCACTGTCTTTGATGTCAGAGCCTCGAGAACCACCAACTTAGTGAGATTATCTTGATATACCATTATAAACTTGTATTCCCCGTCAGGATGTGACTGAAAATCGATGAGATCGACCTGACAACGGGAATTGAACTCGGAAAAAATCATAGGCTTCACTACAACACCCTTTTTAACACCTTTTTGTTTTTTTCTGGCATGGTTCACAAAGGTGAATGTAAAGTATAAAATACTCCCGGCAGTAATGTTTAATGTCGCAAGGCGAGTCAGAGCACTTCCACCATTTGCACTGTTAGCTTTGTTTGGCGGTAAGAAAAATGGACTATGTTTCGTACAACTTATGAAGAACAGGGCACTTCATTCTGGGATTAAGAGAACACCATATGAAGCTCTCTTTGGCTGCAAAGCTAAAATGGGTCTCACAACGTCTTCCTTACCCCAATCTTACTTTTAACAGTTGAAATAGTTTGTTGGATTTTAGTGAGATATTTTAGCTCGAAAGATAGATCATCCTGTGGTTGGCAGTACTTGAAGGCATGAAAAACTTGGTTGTAAAGAACTGATTTCTTTACACTAAGGGGGTGATGTCAGAGAAAATGTAGGTCTATGGCCATAATGCACCTCCCAAGGTTTTTGCAGTACTTTGATCCAAGCCTGAGGCGGGATTCGAACCCGCAACCTTTGGGTTACCAGGCAAGCACTTTACCCACCCGGTTTTTTTTCTGTAGATTTTTGTCTTAAGCCTATTATTTTGTTTATATATGGCTAAATTAAGAAAACTGATTGTGTTATTAGTGTCTAGTTCTAAGGTGTATTTTATTCTTGGGTGTACTGGATTAAAACTGGTAAAAAAGATAGTTGACGGTGTTTTGGTCTCCGATTATTAGAATGTTGTCTGCATACCGGATGTAAAGTTTAATATTTGCCGGAAAAGGTTGAAGGGTCTGATGTCTGACTGTGGCAAGAGAAGGGCGCTGAAATTCCGGATCTACAATACATGTCAAGCGTTTGAACACATAAGCCCTATCACGTTATCCCAGAGCGATTTACTGACTTCCTTTGATGTAGTGTCCCTATACACTAATGTAGACCTCAATATCACTTTACAGGCCCTACGCCACCTTTTAACTTTGGACAATACCTTAGCAAATGGGACTTCTCTCAACATTCAGCATTCTGGAGCTCGTTACTGTACTAATTAATGCTATACACTTCTATTTTCAAGACCAAGTATATGAACAGATTTTCGGACTCCTACGGGCCTAGGTATCTCAGTGCCCTTATTTGAGATATACCTTGCCACGGTTGAACATCAGACCCTTCAACCTTTTCCAGCAAATATTAAACTTTACATCCGGTATGCAGAAGACATTCTAATAATCAGAGACCAAAACACCATAAACGATCTTTTTACCAGTTCTAATTCAGTACACCCAAGATTAATATACAACTTAGAACTAGAAACTAATAACGCAATCAATTTTCTTAATTTAACCATACATAAACAAAATAACAAGCTTAAGACGAAAATCTACAGGGAAAAACCAACACAGGCCAATACCTACATTTTCTCTTACATCACGCTAGTGTAAAGAAATCAGTTCTTTACAACCAAGTTTTTCATGCCTTCAAGTACTGCCAACCACAGGATGATCTATCTTTCGAGCTAAAATATCTCACTGAAAAATTTACAGTCAGAAAATATCCCATCAAACTAATTCAACAAATTATTTCAACTGTTAAAAGTAAGATTAGTAGTTAAGTGTTTCTAAACCCAGTTATAAAAAATCCAACCCATCCAACATTTGCGTTGTTCTCCCTTACCACTGCCAAATCGCTAGACGTAATTGTCTCATCTTCACTAACACTGATATCTCTATAATTTTTTCTACCTATAATAAGTTAGGAGCCCCTTTTAATAAATATAAAGAAACTCGCATTTACGACACTGAAAACATCAATAACATAGTTTATTAAATCAAATGTCAACCCAACTGTAACACATGCTACGTCGGAAGCACTACTAATAAATTTGGATCATCTGCTATCGCAAACACGTGCCTACTACCACGTTCATAGATTTTGGAAACAGCAAGAAAATACTGAACTGTCTCAACATGTACCCACTCGTAACTACAACCCCTCAGTTGAACCCGCAACAACCATCGTCAAATTAAATTCAAATTATAAACTCCTACACGAAACCCTCGTAATAGAATGGTATCGTCTCAACATTAATCTTGACGTCTTAAACACAAAACTTCCGGTTACCTTGTCTACCATTTGGAATCTCATGCGAAATTAAATTACCACATGTCCAGCACAATATATCGGGTACTTAAGATCTACAGCAACCCTTTCAATTTCTTTTTATCGCCAACTGAAAATAAACCATCGAAAGTCCATCGTTCTTGACTATTGGCCTTTATCCTTTTATAATTTTAATTTCAGACAACTAGAGCATGATATGGTGCACCCCTCCTCCTCTAGGCTAAGTTTTTCAATTACCCTTTTTAAACCACGCTTCCTTATCGTGATTTTGAAACATCGTTTTTAGTTTAACCAATGATTTCTCACACCACTGTTTTATGATTCATATAGCCACAGCAGATTATTGAAGTGAGTGCCGTCTTTTTATTAAGCTTTGACTAATTGCATATTTCTTGTCATGAACTTCGGCATCTTAAGCTTTTGCTAACTCTTTTATGGATATTTATCAAAGATATTGATGAAAGCATATCAGGCTTAATGTACAAGTTTGCAGATGATACAAAGTTTGGCAGTGTGGTTAATGACAGGAATAACAGTATGTTACTTCAACAGGATCTAGAAAAGTTAGGTAAATGGGCTGAGAAATAGTAATTGAAGTTTAACATTGACAGATACAAAGTACTGCATATTCGTAGCAGCAACCCCAGAGTAACATACCAACTATACTCAGGATAGTGAAAAAGACCTGGGGAGATAATTGTGCAGTCGGATTTGAATCTGAGCAATGCAGACAGGCTACCAAGACAGCTCATGCAATTTTTTCAATGACATACAAGAATTTTGCTAGCAGGGATAAGGTACCATTGTATAAGGCAATTGTCAGGCCACATTTTGACTACTGCATACAGATCTGGAGGCCTCCTTTTAGGAAGGATACAGAGCTGGTGGAACATGGATATCATCATTCTTCTCTTTCTTGGTGATTCCCTTCTACTTCTGACTGACTTTCTCTCTCTCTCTCTCTCTCTCTCTCTCAGGGTAACTTGGAAAAATTTTTTTTTTTTTAGCTGGTGCAGCATAAGCCTCAGGCTTCCTTGCACTACATGGCTAGTAATAATGATAATGAATGTACAGAGAAGGGCAATGAGACTGGTAGGGAGAAACAAACTAGTGCACTTATCAAGAAACACTTCAGTTCTACAAATTACAGTGCCTAGAGACTAGGCATCTGCAAGATGATCTGATTGAGGTGTTTGATGCTTGAATGCATTGAGCAAAAGGAAAAATCCCATCAGCAGATGGGATTCTTAAGAAGAGTCTTGTTTTTCGGGTTTTTTTTTTTTTTTTTTTTTTTTGGCTGATGTATGAGCTTGTTTTCTTGAATCATTTGCCACTACTAATGATAATGTTAATAATCATGAAGATCAAAAACTGATAATAAAAAATATTAAGAATACTTTAATTTCCATTCATTTCATTTACATAAAAATCAGTTCTCACCATTTGGATACCCTGAACCATATTCCTCTCTTGCAGTGCTCTGTCCTTCAATAAGTTTCCATGACTTCAGTACAAGATCTCTAGCTACCTAGATGGAGAACATAGATTTAAATGCCTTGAAATCATGGCAGATTCAATTAAATGCCAAAAATAAATATGAAATTATTTTAATTTTAAATGATTTACAATAGACAGTAAGAGCTTAGTGTATGCCGCAATACTGCTAAGTATCATGTCTTGGTAATTATGCCAACATAATTGATGTTCGTGTTGACATTTTATCTGAATTTTGGTAAACTATTCTCAGGACATACATAAATAGAGTTACAATATGTCCCAGTCCGAATGGGACAATCCCATATTTTGACTAACAAAATGGGATACTGTCCCCAGTATCCCATTTTGTTAGTCAAAATTACAACACAAATTTCAGATTCAGCTAGTTAACACTAAAAAAAAAAAAACCAACCCTAAATCAAGCTATCAACATTTGTCTGCTGGACCATGATTTTCGATGATATTAACTCCAAAGCCACCTCTTTCTGAAGCAGTTGATTATTACACTTGATGCAATACTGTCCTAAGAAAAAACAAGATTATGGATAGTATCCAAGACATTCCAATTAGCTGCAGATTGTTCCTTCTCCACCATTCTTTGTTGGAGATCAATACCTTATCAGACAGGTTCTATATGCTCCCTTGTTTATAAATAATGCCTTGCTCCAGTGGCTGCATAAAACTGGTGGTAAAAAACTGGGGGGGGGGGGGCAAACTGCAGCCATAATAATAATAATAAAAATAATAATAATAATAATTATCACCCACTGCAGGATGGAGGCCTCCTCAACAATTCATGTTCAGGAAAATGGACCATAATCTGCCATGCTGGTCCAGTGTGGGTTGGCAGATTGACCATATTTAGCAGCCATGGGCTTGATCCCTGATCTACTCAAAGAGCATGTGCTACTACACTTCCACTCCTGACCACTCGGCTACAGATGGTAATGGAAGGTTAAAAGCAACAGCCATATATTTGTCAACTTAAGTGTCTCGGCAGAATGTGCTGCACAACAATCTAGAATCCTCAAAATGTTCCTTTTTTCTGAAGCCATTCTTCTGTCCACTTTTGATAACCAAGACTAAAAAATTTTGACCATAAGCCAAGCACTTCTATTGGCCATATAATCACAGGGAAGTTGCTTAACTTCTTTAAAACATCTTGGCTTGGAAACTTACCAATCACCAGTGGGCATAGTTTTGTACTGCCATTTGAATTGCAGCATAACAGAACAGCGAGTCTTTGTTTACTTAATTTTCACCATGACAAGGCTCTTCTTGAACAGCAAAACCTGTCTCATCAAGATTAAAAATATCCTTTGCCTCATATTTTTCAAGAATGGATCATACAGAACACAACCAGTCTGTAGCCTTTTCTTTATCAACAAATCCAGACTTACCACAAACATTTTGTGAAACCAAGTTCTTCCTATCTTTAAATCTTTGGAGCGAGCCACCGATGCATTTGAAGTTGCAAATTCTATGTTGCTGAGCCAGATAATTTGCCTTTTCTTGCAAAATCGGACCTGATATTGATGCATGCATTTGTTGGTACCACTCGAAATGCTTTGTTTCAAGCTCCTTGTGTTTTGAATCAGGAATTTGTTTCCTGTTTTTTTATCACTGCTAGAGTGTCACGCAGTTCTTCAAGTTTTTTTTCAGTTTTTCAGTATTGTAGATGAAGTAGGTAAAGGGATGTTGTATTCCTTTACCTGTTTTGCTAAGTTCAATCCTATCAGCATCTGGTATAATTTTCAATTTAATTTCCAGGCTCAAATCTGTCAGTTTACGTTTTGTAACCATAACACCACTAGATGAGAGTTAATACAAACAAACTAAATTAATTTAAAGACAAGTTCCAAAAGAGACATCAGCTCAGAAAAATAGCACAAAAAATAGATTACAGGCAGTTCTCGCTTCATGAGTTTTCGCTTTACGGGTTCTTTTTTTTCAAGTATCAAAGTATCAACAATATTGAAAATATGAACGTTAATTGCAATAAATGAATGTTAAACATTCATAATACCGCATTTCAAACCACGCTCGTAGCTGTACGATACAGTGTACCACTGCTTTACGATATTAATTTGTTCCAGAGACACCATCATATTGTGAAAATATTGTAATGTGAACCCAATAACACATTAATTATTTATTTATTTTTATTATTATTATTATTTTTTTTTGGTAATTCGTTCCAAGACCTCGGAAGTTGAAATTTTTGCTATATGTATAACTAAGCTATTTATCTTTCTAAAAGGACATTTTTATAATGGAGCGCTACCCTTTCATCGATATCATATGTTCCGTTATAAGAATTAATTTTGAATGGTTTGTTGATATTATTCTAAAGCACGTTTCTGAAGGTCACGACCATAAAACAATCTGCACTTTCCGTGTTATTGGGCTTTTCTGTTAGTGCATCTAATTATAAACGGGTAGTAAACTAGATCTCCTTGCATTTTTTTTAAGCTTCATAAACCATTTACTCTGCATGTAGCATGTATCATGTTAGTTGCAATTTGTGCATGCCATTAATTTTGTTAATTGGCAAGGTAATAAAAAGTGTAAATTGTTAAACAATCATAAAGCACCTCATGACTCACACAACATACCGCAGTTACCACACTGATGTTACAAAGATTGGTCATGATTCTCTTCTCATTTTTGCTGTCTTTCCTTATTTGAAAATTATCCCCCTTTTCTATACATTTTTTTTTTTTTTGATAGTTGTTGGCGCATCGGCTTCTGTGGCCATAATGCACCTCCCAAGGTTTTTGCAGTACTTTGATCCAATCCCGAGGCGGGATTCGAACCCGCGACCTTTGGGTTGCCAGGCAGGCACTTTACCCACCTGGCTAGCCCGGTCGGCCTTTTCTATACAGTATGCCAAAATGAAGTAATACCACGGAGAGTGATGTTAAAAGAAAGAAACAGAGAAGAGGAATAATGTTGGAAGCAAAATATGATATCATAAGCAAGAATACGGCCGGAATGACTGTTAAAAATCTTTGTGCGAAATATTACCTAAGCTCTTCAACTGTGTGTACAATTCTAAAGGATAAAGAAAAATATTTGAAGGAAGTTAAAAATGTGTAATCCATGCAGTCTACATGGTTACGTACTAAAGAAGTTGACAGCATTATTCCTCAAATTGAGAAACTTTTAATTACATGGATAAGTGATCAAACATAACGATTGAATATGCCTGTTACCTACGCTACTATTCATGCAAAAGCTTCATCCATTTTTGAAATGCTTAAAGACAAAAAAGGGAGGTAACTGTGAAGAAACTTTCACTGCAAGTAGTGGATGGTTTGAGCGTTAAAGGAATTGTGAAAGCTACACTTCCAGTCATATGGAAATCCAATAAGAAAGCTTGGATTACTGCTTCACTATTCCAAGATTGGTTTTCGCATCACTTTGTGCCTGAAGTAAAACAATATTGTGAACATAAAAATATTCCTTTTCGGGTGATTCTAATTTTAGATAATGCACCTGGCCACCCACCATTTCTGCAGCATCACCACCCTAATGCTAAAATAATTTTTTTCCCACCAAATACAATGCCCTTTTGCAGCCAATGGACCAGGGCGTTATTTCAACCTTTAAAGCACATTTATCTTTGGGAGACATTTGATATGCTAATTAATGAAATGGATAAGGAGGGAGATCCAACCCTTAAATAATTTTGGAAAGACTTCCATATTTTAGATGCAGTTAAAATAATACAACGATCCTGAGACAAAATTACAGAGAAGAACACGAAGGGTGTTTGAAATAAACTGTCCTCAGTTTAATTCACAATTTTGAAGGATTTCAAGAATCCTTCAATTCCAAGATATCGTAAAAAATGAAACAGAAGCCGTCATTACTATTGCTAACCAATTGAAGTTTGACATTTCTACAACTGATGTCACTGATCTGTTTCAAGCACACAATGGAGAGCTCAGAAATGAAGACCTCTTCGAAATGTAAAAATGTGAAGAAGCTGATGAAGATTTAACAGCTGAAACTCGTTTGTTCCTTCACGCTCAAGGGGTTAGATTTCAACACATAGAAAAAGCAACTGAGATCTTCGAGTCACAAGATTCAAATTTGGAGCGTACTATAAAAGTTTCTACAGATTTAAAAAATGCTTATGCATGCTATTGGGAAATTTATGAAGTAAAGAGACCATCTTGGAAACAAATGCCTCTCAATGCATTTCTGAAGAAGACGACTCCTGCTTCCAACGAGTGCCAAGACAACAATGAGTGATCAACAAGTGTGCATTTAGTAGATGATGATGAAGAACACTTGTAAGTCATAAATAATTTCTTTATTACTATAATTTGCTTGATTTTACAGGCAATGTTTTCATTTCTTAGGATAAATCAATCATTGTTTACGCATAAACTAATTTAATTGTTGAGAACATAACCACTGTTTTTAACATCACGTATATGGGAAATAATTCCCGCTTTACGAGCGCACACTCGGAACGAATTAATTCATAAATTCGAGAACTACCTGTACAGTATACTGTAGCAGACAATTCTTTGAATTGGCGTAACAACTGCAACTGACCGTGTAGAGTGAGGGAGTGTATGTAAACAATTTAGAAAAACTGCTTTTATTCTTTTGTTAATTTAACATGATATTTTGCAGAATGCACTTATGGTGTAGCTACTATAAACTGGTTTTGTTTATTCAAAAATAATTTCTAACAAGTCAGTGCAATCCTTCGAGAAGCAGGGAACCGGGTGGCCAGAGGCAATAATCGGACAGCTGTGCTAAGATTTGTATTAAACATACAAAATAACAATATTTATATCTCACGGGGTTAAAACGAACATATTTATATAGAAAAGCCTATCCTTTTGCATTTGAATGGTATGTACTTGATACCTTGTGTAACATGGATTTTGCCGACCGGGCTAGCCGAGTGGGTAAAGTACCTGCCCGGCAACCCAAAGGTCGCGGGTTCGATTCCCGCCTCGGGCTTGGATCAAAGTACTGCAAAAACCTTGGGAGGTGCAATATGGCCACAGAAGCCGATGCGCCAACAACTACCAAATCAAAAAAAAAAAAAAAAAAAAAAACATGGATTTTGCTACAATGTGATTTGTCTTGTCTTCCTTCACAGATTAGGCGATCCGCCTGTTCCAATCTCAAAGAGGTCTGCCCATCCTTTCTTCGGTCTTCATCTGTCTCTTTTTTCTTTTGCCCTATATGTATAAGCTAATTTAGGGAATCTATTATCTTCCATTCTTTCTGCATGTTCTTTCCATCTTTGTCTATATTCTATAATTTTTTCATTAATTGAGTAAATCTTTAATTCCTTTCTAATATTTACGTTTGGTATTTTATCTAATTTTGTATATCCTTTAACATATCTTAAAAATTTCATTTCTAAAGCTTGTATTCTATTAATGTCTCTTTGTTTCAGTATCCATGTTTCAGAACCGTAAAGAAGTGTTGGTATTGCCATTACTTTGTAAAATTTCAATTGTGTTTCTTACCTTGTTTTCTTATCCAGAGTTCTTTTTATTGTTCCACATATATTTTGAAATTTCATATGTGATATAACATATGATCGACATCATATGTTATATCGCATCCTAGATATTTAAAATGTTTTACTTGTTCTAATATTTTATTGTCTATAACTATTTTTGGTCTCACCGTATTTTTCCCTTTAAGAGCCATTGTTCTAGTTTTCATTGTTGATATTTTAACTTTATATTCTTCTGTTATTTGGTTTAATTTAAATACTGCTCTTTGTAAATTATCTTCACTATCTTGAATAATTACTTGATCATCTGCGAGTAACAGTGTATTAATCGTATTTTTTGTATTTATATATGAGTAGCACAGCTCTGATTCATACTATCTAATTTTTGTATTTAAATATATCCCTGTATTAATTTCCTCTTTCCATTTACATATCATATCCTCGATATATAAGTTAAACAATGCTGGTGACAAGCTACATCCCTGTCTAACTCTTTGATTTATTATACTTTCTTCTGTTAATTTATTACCTGTATCTATTACTATTTTTGTTCCTTAATATAAACTCCATATTATTTTTGTAAGATGCTTTGAGTATCCTTTATTACTCAGTATGCCCCATAGTTTTCGTCTGTTTACTCAATCAAATGCTTTTTTATAATCTATAAATGCTAAATGCATTTCTAAATTAAACTCTTTTCATTTTTCTATTATTTGTTTTAATACAAATATATTATCTTTATTTTCTGAATCCTGCCTGTTCTTCTATTAATATTTCTTCTGAGATAATTTTAATTCTATTATTTATTATTTTGCTATACATTTTATATACTGTATTTAATATGCTAATCCCTCTATAATTCTTTGTATCATTTCTATTTCCTTTTTTAAATAGTGAAATAATTTTTTCCAATCTTCCATTCCTCTGGTATTTTATATTGTTCCCAACATTTATTAAATAAATTTAGTATCCTATCTTTTAAAAAATTTCCTCCATACTTGATCAGTTCTGCATTTATACCATCTATTCCCACTGCTTTCCTATTTTTTGTAGCTTTCTTAATGTAAATTATAAATCACAATGTGATTTATAATTTTAAAAGATTTATAATTTTAAAACAAAAACAAACTGGTTTATGATTTTAAAACAAATCTGAATGTCAAAATCAGTTGTCGGCCGTGACTGCTATGTTGCTGCATGCAGCAACATTCCTGCAAGCAGTTCACACTTCAATGTTGTATTAGCGTAGTTGAGGATAGTTGTGCTTGCTCGTTATCATCTCAGTTGCTTGTGGTTGTACTGACTCTATCTCGCGGTTTGCATTATGAAAAACTGCATAATTACTGTATTATATTAATAATACAGTAATTATGAGTGAAAAAGGAATGGCCAACAAGATAGTGCATCAAACAAACATAAATGGTTAACATTAGAACAAAAACTTGAAATTATAAAGAGTCGTGAAGATGGTGCATCATTTGCTAAAATAGCACATGATAAAGGAATGAACGAGTTGTCGGTTAGAACTGGAATTAAAAACAAAACAAAAATTATAGAACATGGAATAGCCACTTCATAATATATGACAAAAGTGACTTTTAAACAGAGGACTTCTACTATGGATCATATAGAACGTCTTTTAATGATTTGGATCAAAGACGGCAACCAAAATAGGATCCCTTTAAGTCAAATGATCAAGCCAAAGCAGCAAACCTATGGAAAGTGATAAAATAAAATGAAAAAGATGGAGATTGTACTACTGAATTATCTCGCAAGTCGTAAATGGTTTTATAAATTTAAAAAAAGAATGGGACTTCACAATGTTTGAACTGCACGCAAAAGTGCAAATGCAGACAATGACGCTGCTTCAAAATTCCCCAGTGAGTTAAAAGAAATTTTTGAAAAAGGCGGTTACAAGGATGAGCAAATATTCAATGTAGATGAAACGGGATTATTCTGGAAGAAAATGCCTTTGAGAACTTATTTAGAAGCAAATGAGAAGTTGCAGAAAGGATATAAACCTTCAAAAGACCAGCTGACACTTTTATTAGGAGGAAACGCATGCAGTGATTGTAAATTAAAGCCTGTTTAACAGTGTTGAAAATCCACGAGCTCTCAAGGGATATACAAAAAGCACTCTGTCTGTTATGTGACATTCAAACAAAAAAGCATGGGTAACGCATGTATTGTTTGAAGATTGGTTCACAACTTTTTTTTTTGTCCTAGATTCAAACATTATTGCCAGACTAACGACATAGATTTTAAAATTTTGCTCTTATTAGATAATGCCCCTTCTCATTCCAGTTTCATTGGTGACTTGAATGAAAACGTTAAAATTGTTTTCCTACCACCCAACACAACATCATTATTGCAAACCAATGGACCAAGGAGTCATTGCTGCATTTAAGACCTATTATTTGAGATGTACCTTTTCTCAAGCTATAAGGGCTATGACAGGAAATGGTGCAATAACCTTGACAGAATTTCAGAAGAATTACAGTATCAAAAATGCTATTGAAAATATTGGTGACTCATGGCTTGAAGTAACGGCAAGAAATATGCGGGCTGTATGGCACCGTGTTTTACCACACTGTGCTAAAGATTCTACAGATTTGAAACGCAAATTAATAACATTTCCGAAAATGTCACTCACCTTGGAAATGATCTTGGATTTCAGAATTTAGATGCTACAGATATATGCCAATACGTGGAATCGCATTCACAAGAGCGTGATGATGAAACTCTTCTGAAAATTGAGGACCAGCGAGCATACGAAGATGAAGAAGAAAAAAAATGATGAAGATGTCGAACAAAGCTCTAGAGTTTGACATGCTATAGAAAATGCAGTTCGCTGTTATAGAGGCATGCATAATGGGAAACAGAAGAAAAAGTGTGTACAAACTTCATTGTTGAACACTTTTTTCCAAAACAATAAAAAATTGTGGCGAAGGTTAACACCACACGAGAAGCACGCAAAAGTTCAATAAATTTACCGGTAAAAGTACTTTGCCGTAATGGCATTTGTATTGTTGCTTGCTTAGTAAATATACAGTGGGTGTTATCGGCCAGGAGTATAAATTGAATTCCATGGGAGCTTAACCCCTCCCGAAGTGGAGGGATAACCTGACCTTTTTTCTTTAGAATCACTGGTGGCCTAGTGGATAATTGTTTATTAAGAAAAAAAAGGTAAAGGAAGCCCACACAAGAAGCATGGCAAACTTCAAAAAAGTTTACCGGTGAAACTACGTTATGAACATTTTTTACGATGCCAGAACTTCAGATATGACTCTGTTTGTGATTCAATTGGTTAATTCAATTAGTGACTCTAAAGAAAAAAAGGTCAGGTTACCCCCCCCTCAACTTCGGGTGGGTTTCAAGCTCCCATGGGATTTAACTTCTACTCCAGACCGATAACACCCACCACCTGTTTACAGAACAAGCAACAATACAAATGCCATTACGGCAAAGTACTTTTACCGGTAAATTTCATCGAACTTTTGTGTGCTTCTCGTGTGGGCTTTTTCTACCTTAGCTAAAATTGTTTCTGGCTTTCAGTAATAAACATTTCTAGAAATATGTTTTTAATTTTTTAGTACCAAATAATAAATAATTGATCGCCGGTAAGGCATTACCAGTGTAATGTAGATGCAAAATAATCTAAACGAGTATTTTGCATCTACATTCACGCATGAGGAGTTATTCAGGAAGGAGAATGATGTAGGTAAAGTAAACATTGGCAGTGAGCTGGATGATTTTGTAATAACTGAGAGGAAAGTGGAGGAGAGATTGTTGAGGATAAACATAAAAAAGGCACCTGGGGTGGATGGGATCTATCCAGTTATATTAAAGGAGGCAGCAAAGGAAATATGCAAACCCCTAGCAATAATTATGAGAGCTTCTTTGGACTCAGGGGAGGTACCCATAGACTGGAGATGTGCAAATGTAACCCCAATTCACAAAGGAGGATCAAAGGCTGACACAAGTAATTATAGACCTGTTAGTTTAACTTCTGTTCCAGGTAAATTAATGGAGGCACTGGTTAAAGAAGCACTGCAGGATCATCTAGACAAGAATTCAGTTATAGCTCAGACGCAGCATGGTTTTGTTAAGGGCAGGTCTTGCCTGACCAATTTGATTGGATACTATGATGTAGTCACAAAAGAACTGGATGCAGGGAATAACTTTGATATTATATATTTGGATCTTAGAAAGGCTTTTGATACTGTTGCACATGGAAGACTGCTGCACAAATTGGAGCAATGTGGCATTGGAGGCAAATTGCTGGTATGGATAAGGGGATGGTTGAGTGGCAGAAGACAGAGAGTGGTAATCAATGGACACTGCTCAACGTGGACTAATGTTATTAGTGGAGTTCCTCAAGGTTCAGTGTTGGGTCCGTTGTTGTTTTCGGTGTTTATGAATGATATTGATGATGGGATATCAAGTTTAATGTCCAAGTTTGCAGATGATACAAAGGTTGGCAGGGTCGTTAAGGACAATACTGACGCTATGCTGCTGCAACAGGATCTGGAAAGGTTGAACAGATGGGCTGAGAGGTGGCAAATGAGGTTTAACATCGACAAATGTAAAGTGCTGCATATGGGAAACAGTAACCCCAGAGCAACGTATCAACTCTGCGGTACTACACTGACAGTGGTGGAGAATGAAAAGGACCTGGGGGTAATTGTGCAGGCAGATATGAAGTTCTCTGAGCAGTGCAGACGAGCTGCAAGAGTAGCTCATGGTGTCTTGTCAATGATATACAGGAATTTTTCTAGAAGGGATAAGGAGGTGATTATTCCCTTGTATAAGGCAATGGTAAGGCCACATCTTGAGTACTGTATACAGGTCTGGAGGCCTCATTTCAAGAAGGATGTAGAGCTGCTGGAACGGGTACAGAGAAGGGCAACAAGATTAGTAAATGGAACAAAGGGTTGCTCTTACGAAGAAAGGCTTAAGTTTTGCAAATTACAGAGTTTGGAGACTAGGCACCGGCGAGGTGATCTGATAGAGGTGTATAAGGCTTTGAATGGTTTGAGCATGCTCAATGCCAATGGGATTCTTCATCTTTCTCAGAATAATCACCTCAGAGGGCATAAATTCAAATTGAGGAAGGACGGATGTCGGATAGATGTGCGGAAATTTGCCTTTGGCCAGCGGGTGGTTGGTTGGTGGAACCGACTTCCATCACTTGTTGTTGAAGTTGATAGCCTAAACAAATTTAAAGCTCAACTGGACAGGTATTTCGAACGAACGGAGGGGTGAAATGGGAGTGGTTTTTTTTTTTTTTTTTGGCTGATGCTGAATAAGCTTGCTTTCTTGCATCATATGCCTCTGCTAATGCTAATGCTAATGCTAATTAAAGGCCAGCAAGGTGTACATTTGGCAAAATAAAAAAACAAACAAAACAAAACAAAAACAATAATCCATTGCATGTAATAATGTACTGATTAGCGCAGTACTTCCTTTGAACCAATTAAGCACGTTATACAAGGTATTACAGTACTTCATATAAATGAGTACTTTGTATAAATTGAGTTTGTATTAACAAGATTTTATTGCATATAAGAAATCATACATACTTCCTACATATATAAGAAATCAGACACAGTTGAATTACATTAAAAAAAAAAAAAATTGCTACTTCACATTCTGAGTAGATGTAACAAAGTGAGTAACAATTACTTTGTGTACAGGTTTTGGTCTTTTTTCAGTAACCTAGCATACCTTGACACTATCATGACTTTAACTCGAAAGTATTTAAGCATTTAAGTCAGGATGCGGAAGGTGGAGGAGCTAAAATTACTCCAAAATACAATACTGTACATATTTAATTCTGGTTAAGTTTTCATTCTATATTTGAACTGCTTCATTTATTTTAAATAAAGCTGTGATAGAATGCATCAAACCATTTTGTCTCCTCATTAGGATCTCTTTAGATTCAGGAGTGATTTACTTGGAGTGGAGATTTGCTAATGTACTATCAAATCTTCAAGTTAGAGATATGAACCACCTTTATGGATTGCTAATGTATTGTCGATCCACAAAGGTGGTTCAAATAATGATGTTGACAACTAGAAACGAGTCAGTTTGACTTAAGTAGTAGAGAAAATCAAGAAAGCAATGATTACAATGATCATTGCTTCCGGTCAATTTGAGAAAATAGTTTTCTCAAGAGGAACACAGTACAATCTCATAAAAAGAAAATACTGTTTAACTGGATAAACTATTATGACAGTGTTACTCAAAAGTTGGTTGCAAGAAATAATTCTAGCATTATTTATTTGGACTTGAGCAATCCATTTGATTCATTTCTGCACAACAGAATGCTATAAAAGCCAGAGCATATAAAAATCCCAAGTAAGATCGTTAGATGGATAACTGGGTTGCTATACAAATGATTACTCTGAAAAACAGACTAAAGACATGGGGATCAGAAGTCAGGAGGGGGGGATATCAGAAGGCTTCCACAGGCGTAGTGCAGATTGCTCCTGTTACTGATTTTTTAATTGAGGCTGACAAAGTGATACAACACATAATCAAAATCTGCAGACTTTGATCACAAGAGTGATTAGTGACCACATTAAGCAGCACTCCATCAGAAATTCTTATGCTTTATGGATGGTCATATAAAACATAGTTGCCTTTAGAGCAACTTTTTAAATGTAGCAAAATGCAATGTCACACACTTAAGAAATAACAACCCTAAAACAACTTACGGACGAGGTGAATTAAAAACAGCAGAGGAAGAAAGGGATGGGGGACAGGATGTGCAGGAAAACACGAAATTTGTCTTTGCACAGGAAACATGCCTGGTAAGATCAGCACAATGTGTGCCCATATGAGAAGAGACTCGAAATATGTTATCTATAGTGGGCATCTTACTGAGGTGTATAAGATTGTGAGAGGGGACAAACAAAACAAATTAAGGTAAAATTTCCATAACACTAAGTGATACTAGAACAAAATGATATACATTAAAACTGGAGGTAAAAAAATTACAGAATGGATTATAAATTTTCATTTCATCAGCACGTTTTTATGAGTACTTAAGGCCAATAACTTGGAGAAATTCAAAAGCCTGCAAGAAAAGCCCTCAAGAGTAAGAGACCGGCAGAATTGCTTAACAAGTACAGGTCACTGTTGAAAAAAAGCCGTGAAATAGGGTTGAATTTGAAAGTGTCTGCAATTCTGCCCAGACACGATAGGAGGGAGTATATGATGAGAGCCTTGTCAATCAATTCGGCCCTGGAAAGATTGTGCAAGGCTCAAGGGGTAGAATTTTTTTCAGCCTGGACAATACTTGTTAACAGGAGAGATTGCTTCTACAGGGATGGGATACACTTAAACAGAAAGGGTGCAAGAATATTTGCTGATGCTATCGACGCAGTGTTGGGGGGGGGTCGGAAAACTGCTACCTTGGGGGAGACAAAGACGAAGAGATTAACAGTAGCCACTGGCAGAGGTGAAAGAGATTCTTGTACTGCTTCTATTGGAATGAGCAGAAGCCTGAAAAACAAGATGCAGGATATTTCAGAGACTGCTGGTAGTCATTGCGGTACAAGTAAACACATGGGCTGTGTTAGGGTAGCTAAGAATAGAAATAGGTGCATGTATAGTTGCGTGTACACCAATGCTAGGAGTCTAGTAAATAAATTTGATGAATTTGAGGTATTGCTCAAAACATCAAAGGCAGACATTGTTGGGATATCAGAGACGTGGTGTCACATAGATATAAGGAATGCAGAACTGGAATTTGGGGAGTACAACGTCAACAGAAAGGATAGACTGGATAGGAAGGGAGGAGGGGTTATGCTATTAGTTAAGAAATACATAAAATCCAAGGAAGTGAAGCCAGTGGACATCCTGGACAGTGCAGTGTCGAGTCAGTTTGGTGTGACATAAGCATTGGGAGATCAAAATTGAGAGTAGGAGTGTGCTATAGGCCTAATGACTCTGATGAGTACATTAAGAAACTGTACAGGGAAATAGATTGGGCCAGTAAATCAGAGAGTCTTATAATGGGAGATTTTAATTTCCCAGATATTGACTGGAATTTGGGGGCTGGTCACTCACACACTAGCAAGGCTTTTGTGGATTTATTGGATGATTGTTTTCTCCTTCATCATGTTCGGGAGGCAACTAGGGGGAGGAATACTCTTGATTTGATTATCAGCAGTGATTCTTCATGCATTAAGAATCTGCAGATAAATGAACCACTAGGTGGCAGTGATCACAGTGTGCTGAAGTGGAATTTACTCAAAGAGGTAAATTACCACCATAGGGGTAAAGGGAAGGGTTATTGCTTTCGTAAAGGCGACTACGATGGACTGAGACAGTATTTAAATTCTATACAGTGGGACCAACTGATGATGTTACCAACAGCAAATGCAAAATGGGAAGCATTCAAAGAACTTATCTTGGAAGCTACTAGGCTTTACATACCAACTAAGAAATATTGTTCAAGGTTTAGGCCTAAATGGATGTCAGATGAACTGATGAGGCATATGGCAGAGAAGAAACATACACGGGATACATACAAATTAACACATGACACAGAAGCCTATGATAGATACAAGTTGATCTGTAACCAAGTTACAAAGGAGGTTAGGCAGGCGAAGGCAGATTACGAGAAATCTTTGGCAAGGGATGCAAAGAAAAACAGCAAAGAGTTCTTTACTTATGTAAACTCTAGAAGGAAGGGGATGAATCAGATTGGTCCACTTGATATCGATGGGTCAACTGTTGATGATCCTGCTCAGGTAGCTAACAAACTAAATGAATATTTTGCATCGACATTCACACATGAGGAGTTATTTAGTGAGGGGAAAGCCAGAGGTGTATTCAACTCTAGCAGTAAGCTAGAGAATCTTGTAATAACTGAGAGTAAAGTGGAGGAGAAATTGTTGAAGATAAACACAAGAAAGGCACTCGGGGTGGATGGGACCTATCCAGTTATATTAAAGGAGGCAGCAGAGGAAGTAAGCAAACCCTTAGCCATAATTATGAGAGCGTCCTTGGAGGCAGGGGAGGTATCCACAGACTGGAGATGTGGAAATGTGACCCCGATTCACAAAGGAGGATTAAAGGCTGACACAAGTAATTATAGACATGTGAGTTTAACTTCTGTTCCAGGAAAATTAATGGAGGCACTAGTTAAAGAAGCACTGCAGGATCATTTAGACAAGACTTCAGTTATAGCTCGGACACAGCATGGTTTTGTTAAGGGGAAGTCTTGCCTGACCAATTTGATTGGATACTATGATGCAGTCACAAAGGAACTGGATGCAGGGAATAACTTTGATATTATATACTTGGATCTTAGAAAGGCTTTTGATACTGTTGCACATGGAAGACTGCTGAACAAATTGGAGCAGTGTGGCATTGGAGGAAAATTGCTGCTATGGATAAAGGGGTGGTTGAGGGGGAGAAGACAGAGTAGTAATCAATGGACACTGCTCATTGTGGACTAATGTTATTAGTGGAGTCCCTCAGGGTTGGGTTCATTGTTGTTTTCTGTATTTATAAATGATATTGATGATGGTATATCAAGCTTAATGTCGAAGTTTGCAGAAGGTTGTCGAAGGTTGGCACGGTTGTCAAGGACACTACTGACACTATGCTACTGCAACAGGATCTGGAAAGGTTGAGCAGATGGGCTGAGGGGTGGCAAATGAAGTTTCACATTGACAAATGTAAAGTACTGCACATGGGAAACAGCAAACCCAGAGCAACGTATCAACTCTGTGGTACTACACTGACAGTGGAAGAGAATGAAAGGGACCTGGGGGTGGTTGTGCAGGCAGATATGAAGTTTTCTGAGCAGTGCAGACAGGCTGCAAGTGTAGCTCATGGTGTATTGTTGATGATATATAGGAATTTTTCTAGCAGGGATAAGGAGGTGATTATTCCCTTGTATAAGGCAATGGCCAGACCGCACCTAGAGTACTGTATACAGATCTGGAGGCCTCATTTCAAGAAGGATGTAGAGCTGCTGGAACGAGTACAGAGAAGGGCAACAAGAGTAGTGAATGGAAAAAAGGAGTGCGCTTACGAAGAAAGGCTTAAGTTTTGCAAATTACAGTGTCTGGAGACTAGGCACCAGCGAGGTGATCTGATAGAGGTGTATAAAGCCTTGAATGGTTTGAGCATGCTCAATACTGATGGGATTCTTCCTCTCGCTCAGAATAATCACCTGAGAGGGCATAAATTCAAATTGAGGAAAGACAGATGTAGGATAGATGTGTGAAAATTTGCCTTGAGCCAGTGGGTAGTTGGTTGGTGGAACAGACTTCCATGCCTTGTTGTGGAAGTTGATAGCCTAAATAAATTTAAGGCTCAGCTGGACAGGTATTTCAAACGAACGGAGGGGTGAAGTGGAAGTGGTTTTTTTTTTTTTTTGTTTGTTTGGCTGATGGTGCATAAGCTTGCTTTCTTGAATCAAATGCCTCTACTAATGCTAATGCTAACTTAGCCTGTTTTCAAACATAACAATAACAACTTTCCTCTGGAAAAATGTTGTTACTTTCCCCTTAATGTAATTTTATAACTACTTTTTCTAAACATTTCTCTTTTCCAGAGTTTGCTCCATCAGGATTATCATATATGACACTAGATTTTATCTTTTTTAGTTTTCTTACTTTCCAATGTTTCTAAACTGTTTCTTTAAATTAACAGCATTAGGAAATAAACTGAAAGTATCCTCCTATATCTCTGAAAGAAAAGTTTACGCTTATTCACTTTAATAGAATCTGCATTTAGTATTATTAGAGACATATGATGCAAGAAAGCAAGCTTATACAGCATTAGACAAAACAAAAAAAAAAAAAACTTCTCATTTCTGCCATCCAATTTGTTTCAAAAGTTTGCCCATTTCTTCCTTAAATTTAAGCTATCAACTTCCAAGATGACAGATGGAAGTTTGTTCCAACAATCAACTACCCGCTCGCTAAAGGCAAATTTCCACACATCTATTCTACCACTGTCTTTCCTCAATTTGAGTTTATGCCCCCTCAGATTCATAATCTGAGCAAGAGGAAGAATCCCATCAGCACTGAGCCTGCTGAATCCATTCAAAGCCTTATACACCTTAATCATATCACCTTGCAGGTGCCTAGTCTCCAGACACTGCAACTTGCAAAACTTAAGACTATCATCATAAGAGCACCCCTTTGTTCCCCTACTCTTGTTGCCCTCTACTTCCATCCTGAAATGAGGCCTCCAGACCTGTACTAGCCTGACCATTGAGTTATACAAGGGGATAATCACCTCCTTATCCCCTGCTAGCAAAATTCCTGTATATCAATGACAAGACCCAATGACCTACTCTGGCAGCATGTCTGCACTACTCAGAAAACTTCATAACTGACTGCGCAATTACCCCCAGGTCTTTTTCATTCTCCACTACTCTGAATGTAGTACCACACAGCTGCTACATTTCTCTACGGTTACTGCTTCCCATATGCAGTACTTTGAATTTGTCAATGTTAAACTTCAGTTGCTACTTCTCAGCCCATCTGCAGAATTTTTCTAGATCCTGTTGCAGTAGCATACTGTCATTAACAACCCTACTAACCTTTGTATCATCTGCAAAATTCGACATTAAGCCTGATATATCTTCATCAATATCGCTGATAAATACAGAAAACAACAATGGGTTTAACAACAAACCCTGTGAGACTGCACTAATAACACTGGTCAACACCAAAAATGTTTCTGGCTTAAAAATAGTCAATTCTTAATTTTAGCATAATAAAATGCACACCATAGAACCCATTATGGAGGCGACGACCAGCTCAAGAACAGTGTTCGCGAAGCCTTCCAGAGCAAAAGTTTGGTTTGGTTTTTTTATGCCGCAAAAAAAACTTTTTTTTTTTTTTTTTTTGATTTGGTAGTTGTTGGCACATCGGCTTCTGTGGCCATATTGCACCTCCCAAGGTTTTTACAGTACTTTGATCCAAGCCCGAGGCGGGAATCGAACCCGCGACCTTTGGGTTGCCGGGCAGGTACTTTACCCACTCGGCTAGCCCGGTCGGCGCAAAAAAAAAAAAAAAAACTATGGTTATAATGCGGCACATCACCCGGAGCAAGAGTAAGGACTTTTACAGAATTGGAATACAGCGTCTGACTCAGAGATGTCGGAAGTGCATAGAAAATGCACTTGACATTTGAAAATGACAATGGTGACTTTGGGGAAAAATAAGTGTGTTTATTGATGACTGAGAATTAATTTATGTAAAATGCATAGTTGCAAGAATTAAATTTTCTGAGTTGTTTTTGTTGTTGTGGAATTTAACGACACATAGGCTGCTAGGGCCATATTGTGTCTTTCTGATGGTGAATATGAAATTCAGCTTTTCATTAATATAACTATATTTCATGATATACTCCTATACGATTTAGGAAAGTAAATAGTTCTTTATTAGGATCATCTCCAAGAATCAGCAATAAATTTATTGATGATTGTGTATTAGTGGGGGACAGTCCACTAACAAATGGCGAATGGTCAGTTGTACTTGACATGATGTACATTGAGGAGGGCTGTCATTGGTTAATAGATAGAGGTGAGTGAGGTGCATATGTACAATCCTTAGAGTTCCTAAAATTGTTTCTTCTCGCCTGCTTTTCCAGAAGCTGGAGAGCCATAGCTTTGGTTCTGGTTTTATTTGGTAATGTTTGTTTCCTGGATAACCTCTCCAGATTATTGACCAGCTATTGTTACATGCTTTACGGATGATGGGTTTGAAATCGGTATAGGGAAATTGACAATTCTCTAAAATAGAAGTATCTGGTTGTTTGGCTGCAAGATCTGCTTTTTCATTTCCTGCTATCCCAGAATGCCCTGGGATCCAGCAGAATGTCACAGTTTGCTTTGATTCATTACACACAACTATTACAGGGTGAGAGGAGTTGATATTAGTATTTATGGCTGAGATAGAACTAAGTGGGTCATTGTATATTAAAGCATACGGAATTAGACGTTCAATAATGTGACCCAGAGCTAAGTTTATAGCATAGAGATCAGCAGTGAAGATACTGCATTCTACTGGCAATGAGACAGAAGTGCTGAATGATGGGAAGATTGCTGCAGCACCTACTTGGGGTCTCAGTTTTTGATCCATCTGTATAGATTTCACATGCGTTTAAATTAGAAAGAGTGTAAGTTGCATGTAACTGTGCAATATTGGAAGGAGACAGGGTGTTCTTTCCCCACTGTTGAAAGTAGTCATCATATATTGCACAGATATTTGTCCAGGGTGGATCTGGTGGTGCCGTGTCCTGAAATATATTACCGATTTCTATATTCCATGACTGAGCCAGTTCCTTAAATCTAAGAGGAGCGAGTCAGTTTTCGTTAGGTTTACTGTCGTAAAATGACTAGCATTCAGTATTGTACAGACATCTTCAACAAGGGTGAGAGGGGAAGACTGCGGATTTTTGTGGCATACATCAGAAGTAATGTTTTTCTGTGAAGATATAAGGGAGGTTCATGGGCTTCGATGTAAAAGCTCTACCAGGGAGGTTCTGTATGCCCCTAGAGCAACTCTCAAAGCACTGTGCTGGATGGTGTTTAATCGTTCTAAAGTACTTTTCCTCGCAGAATCATATACTGGAGAGCCATAGTCCAAGTGAGACCTGATGAGAGCTCTATAAAGATGGATGAGTGTGTGACAATGTGTATCATCCATGACATGGATGACACACATCGGAAGATGTTTAATTTCTTCAAGCAGATGGTTTGAAGACAGGCCACATGTGCTCGAAAGTTCAGTTTCCTGTCTAGTATCATGCCAAGGAAACAGACAGTGTGAACAAGAGGAATTAGCACATTATTTATCTTTAGTTCTGGATCAAGATGAAGTGAACGAAGTTTGCAGAAATGAGTGGTAGTGGATTTCTGTTCAGCGAGATGATATCCGTTGCGTACGGTCCAGGATTGAATTCTCATTAAAGCAATTTGTAGCTGTCTTTCGATAGTATTCATGCTTTGCAACTGGCAGGAAATGGTGAGATCATCAGCATACATGTATACTTCAATCGTTTTTGGAAGTTCTTCCAAAATATTGTTGACCCTAATCACAAATAGGGTTGGACTCAATATAGAACCCTGTGGGACACCCTCTTCTTGAATGTGAGATGTTGACAGCATGTTTTTATATCGGACTTGAAATGTACGCAATTTTAAAAAGTTCTATTCTTCAGTTTCAGTATCATTTGTCTTTCTGTGTTACTGCTCATGGCTGCTGATTTAAGTCCTTTGTTTTCCCTTAATGCTTGTTCTACTTTTCTTGTGTTAAATCTTCTTATGTCCTCTCTGAGTCTCTTTCTAATGGCTTTGCATAAGTATACTCAATTTTCACCTTGTCAGTGTTTATCTTGCTCTTCATTTGTCGCCTTCGGTTCATCATAACAAGTGTTTCTTGACTAATTTTTTCTTCCTTGGATTTCTATTTCCCTATAGGTTTCTTGAGCTTTATCACTTTCAGAAAGTTGTAATATTTCTCGTCGATATCTTGGTCCTGAGCAGTCTGCAGAAGCTCAAACTTGTTCTTAAGTTCCAGTACATACTGCTTTTTCTCCTCTTCTGTTATCTCAAACACCTTTGTATTATTTACTTGAGTCAGTTTTTTCCTTTCCTTTCCTACATCTATATCAAGTGTACATCTTACCATTCTGTGATCACTTCCAACATTTACCTTATTCAGGATGGTAACATCATTCACAATATATCTTCTGTTAATGAGGATGAAGTCGATTTCATTAGTAGTTAATCCATTTGGACTCTTCCATGTCCACTTTCTGTTCACCCTTTTTTTGAAAAAAGTGTTCATTACTGACAGTCCTTGATATTCTGCAAATTCCACAACTCTTTCACCTCTTTCATTTCTTTCACCAATTCCAAAATTTCCTATAGTTTCCCTTCTTGCACTGTTTTGTCTTTTTCCAACCTTAGCATTGAAGTCCCCCATAATAATAGTGTAGTGGGTTTTCTGCTCATCTAGAAGACTCTCAATTTCAGTGTACATTTCTTCAACCTCTTCATCATCATGGCTCGATGTTGGTGAATAAATCATTATAATCTTTAGCTTGTACCTCTTAGAAATCTTGAGTATTCGTCTTGACACCCTTGGTGATGTACTTTTGAATTCCAAAATTTTGTTTTTAAAATCTTTATGGAACCCTGTGGGACACCCTCAGAAACCCAACTCCACCTTCACTCCTTTCACTGTTTCCATTGGTGTACAGCAGATTTCCACTTGATAAACTTATAAGTGATTCATTTTTCTTCTTGTTTCAGCTAAACCGATGATATTCCAATTCACATTTTCTAATTCCTTTTCCAGCTCTAATATCCTGTCTTCACCGATGAGTGATCTTATGTTATAACAGGCCAAGTTCAGTTTCCGTGCATGGCAGCCTGGTCGTACCCAGATATTCTTAACACCCTCTGCTTCCACTCTGATTCTCTCGCAGCCGTAAGAGGGAGAGTGAAAGCTGCTGGGGACTGAGGGCCATTTTTTTTGTCGTGCTGTCATATGCTGGAGGGTTTGTTCTTTTCCTCTTCAAGGTGACCAGGCGTCTTGAAGAGAACCACTCTACACATTCGTTGCCACCTAAGTGATATAACAGGGCTTTCCATCGAGAAGGTGTGCATGAGTGGATTTTAGGGAGGCAGGCCAACTGGACTTCTCCTAAATCTTCTGTAATAGAGAGATATTGGATCCATCAGTGTTTTAGGCTGAGTGTCTGATAACACACAGGATACCTGTTCCCTCTAAGCCCCGGGGATGTGGTACACCAAGGCAAATATGGCAGTGAACAAAAGAAAGCTTGAATCCAATCAACACCCTATATTACTTACGACTGCCAGAGCTTGTTGCACTGTCAGCACCCACTCGGTAGAGGTCCTGGCTGGATCCCTTCCCATGGACCTGGAGGCTTTGCGCTGTGGGCTGCTGTACCAACACTCAAAAGGAAGAGCGA
This sequence comes from Mastigoproctus giganteus, assembly GCF_048544385.1. Classification (NCBI taxonomy): domain Eukaryota; kingdom Metazoa; phylum Arthropoda; class Arachnida; order Uropygi; family Thelyphonidae; genus Mastigoproctus; species Mastigoproctus giganteus. The sequence goes on along the minus strand of NC_143579.1, from coordinate 143,946,880 downwards.
TAACCCATGGATTTCACTGTTGAACCAGCAATCAGCAAAACCTTACAACACAAAAGGCTTATAGAATACTTAAACGACATCTGGCAGAACCGATGGAATTTATCCACCAAAGGAATCATTACCAAAAATTCCTCCCAGATATCAGCAGAGTGTATCCACTCTTGCCAGCATGGCTATCTCCCGGACGTTAGAAGAAAACTCCTTTAAAAGAAAGCTGCAAGAATTTGGTCTCACAGACAACCCACACTGTGCCTGTGGACAAGAAGAATCCTGGGAGCACCTCCTCCATGAGTGCGACCTCTTCGAAGACCTGTATGGACGACTATATATGACTATCCACTCACTACTCAGGAATGAAGAGCACATTATTTTACACGAACAGGGCAACTACAAGGCCTTCACCCACTTTTCCGAGCTGCTGTTTACAAGACAAAGAACCCTTTTACCTTATCTCCCTAAAGAAAATGACACCATAATAGGCCCATCCTTTGGACTCAAATACTGGACATGACACACTATCAAGTTCAGTATTTGGTATGTATAGAAGCCACTTGGCGCTCTCCATCCCGCACTAGCGAGGTACCTTTTAACCCCTTCCCCCGGCGAGGGAGAGAATTTGTCCCCCTGCCTCTCCCATCTTCCTTCTGGTGGGGCACGGGCATGCTCCACTGCTTGTAGGGACCATCTACTCGATCGGCCCCTTATTTCCTTTCTCCCCCAGCCTTCAGTCTCCTTACCCTTCTTTCAAATTATAGGAGAAAATCTCATACTTTTTAGAAGGACTGTTAATCTCTCAACACTCAATCGCGAATGATTATAATATGAACCTACCCCCATGTAAAAAGTCATAAATAAATCAAATTTAAAATAGCTATTAATTAAAATAATCACGCGTTCAACTCTCATATCACATCAAGTGAATCGGAAAGAATTACAGAAAGACAGCGGCCACCAACCTCCAAAAAACCAACCAACATCAACATGCCACCATGACAATTGAAAAACAATTGTCGCAAAAAAACCTAAAAATTACGAAACAAATAAATATCCATTAATTCACACTATATTATAAATCAACAGGGATTACCTTTATTTTAGATATAGGGAGCTTCTTTTTCAACTCTCCTAGTCCAACTGGCTAATAATTTTTGAGGATGGCGATATCTATTTTGTAAACCAGGTGGGACATCATTCCCCCTGTCAGAACCGTAGTGTTCAGACCGTGCGGTCTCAACAATGAGCACTCAAAACTGCTGTCTTCAAACACCATACTTCTGGCAGCAAGGAAACCATTACTTGGATTGGCATAAAATTAGATTTTTGAGGTCTAAACTGTTTAATAAATATGGATCGATTATTTCTTTTGGTCCTATAGCTGGATTTTAGAGTTAAATTTAGGGGTCTAATAAAATTGGATATGGGGGGGGGGATTATTCTCTACATTCCTTAAGTCGGAATGTAGAGAATAATGAGTGATCATCGAGTCGATGATGAAGAATAAACATTCTTTAACATTTGTACGTCATAAATAATTTCTCTATTATTATAATTTGCTTGATTTTATAGGCTACATTTTCATTTCTTTGGATAAATCAATCATTGTTTAAACATTAACTAATTAGTTAACTAATTTCATTGTTGATAATGTATCCCCAATTTTTAACATTATGTCTATGGAAAATAAATTCCCGCTTTACGAGCACATGCTAGGAACAAATTAACTCGTAAAGTCGAGAACAACCTGTACTATAATATCAGTTTTACAGATGGATGTAATGTTTAATCAATATCTTGATGGCATTAATCTGATCTGACACTCTTTTTCTAATTCTCTATTTTTTCTACATTTTTTTCACTTATTTCCTTTTTGTTTATATATACAGGCAACCCCCATATAACACGGTACTTCTACAATACGGTTTCGCTCTAACATGATTGATAATTTGTGGCAATTCTTGCACAACACAGTGCTTATATAACATGGTTTTGCTTTAACATGGTTAGAGAATTTTGGTAAACCTCACATAACAGGGCATTTTTGAGCTTTTGTGCAGGGGAAAACCCCTGCTATTATGTTGGATGTCACATTTCAACGTTTCTACTTGTTTTGAATCCCCGCTGTTGACTCGCTAGTCCAAAAAAAATTATTCAGAAATCCCCGTATTTTATTTTGTTGGGAAATCCTCATGTTACGTTCTGTGCTATTGAACTTGTGTTTGTTGAAAAATCTAGATTTCAAAGTTTTATTACAATTGGATAGCATACCACGCCATCCAAAAGATTTAAGTCATCCAAACATTGAAGTTGTGGTGTTAGGAACATAACAAGGGATTTTGGAAAAAATTGATTCCGAATCTGTTGAAGTAATGGAGGCATTGAAACGTTTCTCAATTGTGGACTATATCAGTATCAGAATCATAGCTTTATCGCTGAAAGAAGTAAAACTGTCAACAGGTGCATGTTGGAAAAATGTATGGCCAGAGTCAGTTCATTCAGGAAATATGAAATGTGAATGCTGTCATCCTTGACCGGGTGCATAGGTTCTGGGACTGTAAGTGGCTGGAGAGTTTGTGGATAGGCTCGTCTGAGAACAATAGTATGAATAGGGACAGGGGTGTTCGATTTCACCCCCTACTGGAAGCTGTGGTCCTGGCAAAAGACGAGCATTTTATATTTCCACGCTCCCGAGCCGCTTCCGGTTCTTGATCGTATGGAAGAAATATTGAGTATGGGCCTGGTCAACCACGTGTGCTGTGAGCCTGTTACTTAAGGATGAGTTGCTTAAACATCATTGTTGTTGAGAAAGGAGGCGGAAGCCTCCGAAAGCTTCAGTCAATGTTTTATCGCTTTTAATTTTATTGTATTTTAAATATTTTATTTATATTCTATTGTATATTAAAATTCTTATCGTATATTTTATTTTGTAAAACAGTTTTTTGCATATATTATTTCACAGTGTAGTATCGTTTGGTACACTTTATAATTTTCAGTATTAAACCATTATAGTTAAACGGTTGGTGTATTTGTTTTAAATTCTGGATATGTATTACTCTCCCAACCTTAGAGGCCTTTTTGAAGATATGATCGAACCAGCAGAAATGGAATCGGTGCGATAGTAAAACTTTTTTTTTTTTTTTTTTTTATGAAAACCCCAAACACGAAAGGTATCAAAACCTATAGTACTTAGTACCGTGCATGGGTTGAAGGAGAAGTATGGGGGGAGGGGAATGCCGGAAACTTTGCTCTAGAGACTAAACATGGGTTTCACCACTTCAAGCCTCCAATAAGCAAAGTGGTGGTATTTCACCGGTTGATAAAAGTCATCTACCACCTACTTGCTACATTTCGATGATATGAAGCCCTTGTGGGTAGCAGCACAGTTGATAGAATCGCCCCCTCCCCACACCGGGTGGAAAAGACCTGAATTTGAATCCTGTCAACGACAGGAGGAATATTTATGGGTCTTTTTCAACAATGTGGCTGAGTTTCTTGGTCTCAGGCAAGGGCAGCATGGTTTTTTCTCCCAGAAACGGTTTTTTGTCCAGTAAAACAGAAAATTGACCTCAGGACACACAATTTATAGAAAATATACAGAGTAACATGGCCTTAATCACATATACTCCTAAAAAAAAAAAAAAAAATGATTACTGAAGACATTCAAGGATTACTGGTAAAAAAAAAAGAGGTAGGCGAAGCAGATTTGGAGATTATTATTATTATTATTATTAACCATACGATGCAAGGAAGCCTGAGGCTTATGCTGCACCAGCCAGATGCTTAACTTTCACTGTGAAGATGCTCACGGGTAAGATCTCTGCCCCCAACATCTTGGATGTGGTCCACTGGAGAGTTCCTCCTCCTGCGCTGAGAGCAAAAATCACAGATGTGCTTGACCCACTGCACCTATCTGAAAGGTTCCTTCCAACACAAATGTTAACAATGATACAATTGCTGGATTTGGATCTGAACGGGTTTGCCTGTGACAAGCAGTACAGAAGAAGAATCCTAACCAAAGCATGTGACTGTCTCCCCATCCAGTAGGGTGACGAATCTGAACTGTAAGAATCTAACTGTGAACTCTGAAACAACTCGATCTGTGCCATTATATTCTGTGAACCATGAATCCTGTAATCTAGATGTATGGAGGACTGGTTCGCATGGTATCTGTTCGTGGATTCTATTTTATTTATCAATTTTGTATTTTTATTATCATTATTTATTTTGTTATTTTGTTATATTGCTGTCCATGTGAAACCCCTGGCAGTAAGCTGTGATGGGTGCATTGTATTGTGCCTTTACATACAATAAAGATTAATCTTATCTAATGTATGCAGACTGAAATAATCTCTGTTTTTGACACCCTATTCTCAAAACTACTTGCACATAGTTACTCTCTTTGGAGCAATATGGCCTTAGTTGCTAATGCTCCTAAAAATCAAATAACAAACAGTTACTCTCTTATAGAGAGTCCAACTAGACTGTAATATTCTGTTGGATCCCAAACCATTCTGACACACTGGAAACAAAAAAAGCAGATCTTGCTGAAAAACAACTCCATGTAAGCTACCATCTTTTCAGTGCCCTATACAGACTACAGAAAACTTATAGAAGCAGCATGTAGAAACCACTGGTACTAACTATGACAACCCTCAAGCTAATAAACTTCTAGAGATTAAAAATAACCAAACATGGCAATCAAGCAACAAGTGGAAAAAGACAGTACTGGCAAGACTGCATATCATTCATTCCCACCTCACTCATCTGTACTTATGGGATAAATCTATCCTCAGTGCTCCTATTGCTGTAAGATGCGACCAACAATCAAACATATTCTCTTATTTCTTCAGTTAGCATTAGCATAGGTATACAATGCAAGGAAGCAAGCCTTATGCAGCATCAGCCAAAAAAAAAAAAAAAAAAAAAAAAACACTTTCCACTATTTTGCTCATTTCACTCCAAATGCTTATCCAGCTCAGCCTTAAATTTATTTAAGCTATCAACTTCCACAACCAGAGATGGAAATCTGTTCCAGCAATTAACTACCCCCTGGCTAAAGGCAAATTTCTGCACATCTATTCTACAACTGTCTTCTCAGCTTGAATCTATGCCCCCTCAGGTTCTTAATCTGAGCAAGAGCAAGAATCCCATCAGCATTGAGCTTGCTCAACTCGTTCAGATCACCTCACATGTGCCTAGTCTCCAGACGCTGCAATCTTGTTACCCTTCTTTGTACTCGTACTAGCAACTCTACATCCTTCCTAAAATGAGGCCTCCAAACCTGCACACAGTATTCAAGGTGTGGCCTGACCATTGCCTTGTACAACAGGATAATCACCTCCTTGTCCCAGCTAGCAAAATTCCTATATATCATTGACAAAACTCCATGACCTGCTCTGGCAGCCTGTCACTGAAAAAACTTCATGACCTGCTCTGGCAGCCTGTTATTGACAAAACTCCATGACCTGCTCTTTCAGCCTGTCTGCCTAATCAGAGAACTTGATATCTGACTGCACAATTACCCTCAGGTCCTTTTCACTTTCCACTTCCCTGAGTGTAGTATCGCACAGTTGGTATGTTTCTCTTGGGTTACTGTTATCCATATGGAGTACTTTGCATTTGTTAATGTTAAACTTCAGTTGCCACTTCTGAGCCCATTTGCCCAACTTATCTAGATCCATTTGCAGTAGCATACTGTCTTTACTGTCATTAACAACCCTGCCAACCTTTGTATAATCTGAAAACTTGGACATTAAGCCCTCATCAATATCATTGATGAATACACAAAACAACAATGGGCCCAGAACCAAACCCTGGGGAATTCCACTAATAACATTAGTCCATGAAGAGCAGTGTCCATTGATTACCCCTCTCTGTTATCTCCCACTCAACCATCCCTTTATTTTTTCGAGATGCTGCAATATACAGAATTCAAGTCTTTATTCATAAGAATATCCTTTTGCTTGCCTGGCCAGTCTTGTTGCTCATCTCTGCACCCATTCCAACAAATCTACAACCTTCATAAAATTAGTCATCCAAACCTGTATGCAGTACTCAAGATGTGACTTAGTCATTGCTATATACAATAGGATAATCACCTCCTTAACCCTGCCCACAAAATTCTTGTATATCAACAGAGCTCCATGAGATGTCCTAGCAGTCTGTTTGCATTGCAAAGAGAACTTCATGTTGGACTGTACGATCATGCATACGTCTTTTTCATTCTCCTATACTTTGAATGTGGCACCACTAAATTGATGTATTATACTGGTATTAATGCTACTCAGATACATTTATTAATTAGCATTAGCATTAGTACAGGCATTTGATGCAAGAAAGCAAGCTTATGCAGCATCAGCCAAAAAAAAAAAAAAAAAAAAAACCCACTTCCACTTCACCCCTCTGTTTGTTCAAAATACCTGTCCAGCTGAGCCTTAAACTTATTTAGGCTATCAACTTCCACAACAAGGGATGGAAGTCTGTTCCACCAACCAACCACCCGCTGGCTAAAGGCAAATTTCCGCACGTCTATCCTACATCTGCCTTTCCTCAATTTGAATTTATGCCCTCTCAGGTGATTATTCTGAGCTAGAGAAAGAATCCCATCAGCATTGAGCATGCTCAAACCATTCAAGGCTTTATACACCTCTATCAGATCACCTCGCTGATGCCTAGTCTCCAGACACTGTAATTTGCAAAACTTAAGCCTTTCTTCGTAAGAGCAAGCCTTTGTTCCATTCACTAATCTTGTTGCCCTTCTCTGTACTCGTTCCAGCAGCTCTACATCCTTCTTGAAATGAGGCCTCCAGACATGCATACAGTACTCTAGGTGTGGCCTGACCATTGTCTTATACAAGGGAATAATCACCTCCTTATCCCTGCTGGAAAAATTCCTGTATATCATTGACAATACTCCATGAGCTACTCTTGCAGCCCGTCTGCACAGCTCAGAGAACTTCATATCCGCCTGCACAACCACCCCCAAGTCCCTTTCATTCTCTACCACTGTCAGTGTAGTACCACAGAGTTGATACGTTGCTCTGGGGTTGCTGTTTCGCATGTGTAGTACTTACTGGCCCACTCTATTTCCTGGCCCACTCTATTTCCCTGTACAGTTTCTTATTATACTCATCAGAGTCATTAGGCCTATAGCACACTCCTACTCTCAATTTTGATCTCCCAATGCTTATGTCACAACTGACTCAACACTGCACTGTCCAGCGATGTCGACTGGCTTCACTTCCTTGGTTTTTATGTGTTTCTTAACTAATAGCATAACCCCTCCCCCCTTCCTATCCTGTCTATCCTTTCTGTAGACGTTGTACTCCCCAAATTCCAGTTCTGCATCCCTTATATCTGTGTGACACCACGTTTCTGATATCCCAACAATATCTGCCTTTGATGTTTTGAGCAATACCTCAAATTCATCAAATTTGTTTACTAAACTCCTAGCATTGGTGTACACGCAAGTATACCTGCACCTGTTTCTATTCTTAGCTACCCTAACACAACCCATGTGTTTACTTGTACCGCAATGGCTCCCAGCAGTCTCTGAAATATCAAGCATCTTGTTTTTCAGGCTTCTGCTCATTCTAATAGAAGCAGTGCAAGAATCTCTTTCACCTCTGCCAGTGGCTACTGTCAATCTATTGGTTTTTGTCTCCCCCCAAGCTAGCAGTTTCCGACCCACCTAACACTGCCTCGATAGCATCAGCAAATATTCTTGCACCCTTTCTATTTAAGTGTATCCCATCCCTGTAGAAGCAATCTCTCCTGTTAACAAGTACAGTCCAGGCTGAAAAAAATTCTACCCCTTGAGCCTTGCACAATCTTTCCAGGGCCGAATTGATCGACAAGGTTCTCATCATATACTCCCTCCTATCGTGTCTGGGTAGAATTGCAGACACTTTCAAATTCAACCCTAATTCTCGGCTTTTGTTCAACAGTGACCTGTACTTGTTAATAATTCTGCCAGTCTCCTACTGATAATGGCATTGGAGGCAAGACCAAATCAATTCAGAAGATGATAGTGTAGATAAAAATTCTAACTTCCAAATTTTACACTAAAAAGCATATGGGAAGGCATAAAGTTAGCCGAAGAATTAGAATCTTATTTTTTGAATGGAGTGCGGATTCTTGAATGAAAGGAGTCCAAAGTTCAAAAGGGAACTTCAAAAATGCTTAGTTTCATACGATGAAATTCACAAAGATTTATCAAGAAAAAGCAAACAAACCCAGGTTACTAATTTTTTAAAGAGAGCAGAAGATACACGAAATCTAGAAAGGTGTATTTTTGGTAGTTTTGTTAACATTTAGTTAACGAAACAGTGTATTTTTGATAGCTTTTGGAACCCCCCTTTTGTAATTTTTCTTAGTCCCATATAATATGATTTCGCACAACATGACATTTTATAGGAACCTAACTACTGTGTCATATGAGGGTTATCTGTACACCAATGAGCCAAAACATTATGACCAGCGAGTCGTTATGCAAATCGAAGCAACTGCAGGTGAACTACAGCACGTGCATGGGTCAGGACACAGTATAAAAAACACTTGATACTGAGCTCCGTTAATCAGTATTACTCTTGTTCTTCAGATGGGAAAGGCAGTAGACTTAAGCGAGTTTGACAAAGACCAAATTGTAATGACAAGATGACTGGTTAAGAGCATATCCATAACAGCATGGCTGGTGGGATGCTCATGGTCAGCCGTGATTGGTACCTACCGAAAGTGGTGCGAGGAGGGAAACCCACAAACCGCCAGCGAGGTGTTGGACGACCAAGTCTCATCGATGCTCGAGGTGAGTGAAGGCTCTCCCAGATCGTATGTGGCAACAGAAGGGCGACTGTGGCCCAACTAGCTGGTAACTGGAAAGCTGGAGATAGGAGTAATGTGTTACAAGACACAGTACATCGAACCCTGTTAAAAATGGGGCTGAATAGCTGCAGGCCACTCTGAGTGCCCATGCTAACCATGGGTTGATGGCGACAGGCCTACAATGGGCACATGAGCATCGAAACTTTACCTTGAGTGATTGGAAGAATGTCGTCTGGTCCAATGAATCACGTTTCCTGTTGCACCATGTGGACGGCTGGGTACCGTCCACATGGGGCAACAAGCAATATCTGCATCAAAGGCAATATCTGCCTTTGATGCCTTGATCAGCACTTCAAATTCATCAAATTTATTTACTATACTTTTAGCATTGGTGTACATACAACAATACATGCACCTCTTCTTCCTCTTAGTTACCCTAACACAGCGCAAGTATTTACTGTTCTGTGATGACTCCCAGCAGCTCTTGAAATCCCCAGCAACTTGCTCTCTAGGCTTCTGCTCATTACAATAGAAGCAGTGCAAGAATCACTTTCGCTTTTGCCTGCGGCTACCGTTCATATTTTAGTCTGTGAATCCCCCCCTCCAAACTAGCACTTTTCTGACCCACCTAACACTGCCTCACTAGCATTAGCAAATATTCTTGCACCCTTTCTATTTAAGTGTATCCCATCCCTGTAGAAGCAGAATCCCTGTTAGGAAGCACAGACCACGCTGAAAAAAATTCTACCCCATGAGCCGTGCACAATCTCTCCAGGGCCGAACTGATTGACAAGGCTCGCATCATATATTCCCTCCTATCGTGTCTGGGCAGAATTGCAGACACTTTCAAAATTAACCATAACTCGTGACTTTTTTTCAGCATTGACCTGTACTTGTTAAGTAAATCTGCAGATTTCTTACTCTGAAGGTCATTAGTGCCAACATGTACAACAATATTTTGATATATATTTGGATCTTTGAAAGGCATCTGATACTGCTGCACATGAAAGACTGCTGCATAAATTGGAGAAGTGTGGCATTGGAGGCAAATTGCTGCTATGGATAAAGGGATGGTTGTGTGGGAGAAGACAGAGAGTGGTAATCAATAGACACTGCTCTTCGTGGACTAATGTTATTAGTGGAGTCCCCCAGGGTTCAGTGTTGGGTTCATTGTTGTTTTCTGTATTCATTAATGGTATTGATGATGGTATATCAGGCTTAATTTCCAAGTTTGCAGATGATACTAAGGACAGCAGAGTTGTTATGACACCAATGACAGTACACTGCTGCAACAGGATCTAGAAAAGTTGAGTAGATGGGCTGAGAGGTGGCAACTGAAGTTTAACATTGACAAATGTAAAGTACTGCATATGGGAAACAGTAACCCCAGAGGTAGAGAGTAAAACAACTAGCATTAGCATTAGCATTAGTAGAGGCATTTGATGCAAGAAAGCAAGCTTATGCAGCATCAGCCAAAAAAAAAAAAAAACCACTTCCACTTCACCCCTCTGTTCGTTCAAAATACCTGTCCAGCTGAGCCTTAAACTTATTTAGGCTATCAACCTCCACCACAAGGGATGGAAGTCTGTTCCACCAACCAACCACCCGCTGGCTAAAGGCAAATTTCCGCACGTCTATCCTACATCTGTCTTTCCTCAATTTGAATTTATGCCCTCTCAGGTGATTTTTCTGAGCTAGAGGAAGAATCCCATCAGCATTGAGCATGCTTAAACCATTCAAGGCTTTATACACCTCTATCAGATCACCTCGCTGGTGCCTAGTCTCCAGACACTGTAATTTGCAAAACTTAAGCCTTTCTTCGTAAGAGCACCCCTTTGTTCCATTCACTAATCTTGTTGCCCTTCTCTGTACTCGTTCCAGCAGCTCTACATCCTTCTTGAAATGAGGCCTCCAGACCTGTATACAGTACTCTAGGTGTGGCCTGACCATCGCCTTATACAATGGAATAATCACCTCCTTATCCCTGCTGGAAAAATTCCTGTATATCATTGACAATACTCCATGAGCTACTCTTGCAGCTCGTCTGCACTGCTCAGAGAACTTCATATCTGCCTGCACGACCACCCCCAAGTCCCTTTCATTCTCTACCACTGTCAGTGTTGTACCACAGAGTTGATACGTTGCTCTGGGGTTGCTGTTTCCCATGTGTAGTACTTTACATTTGTCAATGTTAAACTTCATTTGTGTGGTACTACACTGACAGAGGTAGAGAGTGAAAAGGACCTGGGGGGTAATTGTACAGGCAGATATGAAGTTTTCTGAGTAGTGCAAATGGTCTGCAAGAGTAGCCCATGGTGTCTTGTCAATGATATACAGGAATTTTTCTAGGGAATAAGATGATTATCCCCTTGTTCAGGTAATGGTCAGGTCACACCTTAGTACTGTATACAGGTCTGGAGGCCTCATTCTAAGAAGGATGTAGAGCTGTGCGAATGAGTACAGACAAGGGAATATTAGTGAACGGAACAAAGGGTTGCTCTTACGAAAAAAGGCTTAACTTTTGCAAATTACAGTGTCTGGAGACTAGGCACTTTCGAGGTGATCCGATTGAGGTGTATAAAGCCTTGAATGGTTTGAGTATGCTCAATGCTGATGGGATTCTTCCTCTTGCTCAGAATAATCACCTGAGAGGACACAAATTCAAATTGAGGAAAGACAGTTGTAGGATAGATGTGTGGAAATTTGCCTTTAGCCAGTGGGTGAATGATTGCTGGAACAAACTTCCATCTGTCGTAGAAGTTCATAACTTAAACAGATTAAAGGCAGAACTATACAAACATCTGGAGCGGTGGATGAGAAGGGAGGGGGGGGTGTGTTTTTTTTTTTTGGTTTTTTTTTGGCTGATGCTATGTAAGCTTGCTTTCTTGTATCATATGCCCTTGCTAATGTTAATATCACCTTTTGTGCTGTTAAAAGATGATATCTGCCCGAAAACGTCATCAACTTTTGCCGCTGGTTGACATACTCTGGTCCTGTTCCAGTTATCCTTTTTGCATAATATATTCCCCCATCTCCCTGACAATAGAGACACCAACAATAACTACTTCCTGTGGGACCAGTGATATAGCCTTGGATATTGCCACTGTGTTGCCTGATGCATAGGAGTGAGCTCTGGCACTGAGTTGGGCAACTGAGAGCTTGACGGGATCCCTCATATTAATTTCTTCAAGAGCATATACCCTACACCTCGAATTCTCATAAATGCCCATCTGAACGCTGAGTTGGCACCTAATTTCTTCACAGACTCCAAACAACCCTCTTAAGACTAGCAATGTTTCCAGACTAAACAATACACAATTTAATGAATATCAGTCAGCAGCAATAATCTGGTGGAACAAGGTAGGAACATCATCAGAAAGCTAATAAGCTTATAAAGGAAGAGAAATAAGAACTGGGAATATGCAAGGAAGATGATATTCAAACAACCATGAATCACATCACTAATTTATACAGCACAAAGAACACTACTATATGACTCACAGGAAAATAAAGAGATAACACAGCTTTTCCAAAAGTGGGGAAAAGCTAAGTATTGCCAATATTTTCATAACAGATAGCCAATATTTTAATGTGAGGCCCTCACCTCAAACAAAACATGTAATTTGGGAAGACAACTTTCATAATCCTTTTACAGTAGTAGCACTGGCAGGTTAGGATATTACATCAGCATTATAAACTGAGTGCTTAAATGACCAGCAATCAATGACCACTGAATGAATGAGTGATCTACCACCATAAGTTAAGTCCTATAAATTGAAAACATAAAAAAATTAACTTCAAATAAATTAAAATAAAATACCAGACAATGAAAAATAACAATAGCACACAGGACATTCTTAAAATTTCACAAGCATGAGGGTTCTATGGTGCTATGATATAACCAAGAAAATGATTACAACTAGATTAATGAATAAGGAATGCACACATCCAGTGACATCAGAAAAGATCTCAATCATGCATACAGGCATCCATCAACACAATACATTGAGTAAAACTCCATCCCTATGTACTACATGTGATAAGTAGGATACAAGATAATATAGAAGACTCTATTCGGGAAACTACTGCTTAAACTGAATATACATTATTGTATCGTACCACATGAGTATATTTTTTGGACTCGTAGATGTATAAACATGGAACTTTGGAGGGCACAAACTGCCTTCTAGTAGGCATTATATCTGGCTATCTAATTTTTTTATTTTCATAAAAAAATTTGAATTGACCCAACACGTGTAAAAAAAATTCACTAATAATTAAAAAAAAAACTAACTTAATGCCTCTAAAAGACATGAAAATTAAAAAGTACTCTCTAATTTAAAAAAAATACTTATTTTACCTTGGCACAAATACTTGCTGCACTGACAATGGAGAATTTTGAGTCAGCCTGTTTGGTAACACAGATTTTCAAATCAGGAAAGATCTCTAATAACTTCTCTTGATATTTCTTAGGCACTCCAACTGTGTCCACATAAACCTAAAACATTTACACATACAAAAAAAAGAAAAGAAAAGTGTTTATTTCATCTTCTAATATTATCATATACACTCAGTGATCACTGAATATGCCACATAGCAGCATAAAAAGCTGAACAGATTTTCCTGCTAGAGCAGTGGTAAATTACATCTGGTCTTGCAAGTCAAAGTTATAAAGTAAAAGTTATGAGATGTAGTATCATGGAGTTTCAAAAGAGCATAATTGTGGGAGCACATGCATCAGGTGTTTCCATATCAGAAACAGCATGTCTTGTCAGTTTCTCACAACCCACTGTGGTTAAGGTGTACAAAAAATTGTGTTGAATGGGACAAACGACCTCCCACCAACAGAATTGTAAAGGTTATGCATGCAAGTTATTGTATGCACTGTTAATTGAAAATAGCATTGCTTACAAAGTAATAACACATCTGGAATTCTGTTGACTGTGACTTTACACAACAGTTTGCTTTTGGCAATTAGCAGATTTTGATAACTTCAGTGGATGTGGGTGATTGTCACTTCACTGACAAAAGAAGTATGATGGCCAGTTCTTTTTTTAAAAAGAAAATGTGTTCTCTTTTTTTTAGCTTAAGATCTTTTCTGCCTTTTTCTTATTAGAAATATTCTGTTTAGTCCTCTTTTTTTTATAATTTTCCACTAAAATACAAAGTTTAAGAAATAAATTTAAGCTAGAGTTAAGTAAACAAGGCACCTTATTCAAAAATAACTACTATCTGAATTTTGCAACTAGCAGTGGCACTTCCAAGTACAGTAATATGTTCATGTTTCATTTATGTTCTCTTTTGGTCCTACACTATCAATACAACCACATTCTAGTTGCTCTGACCAGAATGAAATTACACTAACTTGAAATATAATTCATTTTTTACACAATGTTCATTTTAGCAATCGTAATGAGCCAAAAATGAATGTGTATGTTTAATGAATTTTTACAAAAATAACATCTACACTTAAGTTACAAACATCAAAATCTGAAGCTGTGCAGTCTATATAACATCTGTCTTTAGCATACAAAATTAATGATCTTTGGCGTAACACATAATTTCTAAATTTACCAAGAAACAAATTTCTCTGGTAAAATGAGGTGAAATTTCAGGGACCACAAATAAGTCACACAATATGAATGAAAATTTCACTATGTGTGATAAAGTTGTGTCAGCTACCAAAAGAATGTATGCTTCCATTATTTTAAACAACATTTTAATTTCCAATCAATTGACTGCTATCCACCTGCTGAAAAATGTCTGGCAATTCAAAATCACCAAAACAAAGTTCCCCATAAAAATCTATGGCAAGGACTTTCAGCAGTCACATAACTGCACTGTAGCATACTGAATCAACAATGTCATACAGCCACTTTCTAATATTCCATACATAACAGAGTCTACAGATGGAGGCAATCATGAGGCATTAAAAATGTTCCCAATGTAATTCAGTTCTCTGATGCAGTTATAAAAAGTATCAAACAAAGACAGTTCATCTGGGCAATTTACGAAACAGGGCTGCCGAGACTACTTCTGATTATATTAATCCACCAAAAAAGTTTGGTATTTTGGAAGTGTATTATGTTTTTAAACAAGCAAATATAATACAAAAATTACATTTGGATAAAAAAAAAAATTAACTATTCTTCTTCCTTAGAAATTCACAATGAGGAATGTGAAACCTTTGTCACTCTCTTGAATGTAGTAACAGATTGTTGAGTTTTGCTTTTTGACATCATAATAATCATACAGCTGGATGTATACAAGATGTAGATAAAAACAAGCAATGTGTTATACATAATTGTGCATACCTTCTAACTAGAGAGTATCCATATTTTGTGATATTATTTGCTGTTTAATACATATAATACATGCAAAAAATGAAATTCTATTCTGCGCATTCAATAACCTTTGCAGCATAGCAATAACTACTCCTGCTAACTTGCTTACAGCTATGTAAGCTGGGCACAAAGCATTTCATGAACCAGTGACAAGTTTGATGCTAATTTAGAGTAGGTCAGAGAAAGCAAGAATTCTCTGTGAGTAGGTACAACTGTAAAATGCATGTTCAAAAATTTTACCTTGGTTTCTTTGTAATTAAATCTATTTTCTTCAAGTATAAATTAAGACTATTTAAGGAAAAGATTAATTAAGAAGTTACTTCAGTTTTTCTCTCATTTTCAATATTACTTTGCCAAGCTAAGTTAAAAGACAATGGATATAAAAATAGGCCAAAATCTAGATAAGAGATGCAGCAAAACACAATTCCAAGTTGGTTTCCTGTTATGTGTTTTACTGGGGAGTGTCACTAGTGTTGTTATGTCTACCTTTGTATCAAATCAGTGACTAATCAACTTTATCAAGTAATTTTATAAGCAATTCAACTAATTCAATAAACAATATTTAGCATTAGCATTTAGAATTAGTTGAGGCATATCATGCAAGAAAGCAAGCTTAAACAGCATCAGCCAAAAAAAAAAAAAAAAAAACTATTCAATTTCTCCCAACCGCTCACTCCAAATGTTTGTCTAGTTCAGCCTTAAATTTATTTAAGCTATCAACTTCTACAACAACAACAGATAGAAGTCTGTTCCAGCAATCAACTACCTGCTGGCAAAAGGCAAACTTCCGCACATCTATTCTACATCTGTGTTTCCTCAATTTGAATTAGTATTAGTATTAGTATTAGTAACGGCCGCATGGTGCAAGAAAGCCTATGGCTTATGCTGCACCAGCCAAAAAAAAAAAAAAAAAAAATATATTACCATCATATTCAAATACAATACCAGTTTGGACAACTTCAACGTTAATAGTTGCATTAATAATTTAATTAACTTACTTCCTGCTGGCTGCCAGAATGTGAACATTATATTCAGATATGCAAAACCATTTGGACTCATAGCCACCAACATGGATAAATTTGCTCTTGAACCCATTTCCCATGGATGTATTTGCAATCAGCCAAATTTTCAATCTCATTGATGCAAACTTTGGTGATAATATAACAGGCAATCTAAATATTATTCCAAACCAGGATCTAAGAAGCATCATGTCTTATGGCTTCAAATACAGGCTATACTCTAAAATCAGCTTCACACTTTTCAAAAAACAGTTATATCAAGATCTGCTCAACTTCTGTTTTAAGCTTTCTTACCACCATAACATCCCCACTGAAGGCCTTCCAATTATAGATGAATTCTGCTCTAGCTGAGATGCTACATCAATATAAGACATCTATTCCACATGGACAACCATCTACTAGATTAAAATTCCATTTTTCCAAATTAAAACAACAATTGGCAGATTTACACAAACATTTTGTCATCACTCTAGTGGATAAAGCCTCCTTGCAACTATTATATCTGTAAGGCCTTTTATTTCCAAACATTAAACACAGAACTAAATTCCAGTGCCACCTACAAGTCCATCTCAAATAACAGCAGTACAATTACTAAGAAATT
Source organism: Mastigoproctus giganteus (assembly GCF_048544385.1). Lineage (NCBI taxonomy): Eukaryota > Metazoa > Arthropoda > Arachnida > Uropygi > Thelyphonidae > Mastigoproctus > Mastigoproctus giganteus. Next base: position 143,930,099 of record NC_143579.1, on the reverse strand, counting down.
AACTGCTTTCAGCAAGAAATTAAAAATTAGCATTAATAATTTTTTTTTTTGTTAGTTGTTGGCGCATCAGCTTCTATGGCCATAATACACCTCCCAAGGTTTTTGAATTTTACTGTGATCCAAGCCCGAGGCGGGATTCGAACCCACGACCTTTGGGTTGCCAGGCAGGCACTTTACCACCTGGCTAGCCTGGTCGGCGCATTAATAATAATCAAATTTCCTTTTATTTACTTCATACCTAAGTTCCACAAAAACCCCATAGGTTTCAGGTTCATCACTTCTTGTAAGTACGGTTATGCTCATAAGCCTGGCAAAACTAAAACTGTTACTTAAACCTATAATGGACATCATTCCTGATAGCACAATAATTAATAATAATAATATACCAGTTATTAATGCTCTAAATAATGGCAACATCACTCATGTTCAAACGTTTGACTTTAATAGTCTATTCAACAGCCCTAACCAACCTAAAATCAGTCATGAATGAAACTTATAAACATATGATTAGTTGTAATTCTGTATATTGGAACAATCTCATAAACCTATGCATTTCCAATAATTACATATTTTATGGCAAAACTGTATACTTGCAAACCAAAAGATACCCCTATGGGTAAGCCCAGCTAGCTGTATCTTAGTTAACCTATACTGGTCTGAGACTTTCCTACCCTCAGATTTGCAGATATATAGATGATTTGTCAGTAATCAACTAGCCTACATTTATACATGACTTTGCTGGTATTTATCCTCCAGAACTTACTCTGGAGAGAACTAATAACAATGACTATTCAGCTAATTACTTAGATCTGGACATTAATATCAACAGCCCTCAAACTGCAATTAACATATATAATAAGAGATTCTTTTAACTTCAATGTTGTCAGTTTCACACATTGGCACTCTTACATTTCAAAAACAAGTGCATTCAAATATAATACCCTCCCAATGCATCAGAATTGTTACTATTTGCAACGTTCTCCTTTTAGACATTATCAAATTACTCCATAACAAACTGCTCAGTAATAGTCTCCCCCTCCAGCCTTCCTTTACCATCATTTTAGGAAAGCACTGAATATCATGAAATTTAAAAATCTTATTGATAATAATATTGATATTAACAATGTAATTACTGGTTGATATCTTCTTTTTACATTCAGGCGTGTACATAATATATAGTCATATATCCCCTAGCCTCTGTTGTGTCTCAGTGTAGAAAAGCCTGTGCCCAATGGATTGGCAAACTACAGGGTTATTATGTTTTTGTTTGTCTTGTATTGCTAATTGTTTTTTCGTCTTTATTTTATTGTTCTTTAGACATTTTTCCGTCTCATATTTGTAAAGACAATACCATTACTGACTTAAACACATCAGGCATATGGCCAGGAACCTACTTTAGGTACAGGTTACACAATAGAGGACTGCCCGAGCACCACTACATTCCCCTTCTTCCAATTACTTTTTGTTGTTCTTATATCTTGTGTGCGATTAGGCTAGCCGAAAGCAATATTCAAGATTCTATTTTTCTGCTATCACTTCTTTTTTTCTTCTATGACAAAGTTTAGAGTTTTTCAATGGTACTTTGTCTAGTTTTCTCCCCTTTGCTGACCCACTTGCCTCATTTGTTCAATTGCCTGCTCCCCCGTCACACGTGTACCGTTCACTTTGACCAACTCACACCTTCTTTCCCCTATACTCTGGGTTACTTTAGCTGTTATAAATTCACTGGGAACTATCGGCTTACTTCTTTGGTCTCCGTTACAGCCCTGTTATGTTTGCTTAACTCGGTTCGTCAGAAAGTTGCCATATCTTGACTATTTGCTTTCATGATGTAGTTCAGTTTCTGTTAAAATTCTGGTAAGGCTGTTTGCTATTCATTAATTTTTTCTTTAACTGGAATCAATTGGTTTTAATTTTTGCATTTTACTTATTTATTTTAGTATTTTTTTTTTTTTTTTATATTTTTTTTTGTCTCTGTCGGGTCAGCTATGATGTACACATTTGCTCGCTTTTTCTGCCTGCCACATATACATCATAACAAAAACAGAGGCCTTGCTTACTGCTGTGTTTCCTTCGGTGTTGGCTGCCAGCCCTTGATGACACAGTTAAAATCTTAGGACCTACAGCATTAAGTACCATTTATATATTTTCATTTAGTTTTATTTATATAATTTTTAGGTAATGTCTTTTTTTTTTTTTTTTCTCCAGGCACTTAATTCGTCTAATCTATTTGCCTATATATCTATATATATATATATATTTTTTTTTTTTTCAGCCAGTGCAGCAACAGCCCAGTTCCTTGCACCATATGGCTAGTATCAGATCTGTTTTCTTGTATCATCTGACTATTCTAATCATGCTAAAAAAAAAGTATTGTTCTTTCTAGCACTGTTGGTTAGCTGCTTTCTGATCAATTTTATGCAAATCTCCTAGTGCGCCAGCTTGTTAATACCAGAGAATGTGCCCTATCAGTTAATTATTTTTGTATTTTATAATTAGAGCATGATTACTGTCAAAAAATAAAAATAAAATTCAAAAAGGGGTAGGGGATTTGTACATACTCATGAAAGGATTAAATTATTAAATTAAAAAGAGTTAAATTAGGTATATAGATATTTTATATAATAAATGTGGTACTTACTGCCTGTGAGACTTTAGTACATCTCTGCAGTTGATGAAAAGTAGTGAAGTAAAGAATAAATCAAACAGCCAATACTTACTGTTACAGTAGCTAAGAGACCCTCAGGAACACTGGCCACAATAATTCCTATGAGAAAGATGACAGCATCCAGCCAGTGATAACCCAGGATGAATGCAATAACAAAGAATGAAACACCAAGAAACACAGCAACACTAGTAATAATATGAATGAAATGGGCAATTTCTCGAGCAATGGGAGTGTCCCCCATTTCTAATCCAGATGCTAGATTTGCAATACGGCCCATGACTGTGCGATCACCCGTATTTATAACTACACCACGTGCAGTACCTTCAACACAATTTAATATGCAGAATTTCTATATGAAAAATGCCTAAGTCAATTATATTTGATTTAATCCCCTGCCCCTTTTTTTAACAAAATGGCACTTATGCAAATACAGTTGCATGGAAGTTCAATGAAGATTTCCTGAACTTTTAATAAACAAAAGAAAAATTTTATTTTGTTTATTAAAAGACTATGAATCATGGTTTATAAACAAAACAATTTTGGCACAAAAAGGAGCTAAAAAAAAGTGGGAAATATTATGAGCACCCACAATTAACCATATAGCTTTCTTTGATTGGTGATGTACACTACATAAATAATAATAAAGATAGTAACAATAGTTCTACTTATATATTTAATTTTTTTTTTTTGGACAGAAGTTGCCAGATAGAGCTTAATGCACAGCCATTTCCAGTTGTTAACACGCTGGAACCTAAGACTATTCCAATAAAAAAAAAAGAAAACCTCCTTTTTATTCTTAAAATACATTCAGCAGAATGTTTCAAGGTCCCATATTAATAACCTCCATTCTAGCCAGGAACTGGAGAGCAAAGTGGTAAATCAGTGACCTCCATTCTAGTCAGGAATGGAGAGTAAAGTAGTAGAAATCATCAGGTGGTATCTGCTATTCCATGTGGATCTTATATGGGTGCAGTATTTTTTATACACTTTGCAAACAGATGGCTGTGGAATAAGCTGTTAAGAAAATACTCTGGCAGTTTCATAACAGCTCATTCAGCAATCTTCTTCTCAAGTGGCTTCTATCCTAAACCATAAACTATACACAAAATGTCAACAGCTTTAAACCCATCATGGTGCATAACCCATTTTAAGAAAAATTAGTTTTTTTTCACAAGGCATTGCTACGTTCTAATATAAAAACTTTATATGAATATTGTACACAATTCCTCACTATTAAACATATATACATTTATATATAAATTATTAAACATTTATATATAAATTATTATACATTTATATATAAATTGTTAAACATTAATATAAAACTATTAAACATATTACCAGAAACAAATCTTTTGTCAAATTTGTTTTCAGTAATATGTTTAATTTTGTAACTGAGAACTCCATTAAGTGTTATGATAGGCCCCTGCTTTAGCAGTGAAAGATATTGCCTGCAGTCCATGTACTGTTTCTGGTTTGTTGTTTGTTATTTGGTTTTTAGGAGCATTAGCAACTAAGGCCATATTGCTCCGGGATATGCGATGGTCATTCCCTGACCTTTCCGCATTCTCTGTATTTGGTGGTGACGGGCTCGAACCCCGGTCTAATCAAGAAGCGTGTGCTATGCACTGCTGCTCCTTCCCACCTGGCTACAGAGGCGCCACTGTTTCTGGTAATAACAGTAATAACATATCTTCAAATTAAGCTTGTAGTCTGTGGATATGCCCAAAAAAACTAAATTTCCAAACAATCTTCAAATGGTGAAGTTACAAAAAACAAATGTGGATTTGAATAACTATACAAGGATACAATACACTCACTAGAATACAGCAACAATTAAGTGTTATTGATAAGGGTCAATAACACTTAGTTCACCATAAACAATGCACATGTGCAAGTTCTCTGTGCTAGGGTATTTTATTTAATTAATATCATGAAATATTTACTTAAGCTGCATTTTACTTTATTTCACCTTACAACTACATTTTCACTTTGGCTAAAGTCATACACCATCCCAAATGGGTACAGCACTCTTTACTCCAATTGCCTTTTATTTAATTCTTATAATACAACCTTATTAATTTCAAAGAATTGATATTAACTTAAATCCTAATTCCAAAGCAAATATAAAAAATAAGACATTCTAAACAAAATATATATATTTATTTACACCTTTTCTTTTCTTTTAATATTTAATTAATCTTCAAGTTTTACAACCCACAGTAACCAACTTTAAAACACAGTAGCAGTTGCTTCATACTCAAAGGTATTTACAAGATAAATATTTTCATGTATTTTTACACAATTTCAATCTTTCCTCATTTCCTTGGTATGAGCAAACATATAGGATATTTCACCAGAATAACTTATTATTCTAGTCCTAGACAAGGCCAGATAGTCTGAGGCTCTGGCACATATATTTTTCAAAGATGCTAAAAATAAGATCATTAAAACTAAAATATAAGTGGAGGGGGGCTACCCTGGACCAGCAGCAACTGTGTTTTCTGGCATCTACCATGACTTTGAGGCACAGGAGTCACCATGCCATGGCACTTCAATAAATCTGGCCTTGGTCCTCGAGCAGCGCTCTCCAAACTTTTTTGGTCATGCACCCTTATTTTACTTAAAAGGACTAGCACGCAATCCGGAAAAAAAAAAAAAAAAAATATATATATATATATATATATATACGTTTAATTTTTTTTATTATTTATAAATAATTTACATGGAAGGCATTATATCTAAAATCACATATAATTTTAAAATATCACAAATAAAAAAATACAAAACAAAATTAAATTGAAGTTCAAGTACAAAATTATAAGAAATCATTAATGTAACGAGTGTGGTAAATGTAATGCAATACTATTTGTTTTATTTATAAATAATTTACATGGTATGCATTATATCTAGATTTTATTATCTAGATATAATGTATTATATCTAGATTGAAAAGTTCAAGAGGCCCATAGCTGGGCCTCTTGAACTTTTCAGTTTATCATTTACCAAAAGCAAAAAAAAAAAAAAAAAAAAAAAGCCACACTGAATCAGTTCTATATATAATGAATATCTAAGAATTTGCATTCTCTTAGACAACTATTTGTTTTTGAGCATGTTATCAATGGCAGGTAAACTTCTGTTGCTATAAACTGACAAGTGACAGCACCACTTTTTTAAAATTTTTCTGTATTTTTTTTTTTTAATTTGTAAATGAAATCAATTCTTCCCATGCCCAACAATACCTCACTGATTATACAGCACTTTCTGTTTCCATTTCAATATACCATGAATTACGGCACATTAACATTTTTGTTTAGCACTTAATAGATGCTAGATGAGCAAAAGCATCTACCTTTTTTCTACACAACTCCCACTTCCACATGGTATCTGTGAGATGCCAGTGACAGGTGGCTAATCTTGCTATAATGCTTTAATTTTGCCAGTAGTTAAAAAGGTCAAAATCAAAGTTGACAAATACAGAATATCCACGCACCTCGTTTATGAAACTGAGTCTGCATGGATAGCACAGTGGTATCATCACCCCCCCCCCCCAACACTGGATGGAAATGGCCCAGGTTTGGATCCCATTAATGACGCGAGAAACTTTTAATGAGCTTTTTTCACTCTATGGCTGATTTAGTCGGTCTCAGGCGTAGATAGCAAGGTTTTTTACCCCAGAAACTTCTTCATGATTTCTTCTTCTTCTTAGGATTTATTCCATTATTACAATGGTTCTCCTCAACCTAACATCGAAAAGTCATTTATGCCCCCTTAGGTTCATAATCTGAACAAATGGAAGAATCCCATCAGAATTCAGTGTGCTCAACCCATTCAAGGTCTTATACTTCTCGATCAGATCACCTCACAGGTGCCTAGTCTTCAGATGCTGCAACTTGCAGAACTTAAGCCTTTCTTTGCAAGCGCACTCCTTTGTTCCTCTCACCACTCTTGTTGCCTTTCTCTGTACTCGTTCTAGCAACTCTACATCCTTCCTAATATGAGGCCTCCAGACCTGTATACAGCACTAAATGTGTGGCCTGACCACTGTCTTATACAAAGGGACAATCACCTCCTTGTCGCTACTAGCAAAATTCCGATATATCATTGACAAGACTCCATGACCTGCCCTGGCAGCCCATCTGCATTGCTCAGCAAACTTCATATCTGACTGCACAATTACCTCCAGGTCTTTTTCATTCTCCTGAGTGTAGTACCACACAGTTGGTATGTTTCTCTTGGGTTACTGCTACCCATATGGAGCACTTTGCATTTATCAATGTTAAACTTCAGTTGCCACTTCACAGCCCATTTGCCCAACTTTTCTAGATCCTGTTGCAGTAGCATACTGTCATTAACAACCCTGCCAACCTTTGTATCATCTGCAAACTTAGACATTACGCCTAATATACCTTCATCGATATCATTGATAAATACACAAAACAACAATGGGCCCAGCACCGAACCCTGGGGGACTCCGCTAACAACATTAGTCCACGTACAGCAGTGTCCATTTATTACCACCCTCTGCCATCTCTCACTCAACAATTCCTTTATCCATTGCAGTAATTTGCCCTTAATGCCATACTGCTCCAATTTATACAGCAGTCTTCCGTGTGCAACAGTATCAAAAGCTTTCCTGAAATCCAAGTATATGATATCAAAATTATTTTTGCATCCAGTTCCTTTGTGACCACATCGTAGTATCCAATCAAATCGGTCAGACAAGACTTCCCATTAACAAACCCATGCTGTGTCTGAGCTATTACTGCTGTCTTGTTTAGGTGATCCTGTATCACCTCTTTAACCAGTGACTCCATTATTTTCTCCAGAACAGAAGTTAAACTAACAGGTCTATAATTATTTGTGTCACCCTTTGAATCCCCTTTGTGAATTGGGGATTTGCACATCTCCAGTCCATGGGGACCTCCCATGACTCTAAGGTCATGGGAGGTCCCCATGGGAGGTCATAATTATGCTCTCATAATTATGACTAAGGGTTTGCTTACTTCCCTTGCTGCCTCCTTCATTAAAACTGGATAGATTCCATCTGCCCCAGGTGCTTCAACAATTTCTCCTCCACTTTACTGTCAGTTATTACAAAATCACTTAGCTCTCTGTTAGAGTTTGATAAACTTCTGACATTCCCCTCCTTGAATAACTCCTCATGTGTGAAAGTAGTCTATGTTGTTATGCCTAACTTTGTATCAAATCAGTGACTAGTCATCTTTATCAAGTAATTTTATAAGCTGTTCAACTAATTCAATAAACAATATTTGTCTTTACTTCCTAAAGTTTTCTGGGCAGTGCAAAAAGGCTGCAAGAGTAGCTCATGGTGTCTTGCTGATGTTATACAGGAATTTTGCCAGCAGGGATACGGGGGTGATTGTCCCCTTGTATAAAGCAATGGTCAGGCCACACCTTGAGTACTATATATAGGTCTGGAGGACTCATTTTAGGAAAGATGTAGAGGTGCTGGAATGAGTAAAGTGAAGGGCAACGAGATTGGTGAGTGGAACAATGGGTTGGTGTTACTAAGAAAGGGTCAAGTTCTGCAAATTGCAGCTTCTGGAGACTAGGCACCTGTGAGGTGATCTAATTGAGGTGTATATAAGGCCTTGAATGGATTGAGCAAGCTCAATGCTAATGGGATTCTACCTGTTGCTCAGCTTTCGCACCTGATGGGGCATAAATTCAAATTGAGGAAAAACAGTTGTAGAATAGATGTGCAGAAATTTGACTTTAGCCAGCAGGTGGTTGATTGTTAGAACAAATTTTAGAACAAATACAGAAGGGCAACGAGATTAGTGAAGGGAACAAAGGGTTGCTGTTACCAAGACAGGTTTAAGTTCTGCAAATTGCAGCATCTGGAGACTAGGCACCTGCAAGGTGATCTGATTAAGGTATATAAGGCCTTGAATGGATTGAGCAAGCTCAATGCTAATGGGATTCTTTCTTTTGCTCAGATTACTCACCTGACAGGGCATAAATTCAAATTGAGGAAAGACAATTATAGAAAAGATGTGCAGAAATTCGCCTTTGGCCAGCAGGTGGTTGATAATAGTAACAAACTTCCATCTGTTGTAGTGAAGGTCAGCAACTTAAGTTCAAGACAGAACTAGACAAACATTTGGAGTGAGTGGATGGTTGAAATGGAGTGTTTTTTTTTTTTTTTTTTTGGCTGATGCTATGTAAGCTTGCTTTCTTGCATCATATGTCCCTACTAATGATAATGGCATTACGACATAAAATAAGCATGAAATCACCAAATGGAATTAAATTTTAATTGCCCCATAGAGAAATAATAAATTTTAAGTGATTAAAATTTTTACTTGCTCTAAAAATAACTTACCTGCTTTTCCTGGAACAGAATTTGGTGCAGACTGTTTCATTAAATACAAAAAATTTTATGAAATTTAGACTGCATCTAGAGTTTTGGTTTAGGAACAGTCAACAGCAAATCAATTCATTTTCACATAGAATCTATATGAATTTTGTTCTTTTATGTCTTTCTAACAAAATGCTCATGTTTCCACTCGCAACATTCATATAAAATAACACACATCTGTTGTACTAAAATTAAAATGTGTGAAACAATAATCAAAGTTCTTGGACCATGATTACACCAGCCAATGCCAGTTCTGTTTTTTAACCATTTTTCAAAAGTCCATTGTAGTAGAGATTACTAAAAGGGCAGTCTGTCATCTGTTGGATATTTGTCACTCATATGAGCATGTACAGTCCACTGCATAATATACTCACTCAAAGGTATGATCAACTCATGTGAATTTTCAAAACTGATTGAACATTTTCAGGTTTACTTTGATACCTGAATTTAAAATCAATTTCTAATCAGTCAGAAGATTGTTGTCTATCAGGTTTTGATTTCTTTTCAGAAATATCACAAGTCCACTTAATTACCGATTCTTCTTCTTCTTCTCCTTCTAATTCATTTTTTCTTTTGAATTATATATCACTCCTATCTTATGATCCATTTGAAAATTAGATATCAGCCCCTAATCAAATCTAATTCTGCAATTTTTTTAAAAATTTATAATTTTGACAAATTATCAGGGGCACATTTTGACAAATGTGCTCCTGAACTTACTCCGATTCTTTGCCGCCTTTTTTCACTTTCTTATTCCAAAAGTGTTTTTCCTTCTGCTTGGAAATTTGCTCATATCCAGCCAGTTCCTAAAAAGGGTGACAAATCCCTCCCATCCAATTATCATCCCATTGCAATTACTTCTACTCTTTCTAAAGTAATGGAGAAATAAATCAACCGCCAACTCTTAAACTACCTAGAAACCTTCCGACTGATCAACGCTCGCCAGTATGGATTCCATCAGTATCAATCCACTGGCTGTTAATATTCTGGCTTATGTTACCCATTTATGGACTAATTCAATGGAAAGGTTCGGTGAAACACAAGTAGTTGCTCTTGACATCGCAAAGGCTTTTGATCATGTTTGGCATAAAGTCTTCTAAACAAGCTTCCATCTTATGGTTTGCCAACTGTTTTTAGTAATTGGTTATCCAGTTTTCTCTCTGATCGCTCACTGAGGGTGATGGTAGATGGCTCTCTGTCTTCTAACTTCTCCACTAATACCAGTGTCCCCCAAGGTTCAATTCTTTCCCCCACTCTTTTCCTCTTGTATATTAATGACCTTCTTCCATTGACTGGAAATCCTATCCATAGTTTTGCCAATGATAGCACATTGCATTCCATTTTCCATTTTGAGAAACCTTGTCCTGCTCAATCAGCTTCAACTTCTCGAAAATCTGCTACCAATTCTTAAATGCCGATCTTCAGGTAATTCTCCAGTGGGGCAAAGACAACTTAGTTGATTTCAACCCTTCTAAAATTCAGTCTTGTCTTATATCTCACACAAAAAGGATTCTTCTGCTCCTATGCTTACCTTTAGTGACACTCCGATTTCTAGGCAAAATGATATATCTCTTTTGGGGATTACACTGACTTCTAATCTCTCTTGGCACAAGCACATTACAAATATTGCTTCCTCTGCATCTAAAAAACTTGATTTTCTCTTTCGCTCTCGGCGTTACTTTTCTTCCATACAGCTGCTCACACTGTATAAATCGCAAATCCCACATCTGGGGTAGTTCCTCCAAAACCTCTCAGGCTTCTTGATTCCATTCAGAAGAGGGCAGTTAGGTTAATTAATGATTCATCTCTAACAGAGTCTCTCCACTCGCTTTCTCATAGACGTACTGTTTCTGCTGCATGCCTCTTCTACAGATACTTCCATGGGCACTGTTCTTCTGAATTGGCTTCTATAATTCCTGCTCTCTCTTTCAAAACAGTCCAAACACGTACCGCCACCAGCCAACATCCATTTACCGTCCAACTTCAAACCCACAGAACCAACTTTTCATCTTCCTCATTTATTCATTCAACTGCCGTTTTCTGGAACAACCTTCCTTCATACGTATTTCCTGAAAATTACAATCTACAGAAGTTCAAGTCCAATGTCAACAAATATCTTCTTTCGTCTTCTCAACCTCCAACCCAAGCACAGTACTAAGTACTATAGGTTCTAATACCTCTCGTGTTTGGGGTTTACATTAAAAAAAAAAAAAAAATTAGATTGCTCTCATGACTCAAAGTGGTTATAATCAATATTCCTCCAAAGCATGTGGAAAATGACTGCGTTAGAATCCTATCAAGATGGAAGAAATTTTTATGGCAATTTTTTAACATCATTTATTGGTCTTTGAGGCTGTCACAGATATTCTCTCGGGTATGAAAAGCTTAGGCTTGCTACCTGGGGGTCTAAAATGCTGATGGAATTGATATTCAAGTGACACTTGAATTGAATCAAGTGGACTAAATTTCAGAAAAGTCCTATTGTTCTACAACAACCAAACCCACTGCTTGCACTTTCACAATGGTGCTATTGTTGGTAACACTATAAATCCAATATGCACATCCTGAAATATGGCACCTAACATACTGGAGGTGACCACCCAGGTATGAACCAGCTTAAGCAGGAGTCGAGTTGTGGCATCCACACCACACAGAGGAATGCTGCCCCTAGGCAATACTAGAGGGTAGTGACACTCATTAACAGGTGAAATACCACCACTTTGTTCATAAGAGGCTTGAACTGGTGAGATCCCTGTTTAATCACCAAAGCAAATCTCCAGCAACACACTTTTACAAGATGTAATGAAATTTCTGAAAGTGTAAGCAAAAAAGAAAAGGTATTAAACTGGATTTTGGATCCGGGGTACTACTAGTTATAGCAGAAAAAACCAGCAACCGTAATGAAATAAAGAAGAGTATATTGTTATCAAGGAGCTCACATCTGGTAAGTATGGGCTTGGCACACCCAGGGTCCTGAGCTGAATATCATCATTCTTTCCTTCTTGATGATTCCCTTCTACTTCTCTCTCCCCAGGGTAATTCTGTTTTTTTTTTTTTGGCTGGTGCAGTTTGTTATTGTTGTTGTTTGTTATTTGGTTTTTAGGAGCATTAGCAACTAAGGCCATATTGCTCCGGGAATATGCGGTGGTCATTCCCTTGACCTTTCCACATCCTCCGTATTTGGTGGTGACAGGTTCGAACCCCAGTCTAATCAAGAAGCGTGTGCTACGCACTGCTGATCCTTCTCATCTGGCTACGGAGGCGCCGGCTGGTGCAGCATAAGCCTCAGGCTTCCTTGTATCATATGGCTAATAATAATAATAATAATAATTAGGTGGAGATGCTGAACAGTCAGGTGTAATTACCATGGAAAAACTGAGAACACATGAAAGGCAAAAACAGATTATCTGAAATAAAATAAATGGCAGTACCTAAAGCCGTGGGTCCTAGGGCTTTAACTACTTCGTCAGAGGGGTCGGCAGTGAAAATCATAGGAGCCAATGCAGTAAGCCGGCTGTCTGTTTCTGTTATGATTGTACACGTTGAAAAGAATGCATACGTATACATTATTTCCAGACATTAAATGCAGAATTAAATTCCAGTGCCACCTACAAGTCCATCACTAACAATAGCAGCATCATTACAAAAAAGTTAATTGCTTTTAGCAAGAAACTTAATATCAACTTTAATAATTACAGATTTCCCTATATTTATTTCATTTCCAAATACCACAAAAACCACAAGGGCTTCAGGTTCATTATTTCCTGCAAATACAGTTATGCCCATAAACCTCTCAAAACACTGGAAAGGTTACTTAAACCTATCGTGGACATCCTTCCTAATAGTCGAATAATTAATAACAATATACCAGTTATTAATGCACTAAAATCTGATAACATCACTCATGTGCAAACTTTTGACTTCAATAGTCTATTCACCAGCATAGATCTAACCAACTTAAAAATGGTACTAAATAAAATTTTCAACAACTACAAACATATTCTTGGTTGTAATTCAGTTTATTTGAACAACCTCATTAATCTTTGCATTTCCAAGAATTATATTTTTGATGGCAAATCTATATACAGGTCGTTCTTGACTTTACGAGTTAAATCGTTCCTAGCGAGCGCTTGTAAAACAGGAGTTTATCTTCCATAGACATAATGTTAAAAATAGGGGTTACGTTCTCAACAATGAAATTAGTTAGCTAATTAGTTTATGTTTAAACAATGATTGATTTATCGAAAGAAATGAAATCGTGGCCTGTAAAATCAAGCAAATTATAATAGAGAAATTATTTGACTTACAAATGTTAAAGAATGTTTATTCTTCATCATCATCATCGACTAAATGCACACTCGTTGATCCCTCATTATTGGCTCGGCACTCATTGGTTAGTTGCACAAGGAGTCATCATCTTCAGAAATGTTTCAAGAGGCGTTTATTTAGAAGATAATCTTCTCTTTTAATTATAAATTCACGATTGCATGCATAAGCATTTTTTAACAGCACACACAAATTGCAACTAACACAATTCGCATGGAGTAACACGTTTACGAAGTTTAAAAAAAAAGGAATGAAGAGAAGATTCTGAAAATTTATTTATGTTTTTTATGTGATTGAAAATTTCAGTGAAGGGGAAATACATTTCACCATAATAACGTAAAAAACACACAATTCCAGCTATCGGTATTTTCCCAAATGCAAGAAAATCGAGTTTACTACCCGTTTATAATTGCTTGAACTATCAGAAAACCCCAATAAACCAGAAAGTGCAAATTATTTTATGATCATGACTTCCAGAAATGTGCTTTAGAAAAATATCGCAAAGGCGTTTAAAATTGATTCTTATAATGGAACATATGATAATGATGCATTTTAACGATTTGAATTGATAACTAATACAATTTACAAACAACGCTCACACCTTTTATATGGCCTTGATGTCACACTCGTGAACTTAAAAATGACACTTTAGAGAGATAAATAGCTTAGTTATACAGCAAAAATTTCAACTTCCTAGATCTTGAAATGAATTACCAAAAATCAATGTTATCGGGTTCACATTACTATATTTTAACGATACAATGGTGTCTCTGGAACTGATTAATACCGTAAAGCGGGGTACACTGTACTGTATAGCTATGCCCGTGGTTTGGAATGCGGTATTTATGAATGTTTAACATTCATTTTTTTGCAATTAATGTTCATATTTTCGATTTTTGTTGATACTTGTGAAAAAAAAAACTCGTAAATCCAGGAACTCGTAAAACAAAAACTGCCTGTACTTACAAACCAAAGGTACCCCTGCTAGCTGTATATCTGTTAGCTAACCTATATCTTTACTGGTCTGAGACCGCTCTACCCAGAGACATAAAGCTTTACAGATATATTGATGACTTGTTAGTATTCAACTACCCTACATTTAAATAGGACTTCACTGGTATTTATCTTTCAGAACTTACTCTGGAGAAAACTAATAATAATGACCTTTCAGGCAATTATCTAGACTTAGATATAAAAATCAACAGCCACAATCAACATATATAATAAAAGAGATGCATTCAGCTTAATCGTAGTCAGTCTTACCCATTGGCACTCTGACATTTCTAAAAATATTCATGCAAACATAATTCTCTCCTAATGCATCAGAATTGCAACAATATGCAATAGTCTCTTTTCTGATAATGTCAAACTACTCCCTAATAAATTGCTTTGCAATAATTTCCCGGTAGTTTTCCTCTACCATCATTTCAATAAAGTATTAAACATTATAAAATTTAAAAAGCTTATACACTACAGCTTTGATTTAAACAACATATTTACAGTCTGACTTCATTTTACTTTCAGGCCTGTACATAACGTATAGTTTTATACCCCCTAGACTCTGTTGTGTCTCACGGTGTAGAAAGCTTGTGCCCATGGATTGTCTAGCGATGGGGGTATTGTGTTTTTGTTTAGTTTTGTCTACTTTATTATTTTTTCCTTCTTGTTACATTTCTTCATTAACAATACCAATACGAACTTAAACATGAGGCATTTGTCCAGTCATCCATCCAGGAACCGACAGTGGTATGGGTTTCGCTACCCCGGACAGCCCGAGCACAACTATATTTCTCTCTTTTCCAATTACTTTCTACTGTCCTTATTTACTACAACTTATTTCTCATGCGTAATTAGGCTGGCCAAAAGCAATATTGAGATACTATTCCTCTACCATCGCTACTTTTTTTCTTCTTTAACAAAGTTTAGTGTCTTTTCCACGCTACTTTGCTAGTTTTTGTTTCTCCCTATGCTGGCACTTTGCCTCATTTGTTTAATTGCTTACTTCCCCATCACACGGATACCGTTCACTTCGATAACTTCACACTTCCCCCCATTCAGGGTTACTCCAACTGACATAAATACACCGTACAGTGAACTTTCTGTTTTCTTCTTTGGTCTCCGATGGCATTCAGCTTATTGAACATTTTCCTGATCATGTATACACTAAGTTTTCTTTTCTTTTTTGCCTTCTCTTGGATTTCATTCATTTTTTTCTTTTTACAGGAATCTATCGGCATTATTTTAGCTTTTTATTATTTTATATATACTTTAATTTTAATACTACCTTTTGATCTCTGTCGGGTCGGCTATGATGTTTACGTATGCATTCTTTTCAACGTGTACATCATAACAGAAACAGAGGCTTACTGCGGTGGCTCCTACGATTTTCACTGCCGACCCCTCTGACAAAGTAGTTAAAGTCATAGGACTGGGGCCACGGCTTTAGGTATTACCATTTATTTTATTTCGGGTATTCTGTTTTTACCTTTCATGTGTCTCAATTTTTCCATGGTAAATACACCTGACAGTTCAGCAACTCATCTAATACACTGATAACAATATATTTGTCTACATTTCCTTATGGTTGCTGGTTTTTTCTGCTATAACTATAAGATCCATAACCCAGTTTAATATTTTTGATACCTTTTCTTGTTTGCTTACACTTTCAGAAATTTCATTACATCTTATTTTTATCAATATATATATATATATATATGTACTTGAATTATTTATACATTATTACTTTTTAAAATTATGGTACTACTTGAGAGCATCATGTTTGTAGTGACTTCAACGAATCCACTATTTATATATAAATCTATCTATATAATCAATACACACATAATGTCTAATTGTCACTGTACAATAGCATTAACGTAGGAGATAATACCCTCATTTACTCTATTTAAAAATTTAATATTTAAATCTAATTGTCCTTATACATAATTCCCATATATATATATATATATATATATATATATATATATATATTTATAAAGGAGGATCATTACCCAATTCACAAAGGAGGATCAAAGGCTGACACAAGTAATTATACACCTGTGAGCTTAACTTCTGTTCCAGGAAAATTAATGGAGGCACTGGTTAAAGAAGCACTGCAGGATCATTTAGACAAGACTTCAGTTATAGCTCAGACACAGCATGGTTTTGTTAAGGGGAAGTCTTGCCTAACCAACTTGATTGGATACTATGATGCAGTCACAAAAGAACTGGATGCAGGGAATAACTTTGATATTATATACTTGGATCTTAGAAAGGCTTTTGATACTGTTGCACATGGAAGACTGCTACACAAATTGGAGCAGTGTGACATTGGAGGCAAATTGCTGCTATGGATAAAGGGGTGGTTGAGGGGGAGAAGACAGAGAGTGGTAATCAATGGACACTGCTCATCGTGGACTAATGTTATTAGTGGAGTCCCTCAGGGCTGAGTGTTGGGTCCATTATTGTTTTCTGTATTTATAAATGATATTGATGATGGTATATCAAGCTTAATGTCCAAGTTTGCAGACGATACAAAGGTTGGCAGGGTTGTCAAGGACACTACTGACACTATGCTGCTGCAACAGGATCTGGAAAGGTTGAGCAGATGGGCTGAGAGGTGGCAAATGAAGTTTAACATTGACAAATGTAAAGTACTACACATGGGAAACAGCAACCCCAGAGCAACGTATCAACTCTGTGGTACTACACTGACAGTGGTAGAGAATGAAAGGGACTTGGGGGTGATTGTGCAGGCAGATATGAAGTTCTCTGAGCAGTGCAGACGGGCTGCAAGAGTAGCTCATGGAGTATTGTCAATGATATACAGGAATTTTTCCAGCAGGGATAAGGAGGTGATTATTCCATTGTATAAGGCAATGGTCAGGCCACACCTAGAGTACTGTATACAGGTCTGGAGGCCTCATTTCAAGAAGGATGTAGAGCTGCTGGAACGAGTACAGAGAAGGGCAACAAGATTAGTGAATGGAACAAAGGGGTGCTCTTACGAAGAAAGGCTTAAGTTTTGCAAATTACAGTGTCTGGAGACTAGGCACCAGCGAGGTGATCTGATAGAGGTGTATAAAGCCTTGAATGGTTTAAGCATGCTCAATGCTGATGGGATTCTTCCTCTAGCTCAGAAAAATCACCTGAGAGGGCATAAATTCAAATTGAGGAAAGACAGATGTAGGATAGACGTGCGGAAATTTGCCTTTAGCCAGCGGGTGGTTGGTTGGTGGAACAGACTTCCATCCCTTGTGGTGGAGGTTGATAGCCTAAATAAGTTTAAGGCTCAGCTGGACAGATATTTTGAACGAACAGAGGGGTGAAGTGGAAGTGGGTTTTTTTTTTTTTTTTTTTGGCTGATGCTGCATAAGCTTGCTTTCTTGCATCAAATGCCTCTACTAATGCTAATGCTAATAATAAACAGGAGTAGTCAAAGGCAAGGCACTTGAAGCACTTCTAAACTAATACGAACTAGTGACCCCATCAGTGGTCACTCACTGATGGAGTCACTATTCCAGGTAAACTCTGTTGATTAATTTATAAGTGTCTTAGTCAAGTAATGGTTTCATGTGACCCAATAATGGTTATCCCCATCTCTCATAAGTCTTATTTTGGTTCAAAAACAGATGGTGGATTTGACTTCCAACTGGTCATTCTTTTAGCATTAGTAGAGGCATACGATCCAAGAAAGAAAGTTTATGCAGCATCAGCCAAAAAAAAAAAAAAAAAACCTTCCATTCACCCATCCATTTGTTGCAAATGCCTGTCCAGTTCAGCCTTAAATTTATTTAGGCTATTAACTTCCAACAAAAGATAGAAGTCTGTTCCACCAATCAACTACCCGCTGGCTAAAGGCAAATTTCCACACAATCTATTCTACAACTGTCTTTCCTCAATTTGAATCTGTGCTCCTTCAGGTTCTTAATCTGAGCAAGAGGAAGAATCCCATCAGCATTCAGCTTGCTCAACCCATTCAATGCCTTATACACCTCAATCAGATCACCTTGCAGGTGCCTACTCTCCAGAAGCCTTTTTTCGTAAGAGCACCCCTTTATGCTCCTCACCAATCTTGTTGCCTTTCTTTGTACTCGTTCTAGCAACTCTACATCCTTCCTAAAATGAGGCCTACAGACCTGTACACAGTACTCTAGGTGTGGCCTCGCCATTGCCTTGTACAACAGGATAATCATCCCGGTCCCTACTAGCAAAATTCCTATACATCATTCACAAGACTCCATGACCGGCCCTGGGAGCCCGTCTGCACTGCTCAGCAAACTTCATATTTGACTGCACAATTACCCCAGGTCTTTTTCACTTTCCACTTCCCTGATTTTAGTACCACACACTTCGTAGGTAGGTTTCTCTTCGGTTATTGCTACTCATATGCAGTACAGTCAGTCCTCGTATAACATGTGTTTACACTACACGAATTCGATCATACACGATTTATAAATAAGGGAACGATATCATACATAACACGAACCGAATTCGCTTATGCACGATTCGCCTTTGTGTTTACAAGAAATGGCAGTAGAACGCGGAATCACCCCAACTGATGCAACATGATAGGAATGAAGCGAAGATTCTGAAAATGTGTTGGTTTTTTTATATCAGTGAAGGGGAAACACATTTGGCCATAATAATGTAAAATCTCATACAATTCCAGCTATCGGTATTATCGCAAATGCAACTGGATCGAGTTTACTACCAGTTTATAACAGATTCCATCAGCAGAAACGCAACTGGAAATTGTTTTTATTGTTTTATGGTAGTAACCCCAAAAATGTGCTTTAGTAAAATGTGAGGTGTTAATAGTGTCTCTGCCTTTACGGTGTTGTTTATTCAGTTGTTACACGCACGCAGCTTTGTTTATGTGTATCAAGCATGCCTCGTCATTTTGTAATTGTGCTTTATTCCCTAAAAATGAGTAAAATACTTAAAAGGAAGCGATTGTGAAGACACTACATTTCAGAGAGAAAAAGAAAAGCAATATCGATAAACAGAGGCCGACTGGGTCAAAAATTCTTACCCGGAAAAATGTGTAGTGGCCTCATACTAGCGTTCATGGCAAAAATTGCACCGGCCCCTGGCCCACCGGCGTTTCTCCGGTAAGGATTATGGCCAGTCTGCCTCTGTCGACAGAGAAAAAAATATGAAATTGTGAAACACTTTGAGCGAAATGAAAGACCATGTGATATTGCACGTGCACAAGCCTAAATTAGGCAACGCCAAGAATTAGAAAGAATGCAGAGAAAATAAAAATAATTTTCATTGGAGGAACAACTCAAAGGGTAATTAAAATCCATTAGATTAAGACACAAAGAATTGGAAGAGCTGGAACGGCTGTCATCTGTTTGGATAGAAAATCAAACAAAAAACAAGTTTGCTTACGATAGAAGCAAAAGCATTAGCAATATTTTACTACGTAATAGTCATAATAAAATAAGACTATGTTACGACTAAAATACGAATATTTTATTATGATTATTTATTGTGCTTGCTATGTTTTGGTTACAAATATGTGTTCAATCTTGAGTGGTCGGCACCTAACCCTATTTTTCCCATAGGGCCTGTTGTTTACATTGCACGAGGGTTTCTAGGAACACAACTATCGTGCTATATGAGGACTAACTGTACTTTGCATTTGTCAATGTTAAACTTCAGTTCCACTTCTCAGCCCATTTGCCCAACTTATCTAGATCCAGTTGGAGTAGCTTACTGTCGTTAACAACCCTGCCAACCTTTGTATCATCTGCAAACTTGGACATTAAACCTGATATACTTTCATCAACATCATTGATAAATACACAAAACAACAGTGTGCCAAACACTGAACCCTGGGGAACTCCACTAATAACATTTGTCCACAAAGAGCAGTGTCCAATGATTACCACTCTTTGCCATCTCCCACTCAACCATCCCTTTATCCATTGTAGCAACTTACCCTTAATGCCATACCTCTTCAATTTGTACAGCAGTCTTCAATGTGCAACAGTATCAAAAGCTTTCCTGAAATCCAAGTATATGAAATCAAAATTATTTCTGGTATTCAGTTCCTTTGTGACCACATCACAGTATCTAATCAAACTGGTCAGACAAGACCTCCCTTTAACAAACCCATGCTGTGTCTTAACTATTACTGCAGTCTTGTCTAGATGATCCTGCAATGCTTCTTTAACCAGTGATTCCATTATTTTCACCAGAACACAAGTTAAAATAACAGGTCTATAATTACTTGTGTCACCTTTTGAGCCCCCTTTGTGAATTGGTGATACATTTGCACACCTCCAGTCCATGGGGACCTCCTCTGTGTCCAACGAAGCTCTCATAATTATGGCTAAGGGTTTGCTTACTTCCTTTGCTGCCTCCTTTAATATAACTGGATAGATCCGGGCCTTTTTTATGTTTAACTTCAACAATTTTTTCTCCACTTTGTTCTCAGTTATTACAAAATCACTTTAGCTCCCTGTTAGAGTTTGATAAACTTCTGGAATTTCCCCCATTGAATAACTCCTCATGTGTGAATGTAGATGAAAAATACCCATTCAGTTTATCAGCTACCTGAGCATGATCATCAATAGTCAACCCATCTATGTTAAGTGGACCAATCTGATTCATCCCTTTCCTTCTAGAGTTTACATAAGTAAAGAACTCTTTGCTGTTTTTCTTTGCATTCTTTGCCAAGGATTTCTCGTAATCTGCCTAACCTCCTTTGTGACTTGATTACAGACTAGTTTATATCTGCCGTAGGCTTCTGTATCACTTGATACTTTATATGCATCCTACACATTTTTCTTCTCTGCCCACGAGCCTCATTAGT
Source organism: Mastigoproctus giganteus (assembly GCF_048544385.1). Classification (NCBI taxonomy): domain Eukaryota; kingdom Metazoa; phylum Arthropoda; class Arachnida; order Uropygi; family Thelyphonidae; genus Mastigoproctus; species Mastigoproctus giganteus. The sequence continues at coordinate 143,908,895 of NC_143579.1, read as the reverse complement.
ATCTAACTTTTAGGCTTAAAAGCCTTGAACAATATTTCTTAGTTGGTATGTAAAGCCTAGTAGCTTCCAAGATAAATTCTATGAATGCTTCCCATTTTGAATTGCTGTAGGTAACATCATCAGTTGGTCCAACCGTATAGAATTTAAATACTGTCTCAGACCACCGCAGTCACCTTTACGAAAGCAAAAACCCTTCCCTTTACCCCTGATGGTAGTTACCTCTTTGAGTAAATCCCACTTCGGCACACTGTGACCACTGCCACCTAGTGGTTCCTTTATCTGCAGATTCTTAATGCATGAAGAATCACTACTGATAATCAGATCAATAGTATTACTCCCTCTGGTTGCCTCTCGAACATGTTGCAGTAGAAAACAGTCATCCAATAAATCCACAAAAGCCTTGCTAGTGTGTGAGTGACCAACCGACAAGTTCCAGTTGATATCTGGAAAGTTAAAATCCCCTATTATAAGACATTCTCATTTACTGGCCCACTCTATTTCTCTTCACAATTGCTCATTATACTCATCAGATCCATTAGGCCTATAACAACACCTACTCTTATTTTTCCTCTCCCACTGCTTATTTCACACCAAACAGATTCAACATTGCATTGTCCACCAACATCAATTGGATGCACTTCCTTAGATTTTGTGTGTTTCTTAACTAACAGCATACCCCTTCCTGTCCTGTCTATCCTTTATGTACACATTGTACTCCTCAAATTCCAGTTCTGCACTGCTTATGTCTCTGTGACACCAAGTCTCTGATATCCCAGCAATATCTGCCTTTGATGTCTTGACTAGCACTTCAAGCTCATCAAATTTATTAACTATACTCATAGCATTGGTGTAAGTGCAAGTATACATGCACCTGTTTCTACTCTTAGTTACCCTAACACAGCCCATGTATTTATTTGTTCCACTATGACTCCCAGCAGTCCTGAAAATCCCCATTGCCTTGCTTTCCAGGCTGCTGCTTATTCCATAGAAGCAGTGCAACAATCACTTTGGTCTCTGCCTGCAGCCACTGTTAATCTCTTAGTCTGTGTTTCTTCCCCAAGCTAGCAGTTTTCCGACCCACCTAACACTGCCTCGATAGCATCAGCAAATATTCTTGCCCCTTTCTATTTAAGCGTACCCCATCCCTGTAGAAGCAGTTTCTCCTGTCAACAAGCACAGACCAGGCTGAAAAAAAATTCTACCCCTTGAGACTTACACAATCTCTCCAGGGCCGTATTGATCAACAGGGCCCGCATCATATACTCCCTGCTATTTTGTCTGGGCGGAATTGCAGACACTTCCGCATTCAACCATAGCTCGCAACTTATTTTCAAGTGACCTGTACTTGTTGAGTAAATCTGCAGATCTCTTATTTTTAATGTTATTAGTTCCAATGTATACAACAATATCACCTTTTGTGCTCTTAAAAGATGATATCTGCTCTACAATGTCAACAACTTTTGCTTCTGGTCCTGTTCCACCTATTCTTCTTGAATAGAACATTCCCCATCTCCATGACAATAAAGTCACCAACAATAACTAGTTCCTTTGGGACCAGTGCATTCTGCCTTTGAGATGCCGCTGTGTTGCCTGATGCATAGGAGTGAGCTCTGTCATTGAGCTGGGCAGCTGAGAGCTTGATGGGGCCCTCATATTAATTTCTTTGAGGGATTAATCCTACATCTCAAGCTCTCATAGATGCCCATCAGAACGCTGAGTTAGCACTTAATTTCTTGACAGTCTTGACACCTAGCACGCACACACACACACACACAGTCATCCTCCTTGGCTAGATCATGTCCTGTTTTAGAGAGGTTGGCAAACATTTCACATTTCGCACATTTTTTGAGACTGTGATGCGTTGGAGAATCGCCCCCTCCATTTCTCCAGCACTCTAGCTAATCTGTGATCTTTGTTTAGCTGCTCTAGTCTGTGTCATGATTTCTGTGTCAATTTAATTAACAATGAAATTTAATAAGATTAATATTTTTGATTAACAATTAATCAAAAATATTAATAAGATTAATATTTTTGATTAATTGATAATACTATAATAAGCTAATAGATTCATAATTGAGTGCTTCGTATTACGCTATCTAGTTTTACTTTTTACCTTACGCTATGAGTTCGAGATATATGTTACGCTATTTCTTATCGACCGCGGCTAATTCAACAACATTGGCACCAACTCTGGGAGTCGTTACTTCCAAAATTACTAGTTAAATTCAAAATAAGAAGCTAATGAATGCTACTAAACCTATTTAATATTTCTGTAAAATACAATGTAGTAAGTTAATTAACAATGAATACGGTAAAAATTAAAAATACGTATCCCTTTACAGCAGCCAAAAATCTACTTACTGTTCCCTTCTGTGACTAGAGGGCCCTTGTATTCAATGGATCATTTTCAACAGTTTTATAGTACATCATTTCCTAATTCATCTTTTGTGATCATTGCATTCAAATCAAAAATTATTCGTGATTGTATTTGTTTTACTGCTTTCCAATTGATCAAACGATTTTTGAATAAATCTAATTGTGCAGTAGTAGCAGCCATTAGTGTTTTCAGCTGATAGGGCAAAAAATATATATATTCTCTTTTTCTTTTTTTTTAGTGAAACCCTCCCAAACACAAAAATATATTAGAATTTGCAGTACTTAGTACCATGTATAGACTATCATCATCATCAGCCATTTTCAATCCACTGCAGGATAAAGGCCTCTCCAGTAACTTTCCAGTTCCTTCTGTGTTGAGCACTGGCCATCCATTTACTACCCAAAAACTCATGAATTTCATCTATCCATCTCTGCTTTGTCTTCCAGGTTTTCTTCTAGCTCCTCTTGGGTACCATTCTGTTATTTTCTTAGTCCATCATCTGTCATCATGTCTTCGAGCTATGTGTCCTGCCCAAGACCATTTTAGTTCTTTAGTTTTGATAAGAATGTCCTTTACTTGAGTTTGATGCCTAATCCATGTGTTTCTCATCTTATCTAACAGTCTGATTCCCAATATAATTCGTTCCATTCTTCGCTGTGTAGTTCTCAGCTTCTCTTCCATTCTTTTGGTGAGTGCCCAAGTTTCACTTCCATAAGTCATGGTGGGGAGTATACATTGATTCATTATTTTACGTTTCAGACAAACTGGGATATTACTCTTCAGTATGTGACTATATTTCCTGAATGCTATCCATCCAAAATTTATTCTTCTCTTGACTTCCAGCCATTTATCATTATTACAGCTAATAACTTGTCCCAGATAAGTATATGACTCCACCTTTTCAATTAATGCTCCTTCAATCATTATTTCCCTTTCTGTGGCATACTTGTTCATCATTACTTTTGTTTTAGCCATATTCATCTTTAGTTAGTCTAAAATCCTTACTAACTGTGCATAACTGATTAAGATTTTTCTCTAATTCTTTGGGATCGTGGCTTATAACCACACAATGTCATCATCAAATCATAAATGCTATAGGTACTCTCCGTTCACATTGACTCCTTTCTGCGACCAGTCTAATCTTCTGAAAGCTTCCTCAAGGGCAGCAGTAAACAGCTTCGGAGATATTGTGTCTCCTTGTCGAACTCCTTTCTCGATTTTAAATTTCCTACTGTCTTTGTCTAGTCTAATAAAGGAGGTAGCACTCTCATATATTTTCTTCAAAATCATAATATATGGGGTATCTATGCCTTGTCTTTCCAGTGCCTGAAACATTGCCTTATGCTGTATGGAGTCAACTGCCTTTTCATAGTCCACAAATGCCAGGCATAATGGTGTTTTATATTCATTTGCTTTCTCCATTAGCTGTGATATTAAGTGAAGGTGATCCATAGTTGAGAATCCTGTCCTAAAGCCAGCTTGCTCTTTCGGTTGATTCTAATCAAGTATTCTTTCTTAACTGTTAGTAATGACCATTGTGAACAACTTGTAGATGTGGGATAACAAGCTAATTGGTCTATAATTTCCAATTTCTGATTTATCTCCTTTCTTATGCAGCAAAACTATGATTGCATTATTCCACTGCTTAGGCGTCACACCTTTTTTAATGCACTTTGTGAAGAATTTTGCCAGTTTTTGTGTCATGTCTCTTCCTACCAATTTTAACAACTCTACAGTAACTTCACGTTCCCCCTGAGGCCTTCTGATTCTTTATTTTCTTCAACGCATGTTCTACCTCATCAGGAAGAATATTGGGTATGCTGTATGTCTTGCTACTTTGCAATCCATCTTCCCCACTGCTGGTGTCATTCCCTCGCTCCTTGTATAATTCTCTATAGTAGTCTTCTGCTATTTGAATTATGCCTTCTCTGCTGTTTATAAGTACACCATCGCTATTCTTCAGTTTCAGTATCATTTGTCTTTTTGTATTACTGCTCATGGCTGCTGATTTAAATCCTTTGTTTTCCCTTAATGCTTGTTCTACTTTTCTTGTGTTAAATCTTCTTATGTCCTCTCTGAGACACTTTCTAATGGCTTTGCATAACTCAGCATACTCAATTTTCTCCCTGTCAGTGTTTTTCTTGCTCTTCTTTTGTCGTCTTCGGTTCATCATGACAAGTGTTTCTTGACTAATTTTTTCTTCTTTGGATTTCTGTTTCCCTATAGGTTTCCTGGGCTTTATCACTTTCAGAAAGTTGTAATATTCCTCGTTGATATCTTGGTTCTGAGCAGTCTGCAGAAGCTCAAACTTGTTCTTAAGTTCCAGTACATACTGCTTTTTCTTATCCTCTGTTATCTCAAAGACCTTTGTATTATTTACTCATTTTTGTATGCATTTAGAAAAATCCATGGGATGCATATAATTATCAAGCGACTCAGAAGCCTATGGCAGATATAAGCTAGTCTGTAATCAGGTGACAAAAGAGGTTAGGCAGGCGAAGGCAGATTACGAGAAATACTTGGCAAAAGATATTAAGAAAAACAGCAAGGATTTCTTTACTTATATAAACTCTAAAAGGAAGGGAATGAATCTGATTGGTCCACTTGACATCGATGGTTCGACTGTTGATGATCCTGCTCAGATAGCAAACAAACTGAATGAGTATTTTGCATCTACATTCACACATGAGGAATTATTAAGGTTTGAAAATGGCAGAAGGGTATCAAATTGTAGCAGGATACTTAATGATTTTGTAATAACTGAAAGCAAAGTGGAGGAGAAATTGTTGAAGAATAAGAAAAGCACCTGGGGTGGATGGGATCTATCCAGTTATATTAAAGGAGGCGGCAAAACAACTAAGCAAACACTTAGCCATAATTATGAGAGCGTCCTTGGACTCAGGGGAGGTTCCCACGGACTGGAGATGTGCAAATGTATCCCCAATTCACAAAGGGGGATCGAAGGGTGACATGAGTAATTACAAACCAGTTAGTTTAACTTCTGTTCCGGGTAAAATAATGGAGTCACCGGTTAAAGATCATCTACACAAGACTGCAGCAATAATTCCGACACAGCATGGGTTTGTTAAGGGAAAGTTTTGTCTGACAAATTTGATAGGATATTATGATGTGGTTACAAAGGAACTGGATGCAAAAAATAATTTTGATATCATATATTTGGATTTCAGGAAAGCTTTTGACACTGTTGCGCATGGAAGACTATTGTACAAATCGGAGCAGAATGGTATTAAGGGTAAGTTGCTACAATGGATAAAAGGATGGTTGAGTGGGAGAAGACAAAGGGTGGTAATTAATGGATGCTACTCTTCGTGGACTAATGTTATTAGTGGAGTCCCACACGGTTCAGTGTTGGGTCCTCTGTTGTTTTGTATATTTATCAGTGATATTGATGAAGGTACATCAGGCTTAGTGTCGAAGTTTGCAGATGATACAAAGGTTGGCAGTGTGCTACTGCAACATCATCTAGATGATTTAGGCAGATGGACTAAGAAGTGGCAACTGAAGTTTAACCTTTGCAAATGCATATGGGTAGAAGTAACCCCAGTGAAACGTACAAACTGTGTGGTACTACTCTTAAGGTGGTAGAAAATGAAAAAGACCTGGGAGTAATTGTGCAGTCAGATATGAAGTTTTCTGAGCAATGCAGACAGGCTGCCAGGACAGGTCAGTGGGAGAAGACAGAGGGTGGTAATCAATGGGTGCTGCTCTTTTTGGACTAATGTTATTAGTGGAGTCCCACAGGGTTCGGTGTTAGGCCCACTGTTGTTTTGTATATTTATCAATCATACTGATGAAGGTATATCAGGCTTAGTGTCGAAGTTTGCAGATGATACAAAGGTTGGCAGGGTTGTTAATGACAGTAATGGCAGTGTGCTACTGCAACAGGATCTAGATAAGATGGGCTAAGAAGTGGCAACTGAAGTTTAACCTTGACAAATGCAAAGTACTGCATATAGGTAGAAGTACGCCAGAGAAATGTACCAACTGTGTGGTACTACACTTAAGGTGGTAGAAAATGAAAAAGACCTGGGAGTAATTGTGCAGTCAAATATGAAATTTTCTGAGCAATGCAGACAGGCTGTCAGGGCAGGTCATGGGGTTTTGTCAATGATATATAGGAATTTTGCTAGCAGGGAAAAGGAGGTGATTATCCCTCTGTATAAGGCAATGGTCAGGCCACGCCTTGAGTACTGCGTACAGGTCTGGAGGCCTCATTTTAGGGATGTAGATTTACTTGAGCTTGTACAGAGAAGGGCAACAAGATTGGTGAGGGGAATGAAGGGATCCTCTTACCAAGAGAGGTTTAAGTTCTGCAAATTGCAGTGGCTGGAGACTAGGCACCTGCGCGGTGATCTGATTGAGGTATATAAGGCCTTGAATGGGTTGAGCACGCTGAATTCTGATGGGATCCTTCCACTTGTTCAGATTACGAACCTAAGGGGGAATAAATTCAAATTAAGAAAAGACAGATGTAGAATAGATGTGCGGAAATTTGCCTTTAGCCAGCGGGTGGTTAATTGCTGGAACAAACTTCCATCTGTCGTTGTGGAAGTTGATAGGTTGAATAAATTAAAGGAGGAACTGGACAGGCATTTGGAGGGAATGGTGTGATTTTTTTTTTTGGCTGATGCTGCATAAGCTCATACACTTGCTTTCTTGCATCACATGCCACTGCTTCTACTACTCCTAGAGTCAGTTTTTTCCTTTCCTTTCCTACATCTATATCAAGTGTACATCTTACCATTCTGTGATCACTTCCAACATTTACCTTATTCAGGACAGTAACATCATTCACAATATATCTTCTGTTAGTGAGGATGAAGTCGATTTCATTAGTTGTTAATCCATTTGGACTCTTCCATGTCCACTTTCCGTTCACCCTTTTCTTGAAAAAAGTGTTCATTACTGACAGTCCTTGAGATTCTGGAAATTCCACAAGTCTTTCACCTCTTTTATTTCTTTCACCAATTCCAAAATTTCCTATAGTTCCTCTTTCTGCGCTGTTTTGCCTTTTTCCAACCTTAGCATTGAAGTCCCCCATAATAATAATGTAGTGGGTTTGATGCTCATCTAGAAGACTCAATTTCGGTGTACATTTCTTTAACCTCTTCATCATCATGGCTTGATGTTGGTGCATATATCATTATAATCTTTAGCTTGTACCTCTTAGAAATCTTGAGTATTCGTCTTGACACCCTTGGTGATGTACTTTTGAATTCCAAAATGTTGTTTTTAAAATCTTTATAGATCAGAAACCCAACTCCACCTTCACTCCTTTCACTGTTTCCATTGGTGTAAAGCAGATTTCCACTTGATAAACTTATAAGTGATTCATTTCTTCTTCTTGTTTCAGCCAAACCGATGATATTCCAATTCACATTTTCTAATTGCTTTTCCAGCTCTAATATCCTATCTTCACCGATGAGTGATCGTACGTTATAACAGGCCAAGTTCAGTTTCTGTGCATGGCAGCCTGGTCGTACCCAGAGATTCTTAGCACCCTGTGCTTCCACTCTGATCCTCTTGCTGCCGTAACAGGGAGAGTGAAAGCTGCTGGGGACTGAGGGCCATTTGTATTGTTGTGCTGTCATATGCTGGAGGGTTTGGTCTTTTCCTCTTCACACTGACCAGGCATCTTGAAGAGAACCACTCTACAAGTTCGTTGCACAAACGTAAACAGGGCTTACCATCGAGAAGGTGTGCATGAGTGGATTTTAGGGAGGCAGGCCAACCGGACTTCTCCTAAATCTTCTGTAATAGAGATATTGGATAAAAAGGCTTCTGGAGAGTAGGCACCTGCAAGGTGATCTGATTGAGGTGTATAAGGCATTGAATGGGTTGAGCAAGCTGAATGCTGATGGGATTCTTCCTCTTGCTCAGATTAAGAACCTGAAGGAGCACAGATTCAAATTGAGGAAAGACAGTTGTAGAATAGATTGTGTGGAAATTTGCCTTTAGCCAGCGGGTAGTTGATTGGTGGAACAGACTTCTATCTTTTGTTGGAAGTTAATAGCCTAAATAAATTTAAGGCTGAACTGGACAGGCATTTGCAACAAATGGATGGGTGAATGGAAGGTTTTTTTTTTTTTTTTTTGGCTGATGCTGCATAAACTTTCTTTCTTGGATCGTATGCCTCTACTAATGCTAAAAGAATGACCAGTTGGAAGTTAAACCATCTGATAACACACAGGATACCTGTTCCCCTCTAAGCCCCTACTATAAGATGACAAATCTTCACAATATACTTGAATTTCTGTAGATTGTAATTTTCAGTAAATACGTGAGAAGGCATGTTGTTCTATTAAACAGAAGTAGAAGAGATAAATGAGGAAGAGTAAAATTTCTGTCTTTGAGTTTGCAGTTGAACAGTGAACAGATGCTGGTGGCACAAAGTTTGGGTTAGGTTTAGAAGACAGTGGAGAAATTATAGATACCAATTTAGAAGAACAGTGCCCATGGAAGCACTACAATAAAAGCATACAGCAGAAATAACCATGTATGAGACTATTTCTGCTGTATGCTTTTATTGTAATGCTTCCATGGGCACTGTTCTTCTAAATTGGTGCACTATGCAGCTTCTAAAGTAGCTTTTCGCACTAAATTAGTGTGAATAGCTGCTTAGAAGAAAAGTAACGCAGAGAGCAAATAAGAAAACCCAATTTATTAATGCAGTGGATGCAATATTTGCAATGTACCTAGACTCAGAGAGATTAGAAATCAGGGTAATTCCTACTAGAGATATGAGACCTTGTCTAGAAATATGGGTGTCATTGAAGATAAGCAAAGGATTTGGTTTGGTTTGGGTTTTATTGGCGCATCAGCAACTGGGGCTATAATGCACCAAATACCGGTCATATGTAAAAAGTTAAAACATTCAGTGACCTAAGTAGTTAGGCCACCATGTCCAGATGTATAATAACAAAGATATAAAAAATAAACCAATAAAGACGTAACAATAACATAAATTTTAAATACAATTAAAAACTTTTATTGATTTAAAATAGCTAAAAACAGCAGACACGTTGTCATTGTCGGATAAAATCTGACTGAGTGTATACGGCTCAGTCGGATGATTAAAAGCGGTAAAACGAGTGCTGCTAAAATCTGGACAGTCAATTAAAAGGTGTCTGATCGTTAAAATTGTGCCACAGGACACACACATTGGAGGGTCATCAGCCCTCAGCAAAAACGAATGAGTTAAATGACTGTGTCCTATGCGGGTCCGGGCGAGAACAACTTCCTCCTTACGATTCCTGCGCAGACTAGACTGCCACGGTTCAATTACAGGCTTTATATGATATAATTTATTCGCAGTCTGTCTATTCCACAAATCCTGCCATTGGGAGTGTATGTTTTGGTGTATTATTTGCCTGTAGTCTGTATAGGGGACTGACAGGCAGCGGTTATTATTGGGAATTGCTGATTTGGCTGCGGCGTCAGCCAAATCATTTTCCCTAATCCCAATGTGGCAGGGAATCCAGCAGAAGCAGATATCATATTCACTTCCACAGAGGAAGTGAATCTTCTGCTGAATACTAGACAGAAGTGGATGAGGATTATATCTCACAGATATTAAAGCCTGTAACATGCTCAGAGAGTCGGAGTATAAAATGAACCGTTGGTATTGGCATTCACTAATGTGATCCAAGGCTAACTCTATAGCGTGCAGCTCTGCAGTAAATATGCTGCATTCAGAGGGAATCTGCTCCGATGTAGTGCTGTCTCTAAAGACAGCAGCAGATCCCACATATGATTCTGACTTCGAACCGTCTGTGTAAACTGGCAGGAAGTTGGAATATTCAGTTCGGTGTGCTGAATGAAGCTGCAGGTAGACAGATGATGGAGTGTCCGACTTTCCCCAATTTCTAAGGGATAAGTCACATGCCGGGACATGAGCATGCCAGGGTGGAAAGGGTTGCTTTGGTGTTTGGGCAACCTTGTCTACCTTGATATTAAGTTCTTTGAGTAGCTCTTGGAGATGAATACCAAAAGGACGATTGGCAGTCTTACGGGTATTGTATAAATTTCCCCATCGTGGCTCAAAAATGAATGGCCACGTAGGATGGTCTGGCAGGGATTTCAGTTTTAAAGCGTACTTTATAGACAACTGCTTACGTCGAAGCGATAACGGTGGTTCGTTTGCTTCAACGTATAAGCTCTGGACTGGAGATGTGCAATATGCTCCAGTAGCAATACGTAGGGCCTGATGATGGATGGGGTCCAGCCATCAAAGGACACTGTCTCTGGCTGAGGAATATACCTGGGACCCATAATCTAGTTTGGATCGCACAAGTGCACGGTAAAGCCGAAGAAGGCTGCATCGGTCTGCTCCCCAAGATGTAGAGGAGAGCGAGCGGAGAATATTAAGCCCACGTGTGCACTTTGTGCGGAGCTGACGGATATGATCCAGAAAAGTCAGCTTCTTGTCAAATATGAGTCCCAAGAATTTTGTCCGAGCCTTAATTCAGGTTCGGGATGAAGACTATGCTTCCGACAAAAGTGGACGCAAGCGGTCTTCTCCAGCGAGAACCTGAAGGCATTAGCAAGTGCCCAGGAATTCAGACTATCGATGGCTTTCTGCAGTTGCCTTTCAATAACCCTCATGTTGCAGGACTGACAAAAAATGCTAAAGTCATCAACATAGAGGGCACTGTTTACAGTTGGAGGAAGTTGTTGTGATTGAATTTATTTTGATGGCGAAAAGCGTGACACTTAATACTGATCCTTGTGGTACACCCTCCTCTTGGCTGAAGGAATGAGAGAGTGAGGATCCCACACGAACGTGGAAAGATCGATTGGCTAAAAAGTTTTGAATAAAAAAGGGGAGATGCCCTCTAAGTCCTAGGCTATGTAAATCTTTTAAAATGCCAAATCTCCAAGTTGTGTCATACGCTTTCTCCATGTCAAAGAACACTGACACCAAGTGTTCGCGTTTTAGGAAAGCATCCCGGATGGATGTTTCCAGTCTAATAAGATGGTCCAAAGTGGACCGTTCCTTCGGAAGCCGCACTGGATGTTGGAGAGAAGGTCATTTGATTCTAAGTACCATATTAAACAAGAATTAACCATTCTCTCCAGGATTTTGCACAGACAGCTAGTCAGAGCAATAGGATGATAATTGGTAGTGACTTTTGGATCCTTTCCTGGCTTAGGAAAGGCAAGAACGATTGCCTTTCGCCAGGAGTCCGGAAACTGTCCTTCAATAAAGATTCTGTTATACAGAAGGAGCAGACAATCCATAGATTTTGGTGAAAGATGTTTAATCATTTCATAATGGATGCCATCTGGTCCAACAGCACTTGCTTTGGAAAGAGCGAGGGCTCTTTTCAGTTCCTGAATAGTGAAATCCCCGTTGTAGGGATAAATGCTCTTAGATTTAAAGTTAAGTGCCTGTTTTTCGATTTTATATTTCAGGACCAGGAACTCTGGGGAATACGAAGATGTTTCCCCAAGAGAATTGGCTACTGCAGTTGGATCTGCAATAGCGCATCCATTATAATCTAGGATTGAAGAAGGGTGGGATGTATATTTTCCCTTCATTTTCCAGATTTTATCCCAGACTACCTTAGAGTTGGTAGACTGGTTAATAGACGATGTAAAACGGATCCACGATTCCTTTTCACTCTGACGGCATATATATCGTGCTTTGGCTCGTGCACGTTTAAAGGCTATAAGGTTGGTCGTGGTAGGATATCGGCGGAATATCCCCCACACTTTGTTTTGAGCCTTTTTTGCTGCTGTGCATTGTGAATTCCACCAAGGTTTGGGAAATGGTGGAAACCGGGCAGATGTTTTTGGAACAGCATTCGCAGCTGCTTGGACAATAATTTCTGTGATGTACGTAACTGCATCATTGATAGGCTCCCGACTGACTGTGCTAAGATCAAAATTTGCCCGATATTATTTTTGAAGGCAGTCCAGTCAGCCTGATCAATCTTCCACCGTGGTAAATTGAAGGGAAGACATGGTCTCCCACTGTGTAAAAAGGTTATCACAGGGAAGTGATCACTTCCGTATGGATTCTCCTCCACTTCCCAAGTGAGTGAAGGGAGTAGAGAAGGGGAGCAGATAGAGAGATCAATGGCACAAAAAGTACAGGTAGGCATGTGGAAGATGGTGTTTGTTCCAGTATTTAGAAGGGAAAGGTCATTGTCATTTAGCATATGCTCTATGACTCGTCCCCTTCCATTGATGTTAGCACTACCCCACAGGGTGTTATGTCCATTAAAATCCCCGAGAAGTAAGAAAGGGGGAGGCAACTGCGTTACAAGATCATCAAGGTCTTCCTGGGAGATGTCAGTCCCAGGTGGCAAATAGATAGAGCAGACCATTGATAAAAATCCCACCGTAAGGCGAATTGCAACAGCTTCTATGCTAGTTGTAATTAGCAAGGGCTGCACTGGGGTCTGGTTACCCACAAGGATAGCCACACCCCCATGAGCAGGACCATCCGTAATTCTATCCTTACGAAAAATTGTGATATTGTGTATGGTGGGATCGTCATTTGCCTTTAGATATGTCTCCTGCAAGCAAAAGCAAACTGGCTCGTGCTTTTGCAGGAGGGCCTTGATGTCATCAATATTTTGCCGGAATCCACGACAATTCCATTGTACGAATTTAGCCATTATTTTGGCTTGGTGGGTCCATCAGGCGGCTTCCGAGGTGCTGAGGGCTTACTTTTATCAGCCTTGGGTTTATCTTTTTTGGGGAAGAATGGATGCTGTCCCGTGTCCATTTCTTCCTCCGCAAAGAGTTCCAAGACTGAATCTTCGGGTACCTCCTTCTGCTCGACATCCATGTTTTCTTGGGTTCTAGGGGGGGGGGGACTTCCCCTTTCTTATTCTTTTCTTTCATAATTTCCTTTGTTGCTTGTGAAGCATTAGGAGGTACTGATATAGGAGTGGCAGCTGATTGGTTTTTCTGTGCAGGTTTTTGAGAACTTAAAAGATAACGCGCGATGGGAGTGGAGTCCTTTAGAGGAATGGTCATGTCCGTCTGAGTTCCGACGGAACATCTCCCTGCTACCTTCTGGGCATAGGTAGGTTTGTTGATTAGCTCTGCCTTCAGCCGTTGAATTTCTTTTTCTTCTTTCCACCTCTGGCATGCTCGTGAGTAGGCCGGGTGTTCGCCTTCACAGTTAATACAGGTGGGTTTTGCGGCTGAACATGCTGTTGTTTCGTGGTCCTTTGCACCGCATTGAGCGCATGCAAGGACTCCACGGCAGTCCATTTGAGAGTGTCCATACTTTTTAGTATTAGTATTAGTAACGGCCGTATGGTGCAAGAAAGCCTATGGCTTATGCTGCACCAGCCAAAAAAAAAAAAAAAATCCGAACAAAACAATGATAAAAACAAAAATTAAATAAATAATAATAATTAATAAATAAATAAAAATAATAAAATGAAATTAAAAATTAAATAAAAATGAAATTAATCCTATCATCCTATGCGCTTCCCTTACCCGAAAGTACTATCCAGATGACCTTTGAATTTCCCCAAACTGTCGGCCTCTACCACCCATGAAGGCAACTTATTCCAGTAATTTATAACTCGCTGGCTAAAATAAAACTTCCTGCAGTCCAATCTAAACATTTCCCCGCGTAACTTGAATTTATGTCCCCTAGTTCTAGCACCATTTATAATCTTGAAAATTTTGTCCTCATTCATTTTACTGATGCCTCTCAGAGCCTTAAACACCTCAATCAAATCTCCCCTAAGGTGTCTAGTTTCCAAACTCTGCAACCCACATATTCGAAGTCTTTCTTCATAAGGACGCCCTTTTGCCGATCTCACCAGGCGAGTTACCCTTCTTTGCACCCTTTCAAGAAGCTCGATGTCTTTCTTTAGGTGCGGTCTCCATACTTGAACACAGTATTCCAAGTGTGGTCTAACATAGGCCTTATATAATGGGATTATCACGTCCCTATCTCTACTTGCAAAAGTTCGATAGATCATCGATAGGACACCATGGGCCTTCCTTGCAACCTGTTTACAATGCTCAGAGAATTTCATGTCTGACCGTATCGTAACACCCAAGTCCCTTTCCTCCAGTACTGGGTTTAGTTGAACTCCACTAAGTGAATAAGTTATTTTGGGATTACTGTTTCCCAGGTGTAATACCTTACACTTTGTTGGATTAAAGCACAGCTGCCATTTTTCTGACCATTCTTGAAGTCTATCTAGGTCTCTCTGAAGAAGCTCAGCTTGACAGTGATCATTAACTACTCTACCAATTTTAACATCATCTGCAAATTTAGACATCACGCCCTCTATCCCTTCATCAATGTCGTTTATGAAAATTAAAAACAACAGTGGTCCTAATACTGATCCTTGGGGAACCCCACTTCTTACATCAACCCAATCTGAGGAATAGCCATTTATCACAACCCTCTGCCTCCTGCCCTGAAGCCATCCTTCTATCCATCTAAGGATTTTTCCAGTGATTCCAACCTGTTCCAGCTTATAAAGCAACCGCTCATGTGGGACTGAGTCAAAAGCTTTGCTGAAATCTAAATAAACAATGTCGAAATTATTCCCTAAATCCAGCTCGTGAGTGACCCTTTCGAAATAGCGAACCAGATTTGTTAAACATGATTTTCCCTTTACAAAACCATGCTGAGTATCCTTGAGAATTTCAATTCGATCCAAATGATCCTGAATTCCACCCTTGATCAATGCCTCCATGATTTTCCCTACTACTGAAGTCAGACTGACAGGTCGATAATTTCCCACTTCACTTTTAGAGCCACCCTTATGTATGGGAGATACATTTGCACTTTTCCAATCCAAGGGAATCTCCCCAGAGTCTAGTGATGCTCGCATAACCAGCCTCAGTGGTTCAATGCACTCGCTTGCCGCCTCTCTCAAGATTATAGGGTATATTCCATCAACTCC
This sequence comes from Mastigoproctus giganteus, assembly GCF_048544385.1. Classification (NCBI taxonomy): domain Eukaryota; kingdom Metazoa; phylum Arthropoda; class Arachnida; order Uropygi; family Thelyphonidae; genus Mastigoproctus; species Mastigoproctus giganteus. Next base: position 143,893,604 of record NC_143579.1, on the reverse strand, counting down.
AGGAGCCTTACTAGTCTGTAGGCTTGAAAGTTTTTTCATTAAATAATCTTGCGAAATTTCAATATCATTAATTACATATTTTTTAACTTCGCTCCCACAATTTCCCATTGCCACAAAAGGCTTTTCATTTGTAAATATCGATGCAAAATAACTGTTGAGTTCATCTGCAACGGCAGCTGGTGTATTTATTACTATCCCCTTTCCTTTACGTAAAGGTCCGATCTGGTTTGTCCTGCTCTTCTTGGCATTTATATATGTGAAGAATTCTTTATCCCCCCTCTTTGCTCTGTTTGCTAGTGATTTCTCATAAACTGCCTTTGCCTGTCGAACGTTTTCTGTGGCTCTATTACACATCACCTTGTAGCTGTTATAGGCTTCAGTACTTTTTATTGCTCTGTAACGTTTCCATGCCACCTTTTTCTGCTCAAGTAATGCGGCAACTTCACTATTCATCCAACTTGGAACCCTTCTCGTGGAGTATTTTTTTAATGGTATATACGCATTCAAGGCATCGGTGATTAATGTTTTAAAAGCGTACCACAGTTCAAATGTATTCATTCTCTGCGCGATATCTACCCAGTTAATAGAGGCCATGTAGTACCTTAAGGCATCGTAATTTCCTTTTCTGAAATTAAAACCCATTCCTTTGCCTTTTACTTCTGCTACCTCTCTCGTCATCATCCACCGTAGAACTCCGTGATCACTTCCTGCTACTGGTTCCTCTACTGTCAGCCCTGTTATGTCATCTGATTCATGTGTGATGATGAGGTCTAGGATATTCTTTTCTCTAGTACTTTCCCTGACATGTTGATACAAATAACAGTCATCTAGTTGATTTAAAAATTTTGTTCCCCATGTCGAGTTTCCTTCCCATTTACTCCAATCAATTAGAGGCAAATTGAAATCACCCATAATAAGGCATTGACGCTTACTTGCCCATTCCATTTGCATGTAGAGGCTTTTGTCATAGTCTTCACAATCACCTGGTCTGTAGATTACGCCTACTCGCATTGTACCTTTGTTTCCAACTATCTCACACCATACAGACTCTATACTAGCATGTGAAATGTCTGAATCTGGGAAAGCTATCGTCGCACTCAGGCTGCTTCTGATAAGAAGCATTACCCCACCACCCCTTCTATCTACTCTATCCTTCCTAAATACATTATACAAGCCGTACTGAAACTCATCATCCCCAATTTCCGGGTGGCACCACGTCTTCTGGCATTTAAAACACTGTAAAGGGTTCGGAACGTATGGACGCACTGAATTGATGTATCCAGCTTTAATCTCATCAGGAGGTTTAGGAGAGTTAAAAGTCAGGATAACGCTCCTGGTTTTAACAAGTTTTCCATCCCTTCGCGCAGTAATTCTTTTGATGGCAATAATTCCCTGTGGTTTTAATTCGGAGCAGATTTCCTCCTCGGTTACATCGAGAAGGTCCCACTCCGAAATGACACCTCTCGATGAATTGAGTGTTCTGTGTGGTGTCACTGTTATAGGAATTCCTCCGATTGATGTTGTTCGGAGTAGATGTTCAGATTGCCTGTCATTTTTAGTTTCAATTAAAAGGTCTCCAGAACGAAGCCTCTTAACTGATTTGGGTGAACCTGCTAACCCATCTAACCCTTTTTGAATAAAAAAGGGCGACATTTTACCAATCGGTGTTTCATTTGTAGAAGGCATGATTAAGAACCTTGGGACAGGCCCTGATGGTAATTCGGTTCGCTGCCTCTTTTTAGCAATAATGCTATCTGCTTCTCTGTCTAAATTTTCAGATAGGGACCGGGTTGGGGCCCCTAAAAAAGTAAGTTTATCAGGATTCATAGTTTTTAAATTGTTCAGTGCCCGGGCTCCCCACCCACCATGGAGCCCAAAGGGACGTCCACTACCCGGCATGCAATAAATGCGCTCGGGAGTGGGACGCCAGGGCTACCCAGACACTATACCCGCACCGCTGCCAGCCTGGATCCTGTCCCTCGGACCATGAGGGTAGGGGCGTGGCATTGACACGGTTGACCCTCGCAGGCGAGCCTACTACCCGATTGATCCTAGCCGGGCCTGGCAGGACCACCCGCCTTGTCGAAGCAGGGGCCAAAGTGGTGTATTAAAGCTGGGCCCCTCAACCACCAGGATCCCTCTTTCCGAATTTCCACAGGTCGCAGCGCACAGCAAACACGCCGGATTCCATTGATGTAAGCCTGGAACCTGGGCTGTGGGCGTTGGATCCCAGTGATGCTGGTCTGGAAGTTCAGCAGTGTACAGGTGCCCACGTCGAGGGGATAAGCAAAGGAGTAGATGCTTTTTTGCAAGAAATAAGACAGGACTAAGATTTAAACAGATTCATGTTAACTAACTTCTTTGCCTCACTTTACCTGGATAATGAGAATATTTGAGAAGATGAAGCTGTGTGTAGAAAAGTTTTCACAAGGAAGGTGGAATTCAGTGTGCTCTCACCAGTAAACTATGGATAAGATTTCCAGTCAGTGGAAAGGGTGGAAGAAAGAACTGAACCTTGGGGAACAGTAGCATTGATAAAGTTAGAAAATAAGGACCATCCATCATCGCTTGCAAAGAGGTCTGAGAGAAAACTAGATATCCAATTTAAAAAATGAGTCGGCAATCTGTAAGATCAGTGTGAGTGTGTGTGAGAGTGCTGCCTCACCGGCTTGTTTTTTTTTTGTGCTCCGAGATTTCTGATTATTAAAGTGGTTATAATAGCATTTCTTGGATTAATTTTGTGTGACCCTGAATCCGTTGGTGACGGTGAGTGTTTCGATGTGCTTTCATGCCGAATTTTTATAATAGTTATATCGACTTTAAAAATTTGCATTGTGTTGGTGGATTCTACGGCGTGCACAATGGCTATGCAATATAGGTTCGGCAGGCCATTGATATATGTTATTATTTTTAATTTGATTATTACTGCTGATCTAGCTTAATCTGAACTATTTATTTTGTGCTCCCTAAATTAGATCGGATACGTGTTATTATTTTGTGTATTTTGCTGTATAATTCTATATACTCATGCTAGTTTATTTATGGATTGGTGCTTTTGTACAGTAATTACAACTACATAGTGGTAGCCATTGCTTCTCAAATTGATTGAAGAGCTTTGATTGCTGTGATTTGGTCATGTGACTGAGCTCTGATTGGCTGGCATAGACATTCAACTGAAACTGGCACTTAGAACTCAAATTAATATAGCATTTGAAAATGATTATTAAATATCATGATGACAACACAATTATAAATTAGGTTAACTAGAGTTAATTGAAGGTGATAATTAATAACTGATTTTTAATTTGAACTGACTTTGTGTAACAAGATACGATAATACAGTCCTTTGTTGATGGCATTAGTAATCATGTGATATAGTGGCTCACTACAGGAACATCCAATATTATCCAGTTGCGCCCCCTTTTGGAATTATTCGGAACTATATTTTCCAGGAGAATTTCTCCTGTTCTCAATTGACTCTTCAGGAGACTGTCTAAAAAATCAGTAGACTTTGAAATTACTCCTTAACTGCGGGCAAAAAATAAATAAATAAAATAATAATAATCATCCAACTTCCTGCAAGTCCCCAACCATTTACATTTAGATTTTCCATAAAGGCAAAAAACAATGCAACACCACACCGAGTAATAACTCAGTCCTGGCCTGTTTAAAAAAAAAAGTTATGGCTCTGGACAGAATCTTTCTGGGCTGTAGTACCCACAAGTTCAGGCCCTTTACGGTTGTCACAAGATGTTTTCTTTGCCTGAGATAGACATACATCGCTCCACTGCACCCACACTTCACCGACGTGCAGCCACTGTGCCCAGAGTGGGCATGTGCATGCAGAGTGCCCGAACCAAGATGAACCCCAGCTGTATAAATTTCAAGCGTAGGAAGGACCACCAACATTCAGTTGGAGAGGTTACTTGCCCAGAATATCAATGTGCACTAGATATGGTATGACTAAGGACTTCTGCTGCCTAAGCCTTCAACATCTCCATATCAGTATTGCACCAGTCAAGCCCTGGCAGCCACATCTTCTCATACACAGAACTATGACAGCAACAACTCCCATCCTAAGCCTCAGCATCATGCAGATTAATGGTGGCAGATGAAATTAAACATGTGAAAACGACTCCTGAACAGTGGCAGATGAAATCAGACAAGCAGCTGAAACCCATCGAATCAATATTATAGCAATCCAGGAGTCCTACGCCATCAAGGTTCCAACGGGTAATATGCACAAAATCACAGGCTACTCTATCCAAACAAGATTTATACAGTCCACCTGCACTGACCCAAAATCTTGTATTGTGATTCTAAACAGACATATCGATGCACTAATCATCCATGGACTCTGTTCGAAATTTGCCCGGGGTTCGAGCTCGTCACCACCAAATATGGAGGATGCAGAAAGGTCAGGGAATGACCACCGCATATTCCCAGAGCAATACAGCCTTAGTTGCTAATACTCCTAAAAACCAAATAACAACAACGAAATTTGCAACTTGCATACAGGTCAGGTACTTCTCCATGTCGTTTTATTTAATATCCCTTTACTGCTCACTTGCAAGACACATTGATGACTTCCTTAATTATTCAGAGTTTGCAGTAGACTTCTTGAGTTCAAGTAACATCCTCATCTCGGCAGATATTAATGCAAAATCCCACCTTTGGCACTCCTCGACTATGGATGCACAAGGAGAGCTTCTAGAAGACCTTATCCTCAGCAGAAATCTGGCTATCCATAATCTTCCCAATCAACTTCCTACCTACTGCAGCACCATGGGACAATCAAATATGGATGTTACCATAACCACCAATGACCTCCGGACACACATTTTGAATTGGACTACAATACCAGAATGGACTCTCAGTGACCATCAAGTTATTCACTTTAAAATTACACACAAACGGCCTCTAGCAGTGCCTGATTTCCGAGTGCCAGAGTTAGTGAGGATTTTCCCTGAGGACTGTCGACTGGGAAACATTTGACGAGTCCATCAAACACGACTTTCCTACCCAGGACCCCTCCCACAAACTTAGAAGAATATTGCAATATCATCCAAAAATCAATCATTAAAGCTTCCTATAAATCCACAAGAAAGAAAGTTCCTTGCCACAGAACTTGTGCATTGTGGTCTGCTGATCTCTTAAAGCTCAGAAAGGAAGTTCACCAAGCACGTAAAAACTACTAGAACCACCGAGACTGGCCTGCACCAGATGTAGCCCAGCTCCATAGAGAGTACATAAATAAGAAAAATATATATACTAAGGCAATCGCCCAGGAAAGGGGAAACTTGGTCCAGTTTTGTGCTTGAAACGAGTAACTCAAACCCATGGGGACTACTTTATAAAATTGCACGGGATAAAACCTTTACATCAGACTTCTTTGGAACTATACAGAGGGATCAGATCGAAACTACCAACTGGACTGAATCAGTAAATGCAATAATAAATAAGCTTTCCCACAGTGACAACCCCCTAGATGATCTCCCTGCACACGAAACCATTCGTAAAGAGAATGCCGCATATGCAACCTCAACACAAGCCGAACCATTTACAAGTCAAGAACTGGGTGCTGCCGTTAAAAAGGTAAATGTCAAAAAATGCCCTGGATTGGTCTGATTGAGTATGCCTTTGATATTAGATACCACAAATGCCTACACCAATTGAGATTCCCTCCACCTTGGAAGGTAGCGCTGGTACACCTCATTGCCAAGCCTATTGCCCCGTTGGCAAACCTGGGGAAAACTTTGGAGCGAGTTATGGCCCTCTGTATCAACAATCTATTTCTTTCTAATAATCTGATCTCTCCAGCTCAATATGGCTTTACCCAGGGCAGGTCATGTGAAGATGCCCTTACTGAACTGATCCTGCACTTGGAAACATCACAATCAAAGTATGAACTAGCCCATTTCATCAACATTCACTTTCCCACCAAACGTTGTCAAAGGGGGCCTTTGACGTTTGGTGGGAAAGTACCTTGGAACACCTTCAAACAGCAGAATGTCCACATAACCTCTACTCGCTCTTCAGGAGTCATTTTTCTGAATGATCTATACTAGTAAAATCAAAGCACTTCCAAGTCCAAAGACAAATCTACTGGGGTTACCTACAGGGCTCAGTTTTGGGGCCCCTGGGTTTGGAACATGGTATTGCAAAGCTGGCTCAGGTGGGTCAGAGTCTTGAATTGAGACACTAAGAGCACAATTGGGACTGGCCCACCTTCCAGTGATGTGGATGAGTACCCAGAATCATCTGTCCAGGTGACTGATGCTTCTGGGTAGCCAAATGGCCTGACACAACAGAACACACAACACAAACCTCCGTCACACACATAACTGGCCCATTAGTAGTGATACTGTTCTTCACAGAGATACAAGGCAGAGCTAAACCGACGTTCTAGCTGCCCTTTACAAAAAACACATGTCCAATCCATAAGATCAGAGTTTTGACTTCTTAGAACATTGCTTTTCAACTGTATTTACATCAATTAGAAGTTTATCATCATATGATAATGACAAGAAGGTTCACTATGCACACATCTGGGTTATCTGCTATAGATAAGCATGATAGCAGTTTCATAGTGGAAGTTTTCATTCCTTCAATTTTGATGACTTACAAATATAATTACATTTAATCAATTTAGAATTTATATATATATATAACTGCTTGTATATAAGAGGGGTGATCATTTAATTTTCAGACTGCTGCAAGATCTTATCTTAATTGTCATCATCTGAATCTTCTGTGGATTTCTCCTTCTCAAAATACTCTCCCTTGAATTTTACACACTTTTGCCATCATCGTACCCAAACATTAAATGCTTCTTAGTAGTATCAGGAGCAGGTTTGAACGAAATTTGCAGGGATGGGTCCACAGGAGGCGGGAAATGGTATTTAGGAATAAAAAGTTTTGTTTTTCACTCGATACACATGGCGTTAGTTGTAATTTCAGAATGAATTTTTATTTTTACCTTTGGGGTGTGCGCGAACTTGATGATTGGAGGATTAGGGGCACGTTTTGAATGTATCGATTGTGATGTCATAGTGAATTTTTGTGAATATTTTTAGTGTTAATTATGTTGCAATGCATTGTGGGTGTTAATTGGGAGAGTTTATTTTGGAGTGTTTATGCTGTGTGGGGCACCCTCCATCGCCTGCCCTGCATCTGTGTTGCAGACGCAACACCTTGTGTGTGGGATGAAAAACTTCTTTTTTTTTTTCCCTGAAAGATAAATTCCTTGCTGTTTCCATCTGTTGTAGAGATCTGAAAATAAATTGTATGCATTAGTTTTTTCTTGACCAAAGTTCCATCTGTTCTTGAAAAGCTGAAAATTAAACCTGTGTTTTCCCTTGGAGTCTTGTTAGTTTAACCTGCAATGTTGGTTTGCAAAATATATTCCAAAGTAAAATTAAACTGCTGTTAAAAGGTTATTACCGGTTCTTGAAAAGCTGAAAAATTAAACCTGTGTGGTTGTTTGAAGTCTTGTCTAGTTTATCTGCAATGATTGTTATTTTCTAAAACCTCTATATACTTGATGTGTGAAATCTATTCCAAGATAAGATTTAGAATTAAACTCTTAAAAGGTTATTTTTCACTCTAATACTAAAGAATCACACAGACATTAATAATATTTACAAAAAAGAATAATTTTTATTGGTTGAAAATTTATATAAAAATTACAATGAGGGAGGAACTGGCATATTTTTTCCAAGTGTAAATTCTTTTGTTTCGTTCACACTTCTCCGTAACACCACCATCAATAGCAGGTCGCAAAAGGATCCCAGCGCCACTAATATAAGTACCACCAGCACTCCTGTGAGTCTTCTTCGTACATTTCCTCCATCTGGAAAAGAACAAGATGTTAGACAATTATGACCCTCGCGTTGTAGGTAGTTTCACTGGTGTTAAGGCATTGCAAAAACACACAATTACCCAGTCATATCGTGAAAGCATACTTGAACAGTCAGCTGAGTTATGTGCAACACAGACCACAAAGACTTAATTTTCCCAGGAACAAGATAGTAGTTCCAGGACTTCACCATACATTTCAGCGTGATTTAGCAGACATTTCGAATCTGCTAAAGAGAACAGAGGTACCCTCCTATCTTCTCGTTTGTATCGATGTCTTTTCAAGATACGTTTGGGTGAGAGCACTTAAAAATAAAACTTCACAACAAATGGTTAAGGCATTCAAATCTATTATCAAAGAAGAAACACTCTTCAATGTCAACAGAGACTAAGGAAAGGAGTTTACAAATAAAGAGGTAAAGGCGTTATTCAAGTCTCGTAATGTTAATTTCTATACAACTAGATCGGAAAAAAAGGCAATACCAAAGAAAAAATATTCAAATAAATAACTTATTCTAAAAGTAAGAAATATGCTCATGTGCTTCCAGACATTGTCGATACTTATAATTGAACAACGCATTGCACCATCAGGATGCCCCCTGAAGACATCATATTGTTAAATGAAAAAGACATTTATCGGAAATTAAATTTGAAAAAGACCGAAGAGCAGATTCCTAAATTTAAAGTCAGCAAATGTTTTGTGCTTAGCAGTTGGTTCTCAACCCTTTTGCAAAGGATTCTGGGGCAACTAGAGCCATGAAGTGTTCACAGTTTCCCAAGTTTTGAAACTAAGACAGCCTGTTATGTACAGAGTGAAAGATCAAGCCAGTGAAACAATCGAGGGAACATTCTACGAGCAGCAGTTGCAAAAGGTTAATCTCAAAGACAAGCTGACTACAGACATTTTCCTCATCGAAAAGGTACTTAAGGAGAGAAAAAGACACAGTCAATGTCAATTACTGGTTAAGTGGCTCGTATATCCCGCCTCCTATAACTCCTGGGTTAGTGCCAAAGATGTTCTTAACCCTGCCAAGTAACTCTTGTATGACATACTGTATATCCACAGAACACCCAGTCAACTTTTACAGCTGTTTTGCCTAATGCAGTGATGCTCACAGGAAAATGGGAAGTGGCACTAGCACACTAGCAGAAATCCACGTTCCTAATTCTTGGAATAATATTTCCAAAGGCTGGGCGGAGTTTACAGTTTTCCAGAAAAGTTGATCGTCTCGACGAACAGAATTTTATGTTTTGGAACCAGAGTATGAAAATTCATCCAAACTGGTTGAATATATATGTGTGGTCTTAACAAAAATATAGAGTTGAAAGTTGTTCAGACTGTGTCAAGAAAGAGATTTACACTCTACGTCAAGAACGGAAGTGAGTTGGTTATTCCCTACCGAACGGCCAAAGTTATGAGTTTGCGTCGGAAATCAAAAACGAGGAATGAGATTGATACAAAGCATAGAACTTTCAAAAGTGTACACATTGGGAAATGGATACCTACAGCTAAAATTATGTTTCACCGAAACCAGACAAAAGGAGAATAGCGTTCGGGGGCCCATCGAGTGGTGCCTGGCAAGAGTGTAAAATTCCCCATGGTAACTACAGCAGTGTTTCCAAAATCCTACAAGCTATGATGAATATTGTTCCTGAAATTAAGGCAAGTGTAAATACCCATGGTTTTGTCTCTCTCTCAAAATCGAAAGCAGTGTGTATCTTCACTTCTCAAACACAGGCCTAGGGAAACTAATTTAGGTTTTGACAGCAGAGGCTGTGACTTAGAAGGGACTGTGAGATCTAAATTCCCAACCGTTTACAGCAATGTGATCGCAGACCAGATTGTAGCAACACTAAGGCACCTCTCTTATGAGTTCTAAGTTTCAGAATCAGAGGTGAATTCACACATCTAGATTATTACCCTTTGCTGTTTTCAGCTTTCCACTCCATATCTATTCATATACACACAGACAGAGGTCAGCCTTTCCCATTCAGAGGGAAAACCCTAATTAAGCTGCATTTCCGACTGCAATGAATGCCTATGTTCAATACTACAGTGTACAGGCAGGTGGAAGTCCGCACTTCATTGGGCCCGCGATCCAGAGCGGTCACGGACTGGACAGCCTATTTCGTTCAGCCTATACATTTCTTTCCCCACTTCTCAAACCAGCCACTAGGTTCATAGGTTGCCACGTAGTAATATGGGCGACGATGCTATTTCTGGAGTACCCGCGAAGCAAGCATTTATAAATCGAGCACGTGAAGTGGGAACAGCCATTAAGCAAAACGTCTGCAACCAGAAAAGAGGTAAACACCGAAAATACCAAGATATTTTTCAATGATGTCTGAATCGGATCTGTTCGCCCAACCCGCAACTAATCTGTGTCGAGCATTCTTCCTATGTGACATTCCAGTTCAATGCTTCTGAGGACAACACGACAGGGCCAATTGAATTTTTCATTCCGGGAATGTCAGAAGAATATCCAGACCTCGGAAAGTTATTTACACCTCAAAGTACAGCTTACACAGGTTGACGGTAAAGACGTGCAAGAGAATGTGGGCGTTGTTAATAATTTCTTCCACTCTGTTTAGCCATATCAATGTTTTTGGGCAAGATAAGCTTGTTAACCCAGCTTCAGATATGTTTACAGAGCCTATTTAGAAATGCTCCTGAACTTTGATAGCGGTGCTAAAAACTCTCAACTTAGCACAGAGCTGTTTGTTAAAGACAATGTTTGTAATGTGGGAGCGATGTTTTCCCGAGCTGATAGCAGTATGCATCAATGTATGAAGTTTTTCAAAGTCGAAAACTGTCGAATTTTTGGGTCGTCTCAGACTAGATTTGTGCCACCATGCCAGATATATCGTTAACAACCTGTCACTTCGCCTGAGACTGGATCACAGTTCCCCAGAATTTTGCCTGATGCCACTTCGAAAATACACATAAAGAAGCATGTCTTTTTGTCCGCAAAGTTAGGTTGAACCCACGGATTCCACTTGCTCACATGCAATTAACAGAGTCAACGTTACTTATTTTTCTGTTCCCAAAGTGATGAACTGATGAGTTGGGCCAGGTTCCAGCCTGTCTAATCGTAGGTATTGTGCCCAGTGAAAGCTTCAATGGATCATTTAAAAGTAACCCTTTTAATTTTTTGCATTATAATTTGTGTTACTTGCTTTTGACTGCAGATGGAGTTCAGTATCCATCAATACCTCTTACGGCGCCTCCGTAGCCAGATGGGCAGGACCAGCAATGCGTAGCACACGCTTCTTGGTTAGACCGGGGTTCGAGCCCGTGAGCCACCAAATACGGTGGATGCGGAAAGGTCAGGGAATGACCACCGCATATCCCCGGAGCAATATGGCCTTAGTTGCTAATGCTCCTAAAAAAAAAAACAAAAAAAAACCAAACCAATACCTCTTACACCCAATTACAAGAACGGGCATTACACAAGATCCTACCTGTCGCTTTTTACAGCTCTAAACAAGTGGAACTTAGACTCTGGAAACAACATGTCATACTTGTAATACAGACGGCAACGTTCTTTATGCTTTCAACTTAACACCAGATCACAATGCAGTCGGCGAACATGTGAGCTCTACACATCACACAAGTGTACGCATTGAAATGAAATTTGCATCCCCTCTTCCCAAGAACATAATGGTGATTCTGTATGCAGAGTTTGAAAACGTGCTCTCTATCTCTATAACTAAAGACAGGTCCATCCTCATTGACTATGAACAGTGAACAGATCGTCAGTGTTAGAAGCCGACAGTGCATTGGGGGAACTTTCCAATTGTTTGTGCCCGTGACGAGTTACTGTTAAGAATAACTCGAAAGCCAGCTCTATTAGTCGTCAATACAGATTTTTCTCATCAATCAGGAACACACTGGATGTCTATTTTCCTAGGAAAAAATGAAAGCCAATATTTTGATAGTTTCGCAAGACCCCTCCAATGGATATTGCCACCTTTCTAAACAAAGAGAAGAAATGAACTTATAACAAGGTGCAAATTCAACACCCAGAATCTGTGGCCTTCATTGTATATTTTTCTTAACTCACAGATGTAGGGGCATTTCTATGCCAAAGATTGTAAACCAATATTATTGTAGATTTGTGGGTGAACAATGTAATCGCCACTTTAGCTATAATTCAGCATTTATTTACTAAATAAAATGTTTTGAAAAAAAAATCTATTAATTGAAAATTCATACCAATCCAGTTAAATTTGCTCCTCAGACTATGAGGTGAAATGAGCGCATATTCCTGCTTAGACTCTTTCCTTCTCTGCTCCTATTTCCAGCGGCGAGTGTTGCTGCATCTGCTCCTCAGAGGGCATGCTGGGAAATGATACAGAGCAATGCATACCTGTGTTTGTCTTTAGACCTAAATAAGATTGAACAGTTTTTTCAGGTACATTTTTACTTTGGAATCGGCTGCAAGGTCTTGTAATTTTAAGATGGTTGAAATCTGTTCATCTAAGGACACTAGTTGCTGTTGCTTGGGTGGTGCCGTAACAAGCAGGAATTTATGGAATGATTTGCTCATTTTCTTAATAAGCTTGTGATGAGAGGTATTATGAGACTACCCAAAAGTGGCAACAAAGCACCGCCTTGCTGCTCAAAACCCATCTTTTGCGGGTTTTAAATGCAACTTTCTTATTTGCAAGTGTCCTCAGAAGTTTTTTCTTGTGTTCAAGTTTGTGTTTTTCTTGAGGAGTTACAGGAATATTTCCACAAATCAGGTTCTTGCAAATTTCACAAAGTGATATTATCTGCGCTGGTGTTGAAGCCTTTAAAAGAGTGGTGGCCTGTTTGGAATTGGCTTCCGAGAGATATTTGATGAACATTTGAAGCATGATGTTTTAATCTACTAGCCAGGAAGGTACATATGCTACTGTCTCCCCTTCGTTAGGCAGTATGTTTGATAGGAAGCGTAATTTCTCCTCTGTGTCCTGACAGAAGTCAAACAACAAATATGAATGAACTTCCTGAGTCGCCTCTTTATAAATATCTACAAGAACACATGATTGACCTGGGAACACCTGCGTAGCCAGGTGCGAGAATTGGCGAGTCTCAAGGGTTTTTAAATACTACCAAGTAATGAGAGTTTAAGCTTATAGTTCTAAACTGTGAACCCTGGCAAAACAAGTTTTGAGTAAGTAAAATTATACTTATATTTCAATGATGAGACCCTTTAACGGAAATTTCTTTCACTATTGTGCAATCTTTTACCTGATTGATGAGATCGTCGAGAATAAGCAAATTATTCACTCTTGGGTTGAATTTGGAAACGTTTAACCCTTCCACGAACTCTACTTGTGGATAGCTTAGAAACTTTTCTTGATGTTCAGAAAAGCAATAGAGAATTCTTTGTGGTTTTTTTTTTTAGGAGCATTAGCAACTAAGGCCATATTTCTCCGGTGCGGTGGTCATTCCCTGACCTTTCCGCATGCTCCCTATTTGGTGGTGACGGTCTCGAACCCCGGTCTAATCAAGAAGCGTGTGTGTGTGTGTGTGTGGTATGGATGTTTATTGGCGCATTAGCTGCTATGGCTATAGTGCGCCTATTCGTAGGAATATTAAAAAAAATAATCCAGTTTAAATTAGTTTCAGTTCTGTAGCCTATTTATAAAAGATGATACACTCCAATTTGTTTTAAAAAGCAGAAAAGTTTGTTAACATTTGCGTCCTCTCCAATGATATGATGTAATGTCAATCTTTCTGAACGATTAGCCAGATTTTGAAGTATTGCAGCTCGATGTTGTTGATACTGCGGACAGTCAATCAGAATGTGTTTGACTGTTAGATGTTCTAAGCAGTATGGACACTGAGGAGGATCATCGCCCATTAGTAGATGGAGGTGAGTCAGATGGGTGTGTCCTATTCTCATTCGTGTGAGTACCACTTCTTCCCGCCGCACTGTCTGATTGCTGGAATGCCAGAACTTTGGGTTTTGTTTCAGCTGGAAAAGCTTGTTATTCGTTTGGTTATGCCATAATTCTGTCCACTGTGCATGGCATGCTGCTTGAATTAAGATATTATAATCGGGCGCTGGAATAGGGACAGAAGTTAGGTCTGAACTTGGACTTTTGGCGGATGTATCAGCCACTTCATTCCCTTTTATGCCTGAATGTGCTGGAATCCAGCAAAACTTCACTAGTTGTTGACGATCATAAATCTGCAATAACAAACTCCTGATTTTCATTACAATATGGTGATTCTTTTGAGATGTATTCTGCATTGCTTTGATTGAGCTGAGAGAGTCAGTATAAACTATATATTTTGCAGATGGATGTAAATTCAAATTTTCTAGAGCTAACTGTATTGCATACAGTTCTGCTGAAAAGTTGCTATACTCAGGTGGAAGAGAAGCTGATATGATAGCAGAGGGAAACACTGCTGCTGCTCCAACAGTTGACAGAGATTTGGAACCATCCGTATATATCGGTAAGAAGTCGGCATAAGTTTGAAGATGGCTAGCATGGAGTTGTTGCACAGTCACTGCCGGCAGGCAATTCTTTCCCCATTGAAGAAAATAGGTATCAGAGGTCAGTTGAGGAAAGGTGGTCCATGGTGGATGAGAGTAATTCTTTATCTGTTGCATATTGTGGAGAGGAACATTCCAGTTCTGCGATATTTCAAGGAGCCGTAGGCCAGCCGGTTGGATTTTACTTGGTTTATTTCTATAGAGATTAACTAGTGGTTGATTAAAAAGGTATGGCTGAATAGGATGCAAAGGGCAAGTCTGTATTTTGGCTGCATATTTAAGTAGTAACATTTTTCTACGAAGATGCAAAGGGGGCTCATTAGCTTCAATGTATAGACTCTGAGTTGGAGATGTCCTGTATGCACCAGTTGCAATCCGCAATGCATTATGTTGAATAGGATCCAGCCAGCGTAGCACACTCCTTCGGGCAGAATCATAAACTGGAGCACCATAGTCTAAACGGGATCTAATCAGTGCTCTATATAAGAGCAGCAATGTTGTACGATCTGCTCCCCAAGAGAGGGCAGATAAAGCTCTTAGCATGTTGATCTTTTTGAGACAGGCAGTACGTATTAATTTAACATGATCTAAGAAGTTGAGCTTACTGTCCAGGATTAGTCCCAAGAATTTCATATTGCTGGCAATCGGAATGGTAGAATTTGAAATCCGAAGTTCAGGATCTGCATGCAATTTGCGTTGACAGCAAAAGTGGATCGCAACTGTTTTCTCTGGGGAAAGACGATATCCATTGAGCTCAGCCCACTTTTGAACTTTATTGAGGGACATCTGCAATTGCCTTTCGACAGATCTCATGTTCTGAGAATGGCAAGAAATAGCGAGATCGTCAGCGTAAAGGTAAGCCTCTACAGTATTTGGGAGTACTTTTGTAATGGAATCAATTTTAAGGGCAAACAAGGTTGCACTCAAAACTGATCCTTGTGGTACTCCTTCTTCTTGCGAGAATGTAGCAGAAAGGGAATTTTGATATCTCACCTGGAAAGATCGGCTCTTGAGGAAGTTCCTAATAAATATGGGTAGGTTGCCTCGTAGACCAAGATTATATAGGTCACTGAGAATGCCATACCGCCAGGTAGTATCAAATGCCTTCTCTATATCAATGGAGACCATGACAAGGTGTTCGTTTTTCACAAAGGCATTGCGAATTTCAGATTCCGCCTTGATCATCAGATCTAGGGATGACCTGTTTTTACGAAAGCCATGTTGACAATTACTCAGTAGATGTTGAGTTTCAATGATCCAAGTGAGTCGACTATGGATCATTTTTTCAAGAATTTTACCAAGGCAACTTGACAGAGATATTGGTCTGTAACTATTAGAACTGGCGGGATCTTTTCCAGGTTTCAAAAACGCCAAAACTGTAGCGTGGTGCCAAGAGGTTGGATAAATATTTTCCAGGAAGATCCGGTTAAAAAAGATTAGAATCATTTGTAAGTTTTTCTCATCGAGATGCTGCAGCATGACATAATATATGCCATCTGGCCCAGAGGCACTGTTTCGCGTTGTTCTGATGGCCTGTAAAAGTTCACAATATTGCAGAGGCTGATTATATGGAAGTGACAGTGAGGTTCGAAAGTTGATAGGTCTCTGTTCTTTGGCAGTCTTAATTTTCTGGAATTTTGGAGTGTAGTTTGATGCAGCCGATATTTCAGCAAAAGTTTTGCCCAAGGCATTGGCTATATCTATAGGAGCAGAGAGTTCTTGCCCATTGCAGGAGAGAATTGGGGAAGGAACAGTTGGAAACTTCCCAGAAAGCTGCCTAATTTTTTTCCATATTAGTCTGGAGTCAGTGTTCCTATTGATAGTTGATGCGAACCTAGTCCAAGAATCTTTCTTGGCCTGCTTTTGAATGTAACGCGCTTTTGCCCTTAGTTTCTTGTAGCTAATTAGATTAGCTGTGGTTGGAGATCGACGGAATAAATTAAATGCTTTATTTTTTTCCTTCTTTGCCCTTGTGCACTCTTCGTTCCACCAGTAGTTGAAATGCCGTCGGGACGGGGGATTTGATAACGGAGTTGAGTACTTAGTTGCAACTAAAAGGCGGGATGTAATATAATCAGTAACTTCATCAATGGGCTGTAGTTGAATAGTTTTTTTGTCAAGAGTGATTGCTGATTGAAATTTCGCCCAATTGGCTTTAGAGAATTTCCATATCCTGCAGGGATGTTGTAATTGTGGTTGGGTAGTCAACAGATTACAAACAATTGGAAAGTGATCACTACCCATGGGATCATCCAGGGTGGACCATTGCATAGCTGAAAACAGTATTGGGGAGCAAATCGATAGGTCAATGGCAGAAGTCTGTCCATTGGGTAACTGTATATGGGTGTGCGAGCCACTGTTAAGAAGAGTGAGGTTTTCTTTTTCCAGTAAAGTTTCAATCAGTCGGCCGCGTTTGTCTAATTTAGATGAACCCCATAAAGGGTGGTGGCCGTTGAAGTCCCCTAGCAGGCAGATAGGGGAGGGTAGCTGTAATAAAAGTTCTTTAAGATCATTATAAGAGTAAGCATGGTTTGGTGGGAGATAAAGTGAGACTAGAGTTAATGCAGTTTGGGTAATCAGACGCACAGCGACAGCTTCGATTTGGGTTTGAAGAGTAATTTGCTTAGCTGGAATCCTTGTACTAATTAAAATTGCTACACCACCTCTAGCAGAATCGGATGTGTTCCGATCGCGTCTATAGATCGAGTAGTTTTTGATGGAAATGGAAATTTGAGGAGTTAAATAGGTTTCTTGCAGGCAGAAACCAACTGGAGAGTAGCGATTAATTAAATAACGGATGTCATCAATGTTTCCACGAAAGCCTCTGCAATTCCATTGCAAGATATTAGACATTATTTGAATTTAGAGGAAGAAGCTGTACCTGACGTGGCTGTCTTATGGCGTTCTGGCTTTGGTTTTTCTCTTTTCGGAAAGGAAGGGCGACCAGTGTCCATCTCTTCTTCAGCAAATATTTCCGGAATTGGATCTTCCTGTTTGGATGGATACTCTGCCTCCATCGATTTGTCTTGGATAATCTTTTTCGAAGACGAACTATTATTATTTGTAGTGGCATTCACTGGCGGAGATTGAGTTTTTGCTGGTATTGTGAGAGGCGTATTATTTGCTTGGTCTGAGTGCTTAACGGCACTGGACTGTTGCTGAGAGAGAACAGCCCGAGCCCAGTCAGAGATGGAAGTGTTTGAAGGTACGGTAACATCGGTTTGTGTGGCAATGGTTTGATATTTTTTTGTAATATTGGCATAGGTACGGTTAGGTATACTCGGTGCAATTAATTTTCTAGCCTCCTGATAACTAACTCTGTTTTCAACTTTATATTTCACAATTTTTTTCTCTGTTTTCCACCTCTCACATGTCTTAGAGTAGGCCGGATGGTTGCCTTTGCAGTTGGGACAGATCATTTCTTTCACCGAACAATCACTTTGAATGTGATCGGAGGATCCACAGTTGGGACAAACTGGGTTGCTTCTGCACGTTGTTTGAGAGTGGCCATACTTCTGGCATTTATAACATCTCAACGGATTGGGTATGAAAGGACGAGTGCGGCAAAGTAGATATCCAGCTTTTATTGATGTGGGTAGGTTTGGACTGTTGAATGTAAGAATGATATTTCTGGTAGGTGTGAGAATATTGTCTTTTTTTATCATAATTCTTTTTACAGCTATTACATTTTGCTCCTGAAGCTCTTCTTTAATTTCTTCCTCCGTCACATTCATCAGGTCCCAACTAGATATTACACCCTTTGATGTATTTAGGGTTGCATGTGGAGTTACTTTCACTGGAATACCAGCGAAAGTTGTCTTTTTAAGTAATTTTTCAGAGTGTTTGCCATTTATGGTTTCAATAAGTAAGTCCCCTGATTGCAGTCTCTTAACCGTCTTGGGAGACCCTGCAATACTTTCCAGGTGTTTTTGGATTAAAAAAGGGGATAGCTTACTGAGAGGCTGATCAGATAGCGAGTGCATGATTAAGAATGCAGGTAAGTCTGTCGCCGAGGGATTGGTTTTCAACCTCTTTGCTTGCGACGAATCATGGTTCATTTCTGTGTTTGGCCGACAGCTCGACGGCTCTAGAGTTGGAAACATACTTTGTTCCATGTTGGCTCCTCTTAGCCCCTGGCAGATGAACTTTTCTGCCAAGGTTACCGGCCCCGCCACGGGGAGGCAGGAGCAGTGCCTGGTGTGACCAAGCGAAAAGTAGTAAGTGGTTAGTAGTAAACTAGAAGAAATAAAGAAAGGTGCCTTTCCTTTCTTGCTCTGTACAAGTGTTTTTGTTACAAGAGCTGTTTTTAAATGAATAGATTTATTAACGTGAAGAACTCAAAATAACTATAAATCACTTTTGAGAAATCGCAGTAATAGCACAGAGAAATCGCTCAGTCACAATCGCTTGGCACCCGGGGCCTAATCAAGAAGCGTGTGCTGCACACTGCTGCTCCTTCCCACCTGGCTACGGAGGTGCCCTTTGTGGAGGAGGAGAAATTAAAAGTTGACTATTCTCAAGTAATGACGATACAAATGTGGTTTTTCCTGATTGTGTTGCTCCAGACACTAGACAGGTAAAAGGGTGTTTTAGGTGTTTTAACATTTTGTGGGTGCACAAGTGTGGACCCCCCCCCTCTTATTTATACAAGTGCGGGCCAGGCTTGCAACGATAAAGAGAGAAAGTGACGTCTCCAGAAAAAAATAATAATTTTTTTCATCGGGCAAACAATCAAGGATTTTAATTTTCAATTCCTAATTAGAAAAGTTACTGTTTTCAAGCTGTATGCTTTTCCAATTTCTAATTAAGGTACTGACTTCAGAAAATTCAAAATTGCTGATTAAAGTACTGACTTCAGAAAATTAAAAATTTCCGATTAAGGTACTGACTTTAGAAATTTCAAAAAGAACACCCCTTTGAGGTGTTCTGCCCACGCACGCAACCGAGGCCCATCACGAAGTGACGGTGGGGTCCTGTATCCGGAAGGGGTAGTCGAGAGCACCAACAGTCCCCCAGAAAAAGAGACATCACCAGAGTGCCACTGAAGACTGCTTAGTGTCAAACGGAGATTTCATGGAAATTTTCTAATGCTGAAAGTGTAATGTTAGGTGGTTAGCCTTCAATGGTGTGGAAATATCCATAAGGGAAGGTGCGTGTCATCTCCATTCATACGTTTAGTGAAGGTAAATCCAAACCTCTTTGTTAAGGAGGATTCCAGGAGATGAGCAGATCATTTGTATCTTCAGACAGAAAACAGTCATCGACTGAAACATTTTGGCCCTTTGCTGCAGCTGTCATAACATCCAAGTTGGCTAACCTGGCGTTTTTGGCATTCAGTCACACCTTTGCATTTAGCCACTGTTCTTCCTCCTCGAGTTCTGAAGGAGTAAGACTTGGGACTCGTGGAAGCGAACTCAACAATGTGGTCACCATCTAGCTCATCCGTGAGCTCCCCAAGCGAGTGACCAATAGGTGGACATTTGTCACCCAGTTTACAGGTGTATACCAAACTATCAGTGTCACAGTAAATCATTCGTTAGTGTAGAGAGGCCACAGCATTGTAGGCCTTTATCCAGCCATAGGAAGCAATGAAGAATCCAATGACTGCGTTCCCGCAAAGGTAGGGTTCTTCTGTCCCCGTGATCAGCGAGAATCCAACCAGCATTGTATCCTCTGTTACTAACATGGCCTCTAAATAACCTTGGTGTCATCTAAGAAAAGATCTACAATGCTTTTGTACGAGTCATAAACTTTAGTGGTATTCCTGTTTGTTCTCATGGCGAGGCATCCCCCACAACAAATTCAAACATAATTTAGCAAGTGCATGCCTTGCAAGGTTTGCCTTTATTTTGTGCCTGTCCATGGTTATGCTTTTATTCTTGAAGTCAAGGATGTAAGTGTCAGGGTCTACCCCATCGGGCCATCCTGATGCTTCCTGCTTAATTTTTAAGAAGGTATCCATGTAGCCACCAAATAAAGACTTAGGCCTCTCTTCGAAATGCCAAACCTCATAGAAATCAATTTTGTAGCTGGTCTCGATTGCAAGGTAAAATTCAGGCATACACCAGGTCCCAGAAAAACTTCTGTCCTCGTGGTTACATTTGGGCGACATTTCATCTATTTCATCTGTACAAGCACTGCACAGTGGGAAAACAAGTGTGTCATTGGATATGGGAAAGGACAGGCAAAAAGCTCCTCTGGCACGACCACCCCGGCATGGATAATTCCAAAGTACTGTCTGTCTTCCAAAGTGCCTCTGGAAGACAGTCAAAGTCGCTAAGAATGACTTTAGGGTGGCTGCACGAAAAGACACTGTATTTACAAACCCACGGATACAACGAGCAAAAATCAACATAACGAATCTCCTCATTATCCACCACCTGGTGGTACAATTTAAAGCAGTCAACTCTGCCACCCCTGAGAGCCCTACAGGCCATAATTGATTTGTGCACTGTGAAAGCTGCAACACTCTTTCATGGCTGGGTTGTTTTCTGTTGGGCATCAATTCGCATTCCCAAACAAACTACTTCATACCCTTGAGACTTGATGAATCTCACGGTCCATCGCACAGGAATGCCATCATCTTGTTTCTCTGTCTGTAAAGTGTTAGGCCTAAAACATTCTTGCACCTGTGGTAGTAACAGCCATAAAACTCGTAGGCTGTGTTACCACAGCTCCATCTATTAAAAAAAGGTCCTACTCTAACTTCCCTTCCCTGCGAACGAGTGTGTTGAATTTTAATGCTGTTCTGTTGTTCCAACCATAAAAGCCAGGCCAATGCTTTATGACTGTGTGTTTTTGCCAATGTATCCACCTGGGGACAGGCCCGCCATTATGTTCAGTTCTAGAAAGTTGCGGGCAAAGATCCTGCTACAGGCACCAGCGATAGTTATGTCCTGACGGAAGGTGTCAACTTGCGAGAGACTTATGACCGTGTGTTTTTGCCAATGTATCCACCTGGGGACAGGCCCACCATTATGTTCAGTTCTAGAAAGTTGCGGGCAAAGATCCTGCTACAGGTACCAGCGATAGTTATGTCCTGACGGAAGGTGTCAACTTGCGAGAGACGGCTACAAAGAGAGAACAAAATTTGTTGCACGAATCCCGCAATACCCTAATGTCATCTAGTGCATATGCAAATAGCTCCGACTTGAGACTACGTTTCGTGTGACTTCTCGTGGTACCATAACTTGAATTCCATACGAGTTTCTTTTGTCGTGAATTCTGGTTGAAAAAATTTTTGGTCTGGAATTACACCCTCATATTCTGATGTATCTAATTTGTGGAATTCATGAGGAAAGAAACCCTTATGAACCTCAGGCAGCTCAAACATTGCTGGCAGTTTTCGGAGAGGCACTGAAAGGAAAGAGCATAAATCGAGGAAGACGATGTTTAACGAGCCAAGAAAAATGCCCAAAATCTTCAACCCGTCAAAAATCACGAGACCTCGTGATTCCCGAAGAGATAAGAAAGTACGAAGTACCCATCGAAACCACGAAGGTTATGCAGCACTACTTGTACATTTTTATATTTCAGTTTGGCGTGTCAAATTTTTCAGACTTCCTGGGCACATTTCATTATCTCCCATATCCCAAACAGCTCATCCAAAAACTCCGCCACGCAAGATCGGCCCCAGTATACGCATTATTGGTCCCCAAAAGAAGCAACACAAAGTACAGCGTGTTTGCCATTTAATAGAATTGTTTCTGTATCAAAATAAATTAAAGTAACTGAAGATTTTGGATCCTCCGGTTTTTGAACGAAACAGTGTCAAGGCTTGTGCACAGTCTTGCAGTGACAACAGAATTCTGGATTTTGGTTTGTGTGCATTTTTAGTGAGATAGGTGCACAAACAAATGCGGCAGCAATGCAGTTCCGAACAAGAATTCTTTGCCCAGTGACAATCCAAGCACTTGCTCTCCGTGAAATACCTGTTGAAGGTGTTGCATAAAAGATTGCTTTTACTGTGATGGGCGCAGGCTCTGTACTGATTACAGGAATGTGGAAAGGCATTGCTGATGCTTAAAAATCTTCAAGCAGCGGACATTAATAACCACTGCCTAACAGAGCCTTCAGAGACCGCAACAAATCATAGTGTCTGTTGTAGTGTAGAAGGGAAATTTTTTTTAGCAGCCTCGGGCCCCTGATAAATCACTTCAAACCTGCACAAGGCAGATATAACTATTTGAAAATCAGGGGTGAGAACATGTTGAAACTTTTCGATTTCAGCCAAACCACAAACATCTGAAGCAACCCCTGCAATTTCATGCAACTCTTTAGCCCTTGTAGTTTGTTTATTATGTATATCTTCCTGCACTTGTCGGTATGTTTTGGCATCATCCTGGTGGGCTGAAACACCGATGCATAATGCTCTTGAAAGGCACAGCGAATCAGCATTATTGATCTGAACGACGCATTTCTTTTTTTTTTTATCAAAAAGTAGTTCAGATGCAACATACCCCGTTTCTTAATATTCTCAGAAATGATTGCCCCCCACCCACCATATTGACGATGTTAATGAGAATAATATCCAGACTAAGATCATTTGTGATCATAAAGTCTGTATTGGACTGGTCTACTATTATATATGCTGCCATCATCATGTCTAATGTTAGATCAGACAGCAGCATGAAACATAAATTAATGGGGTTTTTGAGGCTTGGTGCATCGAGGCACAGAAGAATATGGACATCCTGTGTGCTCAAACATCTGATAATTTCCTCTAACATATCTCGGAAGGCAGAAAAAGAATTTTCACTATCATCTGCAAGGCTATCAATATTTCTAAACCGTGTTTCATAGGTCTTGAACATGCGGTAAAATCATTCGTAACTCACAAGAGTTACATCCCCCAACTTGGAAATCTTCACATTCCCCAACCTGGAAAGAAAAAAAAAATCGCATAAGACAAAGTTTTTCCACACAAAAACGTATCACTTTTCAAAATTACAAAAATTTATAATTCAACTTACCTGCTCGTTATTGGTGTTATGCAGCAACATGCTGTTAGGGGTTGTGCCTCCCCCTCATTGGGGTTCTCTGCAGTGCCGAGAATCTGTGGGCTGTTTCTTGAGCACCCCCACATTGCCTAGTGATTCGACGGTAGTGCTCGGGGCAAAAACTTCTAGTTGCGACGGGTTAAAGAACTCTATACTGAAAAAATAAAAGATTATTGTTTTTTAGAACTCCAAAATAATGTTGATTGAAAGACAGAAAAGAATAAGTTGTTTTTTAAAATTCGGTTTAAAAATCACTTAAAAATTAAAAAGTAGCTCTATACTGTCAACAAGAAATACTTACACTAGTAAAATCCAATTCAGGGAAGAAACATCTTTCAGCTTGGATCTGCCCTGCCCTCACAGCATTTAGTTTTATACATTTCCGTATTTCAACGCCCTTCTCTACATTATCCAATAAAGCGACAGCCTCCATTACACCCTCGATATCACTGTAAAAACCTAGTTCTTGAGAATAGATCTTCAGACTCTACATCTTTTAAAAAAAAAAATCAACAAAGCAAGCACAGTGGCAATGATCGGGGAAAAAAAGCAAGTGGGGGAATAGTGCCATACTGTTCTTTTTAAACACTAGTTTGGATTGAAACGACAGTTGCAAGGACGTTGAAATACGGAAACTTATTTCAACGTCCTTCTCTACATTATCCAATAAAGCGACAGCCTCCATTTCGCAATCGGTATGGCTGCAAAAATCTAGTTCTTGAAAATAGATCTTCAGACTCTATCTCTATAGAAAAAAAAACAAAGGAAGCACACTGGCAATGATCTGGGAAAAAAAGCAAGTGTGGGAATAGCAACAAACGACTCTTTTTAAACATTAGTTCGGAAAGAAACGACAGTTGCAAGTAACCAATCAGAACTGAAAAAAGGGTTTTGGATTAGCCAATAGGAAACCTAGAATGGCACAAACTAACTAAAAAGATTTTTCTTTAAGAATACAATCTGATGCATGTCAGGACAGGAAAAAACCTGAGTCATACGTCAACCTGTGACCACCGATCTCTAGCTGGGGTAAGACAGAAACAGTGGACTTGTTTAATTTAAGTATTCTTTCAAAAGTAAAATTTCAAATAATAAAAAAAAAAAAACCTTCATTACACCTTCTTTTTTAAGCTATCAGGAATAAAAAGCAAAGGCTGTTGATTTTCAGGATGGAAATACGGCTTGTTCATGAAAATCGACTTTTTTGTGTTAGCATTAGCATTAGTAGAGACATATGATGCAAGAAAGCAAGCTTATGCAGCATCAGCCAAAAAAACCCTCCCATTTCATCCCTCCATTCGTTCCAATTCGATCAGCATTAAATTTATTTAGGCTATTAGCTTCCACAACAAAAGATGGAAGCCTGTTCCACCAATCAACTACCTGCTGGCTAAAGGCGAATTTCTGCACATCTATTCTAGAACTGTCTTTCCTCAATTTGAATCTGTGCCCCCTCACGTTCTTAGTCTGAACAAGATTAAGAATCCCATCAGCATTCAGCTTGCTTAACCCATTCAATGCCTTATACACCTCAATCAGATCACCTCGCAGGTGCCTACTTTAAAGGTGCTGCAATTTGCAGAACTTAAGCCTTTCTTGGTAAGACACTCCTTTGTTCCCCTCGTCGCCCTTCTTTGTACTCATTCTAGCAACTCTACATCCTTCCTAAAATGAGGCCTTCAAACCTGTAAGTAGTACTCTAGGTGTGGCCTGACCATTGCCTTGTATAACGGGATTATCACTTCCCTGACCCTGCTAACAAAATTCCCATACATCATTGACAAGACTCCATGACCTGCCCTGGCAGCCCATCAGCACTGTTCAGCAAACTTCTTCATATTTGGCTGTACAATTACCCCCCAGGTGTTTTTCACTTTCCACTTCCCTGGGTGTAGGACCACCCAGTTGGTACGTTTCTCTTCGTAGTTATTCCTACATATATGCAGTACTTTGCATTTGTCAAAATTAAACTCCAGTTGCCACTTCTCAGCCGATTTTCTCAACTTATCTAGATCCAGTTTGAGTAGCATACTGTCATTAACAACCCTGCCAACCTTTGTATCATCTGCAAACTTGGACATTAAACCTGATATACCTTCATCAATATCATTGATAAATATACAAAACAACAATGGGCTCAACACAGAACCCAGGGGAACTCCACTAATAACATTTGTCCACAAACAGCAGTGTCCAATGATTACCACTCTGTTGTTTCCCACTCAACCATCCCTTTATCCATTGCAGCAGCTTGCCCTTGATGCCATACCTCTGCAATTTGTACAGCAGTCTTCCATGTGCAACGGTATCAAAAGCTTTCATGAAATCCAAGTATATGATATCAAAATTATTTTTGGCATTCAGTTACTTTGTGACCACATCATAGTAGGCAATCAAATTGGTCAGACAAGACCTCCTCTAACAAACCCATGCTGTCTTAGCTATTACTGCAGTTTTGTCTAGATTATCCTGGAATGCTTCTTTAAGCAGTGATTCCATTATTTTCCAGGGAACACAAGGTAAACTAACAGGTCTGTAGTTACTTGTGTCACCTTTTACATCTCATTTGTGAACTGGTGATACATTTGCATACCTCCAGTCCATGGGGATCTCCACTGAGTCCAACTAATCTCTCATAATTATGGCTAAGGGTTTGCTTACTTCCTTTGTTGCCTCTAATATAACTGGATAGATCCAGTCCACCCCAGGTGCCTTCCTTATGTTTAACTTCAACAATTTCTCCTCCACTTTGCTCTGAGTTATTACAAAATCACTTAGCTTCCTGTCAGCATTTGATAAACCTCTGGCACTCCCCTCATTTAACTCCTCATGTGTGAATGTAGATGCAAAATACTCATTCAGCTTATCAGCTACCTCAGCATGATCATCAATAGTCAACCCATCTATGTTAAGTGGACCAATCTGATTCATCCCTTTCCTTCTAGAGTTTACATAAGTAAAGAACTCCTTGCTGTTTTTCTTTGCATCCTTTGCCAAAGATTTCGCAATGTTTTTGACTGTCTAACCTCCTTTGTGAATTGATTACAAACTAGTTTATACCTGCCATAGATTTCTGTATCCCCTGATACTTTATATGCATCTCATACATTCTTCTTCTCTACCACTAGCCTCATTAATTCATCTGACATCCATTTAGGCCTAAACTTTGAACAGTATTTCTTTGTTGGAATGAAAAGCCTAGTATTCTCCAAAATTAAGCCCCTGAAGGCTTCCCATTTAGAATTCATTGTTGGTAACATCATCAGTTGATCCCATTGTACAGAATTTAAAAACTGTCTGAGACATCTGTAGTCACCTTTACAAAAGCAAAAGCCCTTCCCTTTAGCATCAATGGTAGTTACATCTTTAAATAATTCCCATATCAATACATTGTGATCACTGTCACCCAGTGGTTCCTTTATCTGCAGATACTTAATACATGAAGAATCACTACTGATAATCAGATCAAGAGTATTACTCCCTCTGACTGCTTCTCGAACATGTTGCTGTAGAAAACAGTCATCCAATAAATCCACAAAAGTCTTGCTAGTGTGAAAGTGACCAACCCCCAGGGTCGTGAGCTGGATATCATCATTCTTCTCTTTCTTGGTGATTCCCTTCTACTTCTCTCTCTGGGTAATTCAGAATTTTTTTTTTTTTTTTTTTGGGTGGTGCAGCATAAGCCTCGGGCTTCCTTGCACAATAATAATAATAATAATAATAATAACCCACAAGTTACAGTCAATATCTGGAAAGTTAAAATCTCCCATTATAAGACATTCTGATTTACTGGCCCACTCTATTTCTCTGCACAACTGCTGATTATACTCATCAGATTCATTAGGCCTATAACACACACCTACTCTCCTTTTTCCTTTCCTAGTGTTTTATTTCACACCAAACAGACTCAACATTGCACTGTCCATCAACACCAATTGGATGCACTTTCTTAGATTTTATGTGTTTCTTAACTAATAGCATAACCCCTACTCCCTTCCTATCCTTTCTATACACATTGCACTCCCAAATGAGAGTTTGAGAACGAGTGTAGTCTGTGCGGACGCAGCTTATTGCCGCTCCTGGAACAGAGAAGTTTTTCTGATTTATTTTATGTCTAATTAGCTTAAATTGGCATATTAACTTATTTTCTAGAATAGCTTTATATTCCAAGTTACGATACTTAGTTCAAAGTTTAACTCAGATAGAGATTTTGTAGGTAAGGGTTATCAAACCCACGTGTTTCAAATTACAGCTCCGTTGAACGAGAGGTTTTTTAACCATATTTAGCCGATGTATTAACCAATTGTTATATAAAATTTTTTCTATAAGTAGCTCATAGACCTAGTCAGTATCCTTAGTTTATTCTGAATTGGGACAGCGAGATTTCGAAGTTAATCAATACTTAAGTGTCCCTAGAAGTACCGTTCGTAAATTGCTGCCATTGTTGTGACATTGTTGTACACGATACAACATATCTTGAACTCGATAGCATAAGCTTAGTACAGTATAATGCATAATATAATATTGTCTATTAATTAGTGAATCTATTAATCTTGTTAAACTTCATTGTCAATTAAATTGTACTTTTAACTATACAGTCTGTCCTCGTATAGCACGATAGTTGCGTTCCTAGAAACTCTCGTGCAATGCGAAATCGTGCAATATAAACAACAGGCCCTATGGGAAAAGTAAGGTTAGGTGCCGACCACCCAAGATTGAACACACATTTGGAACCAAAACATTACCAAACAATAAATAATCGGGTAATTTTAATCGTTATAAAATACGTTAAGTATTTTATAACGATTAAAATACGTAATAAAAATATTATAAAGTATTTTTAGTATTTTTTAATACTAAAAAAGTATTTTTTACGAATAAAATACGTATTTTATTCGTAAAAATTTATTATATTAAATAAAACAGTCGTAATAAAATACTTACGTATTTTATAATACGTAAGTATAAATTATAATACGTAAGTCGTAATAAAATATTGCTAATGCTTTTGCTTCTATCGTAAGCAAACTTGTTTTTTGTTTGATTTTCTATCCAAACAGATGACAGCCGTTCCATCCCTTCCAATTCTTGTGTCTTAATCTAATGGATTTTAATTACACTTTGAGTTGTTCCTGCTATGAAAGTTGTTTTTATTTTCTCTGCATTCTTTGTAATTCTCGGCGTTGTCTGATTTAGGCCTATAGCACGTGCAATATCACATGGCCTTTCATTTCGCTCAAAGCGTTTCACAATTTCATATTTTTTCTCTATCGACAGAGGCGGACAGAAGCCTTACGGGGGAAACCACGGTGGGCCGGAGGCCGGTGTGATTTTGGCCATAAACCGTAGTATGAGGCCACTATAAATTTTCCCGGTTAACAATTTTTGATCCAGTCCGCCTCTGTTTATCGATATTGCTTTTTTTTTTTTTTTTTTTTTCTCTGAATCTGCAGTGTCTTAGCCAGAACGCTTCCTTTTCACACCTTTTAAGTATTTTACTCATTTTTAGGGAATAAAGCACAATTACAAAACGAGGAGGCACGCGTGATACACATAAACAAAGCTGCGCGCGTGTAGCAACTGAATAAACAACACCGTAAAGGCAGAGATACACTATTAACACCTCACATTTTACTAAAGCACATTTCTGGGGGTTACTACCATAAAACAATAAAAACAATTTCCAGTTGCGTTTCTGCTAGTGGAATCTGTTATAAACTGGTAGTAAACTCCATCTAATTGCATTTGCTATTATATCGATAACTGGAATTGGGTTGGTGTTTACGTTATTATGGTGAAATGTGTTTCCCCTTCACTGATATAAAACACATAAATACATTTTCAGAATCTTCTTCATTCCTATCGTGTTGCGTTCAGTTGGGGTGATTCCGCGTTTGACTGCCATTTATTGTAAACACAAAGGCGAATCGTGTATAAGCGAATTCGGTTCGTGTTATATAAGATAACGTTCCCCTATTTATGAATCGTGTATGATCGAATTCGTGTAATGTAAACACGTGTTATACGAGGACCGACTGTATATATATAACGACTTGGATTACAAACGTAACAAATAATTAATACATAACTTGATACGGAAGTTGTATAAAGGCAACTCGTAGATAACACTCGATACTGAAAAATAAATATAGCGTTATAACTGTGTTAGGATACAAGTTTAAGGTTTTAAATTTGTACTGAAATTGAAATTTTATTGATATTAAATCGAAATCATGACTCAGACCAGAGCAGCAAAGCAAAAGGCTCAAGCTAATGGGAGTGCTGTGGCTCAGGGGAGAACTGAGGGAGGCAGATGCCCTCTGAATCACAGCTTTTTAAATTCCACTGCTTGCTTGATGTTTGTGAAGCAATCGGGTATGGGACATGATACTGCCATGGGGGATGTCTTTGTGTGTGCGCGCAATGTAAAGAAATCAGGCAACAACTCAGCGTTGTTATGGGCCTATATGAGAGCTTAAGGACAGGGTGGATGCCCTCGAAGGATATAAACTGAGCGGCCCATCAAGCTCTCAGCTGCCCACATCAACGCCAGAGCTTGCACTTGGTCATCATGCAACACAGAGGCAATCCCCTAAGCAGAATGCGCTGGTCCCAACAGGAACTAGTAGTTGTTGGTGATTCTATTGTCATGGAAACGGGGAACATACTTTGTAAAAAGAATAGGTGGAACAGGACCAGAGTATGTCTGCCAGGGACAAAGGTTGATGACGTTGTAGAGCGGATATCATCTTTTAAGGGCACAAAAGGTGATATAGTTGTACACGTTGGCACTAATGATATTAAGAATAGGAGACCGGCAGATTTACATAACAAGTACAGGTCACTGTTGAAAAAAAGCCGTGAAGTAGGGTTGAATTTGAAGGTGTCTGCAATTCTGCCCAGACACGATAGAAGGGAGTATATGATGAGGGGAACAGGTATCCTGTGTGTTATCAGACACTCAGCCTAAAACACTGATGGATCCAATATCTCTCTCTATTACAGATGATTTAGGAGAAGTCCGGTTGGCCTGCCTCCCTAAAATCCATTCATGCACACCTTCTCAATGGTAAGCCCTGTTACGTCACCTAGGTGGCAACGAACGTGTAGAGTGGTTCTCTTCAAGACGCCTGGTCAGCATGAAGAGGAAAAGAACAAACCCTCCAGCATATGACAGCACGACAAAACAAATGGCCCTCAGTCCCCAGAAGCTTTCACTCTCCCTCTTACGGCAGCGAGAGGATCAGAGTGGAAGCAGAGGGTGCTAAGAATCTCTGGGTACAACCAGGCTGTCATGCACAGAAACTGAACTTGGCCTGTTATAACGTAAGATCACTCATCGGTGAATACAGAATATCAGAGCTGGAAAAGGAATTAGAAAATGTGAATTGGAATATCATCGGTTTGGCTGAAACAACAAGAAGAAATGAATCACTTATAAGTTTATCAAGTGGAAATCTGCTGTACACCAATGGAAACAGTGAAAGGAGTGAAGCTGGAGTTGGGTTTCTGGTCCACAAAGATTTAAAAAACAACATTTTGGAATTCAAAAGAACATCACCAAGGGTGTCAAGACTACTACTCGGGATTTCTAAGAGGTATAAGCTAAAGGTTATAATGATTTATGCACCAACATTGAGCCATGATGATGATGAAGAGGTTGAAGAAATGTACACCGAAATTGAGAGTCTTCTAGATGAGCAGAAAACCCACTACACTATTATTATGGGGGACTTCAATGCTAAGGTTGGAAAAAGGCAAAACAGTGCAGAAAGTGGAACTATAGGAAATTTTGAAATTGGTGAAAGAAATAAAAGAGGTGAAAGACTTGTGGAATTTGCAGAATCTCAAAGACTGTCAGTAATGAACACTTTTTTCAAGAAAACGGTGAACAGAAAGTGGACATGGAAGAGTCCAAATGGATTAACAATTAATGAAATCGACTTCAACCTCACTAACAGAAGATATATTGTGAATGATGTTACCGTCCTGAATAAGGTAAATGTTGGAAGTGATCACAGAATGGTAAGATGTACACTTGATATAGATGTAGGAAAGGAAAGGAAAAAACTGACTCGAGTAAATAATACAAGTCTTTGAGATAACAGAAGAGGAAAAAAAGCAGTATGTAATGGAACTTAAGAACAAGTTTGAGCTTCTGCAGACTGCTCAGGACCAAGATATCGACGA
Organism: Mastigoproctus giganteus; assembly: GCF_048544385.1. NCBI lineage: Eukaryota > Metazoa > Arthropoda > Arachnida > Uropygi > Thelyphonidae > Mastigoproctus > Mastigoproctus giganteus. Next base: position 143,862,067 of record NC_143579.1, on the reverse strand, counting down.
GGAATATTACAACTTTCTGAAAGTGATAAAGCCCAAAAAACCTATAGGAAAAAAGAAATCCAAGAAAGAAAAAATTAGTCAAGAAACACTTCTCATGATGAACCGAAGACAACAAATGAAAAGCAAGAAAAACACTGAGACGGTCACAGAATGATAAGATGTACACTTGATATAGATGTAGGAAAGGAAAGGAAAAAACTGACTCGAGTAAATAATACAAGTCTTTGAGATAACAGAAGAGGAAAAAAAGCAGTATGTAATGGAACTTAAGAACAAGTTTGAGCTTCTGCAGACTGCTCAGGACCAAGATATCGACGAGGAATATTACAACTTTCTGAAAGTGATAAAGCCCAAAAAACCTATAGGAAAAAAGAAATCCAAGAAAGAAAAAATTAGTCAAGAAACACTTCTCATGATGAACCGAAGACAACAAATGAAAAGCAAGAAAAACACTGAGACGGAGAAAATTGAATATACTAAGTTATGCAACGCCATTAGAAAGAGACTCAGAGAGGACATAAGAAGATTTAACATAAGAAAAGTAGAACAAGCATTAAGAGAAAAAATCAGCAGCCATGAGCAGTAATATAGAAAGACAAACGATACTGAAACTGAAGAATAGTGATGGTGTACTTATAAACAGCAGAGAAGGCATAATTCAAATAGCAGAAGACTACTATAGAGAATTATACAAGGAGCGAGGGAATGATCCAAGCAGTGGGGAAGACGGATTGCAAAGTAGCAACACATACGACATACCCGATATTCTTCCTGATGAGGTAGAACGTGCATTGCAGAAAATGAACAATCAGAAAGCCCCGGGGGAAGATGAAGTTACTGTAGAGTTGTTAAAATTGGGAGGAAGAGACATAACCCAAAAACTGGCAATCTCTTCACAAAGTGCATTAGAAAAGGTGTGACGCCTAAGCAGTGGAATAATGCAATCATAGTTTTGCTGCATAAGAAAGGAGATAAATCAGAAATTGGAAATTATAGACCAATTAGCTTGTTATCACACATCTACAAGTTGTTCACAAGCGTCATTACTAACAGATTAGAAAGCATACTTGATGAGAATCAACCGAAAGAGCAAGCTGGCTTTAGAACAGGATTCTCAACTATGGATCACCTTCACGTAATATCACAGCTAATGGACAAAGCAAATGAATATAAAACACCATTATGCCTGGCATTTGTGGATTATGAAAAGGCATTTGACTCAATACAGCATAAGACAATGTTTCGGGCACTGGAAAGACAAGGCATAGATACCCCCGTATATTATGATTTTGAAGAAAATATATGAGAGTACTACATCCTTTATTAGACACTAGACAAAGACAGTAGGAAATTTTAAATCGAGAAAGGAGTTCGACAAGGGGAGACAACATCTCCGAAGCTGTTTACTGCTGCCCTTGAGGAAGCTTTCAGAAGATTAGACTGGTTCCAGAATGGAGTCAATGTGAACGGAGAGTACCTAAACCAATTACGATTTGCAGATGACATTGTGGTCATAAGCCACGATCCCAAAGAATTAGATGAAAATCTTAATCAGTTATGCACAGTTAGTAAGGATTTTGGACTAAAGATGAATATGGTTAAAACAAAAGTAATGATGAACATGTATGCCACAGAAAGGGAAATAATGATTGAAGGAGCAGTAATTGAAAAGGTGGAGTCACATACTTATCTGGGACAATTTATTAGCTGTAATAATGATAAATGGCTGGAAGTCAAGAGAAGAATAAATTTTGGATGGATAGCATTCAGGAAATATAGTCACATACTGAAGAGCAATATCCCAGTTTGTCTGAAACGTAAAATAATGAACCAATGTATACTCCCCACCATGACTTATGGAAGTGAAACTTGGGCACTCACCAAAAGAATGGAAGAGAAGCTGAGAACTACACAGCGAAGAATGGAATGAATTATATTGGGAATCAGACTGTTAGATAAGAAGAGAAACATGGATTAGGCAGCAAACTCAAGTAAAGGACATTCTTATCAAAACTAAAGAACTAAAATGGTCTTGGGCAGGACACATAGCTCAAAGACATGATGACAGATGGACTAAGAAAATAACAGAACGGTATCCAAGAGGAGCTAGAAGAAATCCTGGAAGACAAAGGCGGAGATGGACAGATGAAATTCATGAGTTTTCGGGTAGTAAATGGATGGCCAGTGCACAAAACAGAAGGAACTGGAAAGTTGCTGGAGAGGCCTTCATCCTGCAGTGGAGGATGAAGGCCTCTCCAGCAACTTTCCAGGAGGATGAGGTTGAAAATAGCTGATGATGATGATGATATGATGAGAGCCTTGTCGATCAATTCGGGCCTGGAAAGTTTGTGCAGGGCTGAAGGGGTAGAATTTTTTTCAGCTTGGTCTTTACTTGTTAACAGGAGAGATTGCGTCTACAGGGATGGGACACACTTAAATAGAAAGGGTGCAAGAATATTTGCTAATGCTGTCGAGGCAGTGTTAGGTGGGTTGGAAAACTGCTAGTTTGGGGGGATGCAAGGACTAGTAGATTAACAGTAGCCACTGGCACAGGTGAAAGTGATTCTTGCACTGCTTCTATTGAAATGAGCACAAGCCTGGAAAACAAGATACAGAATATTTCAGAGACTGCTGGGAGTCATCGTGGAACAAGCAAACATGTGTTGTGTTAGGGCAGCTAAGAATAAGAACAGGTGCATGTATACTTGCATTTACACCAATGCTAGGAGTTTGGTTAATAAATTTGATGAATTTGGGGTATTGCTCAAAACGTCCAAGGCAGATATTATTGGGATATCAGAGATGTGGTGTCACACAGATATAAGGAATGCAGAACTGGAATTTGGGGAATACAATGCGTACAGAAGGGATAGACAGGACAGGAGAGGAGAGGAGAGGATGAGGGGGTTATGCTATTAGTTAAGAAACACATAAAATCCAAGGAAGTGAAGCCAGTCGACATTGATGGTCACGGCAATGTCAAGTCAGTTTGGTGTGACATAAGCATAGGGAAATCAAAATTGAGAGTAGAAGTGTGCTATAGGCCGAATGACTCTGATGAGTATAATAAGATACCGTACAGGGAAACAGAGTGGGCCAGTAAATCAGAGAGTCTTATAATGGGGGATTTTAATTTCCCAGATATTGACTGGAATTTGTGGGTTGGTCACTCACACACTAGCAAGGCTTTTGTGGATTTATTGGATGATTGTTTTCTACATCAGCATGTTCAGGCGGCAACTAGAGGGAGCAATACTCTTGATCTGATTATCAGTAGTGATTCTTCATGCATTAAGAATCTGCAGATACAGGAACCACTAGATGGCAGTGATCACAGTGTGCTGAAGTGGGATTTACTCAAGGAGGTAACTACCATCAGAGGTAAAGGGAAGGGTTTTTGCTTTCGTAAAGGCGACTATGATGGTCTGAGACAGTATTCAAATTCTATAAAGTGGGACCAACTGATGATGTTACCAACAGCAAATTCAAAATGGGAAGCATTCAAAGAACTAATCTTGGAAGCTACCAGGCTTTACATACCAAAGAATTATTGTTCAAGGTTCAGGCCTAAATCAATGTCAGATGAACTAATGAGACAATATGGCAGAGAAGAAAATGCATGAGATACATACAAATTAATGGGTGACATGGAAGCCTATGATAGATATGTTAGTCTGTAACCAAGTCACAAAGGAGATTAGGCAGGCAAAGACAGATTATGAGAAATCCTTGGCAAAGGATGCAAAGAAAAACAGAAAAGAATTCTTTACCTATTTAAACTCAAGAAGGAAAGGGATAAATCAGATTGGTCCACTGGATATCGATGGTTCAACAGTTGAGGATCCTGCTCATGTGGCTAACAAACTAAATGAGTATTTTGCTTCGACATTCACACATGAGGAGTTATTCAGGAAGGAGAATGTCGTAGGTGAAGTAAACATTGGCAGTGAGATAGATGATTTTGTAATAACTGAGAGGAAAGTGAAGGAGAAATTGTTGAGGATAAACATAAAAAAGGCACCTGGGGTGGATGGGATCTATCTAGTTATATTAGAGGAGGCAGCAAAGGAATTTAGCAAAACCCTAGCCATAATTATGGGAACTTCTTTGGACTCAGGGGAGGTACCCACAGACTGGAGATGTGCAAATGTGACCCCAACTCACAAAGGAGGATCAAAGGCTGACACAAGTAATTATAGACCTGTTAGTTTAACTTCTGTTCCAGGAAAATTAATGGAGGCACTGGTTAAAGATTTGATTTTGATTTTATTGGTGCAAAAACAACTAAAGTTATACTGCGCCAAGAAAAACTGGTTAAAGAAGCACTGCAGGATCATCTAGACAAGAATTCATTCCTAGCTCAGACACAGCATGGTTTTGTTAAGGGAAGGTCTTGCCTGACCAATTTGATTGGATACTATGATGTAGTCACAAAAGAACTGGATGCAGGGAATAACTATGATATTATATATTTGGATCTTAGAAAGGCTTTTCATACTGTTGCACATGGAAGACTGCTGCACAAATTGGAGCAGTGTGGTTTTGGAGGCAAATTGCTGCTATGGATAAAGGGATGGTTGAGTGGCAGAAGACAGAGAGTGGTAATCAATGGACACTGCTCAACGTGGACTAATGTTATTAGTGGAGTTCCTCAGGGTTCAGTGTTGGGTCCGTTGTTGTTTTCTGTATTTATGAATGATATTTATGATGGTATATCAAGCTTAATGTCCAAGTTTGCAGACGATACAAAGGTTGGCAGGGTTGTTAAGGACACTATTGATGCTATGCTGCTGCAACAGGATCCGGAAAGGTTAACCAGATGGGCTGAGAGGTGGCCAATGAAGTTTAACATTGACAAATGTAAAGTACTGCATATGGGAAACAGTAACCCCAGAGCAATGTATCAACTCTGCGGTACTACACTGACAGTGGTAGAGAATGAAATGGACCTGGGGGTAATTGTGCAGGGAGATATGAAGTTCTCTGAGAAGTGCAGACGAGCTGCAAGAGCAGCTCATGGTGTCTTGTCAATGATATACAGGAATTTTTCTAGCAGGGATAAGGAGGTGATTATTCCCTTGTATAAGGCAATGGTCAGGCCACACCTTGAGTACTGTATACAGGTCTGGAGGCCTCATCTCAAGAAGGATGTAGAGCTGCTGGAACGAGTACAGAGAAGGGCAACAAGATTAGTGAATGGAACAAAGGAGTGCTCTTACGAAGAAAGGCTTAAGTTTTGCAAATTACAGAGTCTGGAGACTAGGCACTGGCGAGGTGATCTGGTAGAGGTGTTTAAGGCCTTGAATGGTTTGAGCATGCTCAATGCCGATGGGATTCTTCCTCTTTCTCATAATAATCACCTGAGAGGGCATAAATTCAAATTGAGGAAAGACAGATGTAGGATAGATGTGCGGAAATTTGCGTTTAGCCAGCGGATAGTTGGTTGGTGGAACAGACTTCTATCACTTGTTGTTGAAGTTGATAAAGTAAACAAATTTAAGGATCAGCTGGACAGGTATTTCGAACAAATGGAGGGGTGAAATGGGAGTGGTGTTTTTTTTTTTTTTGGCTGATGCTGAATAAGCTTGCTTTCTTGCATCATATGCCTCTACTAATGCTAAAATTCGAATTCTGCACTGCCTATATCTGTGTGACACCACATCTCTGATATCCCAACAATATCTGCCTTTGATGTCTTGACTAGCACTTCAAGCTCATTAAATTTATTAACTATACTCCTAGCATCAGTGTACATGCAAGTATACATGCACCTGTTCCTGCTTCTAGCCACCCTAACACAGCCCATTTGTTCAAACATAAAGTTAATAATGTTTAAAAAGCCATAAGTACTTTGTCTATTCATTACACAGACCAAACAAACTGTCAGCATCGAAATTTTGCGACTTAAAATTAGAAATTTTTCCTAATTTCCAAAGCACAGCTCCAGAGAACTAGTTCCAGTAATGACCGAGCGATATATGGGGGTTTTAAAAGGTGTATCTCTCTCTCTCTCTCTCTCTCTCTCTCTCTCTCTCTCTCTCTCTCTCTCTCTCTCTCTCTCTCTCTAGATTTTCAGCTGATTTCTGTGTCGTTAAAATGTAAATGTGGTTATATACAGTCTTTTGCATCTGAAAACAGATAATTCACTTAAAATTCAAGTTTGAAGGTTGATTGGATCACCAATTCATTTTTTTCTGTATCGTGGTTTATGTGCAATATGCAAGTAGATGATAATCTATATTTGAAAATAAGCACACATGCATACTTTTTTCCCGTGAGAATGCGTTGGTTTTACTTTGAAAATAGACAGCGATGTGGATTTTTTAGATTTTTCAACAACAACTACAGATATGAAAGAAAAAAATTCTGTGTAGCTTTTTCATGTGAAAATATCAATTTAATTTTAAAGAAAATATATATCTATTTAATTCCAAAAGAAGAGACATTTTATTGTTTTCACATGTATGTCGGGCATCAATGCTATGTGATTATAAGGTCTCTCAGTATTAGGTTTCTTGATATTCACAATTACAGTTTTGAGAAAATAACAATCATTGCAAATTAAACTGACAAGACTTCAAGGAAACACACAGGTTTAATTTTCAGCTTTTCAAGAACAGATGGATACATACAATTCATTTTCAGAACAGATGGAACAGATGCATACAATTCATTTTCAGATCTCAACAACAGATGGAAACAGCAAGGAATTTATATTTCAGGGGAAAAAAAAAAACAAAAGTTTTTTATTCTGCACACAAGGTGCCGCATCTGTAATGCAGTGCAGGGTGGGTGGCAGTGGGTACCTCCACACAACATAAACCCCTACAATGCATTGCCACATAACGCTAAACATATTCACAAAAATTCACTGTCACAATCGATACATTCAAAACATACCTCTAACCCTCCAATACTGGGGGAACACATTAGCTAAGAGGAAATGTCGAAGCCCCCTGGACGTCAACACCAGTTGACGTCCAGGGGGCTTCGACTAAATTCTGAAATTACAACTAACGCCATCTATCAAGAGAAA